>NW_027361734.1:2885000-3485000 GCF_039654945.1 Dendrobates tinctorius
GCAGGAAGCTGATGACGAGAAATGGCCCAGGACGTTCTCGCGCAATCAGCGATAACCAGCAGGGGAGCGGTCGGAGGTAAGTATCAGACATAGCAATATCGCTATAACATCACAAAAACCAGTGACGTTACAGCGATATTGCTAGCGATATCGCTTAGTGTGACAGGCCCTTTAGTTACCCGATAATTACCTTGGATACCAGCTCCCAGCGTCTGCTTACAGTGCTGGGAGCTCGCTGATCGTTGGTCTCCCGCTGCTACACGCAGCTATGCACACTGGCCAGCGGGAGACCAACGATCAAAAAACGATCCAGGACGTTCAAGCACGATCAGCGATACCTAGCGGGGGGGCCGGTCGCTGATATGTGTTTGACACAGCGAGATCGCTGTTGTGTCACAAAATCAGCGATCTCGCTGTGTGTGACGGGGCCTTTAGGCCTCTTTCACACTTCAGTCTTTTGACGTCAGATGAAATCCGCCGATTTTAGAAAAAAACGGATCTGCCATTTTTTTGGCGGAATCCGTTTTATTCCCATAGACTAACATTAGTGGCGGATTGTGATGGATGGTCGTCCGTTGCATCCGTTTTTTCACGGATCCGTTTGAATTTCAGCGTCCTCCGTCTGGAGTAGACGGACAAAGTAACAGTTTTTTCAGTGGTGGACCCGCTTTTTTAAACTGATCATGGCCAGAAGATTTTACCATGCAAGCAATTTAACCCTAAATGCCGTTCTGGAACAGACCAAAAAATCTCAATCTCTCTCTCTCACCGGCAACTGAGTGTGGCTTAAAGGGAATCTGTCTGCAGGTTTTTGCTATTTAATCTGAGAGCAGCATAATATAGAGCAAGAGAGTCCGATATCGGGGATGTGTCACTTACAAAGCTGCGAGTTATAGTTTCAATATACTCATTGTTTTATCAGCCGGAGATTGTGACAAGGCCTCATGTGCACAGCAGTCCAGTTACTAAGTGTAATCCCGCCCCCACAGTTAATTAGCAGCTTGCTGACAATCAGGGGTGTGGGTGGGGTTATACACAACTTTCCAACCAATGCTACCTCTACAACAGATAAAACAAGGATTCTATCAAAACTACACCAAGCAGTCCAGGAAGTGAAAAGTCGCTGGAATCGGGCTCTCTTGCCTTATATTATGCTGCTCTCAGATTACATAGAAAAATAAAAAAAGTTGACAGATTCTCTTCAATAGGAAAAAGACATGGCCTAAAATGCAACCACATGCACCAATATCTTACCACTTTGGCATGAACTAGGCCAATCTAGGTGGTGTTAAGCTACTATACAAGTTAGTGTCTAAAGATGCACCAATCTAAAATCTACCATGGGCCTCTGGCGCAGGCTCAGGCCTAAATTTCTGCTTTCCCCAAACTACGATTAATAAACATGGCACATTGTGCATAAATGCAAAATATATACAGTATTATATTATATATACACATATATATCTATCTATCTATATATATATATATATATATATATATACACACACACACACACACACACACACACAAGCATTTTAGTTAATAAATACAAATAAGAGATTTTATAAATCACAAAAAATACGTTTATCACTATCCACAAGATCCAATTTCCAGTGGTTTACATAATTAAGCCAAAATTGCTCACAAAAGGGAAAAGTTGACCACGTAACCAAGAAGACAAGATGGAAACTATGGACAGATACACAAATGCCAGCAACTAACATGGTAAGTCAACCCTCGGCAGACATTAGTAGTTTCAGGAAAACAGCCAAGGCTTTAATCACATTTCTTTTCAAACACAGCCAGGGATTTGGAATTGCTGTTATTCCAGGAGATGACCCTAATACAGTGCTTAATCAAAGTCGTTGCCAGCGAGAGAGCATCCTGCAGGCTTTAATAAAAACCAATTTCACAAAAGTCGCTATGTCAAAATCATGCTGAACCTGATTACAAAAAAAAACATCAGTGTGGAGAGAAAAAAAATACACAAAAAAGGAAAAGCGCACTTTGCATCTAAGAGCAATAACAATAATACTGGGAACGTCTCTACAGTAAACAGGTGTTTTAGGGGTTTATTTGATCAGGGAGTTCCCATTATATGCGCTAATCACTTGAAATCTATTTCATTGCTTTCCAGAGTCTCAGAACGCTGGCATCAGCTGCATACTGGAGGGCTTGTTAGTGTATATGGAAATTGAGAGAGAATTACCCTATGCTGGGGTCAACGCAACCTGCAAATGAAAAGGTTACAAACATAGTAAGGTCAACCTGGAGTCTCACTGATAAAGGAGAAATAAATGCCTGTGGCAGACTGGCGTCTTATGGAAAATCACAGCACAGTCACACAACTAGTACATGAAATTCTAATGCACCAGCTTAAACAGTGAACCTATAAGTGCATGATAAAAATCATAAAAATCAGGATTACAACACATATTTAGCAGTCTGCAAGACATTCTTATGTCTTATAAAAAGATGTCAGAAAAAAAAATTAGTCACCTCTTGTAGCCATCTATTTTTGAGTGAATGCTATAAAACAGTACATTCATTAAGAAAAAACAGTGATGCACCTTTCAAGTTAAACCTCAACACATTCCCATATATACTGCATATACTTAAGGTCAAGCTCAGTTGACTATAGAATCATAGAATCGTAGAGTTGGAAGGGACCTCCTGGGCCATCTGGTCCAACCCCCTGCTCAAAGCAGGATTCGCTAAATCATCCCAGTCAGATGTCTGTCCAGCCTCTGTTTGAAGACTTCCATTGAAGGAGAACTCACCACTTCTCGTGGCAGCCTGTTCCACTCATTGATCACTAACTGTCAAAAAGCTTTTTCTAATATCTAATCTGTGTCTCCTCCCATTCAGTTTCATCCCATTGCGTCTAGTCTTTCCTTGTGCAAATGAGAATAAAGATGATCCTTCTGCAATGGGATAGCCCTTGAGATATTTGTAGACAGTTATTAAGTCTCCTCTCAGTCTTCTCTTTTGCAAGCTAAACATTCCCAAATCCTGCAACCTTTGCTCATAAGACAGGGTTTGCAGACCGGTCACCATCTGGTCGCTCTTTCCTGAACTTGCTCCAGTTTGTTGATGTCTTTTTTAAAATGTGGCGCCCAAAACTGGACACAGTATTCCAGATGAGGTCTGACCAAAGAGGAGTAGAGGGCAATAATGACTTCACGTGATCTCGACTGTATGCTTGTGTTAATACATCCTAGAATTGCATTTGCCTTTTTTGCTGCTGCATCACACTGTTGACTCATACCCAGTCTGTGATCTATTAGTATACCCAAGTCTTTTTCACAGGTGCTGTTCCTTAGCCCTATTCCTCCCATTCTGTATATGCTTTTTTCATTTTTATTGCCCAGATGTAGTACTTTGCATTTTGCCACGTTAAAAACCATTCTGTTAGTTGCTGCCCACTGCTCCAGTTTATATATTTTTGAATCCTCTCTCTTCTCTAGTAATAGCTATCCCTCCTAGCTTTGTGTCATCAGCAAATTTAATCAGTTTACCCTCAATTCCTTCACCTAAATCATTGATAAAGATTTTGAACAATACAGGGCCCAGGACAGAGCGCTGTGGTACCCCACTTGAGACATTCTTCCAACTGGATGTGCAGCCATTTACGACCACTCTTTGGGTCCGATCACTAAGCCAGTTATGAATCCACCTAACAGTTGCCTTGTCCATTCCATACTTAGTCATTTTTTCAAAAAGGATTGTGTGAGATACTTTGTCAAATGCTTTGCTGAAGTCAAGATATACTATATCTACAGCATTTCCCTGACCCACCCAATCAGTGATTCTGTCATAGAAGGAAATTAAGTTAGTCTGACATGACTTATTAGTTACAAACCCATCCTGACTCTGTTTAATCACTTCATTCCTATCCAGGTACTGACATACATGTTGTTTAATAATTTGTTCAAAGATCTTTCCTGGTATAGAAGTCAGACTCACCGGCCTATAGTTGCCTGGGTCCACCTTCTTCCCCTTTTTGAAGATAGGAACATTTGCTCTTCTCCAGTCTTCTGGGACTTCTCCTGTTCTCCAAGAATTTTCAAAGATTATGGAGAGCGGTTCAACATTTTTTTCTGCTATCTCCTTCAATACTCTGGGGTGTAATTCATCTGAACCTGGAGACTTGAATTCATTTAGGTTAGCTAAGTGTTTCCTCACTATATTTCTGTTTATAGATATCCTGGATTCTTCTATTCCCTTAAAAGGATAGTGAAGAATAGTTGATGTTACATTTCCTTTCTGAGAGAAAACAGATGCAAAATAGGAATTTAAAAGTTCGGCCTTCTCAACATCCTGTCTTGCCATTTCATCATTTTCATCCTGTAAAAATCCTATAGCATCTTTGACTTTTCTTTTACTTTTGACATATCCCCAAAATTCTTTATTACTGCTTTGACGTCTCTTGCAAGCCTCAATTCATTGTCAGCTTTAGATAATCTGATTTGTGCCCTGCAGGTTCTGCAGACAGCATTATATTCTTCTTTTGATATGCCTCCCTCTTTCCATTTTATAAACATTTCTTTCTTCCTTTTTAGCATGTGCTTAAGTTCTGTGTTCATCCATCCTGGTTTCCTTAAATGCTTCCTATTCTTCCCTCTTTTCGGAATTGTTAATGATTGTGCTTTGAGAATTTAATTTTTCAAGATTTTTCATCCTTCCTGGACATTTTTGTCCTTAAGGATATCCAGCCATTGGATCCCTCCAATTCTCTTTCTGAATCCCTTAAAATCTGCCTTTCTGAAGTCTAACCTTGACGTCTGAGTCTTCACATGTCTTTCTCCTCTAGTTATCCAAAATTCTAAAATAGCATGGTCGCTACCTCCTAGGGTCCCAGCCACTTTTACCTCCTCAACCATTTCCTCCCTTTTTATAAGGATTAGATCTAAGATAGCAGTTCCCCTTGTTTTCTACCCTACCTTTTGTAAGATAAAGTTGTCAGCAAGAGAGGATAAGAATTTCCTTGACCTGTTAGCTTTGCCTGAGAGAGATTCCCAACAAATGTCTGGATAGTTGAAATCTCCCATGACAACTATGCCATATTTTTTGGAGAACTTGGCCATTTGATGCATAAAGAGTTCAACCATATCTTCAGCTTGCACAGGCAGCCTGTAGTAAATGCCTACAATGGTGTCCTTTCCATTGTTCTGTCCTTGTATTCTTACCCAAACAGTTTCCACAGAACTTCCAGTCTCTGAAGCTTCAATCTCTGTGCAGAAATACGTGTTTCTAACATACAATGCGACACCTCCTTCTCGTTTATCAAGTCTATTTCATGCAAATAAGTTGTATCCTTCTAGCCTTGTATTCCAATCATGTGTATTGTCCCACCAAGTCTCAGTGATGACATCATATTTCTTTTCCTGTGTTAGTAGTTCCAGTTCTCCTTGTTTGTTGCCCATGCTTTGTGCATTAGTATAGAAACATTGTAGTTTGTGATTGGTTTCTCTTTCTCCAATATTTTTATTATTTAGATTTTTTTTGTCTTTGTTCTTTCCTCCCATTTCTAACAGCAGAGTTCTCATTAGCATTTGTCAGGTGTATGGCTTTTTCTGGCCTTTTCCTTCCCTTCCCGCAGGGAAGAGAAAAGGCGTGTTTAACATAAAGCCAGCTGAGGTCTGGTCCTATCATGTGAACATTGTCACTTGGGAGACACCGGATTGGTTTTTGGAATAGAATGGTAAATCTAATATCTCCTGAGTAATACTTGGCTGTGGGAGTTTGACACCTGGAATGGCATGAAGTAAAAGAGGCATATGTACCACAGATAAAAATGTATCATTTTCTACAGCTGATGAGTACCGTATTTTCCGGCGTATAAGACGACCCCCCAACTTTTCCAGTTAAAATAGAAAATTTTCTTAAAAGTCGGGGGTCTTCTTATATGCCATGTGTCATCTTATATGCCGGGTGTGGGGGAGTGGTCCCGATGACAAAGGGAGGGTGTACGTGGAGTTATCATCCCCCTTTTACCTCATTGGTGGCAGCGGTGCTGTCTGAGGGTCTCTGTGCTGGGGATCGGCGGCTACTCTATCTGCACTGTGGCGGCTCTGTGCTGGGGATCGGCAGCGGCTCCTCTTTGTTCAGCGTGGGGGCGCGGTGCTGGGGGGTGGCTGCGGAGGCTCTCTGTCCAGCGTCGGGGCTCCTCCGGCATTTCCCCAAAGCCTGGAGGCCCAGGCAGCTCCATTGCTGTGATGCGGTGGCCTCCCTGAAAATGGCCGCTGGAGCCCGTGTATGCTCAGTTTCAGATCTCGTCTCCCGAAATCTCGGGACGAGATCTGAATCTGAGCATGCGTGGGCTCCGGCGGCCATTTTCCCGGAGGCCACCACATCACGGCGATGGAGCTGCCTGGGCCTCCAGGCTTTGGGGAAATGCCAGAGGAGCCCCGACGCTGGACAGAGAGCCTCCGCAGCCGCCCCCCAGCACAGCGCCCCCACACTGAACAAAGAGGAGCCGCCGCCGACCCCTAGCACAGAGCCGCCACACTGCTGAAGGAGGAGCCGCCGCACTGCTGCCACCAATGAGGTAAAAGGGGGATGATAACACCATTTACACCCTCCCTTGTTCATCGGGACCACTCCCCCCATATGCACTCGTTGTATAAGACGACACCCGGCATATAAGACGACCCCCGACTTTTAAGCAGATTTTCAGGGGTTAAAAAGTCGTCTTATATGCCGGAAAATACGGTAGTTGTTTTAATGGGAATCTCAGATTTACAAATAATCTGTCAAAACTTTTTCCTATAAAATAAAAACAGCATGATGTAGGGATTAAGACCCTGATTCTAGCAATGTGTCACTTACTGGGCTGCTCACTATCGCTTTGATAAAATCACAGATTATCTGCTGCAGATGTAGCAGTTCTCTGAATGGTGAGCTCTGTATAACCCCGCTCACACCACTGGATTGGCAGCTTGTTGTGTACACTGCTAATCAGTGGAGGGGGCGGGGTTATACAGAACAGGAGGACTACATGGCATAAGACAACTAGTCTGCTAGGGATTATCTTATGATAAACAGTGATTTTATGGTAGCATGATACAGGGATAATAAATATATATATTTTGGAATTATTTTTTTTCAAACAAAATGGCACTAGCAAGCGCGCAGTAGCATCTCTCTCTTTCTGATAGATGCTACTGCAGAGGTGCCGCCACTATTTTTGCAGAGAAAAAAAAAATAGGCCTCATCAAGATCGTGCCGGCAGCGCCTGCGCAGTAGCATCTATCAGAACACAATAGATGAATACTGCACAGTCGCCAATTTGCTAGAGAAAAAAATAGAATCCATCAAGACGGCAATGGCGCCACCTGTGCAGTAGCATCTAACAGAATGATGCTACTGCGCAGGTGCCACCGGAGGCATTTTGATGAAGCCTAATTTTTTTTTCCTCCGTCAAAATGGCGACAGCGCTTGCGCAGTAGCATCTAATGGAACGCCGCCACACCATTTTGTATGGAAATAAAAATTCTTAAACAAAACTATATGTCTAAATAAAACTAAAATACGCATATTATCCCCATATCATGCTGCAGAGCAGCCGCCGCCTGCCTGAGGAATGTGATTTTTTTTTTTTTCAAACCATATTATATACAGTATGTAAACAAGGGAGCAGGTGAGTGAGGAATCAGTGACCTGTCAGAAGCCATACACATGAATACCTAATCAGAGCACCACACGAAGACCCTCACAGGCCGCCCCGGAGCACGAGCATATCAATAACTCAAAATTGCAAATAATAATAACCACAACACGGATTTCATCAACCAAGGTATCATTTTAATCAGTATAACGGCGCCAACCTGACACTGTCTGTATGTTACTGTGCACAATCCTGCTGACAGGTTCCCTTTAAAAGTAGTAGTCTCAATTTAACAATCATAAGTTAAAACCTGAGATAGGTATAATGGTCATTTGTCCACTTACTTTTGGCCATATACTGTATTTAATGTTCATTACACCAGGAATACTGTATGTTTGATACTGGTTAAATTCTTTGTTCAGTTTGTTTCTACCTTGATCAGCATGAAACAGGATAAAACAACCTGTGTACCCTACTGGTAAGAAAATTAGTGCGGCTAAAATCACTTCACCCTTGTGATCATCTCATATATAATGTACGGTATATCAAATACAAATAATGATTTTGACAAAGTTTATCATGTCTAATTTTTGCATATTTGCACAGTATGTTATTTCAAAGAAAAGATCATCTCACGTTCTGTCGAGACGCGGTGCGAGAATGTGTGCTTGACATTTCGGCCAGCTGCTCCTTTACAAATTACAGTTAAAATAGTAAATGAGACTCAAAAACAAAAATATGCATCCTATTATAGCTGAGCCACTAGGGAAGAAGCAAAAGGGAAGTGAGGCAGGTAGGTGTCAAGGCAAACCTCTGACACTGACAAGTAATTATGCTTTAATACTTTTAATTGCACCCATTGGGTATGAGGCACAATTAAAAGGTGATTGAACATGTCTTAAGAGGCAACTTTCTTCTTGACTTATGCTCTCCTTCTGTACACATCCAAGACATACGTAATCAATTTTTCATTCCAGCCCAATCACTTTCCTACCTGACAGGTCTAGAACTGCTGCTAATGAGAGTTTGGAGACCCACCACACCCCCTGAAAAAGGAAGCAAATTAATATTTTACATTAAATTACTGAGTATGCAAAACCAAGTGTCATTGCTAAATAATTTCAGAATACAGATTTCAATGTGTATCGACATCTCCTCCTCATCAGCAAAAGGTCCAAATGGATGGCTGGCTTGCTCATCAATTATGAAATCCAAGAGACCTTTCTCCTCAACTATAGAAGGACTCTCAAAGTGCATATGTCCGCCAAGTTAGAAGGTAAAAATTAGAGTTGTTTATACGCAGCACCTTCATGAAAAGGATTAGGAAGTATTAATATCTAAAGGTATCTATATGTAACAATTATCGTATTACAGCTATTTCGCTCCACTGCCCCACATAGACATCATCTCTTACACCAAGTGAGTAGTTATACATTGATAGGAAGTTAACTACAGCAACAGCTTATATCATGTAAAAATAAGAATTGGACATGTTAACCCCTTCATGACCAGATCTTTTTTTTTTTGTTTTACGTTTTTTTTTTCACGCTCCCCTCCTCCCCAGAGCCATAACTTTTTTATTTTTCCATCAATATGGCCATGTGAGAGTTTATTTTTTGCAGGACGAGTTGCACTATTGAATGACACCATTGATTTTATCATGTCGTGTACTACAAAACAGGAAAAAAAATTCCAAGTCCGGTGAAAATGGAAAAAAAAGTGCAATCCCACACTTGTTTTTTGTATGGCTTTTTTGCTAGGTTCACTAAATGCTGTAACTGAGCTGCCATTATCATTCTCCAGGTCATTTTGAGTTCAGACACCAAACATGTCTAGGTTCTTTTCATCTAAGTGGTAAAAAAAAAATTCCAAAGTTTGCTAAAAATAAATACATTTAAAAAAAATTGCACCATTTCCCGAGACCTGTAGCGTCTCCATTTATATTGATCTTGGGTTGGGTGAGGGCTTATTTTTTGCATGCCAAGCTGACGTTTTTAATGATACCACTGTGGTGCAGATATGATCTTTTGATGGCCATTTTAATGCAATGTCGCGGCAACCAAAAAAGCGTAATTCTGGCGGTTTGATTTTTTTTTATCACTATGCTGTTTAGCGATCAGTTTAATCCTTTTTTTTATTGAACACAGCGATACCAAATGTGTATGTTTGATTTTTTTTTATTGTTTTATTTTGAATGGGACGAAAAGGGGGTGATTTGAACTTTTATATTTTTATTTTTTTTATATTTTTAAAAACTTTTTTTTACTTTTGGCATGCTTCAATAGTTTCTATGGGAGACTAGAAGCTGCCATAGCCCAATCGGCTCAGCTACATAGATGTGATTATCAGTTCACCTCTATGTAGCTGAATTAGTAACTTGCTATAAGTGCCGACCACTGGGTGGTGCTCATAGCAATCCAGCACTGACAACTATAGAGGTTTACAGGAGACCTCTGGTTGTCATGTCAACGAACCTATGACCCCCAATCACGACAGGGTTTACTGGTGTGCGCATTTCCAGAACAACTGCCGAAAGCGCCATTTAAATGCCTCTGTCAAAACAGCTGACATGTCCCGGAAAAGATGTGGGCTCACGAAGCAAAGAAGAGGACCTGCCTCCAGCATGGTTATGACTAAGAACATTTTTGATCGAAACGCGTAATCTCCTGGATCTACAATTTTAACAGCATGTTTTTAAAGATATTGCAATAAAGATGAAGTTTTAACGTATATTCAACCATCTGATTTGGATGTTTGTTGCTGGAACTTTTTTGTTTTAAATCAGATAAAAAATAAGAACACTGTGTAATGAAAGGGATATCTCACATGATAAAGGGTAAAAATGATTACCGTATATACTCGAATATAAGCCGAGATTTTCAGCCCGTTTTTTTGGGCTGAAAGTCCCCCTCTCGGCTTATATTCGAGTCATATACACCGGGGGGTCGGAGGGGGAGGGGGGCGGGGGTGTCAGGTCATACTTACCCGTCCTGACGCTGTCTCTTGAGCCCCCAGTTTCTCCGCGCTCTCTGTTCCTGCCTTCAGTGGTCACGTGGTACCGCTCATTAAAACTCATGAATATGCGCATATTCATGAGTTTTAATGAGCGGTATCACATGACCGCTGAACGCAGGAAGAGAGAGCGCGGAGAAGCTGGGGGCTCAAGACACAGCGTCAGGACGGGTAAGTATAGCGATACTCACCTGTTCTGCGTCCATGGCTGCTTGATGCTGTCTGTCATCGGTCAGTGACTTGAGACAGCAGAGGGCGCGGTGACGTGATTAGTGCGCGCCGCGCCCCCTGCAGTCTGAACGTCACTGACTGATGACGTGGCAGATAGCGGTGAGCAGCCATGGACGCAGGACAGGTGAGAATCTGACACCCAGCGACGGAGAGGTGAGTATGTCATTTTTTTTATTTTTACATGCAGCAGCAGCGGCAGCACATGGGGGAATAATCTTTAGGAGCTTCTAATGGGGGCAGTATATGGGGGAACAATCTATGGAGCTTCTTATGGGGGCAGTATATGGGGGAATAATCTATGGAGCTGCTTATGGGGGGGCAGTATATGGGGGAACAATATGGAGCTTCTTATGGGGGCAGCATATGGGGGAATAATCTATGGAGCTTCTAATGGGGGCAGCATATGGGGGAACAATCTATGGAGCTGCTTATGGGGGCAGTATATGGGGGAACAATATGGAGCTTCTAATGGGGGCAGCATATGGGGGAATAATCTATGGAGCTTCTAATGGGGGCAGCATATGGGGGAACAATCTATGGAGCTTCTTATGGGGGCAGTATATGGGGGAACAATCTATGGAGCTTCTTCTGGGGACACCATATGGGGGAATAATCTATGGAGCATTTCCCACCCTAGGCTTATACTCGAGTCAATAAGTTTTCCCAGTTTTTTTGTGGCAAAATTAGGGGGTCGGCTTATACTCGGGTCGGCTTATACTCGAGTATATACGGTAAATCACAGTATACCCATTCTAATGGGGGCAGTATATGGGGGAAAAATCTATGGAGCTTCTAATGGGGGCAGCATATGGGGGAACAATCTATGGAGCTTCTTATGGAGGCAGTATATGGGGGAACAATCTATGGAGCTTCTTCTGGGGACACCATATGGGGGAATAATCTATGGAGCATTTCCCACCCTAGGCTTATACTCGAGTCAATAAGTTTTCCCAGTTTTTTTGTGGCAAAATTAGGGGGTCGGCTTATACTCGAGTATATACGGTAAATCACAGTATACCCATAAAAATGTATAGGGAAAAAAAAAAAATTCTATACAAGATAATTTAAATAAACAGAAAAAAAAAATCAATGAAGAAAGAAGATAATGATGTATTTCCCTCTAATGATATCCCTTTAAATGCTGCCAATGAAACATGGGATACCACAACATAATACTCAAATTCACATACAAAATAATATACACAAAGTTCATAAGCAAAATTCAATTTGAAAAAGACCACAACAATCTATTACCCTATAAAGAAATCCCTTTAAATGATGATAATATGCCGGTGAGCCATGGGACAACTCAAATTATCTAAAGTCAAAATTACCCCTAATAGGATTAATTAGCTGCCACATAACATATAATTACCGGTAACAGCAGGTCCCGTGTGTCCGCTCGGCGTCCCCCCACTCCGATGCGCGTTTCGCCATCAGCTTCTTCTGGGGGGGCGTTGGCCACTAATGCTCAGATCTTTAGCCGTTCTTGCTCTTCTCAATACAATGTCTCTGTCTCTATAATTAAGGATCCTAGCAATGATAGTATGGGGGGGGATCCCGGTGGGAGGGGCCTCATGGGAACACTGTGCACTCTTTCCACCGCAAACAGCTCAGTCAGGTTGTCAGTACCAATCTTAATACAGAGCCAGTCCTTAATAAACTCTGTAGGATCAGTCCCTTCTGCCTTTTCAGGGACACCCACTAGTCTCACATTGTTCTGCCTGGAGTGGTTTTCCAGGTCGTCAATTTTATCAGCCAGAATAGCACACTGCTGCAGACATTGAGTATGAGACTTCTGTAGCTTGGAAAGTTGGTCTTCCAACACACTCACTCTTTCCTTCACTGCCCCCTCTCTAGTATCAGCTTTATTCATGGCTGCCTTCATACTGGTCATTTCATTCTTTATGCCATCAACCCTCTGTGTAAGGGTTGTTAGTGCAGTCTTACAAAATATGACCAGGTCATATATGTCTCTCATAGTGGGCTCCCCATACTACAGGGCTCCTCCAACATTTCAACTGGCCACATAATGGAATACTTCCTGGGCAACCGTTAGCAACATCAACTGCAATCAAGCTTTTGCGACAACTGGCAATGAGTCTTTTACGCTCTGGTGGAATGATGGCCCACTCGTCTTTGCAGAATTGTTTTAATTTAGCCACATTGGAGGGTTTCCGAGCATGAACCGCCTTTTTAAGGTCATGTCACAGCATCTCAATTGGATTAATGTCAGGAAATTGAGTAGGCACCTTAAAAGTCTTAATTTTGTTTTAATTAAGCCACTTGAAGGTGAACTTGCTGGTGTGTTTTGGATGATTGTCATGCTGAATAACCCAAGTGGGCTTCAGCATGAGGTCACGAACAGATGACCGAATATTGTCCTTCAGGATTTTTTGGTAGACAGCAGAATACATGGTTCTATTTACCACAGCATGTCTTCCAGGTCCTGAGGCAGCAAAACAGCCCCAGACCATCACCATATTTTACTGATGGCATGATGTTCTTTTTCTGAAATGCTGTGTTATTTCTATGCCAGACGTAATGCGACAAACACCTTCCAAAAAGTTAAACTTTTGTCTCGTCTGTGCACGGAGTATTCTCCCAAAAGTCTTGGGGATCAAAATGTTTTCTGGCAAAACTGAGATGAGCCTTTATGCTTTTATTGCTCAACAGTGGTTTTAGTCTTAGAACTCTGCCATGGAGGCAATTTTTGCCCAGTCTCTTTCTTATGGTGAAGTCATGAACACTGATCTTAAATGAGACAAGTGAGGCCTGCAGTTCTTTGGATGTTGTTGTGGGGTCTTTTGTGACCTCTTGGATGAGTTGTCACAGTGCTCTTAGGGTAAGTTTATTCAGCCAGCCATTCCTGGTTAGGTTCACCACAGATCCAGGTTTTCGTCATTTGTAGATAATGGCTCTCACTGTGGTTTGCTGGAGTCCCAAAGCTTTAAAAACGTCTTTATAACCTTTTTCAGACTGATAACTACTCTCTCTCATTTGTTCCAGAATTTCTTTGGATCGGGGCATGATATCTAACTTGATGACCTTTCCATCTACTTCATTTTGTCAGGCAGGTCTTATTTAAGTGAGTTCTTGATTGAGAAAAGGTGTGGCAGTAATCAGGCCTGTGTGTGGCTTGGATTTCTTTTTCCCTTAATAATAAAGAATTTAATTTAAAAACTTCATTTTGTGCTTACTTGTGTTATCCTTGTGTAATAGATAAATTTGGCTGGTAATCTGAAACATTTAAGTATGACAAACATGCAAAGGAGTAGGAAATTGGGATGGGGCAAACACTTCACACAACTATATCTGTGTGAGTAGTAACAGGCTGCAGCTGACACTATTGAGGTTTTGTGGCTGCAATGGTACAATCTCTGCATTTTTCGAGACTTTCTATCCATCATGTCAATATTTTGTGCACAAAATTTGTAAAATATATACAGTGACATGGAAAAGTTTGCGCACCCCTAGGTCACAATTTATTGTGAACAGTTAATCAAGTTAAAGATGAAATGATCTCTAAAAGGCTTAAAGTTAAAGATGACACATTTCATTTGTATTTTAGGAAAATGAGAGAGACTTTAAATTTATTTCTAAAGGATTAGCAAAAGTTTTTCAGTAATAGTTGATGAATTCCAAGATTAGTTTAGTATATATTTTTAGGTCTCTGCTGGAAATGGTCTTTAACACTAAGGGTATAAATGGTCTTTAACACTAAGGGTATGTGCACGAGTTGCAGATTTGTTGTGGATGCGCAGCGGATTTTCCGCGAGGAATCGCTGCAGATTCGCAAGTGTTTGCCCATACAATGTTAACCAAAGGAAAAATAAAATTGCTGTGCACATGCAGCGGAAAATTCCGCACGGAATCAGCAGCGGTTTATTTTCCGCAGCATGCCAATTCTTTGTGTGGATTATGCTGTGCTTCTACATCCAATTCATTATAGAAAACTGCAGGCCAAAAAACGCATGACAATCCGCCTTAAAAATGCGTGGATTTTGACCTGCGGATTCTGCCAAGAGATGCAGAATCCTCTCAGGAAATTCCTGAGCCCAATCCGCAACGTGTTCACATACCCTAAAAATAATCTTTATTTATATGGCATCAACATATTCCACAGTGCTTTAGAATTCAACAGTTCACATACAAGACATAAGTAGCGTTAAACATAACACAATAATTAAAGCAAAGATAAGCAGCACGGTGGCTCCGTGCTTAGCATTGCAGCGCTAGGGTCCTGGGTTCAAATCCCACCAAGGACAACGTCTGCAAGGAGTTTGTATGTTCTCCCCGTGTTTGAATGGGTTTCCTCTGGGTTCCTCCCACACTCCAAAGACATACTGATAGGGATTCTAGATTGTGAGCCCCAATGGGGACAGTGATTATAATGTATATAAAGCTCTGCGGAATTAATGGCGCTATATAAATGAGTAAAATAATAAAATAATGACAACCCTGCTTGTAAGAGCTTACAATCTACAGTGGGTACAGAAAGTATTCAAACCCCTTTAAATTTTTCACTCTGTTTCATTGCAGCCATTTGGTAAATTCAAAAAAGTTCATTTTTCTCATTAATTTTTCTCACTCTGCATCCCCATCTTGACTGAAAAAAACCAAGAAATGTAGAATTTTTTGCAAATTTATTAAAAAGGAAAAACTGAAATATCACATGGTCATAAATATTCAGACCCTTTAATCAGACACTCATATTTAGGTCACATGCTATCCATTTCCTTGTGATCCTCCTTGAGATGGTTCTAGCTTCTTCATTGGAGTCCAGCTGTGTTTAAACTGATCGGACATGATTTGTAAAGGCACACACCTGTCTATATAAGACCTCACAGCTCACAGTTCATGTCAGACCAAATGAAAATCATGAGGTCAAATGAATTGGCCAAGGAGCGCAGAAACAATTGTGGAAAGGCACAGATCTGGCCAAGGTTACAAAAGAATTTCTGCAATACTCAAGGTTCCTAAGAGCACAGTGGCCTCCAAAATCCTTAAATGGAAGATGTTTGGGACCACCAGAAGTCTTCCTAGACCTGGCAGTCCAGCCAAACTGAGCAATTGTGGGAGAAGAGCCTTGGTGAGAGAGGTAAAGAAGAACACCAAGATCACTGTTGCTGAGCTCCACAGATGCAGTAGGGAGATGGAAGAAAGTACCACAGAGTCAACTATCACTGCAGCCCTTCACCAGTCAGGCCTTTATGGCAGAGTGGCCCAACGGAAGCCTCTACTCAGTGCCAGACATATGAAAGCCCACACAGAGTTTGCTTAAAAACAGATGAATGACTCCCAGACTACGAGAAATAAGTTTCTCTGGTCTGATGAGACGAAGATAGAACTTTTTGGTGATAATTCTAAGTGGTATATGTGGAAAAAACCAGGCACTGCTCATCACCTGCCTAATACAATCCCAACAGTGAAACATGGTGGTGGCAGCATCATGCTATGGGGGAGATTTTCAGCTGCAGGGACAGAACAATAAGTTGCAATTGAAGTTAACATGAATGCGGCAATGTACAAACATATCCTGGATGAAAACCTTTTCCAGTGTGCTCTGCACCTCAGACTTGGCAAAAGGTTCGCCTTCCAACAAGACAATGACCCCAAGCACACAGCTAAAACAACAAAGGAGTGGCTTCAGAACAACTCTGTGACCATTCTTGACTGGCCCAGCCAGAGCCCTGACCTAAACCCAATAGAGCATCTCTGGAGAGACCTGAAAATGGCTGTCCACCATCGTTCACCATCCAACCTGACGTAACTAGAGAGGATCTGCAAGGAAGAATGGCAGAAGATCCCCAAATCGAGGTGTGAAAAACTTGTTGCATCATTCCAAAGAAGACTCATGGCTGTACTAGCTCAAAAGGGTGCTCCTACTCAATACTAAGCAAAGGGTCTGAATACTTATGACCATGTGATATTTCAGTTTTTCTTTTTTAATAAATTTGCAAAAATTTCTACATTTCTGTTTTTTTCCAGTCAAGATGGGGTGCAGAGTGTACATTAATGAGAAAAAAAATGAACTTTTTTGAATTTACCAAATGGCTGTAATGAAACAAAGTGAAAAATGTAAAGGGGTCTGAATATTTTCTGTACCCACTGTACAATGAGGTGGAGGAGACACAAAGTACAAGCGTTTATTTACAATGATGGTCCAGCCATCTTGAGGGAATGAGGATAGTTAAATGCTGCATGAGCTGGTCACCAGCCACTATTTCTAGTTCTTTTGGGTGCGGTGGAGTTTGATGGAGAATTATTTTCGAATAGTCAACTGGCTATATATAAAAGCACTTTAAGTAGGGAACGTGATAGGCCGCCCTAAACAGATGTGTTTTTAGGGAGCACCTAAAACTGTATAAGTTGTGGTTAGTCCTAATTTCTTGGGGCAGAGCATTCCAGAGGATTGGTGCAACTTGTGA
Organism: Dendrobates tinctorius; assembly: GCF_039654945.1. NCBI lineage: Eukaryota > Metazoa > Chordata > Amphibia > Anura > Dendrobatidae > Dendrobates > Dendrobates tinctorius. The sequence goes on from NW_027361734.1 coordinate 2,902,284, forward strand.
TAAGTCTTGGAAACGCGAGAGGAAGGTACAGATTAGTGTGGATGTTAGTCGAAAGTACCTTGCGAAGCGCAACGAGCGGGTAGGCCGGTAAACAGAAATGATGGGGGAGATGTAGGGGGGTGCCGCTCTGTAGAGAGATTCGTGGGTGAGAACAAGCAGTCTAAATTGGATCCTATAATGTATGGGCAGCCAGTGGAATGACTGGCACAGAGCGGAGGCATCCGAATACCAATAAGCCAGATAGACGACCTTGGCTGCTGCATTAAGACTTAAGCGCTAAACCTTAAAGGGAATCTGTCACCCACAAGGCGGTTTTAACTACAAGAGCCACCTTGTGCAGCACTAATGCTGCATTCTGTCAAGTGGCTCTTCTATTTGGCGTCCTTTCCACCCCTGAAATAATCGTTTTTATAATTTGTCCATCATACCTGTAGTTTGTCCGGGGGGCAGGTCTTTCCCCCCGGACACAGACGCCTCACATCCATCAGTCATTTCCTCCTTTCCTCTTGGCGCCGCCTCCTCAGTGTTCATTTATTTTACTGGCACCTGCGCTGTAATCTTTTTTCGTTTCGCGCTACATTGCTCTTCTATACGAGTACCCCTTCGATAAAGCAGGTACGCGAAACGTGCGTCAGTGGTTTCAAGGAGGGTGCAGTCCAGACCTATTATGGGTAAGCAAATGTGACTTGTTTTGACAGTTTACATTGACACTGGACACTATGCACTTTATTACCAAGCACTCTAACCTCTAATGCTACACTTATATTTGTCACCTCGATTTTATAGCACTGCTTCCCTAGGTCTTAGTCTGTCCTCTACCCTCTCCTTGCCCACCTCCATGTCCCTATTGTTGTTTAGTGTTTTCTATTTTAATATGTTGGTTATTTTTGTATTAATAAAATGTATTTAGTTTATAACTTTTGGCGGTTTATGGCTTACTCTATTTTCTCTTAGTTTTTCAATAGTGTACAGCTTGTTAACAAGGAGATTGACCAGCAGAGCCAAATGGAGTATGTGCAGCAGTTGCATTCCATGATGAGGTGACCTCTCTCCAACCCATTGATTTATATACAGCAGTTGGCAGATCAACCCCTCTTTCAGACCCAGACCTGTTATCAGTCATGCAAAATCACCAACTGACACTGCAGTTTCCAGAGCAGTTGTCCTAATCATGGCTCTCATTTTTCGAAGCTATGCGCTTGATAAAAGGCATGGCTATCTCTGTATATAATTATAGTGATAACAGCATACACTTCAGAACAATCCCTACAAAACCTCGTCATAGTAGCAGGATCAAAGCAGAAAGACAAATCTAATGGACCGGAATTGTCATGCAAGGCTATTTCTTTACCATATGTGTTCCATTGTAGTTTTGCTGCCTTATGCCTGAATCTACACTAGGTGTGTCCAAACTGTTTGGAACATTGTGCCATTTTCAAAGCAATGACGCAAACAGATGTCAGCTAGCAAAGGCTAAATTGAAAGCAGTCTTGTGTACCAGTACCAACTTATTTTTTAGCTTTCCTAGGCATAGCAAAGTTTGATTGCTTATGCATGAGAATGAAAGTCTTCTGTCTTTCTACAGGAAAATGTATGGTTCTTAATTATTGCTCTCAGGTTTAAAAGAAAAACCTGGATGTCCTCAACTAGTCTGCTGAGTTAGGAAGTCATAAGTGAACTAGACTGCGCGTGTAGGTAAGAACTCCAACAAGAAAAGTAGGAAATGACTGAAATGCGGAGCGTTCTCAAAAAGAATGAATAACGGTCTGCAATTGGAAGAATTCCAAGAAAGAGCACCTGTTTTCATTATGTTGCCCATTCACCACCACTAAGGTGGGTAGTCTATCACTTGACATAATGAGGGTGAATCGTCCAGTGATCTCCAAACGATGAATGTTTCCCTCTGAAGACCAAGAAAATTTGATGCATTACAGAATAGTGGAGCGAGTGGGCAATGAGCACAACCCTGCATATGCATGGAACTTAGGTAATGCTAATGAGGATGTCCAAAAATATTTTAGGGATACACCCCTGCAAATTTACACACTATTTGGAAGCACTATGGAAATGTCAATAGATCAGATTAATTAAAACCCCAGACTGGTGATCTGGGAGATTTGCCCCTCCCACAGCTTTTAAACACATTTGTGTGAGTAGGCTTATTCTTGGCATATGAGCACTTATGTTTTCGGCTCTGCCCACAATATGACAGAGCACAGGTGCAAGCTGATTTCTCTGTGCAGGCGCCAGATTTCGCCCAGCTATGTGGATGATGCAAAAGGCGTCATTCACATCATTTACAGCAGGAGGATGGCTAACAGCAGCCCGAAGTAGGGATAGGGAATCCAGGAAGAGGGATGGAGACTGCAGAAACCACGCTATCGGACCGGACCGACAGAATTAACATACAGCATGGGCAAACTTCAAAAGGTTTTTTGGGTGGTATACAGGGGGAGTCAGGGGGTTGTATAGTGATTGATGGACTGCAGCACAGGCACTGATTAAGGTCATAGTTTTAGTCGACACAGGACAAAACTGGTGACAGGTTCGCTTTAAACTGTAATCATTCCTGCACTCCTGTGTCCAGTACTTGACCAGGCCAAATATTCAATGAGTAACCTTTTTTTTTTTTTTACAGGAATCTAGAACACCCTATTAAAGGGAATCTGTCACACCATTTTTGCTCTATGAGCTGCGGCCACCGCCATAAGTTAGATTATACTCACCGGGGGGCGTGGTCGGGTGCAGCGGTCAGGTGCCTCCCATCTTCTAGCGATGACGTCCTCCTTCTTACTTCTGCTACTCCTCCTGCACAGGCGTACTTTATCTGCCCTATTGAGGTCAGAGAGGTCCGGATAAAGTACGCCTGCGCAGGAGCCACAGCAGAAGTAATAAGGAGGACGTCATCGCTAGAAGATGGGAGGCGCCGTACCGGACAGCGACACCCATCGGACCAGACCGCGACACCCATCGGACCGGACCCCGGGTGAGCATAATCTAACTTGTTTTTCTAATCTTTCCGGTTACACTGGGGGCTTATCTACAGCATTACAGAATGCTGTAGATAAGCCCCTGATGGCTGTGGCCGCAGCTCATACAGCAAAAATGGGGTGACAGATTCCCTTTAAAGTGAAGCACAGATTGTGAAATGTTTTGAATAATTGCAAACAGAGCAGAATTCAAAATCCTCTGATTTACAATAATAGTTTTTTTTCTATTTTTCAATTCATTATTTTTTTAAAATGCATCATGTGAAGTAACCAACCAGAAAAGGTGTATACAGTATTAGCTTATTTACACTTGACATTGGTTATATGGATTCTATTTTATAGCATTCTGAACATCACAAAAAGTTCCTGCTTGCGTCTCTGAAGCCACGTGACAGTAAACATACAAAGAGCATGAATAATAACCCTCTAACAGCACGGAGCAGCCGCTCTTCCTGTTATGCAGAGCATTATTTAAGCTGAGTGTGTCACATTTTACAGCGAGCGGCATAAAACAATCCTGCTTTACAGATAGCGCCGAGGTCCTTCTATATGTTATAGCTCAGTGAGCAAAAATAAGTGCATCTGATGGGGCCATTTTTTCTGACAATGATTTAAGTGCCTTCCATAATCTAATAACAGTTCGGTTTAAGGAAGGGAATAAAATGGAATAACACGCTTAAAAACAAAATTGATTTAAACTAAAAATCTTTAAAACCATTTGACATCTCATCTACGAAGAAGGGTTGAATATTTTACATGTTAGTGAGCAGGACCTTAGGACCATGATTTCATTTGAGTAATGACATAATGGTTATCGTTTTTAAGCCGGAACTGGGTCTCTAACTAGAATTTAGGAAAATAAATAGGAAAAATAAAACAAGCCCAGCAATTGGGTGCTTCCTACAATAAATGAAATAAGTAACAAAAATATTGCTATATTTGTATTTCTTTTCCTGCATTTGACATTCATAACCCAATTGACATTAAACTCCAACCCATCTGCTTTTACCGATCAATACCATCCACAAGCTCAAAACCCTTTTTAAATTCCCATCTTCATCCATCCACACTGGCTGCAGAGCACAGTATATAGAGGTCTGCATTGTAACAGGATAAAACTTTTGTTTCAAATCATTCAATCAATTGCAGCATGAATCTATAAATTATTTTTGTCATATTTTTATATAAGGTTTACATAGATATACCAAGCTACCTGTGTGTCTGTAGCTGTATGTATTTGCACTGCAGACAGGTTCAGGAGCTGCCTGCGATTACATGCATTATTTTATGGGGGCCAAGTGAAAGGTATGGGAAGAAGTCGTCCAAGAAGTGGACAACTTCTACAAGTATTTGGTGCAGAAATTTCTGCATATTCTTGCATCTCTAGAAAAAAAGCAGTGGAAATGAGTGCGTTGGTTGCATTTTTTAACTTACATTTTTGTTGCCGATTTTTCCCAACTTATTAATATGGGTGAAATCTATAGCAAAAATGCTGAATTGACATGCTGTAGATCTATATCTGCACCAACCCAAAGAAGAAGCTACACACGAAACGTGCGTCGGGGACCAGGACTCCCTATTTAAGGTCATATTCTCCTCACCTATTCTTATATTACTGTCTCTATTGTTGGATGCTATGTGTTTTAGGTATATTATGCCCTGTTAAAGGCACTTTGCCTTGTTTTTTCACTAATCTATGGTAGCAATCACTATAGGGGATTTGCCCATGACTGCACATTACAAACTTTTTGTAACCTTTTATAGACTAACATACTGGGTGCTTATGCTTAGCGGTGATAAGATTTTTTGAGATTTTTGGTCTCTACCTATATGATACTGTTATATGCCATGTTTGGATAGGCTGCGTCTGCTGATATTTGTTTGCTGTTTACATTTCTTACTATATTAATTGTGGCTACTACTCTTATGGGGATTTTCCCATGACTTGATATTATAAGATAATTTGTTACTACTTCTTCTGACCACAGTAAAGCTATCTATAGTGTGAGTCCATATTTATATGATACATCTGACATATATTGACATAAGATAGGTCATACTTGTGGATTATATATGGGTTTATGTACCAGGTAGGCAGTTTCTCACTGGATATGTATCTTGATTTGTAATCTCATTTTATTATATCTGTACAAATAAAGGTACAGTATTTCTCTTTTATGGCTTTTTGCTCCCTTGCTCTCATTGGAATTTCATGTTATTTCGGAAGTGCCATTGGTCTAGGCCAGGCCTGGGCAAACTGCAGCCCGCGGGCCACATCCGGACCCCTAAATGTTCCTGTGCGGGGGGGGGGGCTGGAGTCCTCACATTTGTATGTGAGAGTTAACCCTTACCTCCCTCTTTGCTCCCAGCTTGTACTGTTGTATGTCATGTGCAGGACAGGTAAGGGTTAAGTCCCCCATAGTGCTCCCATTGTGATCTGTGGCTTATCACATTCGCTCCATAGACTGGAATAAGGATTCCCACTCCCTCCTGTCCATATGTGATGTGGATCTCTGCATGTGGAGTAGAGGTGGGAGAAAACTTTTTTTTCCAATGTTCCCAATTTATTGCTTGATCAACTTCTACTACGTGTTACGAAAAGCTTTTTTGCAACAAGTATTGTCAAGCTATGTTCACACAACTGAAAATTTAGCCAAGTGCTGTCTATGAAAAAAAAAACCCGACCTCAGACAAAGCGCTAGGAGAAATGTTATGGAATTGAGCTATCCAGATTACAGTCAGAAAATGTCTGTGTGAGAAATGTCACAGCACCCATCGGTCTCTTCTGTATTTCTGATCAGACTTGCCTGTTGAAGTCTATGGGTATGCAAAAAAAAAGATAAAAAATTGGATCCCATATGAATCATCCATATAGCATCCGATTTTTATGAAAACATTTCCATTACTAACACAGGACACTATTTCTTCTTTAAAATTTTATTCACTTCTGATGTCTAAAAATGGATGCCATACGGATGACAATACAGATGGAAAATACTCTTTCTAGATGAAAATAACGATTTTTTTATACGCTCATGTAAAATTCATCACATAAGCAACTGCTTTTTATAAAGTGACAAAATTAATATTATGTAGAATTAAGGGTGATTCGAAGCCAAAGGTGACCTTCATACTAAATTTAATTCAATAATCTAATCACTTTTCTAATATATTTCAGTTAAAAAATTTCTAACATTCCCTCTGTACTCTAACTTCCTGTCTGCTTGTGTGTTTTTTTTTTTTTTTTTACTTCCAATGACATTTTGTTTGAGAATCCCAGTGCATTTTGGGGTACTCACATGGGACATCATTATGGGGAAGAGGATGCGGTCACTGCCACAGCTGCTTTCCCCACCATGAAAAGAAGCGTCATCTGTTTCATCGGCCGGGTCATCACTTCTCTCTAGAACCAGCAAGGGAGCGCACTGTCACTGTACATTCAAAGGAATATAGCATAAGAAGCTCATACTGAGTATGCGTCAGAATTTACAACCAACGCATTATCAGGTGAGCAGGACTAGCCGAGCCTCCAAAACAGACATCACTGATGGCGCCTATTTTCAGAGAGGGTGCAGAGTCTGCAGCTATGGCTGCAGCTTCTGCCCCCTGATGACGGCTAATTTGAGTATCCCAGCATGCACTGGTGAATCTCAAACAAAATGTCATGGGACTTAAGAATGTAGACGGTACGTTAGGGAATTTTTCATTTTAGTATATTAGAAAACAAGAATAGATTATTACACTGAATAGATATACATTTAATATGAATTTCACCTTTGGTTTCGGACTGCCCCTTTAAGTTCAGCTGATTGGTTCGGTCCTCCACAGCAGTGACAGTTTCTCATATGGCCCCTTGGGAAAATTAATTGCCTACCCCTGGTCTAGGCCATTTTTTTGTAGGCTATGTCCTTATCCGAATAGCTGCATCAGTAACCTGGATACCAGGAGCGCTCCCAATAATCAGCTGTTTGGTGCTGCAGCTGCATGTGTCGCGGCTGTGTGACAGTCACATGGATACTCTGTGTATTGGGCTGTCCATGTGTGTGTTGTGACTGTCACACAGCCATGACACATGCAGCTGCAGCACCAAACAGCTGATTATTGGGAGCGCTCCAGGTTATTGATGCAGCTATACGGATAAGGAGTAATCCGAAGCTAATCGCTCTTCCCTAGCAAAAACACGTGTGCAACCAGCCTTAGGAGTAGTAAAAAAGGAAAAAAAAAAAAAAATATCTTAAAAAGTACCACACAAAAAATGGCTCTCGTCTAATCTGGTGTTCAGTGTGATGGACCCACAATCTAGTAAGATAGTTCAGGGTCTCTGATATTAATGTGTTTATCCAGTTAATTTGGACCTAATATTAAACTATTCTATGCTTCATTTTATAAGTATATTTTATAAGGCAGTAATAAAGTCTAAATTTAACATATTCAATGTTTGCATACATCTGAGCGCATACAGAGTGCTGCTGTATTCTTTTGTTTGTATATCACGCCATCATAGCAGCTAATGCACTTCCTTTATTTTGTTAGGACGGGCGATGTTGGTCAATTTTTATTTTTTGTAGTATACTAATGGAGGTGGTGTCATCAGCCTCCATATTTGACTGAGTACTCCTCCCATCAAACAAAGGAAATTTTTAATTTGTTGTGGTATATAGCAGTTATGCAGCCTAAATGTCATATACTCAATGTTTGCATACATCTTAGCACTTACAGAGTGCTGGCATTCTTTTGCATGTACGCACAGGTGCTTTGAGGCCGAAATCCATACCATAATTTTAGAAATGTATTTTGGAGTTTTTTGCAAATATGCAAATGAGATGGAAATGCTTTGGTATGCGACAGTGCACTTGCAACTGTCTTGACCTCCCTCACTTTTTCCCACCTACCTCCTTTGTCAGACTAAGGGTATGTGCACATGCTGCAGATTCTGCAGCAAATTTTTTTGCGCGGATTTTCAGGTAATTCGCATGTAAAATTACTTGCGTTTTACCCCTGCGTTTTGACACCTGTACAATGGAGCAGGTGTCAAAACGCAGTGGAATCCGCAGAAATTATTGATATGCAGCGGATGTGAACCCGCAGCAAATCCGCACGTAAAAATCTGCAGCATGTGCACTGTGTTTTTGAAAATAGGTAGACTTGAATGGAAATATAAACGCAGCAGAATCCGCAGTGTGTGCACATACCCTGACAGGCAGGGCAGGCTCAAAGTTTTTGTGGGACCCCAGGCAAAAGAGTCTCAGTGGACCCCTTTAACACCTACTACGATTTATGATGCTCAGATACAGCAGAGAAATATAGGTATACTACACAGGGCCCAGTCTGCCCTCTCATCTTTCACATATGCAGACATGCAAACACACAGTGCGCAGACACGAGCACACAGTACACAGACACACACACACACACACACAATACACAGACACACAGTACACAGACACGCACAATCAGTGGCGGATTATGAGGTCAATCTGGGCTGTAGCCCAGGGCACAGTGGTGTGGGGGGCCCACCAGCCCAGGGTAAATTGCCCCATTATAATCCGCCACCGCAGCCCCTCACTGATAAATCTCTACTCTGTACACACAGGACCTGTGATGAGGTCACAGGAGGGGAGGAGTCAGGGGGTCACATGATCAGGGGCCTCGGACCGAGGCCCCTAATCATGTGACCTCCTGATTCCTCCCCTCCTGTGACCTCATCACAGGTCCTGTGTGCACAGCCCTCGATGTATGCAGGACTCTGCTGTGCTGGTTGTCATGGTGCTGGATGAGGTAAGTATGTGTGGGGTCAGGGCAGATATAGCTGCGTGCGTGTGCGAGGTGTACGGAGCGGAGCCACGCGTGTGCGAGGTGTACGGAGCGGAGCCACGCGTGTGCGAGGTGTACGGAGCGGAGCCACGCGTGTGCGAGGTGTACGGAGGGGAGCCACGCGTGTGCGAGGTGTACAGAGCGGAGCCACACATGTGTGAGGTGTACAGAGTGGAGCCGCGCATGTGCGAGGTGTACGAAGCGGAGCCGCGCGTGTGCGAAGCTGCACGGAGCCGCGTGTGTACGAGGTGTACGGAGCGGAGCCACATGTGTACGAGGTTTACGGAGTGGAGCCATGTGTGTATGAGGCATACAACCGTGTATGAGGTGTGTGGAGCCATGCGTGTACAAGGTGTATGATAGGGAGCATTCATACCTCCCAACCGTCCCAGATTTTGAGTCTGCCCCGACCGGGAGTTTGCTTTTCACGCGGACATGAGTACATGGCGGAAACCGGAGGAGCACTTGAAAACTCGTACGTGACGTTCCGTCGGAAGTGACGTGCTGGAAGCTGACCAGAAATGATGTAATTTCGGAAGGAGATTGTGACGGAACCATGGAGGCACTTCAGGGAATGCTTCAGATCATCACCATGTCCTCCTCCGACAGCGCAGACAGCGGGATCGCCTTGGACTCGGGGATGTCAGCCATGTAATTGGATCATGATATGTCCTGCATCGGGTGGCTCAGGTGGGCACTACAATGTGAGCTGGACTGGTATAGTATCTTTATACTGTAGAATCTTTCTTTCTCTGTCTGTTTCTTTCTCTCTCTTTGTTCTTTGTCTATTCTTTCTTTCTCTCTCTATTCTTTCTTTCTTTCCCCTCTTTCTTTCTGTTTTTTCTTTCCCCTCTTTTTTTCTCCGAATCTATTTCTTTCTATCTTTGTTTTCTTTCTCTCTTTCTTTCCCCTCTTTCTTTCTCTCCATCTCTCCTTTCTTTCTCTCTATCGCTGTTCTTTCTTTCCTCTTTCTTTCTCTCTCTGTTCTTTGTTTCCCCTATTTCTTTCTCTGTTCTTTCTCTCTCTCCTTTCTCTCTCTGTTCTTTCTTTCTTTTCCTCAGTACCAGTCAGTGTGCCCACAGTGCCAGCCACTGTGCCCACAATGCCAGTCAGCGTGATCAGCAGTGCTAAATGGGTGTGGTTTGGGGCATGGACATGGGTGTGACTAGTTGTGAAATGGGTGTGGTCGGACGGCCGGTAACCAATCATCATAGTGGAAGTCATCTGTTTCCATTAAGTTTGTTATATGTGGGCAGTGGGCACCTCTAGTAAGGTGGGCAAGAGATGGTGGGTCTTGTCATCTATGCCTCACATATAAGTTACTATGAGGTGTACTTTATTCCTGCCACATTTCTTTCTTGGCCTACTGAGAAAAATGTTTTGACCAGTTGAAAGTCATACAACCTGAGGATTGTGCATGTGTGCGCTGCCCGCATGTAGTAATATGTGTGTGTGTGTGTGTGTGTGTGTGTGTGTATTATATAAAAAAAAATATATATATATATATATATATATATATATATATATATATATATATATTTACTCTGACCCCTATATGAGCCCTGCCCCTCCGATCGCCGTCCACCACTTTCCCATGCTCCTGTTCCAATCCTGGGGTCTTTTTTGTCCCCCCCTGGTCGTCCACATGCTGAACATCTGGGACATGACTAACATTGCGCAATGTGCACTTGTTCGTCGCCAGATGCAGCGTTGTGTCCAGTGTGTGAGGAGATGGCGACTTGTCTGTGGCATTAACCCCTCTGCTGCCATGCTGGGCACAGCTTGTGATGAGGAGCGTTTCTTCCTGTGTATGCGGCCACAGGCTGCACATCAGAGGCTGCTTCTTCTATCTTGGGAAGTTCATGAAGCAGAAGCCTCTGTGTGACTCATTTGAAGTAACTTGTCTGACAGGTCATGGGTCCAGGTCAGCAGGTGATTGCAGACTATTAGCTGGTTTCGATGTTAGGTACAGATGAGTCAGGACTAGATGTTGGGTGGAAGCCTTCCAGTATTTGTAAGGCCTCGCGCACACGCTGAGTATTTGGTGAGTTTTTACCTCTGTATTTATAAGGCCTCGTGCACACCCTGAGTATTTGGTGAGTTTTCCGCACAGTATTTGTAAGGCCTCATGGACACGCTGAGTATTTGGTGTTTTTTACCTCAGTATTTGTGAGGCCTCGTGCACACGTTGTGTATTTGCTGAGTTTTGTACCTCAGTATTTAACCCCTTCCCGCCCCTTGACGTACTGTATGCATCATGAAAACTAGTGACTTCCCAACCCGTCACATGACCGGGGGGCCCACAAAGTCTGAAAAGCCAGGGGCCCTGGCTACCCTTAATCCACCCCTGCGCACAATACACAGACACGCACACACACAATACACAGACACGCATACACACAGTATGCAGACATGCACACGCACAGTACGCAGACATGCACACATACGCAGGCATGCGCCAACATACAATACGCAGATACGTACATATACATATTTGAAGCCAAATTCACAAAAATACAAATATATACAGTCAAATATACTGATATACATGGATACACAGACATACAGACAGGCACATTAGAAATATTTTTAAATATCAGGAAGCCGGCACCAAGCCTCACTCACCTTCCCCCTGTCTGCCGTTCAACTCCTCTGGCATGTGGCTATGGAGGGAGCGCTGCTTGATGACTGTTACTTAGACATAGCCACGCACAGTACACTGCGCGACTGTGTCTGTTAATAATGATGCGGCCTGGACGGCACTGTGTCTTTAATTCTGTTTCTGTGTCGGCCCGGGCACGTCATTACTAGCAGACTCAGCTGCACAGTACACTGTGCGTGACCATGATTGTTTAAGTGACGGCTCAGTCAGTACGGAAAAAACAGGTGGCCCTGCACAGCTGCTGAGGGAGCGGCCTGGGCCCCCTGGCCACAAGTAGCCCCTATTTGTCAAGGGCCCCGGCACTTGGCCGGGTGACGACGCTGGCCCGCCTTTTTCAGTGACCTGCCTCTCTCTCTCGCAAACGCCATTAGTGCATGGGGCAGGACATATGCCGATTGACTCACTGGGTCAAGCAATGTCACGAAGACCTTACTGCGCATTCACCACTAGCCCCGTGCACTTAAATATAATTATGTGAAAAAAAAAAATCAAGGCAGTAAAGATTGAGACAGCAGAACAAGCTGTCATGGAAAGTAAAAATAATCCAAAAACATTCTTTATCTGCATAAACAATAAGAGACTCAAAAATGCTTGTGTTGGCCCCATAAAAAATAATCTGGATGAAATTAAAGACGAGGGTAAGGGAACAGTGAAACTATGGAACTCGGTCACATGATGCTGCAATCGTCAATTCACTAAACATACTGTAGGAGTGCCTGATGGGTCCTGATGAAAATAATATTACAGGTTATGAGTAGTAGACTCTACGGCTGGAGTCTGATCTCGAGAACTAGTCTGATTGCCTTATAAAGAGTCAAGAAAAAAACTATTCCCATCCCAAAAGGCTTAGCCAAATGTAGAAATACTATGAAAGGAGGGTTAATAAGGCTAGTTTGATATAGGACTGCCATCATTTTCAAGCAGCAGAACAGATTTCTAGAAAAGTATTTAACTGGTGATAATCGATATCGATTGCTGGAGAAAAAGCTTCAAAAAGCGGATTTAATTATTTTTTTTAAGGGGTAGTATGACAACCCTTTAAAAGACCTGAAGGCTCAGTACTACAGAACAGAAGGTACTTTGTGTGCCACTGTATGGTTCCTCCAAATGGAACCGTATTGACGGAATATTCATAGCTGAAAAATGGAAAATAGAATGATGGCTTTACATTATGAAAGCATCATTGGTGGATAAACTAAATATTTTACTGCTAAATGTCTGCAATGCTGATTAATAGGCATTGATTCCATGCACTGTGTAGAAAACAAAGACTACAAAGTTTTCAACAAATCCTCTTAAGGTGACATCGATGTCCTTGATTAAAGTTTACACAAGCTAGCTGGGTCCATCACCGCCGCAGCTGATGAGCATCTTGTTTGGACGCGCACAGAGAGGTGATTTCCATCCACTTTACTAATCAGCAAGTGCCGATTAGCTACTAATGCGGTGGTGATGGTCGAGAAATGACAGCTCTAGGCTGATTAAAACCTGGGAGAAGATCTTCAGTAGTGGCCCAATGAGAGCACTGGATAACTACTGAAAAACAAAGGTAACTATGATACCAAGAAAACAAGAGCAATTACTAGAAAGCTCATCAGTGCCTGGATTGTAGACACCTCTTCAGTACTGGAATTCACAGCTGGCTAGAAATGTGCCTGTCCTTCCAATTTTATGGATAATTTAGCTTCTTAGTTTGCGGACAAGAAATGTTTTTGAAATGCACCATTAAAAAGGAAGATCTAAAGTCGGCAGAAGACGGCACCTTACAGGCATGCGGGTGCAGTGCATGTCATGTTTAGAACTTTATTAGAGTAAACATTTCATTCTGTGCTACAATGGTAATTAATCAGGTCGCTAAAAAGAAAGGTGCATCAGTCAACAAGGAAATGTGTCATCACATCACATGTGAATGCATGCACGTAAATAACACTGAAGATGAAGAGAACACAGCTCATTTATCAGGGTAATACAAAATATTAATATAAAAGGGTAGCAAGGTATCAGGAACTGACAGAGCCTAGATTATTTCTATTCTTTAGGAGAAAGGAACAGGCTGTAGTTTCTACATATATTTTATATAGTTAATCTATTTTCACTAAAAATAAGACTGAAGATGGTACATTGCATATTTAAAGGGCTTGTCCAGGACTATTATATTTTTTTTTTTTATTTTGGCCTAAAAGCTAACAGATAGGTAGATGCTAACAGAGGCAACTACCTGCCTGTTTTTCCAGGCGTCGGTTCAGTGCGGTCACTGCCGGTGAGTCAGCTGCTCTATGTCCACAGAGCAGTTCTTCTGGGCTGCTCTGCTGATGGAAAGTCGCTGCTGACGCCATGATGATTGTCACCTGCCTCTTGCATTTAGGCAGCGGGGAGCCAAATGTCAATCAGCAGGATGTCAGCAGTCACCCCCCATCAACAGAGCACAGCGAATAAGAAGCCCTTGCTCTGTTGTCGCGACGCAAACAGAAGCCACTCAATTGCCCACAGGAGCAGTCTATGACAGTTCTGTGGCAACAGGCAGCACAGTTAGCAACCACCTACCTTTTAGTTCTTAGGCCCGTAGTAGAAAAAAAAAACAAAAAAAAAAAAACATATATATACACTCACTGGCAACTTTATTAGGTACACCTGTCCAACTGTGTGTTAAGACTTAATTTCTAATCAGCCAATCACATGGCGGCAACTCAGTGCATTTAGGCATGTAGACATGGTCAAGACAATCTCCTGCAGTTCAAACCGAGCATCAGTATGGGGAAGAAAGGTGATTTGAGTGCCTTTGAACGTGGCATGATTGTTGGTGCCAGAAGGGCTGGTCTGAGAATTTCAGAAACTGCTGATCTACTGGGATTTTCACGCACAACCATCTCTAGGGTTTACAGAGAATGGTCCGAAAAAGAAAAAAAATCCAGTGAGCGGCAGTTCTGTGGCCGGAAATGCCATGTTGATGCCAGAGGTCAGAGGAGAATGGGCAGACTGGTTCGAGCTGATAGAAAGGCAACAGTGACTCAAATTGCCACCCGTTACAACCAAGGTAGGCAGAAGAGCATCTCTGAATGCACAGTGCGTCGAACTTTGAGGCAGATGGGCTACAGCAGCAGAAGACCACACTGGGTACCACTCCTCTCAGCTAAGAACAGGAAACTGAGGCTACAATTTGCACAAGCTCATCGAAATTGGACAGTAGAAGATTGGAAAAACGTTGCCTGGTCTGATGAGTCTCGATTTCTGCTGCGACATTCGGATGGTAGGGTCAGAATTTGGCATAAACAACATGAAAGCATGGATCCATCCTGCCTTGTATCAACGGTTCAGGCTGGTGGTGGTGGTGTCATGGTGTGGGGAATTTTTTCTTGGCACTCTTTGGGCCCCTTGGTACCAATTGAGCATCGTTGCAACGCCACAGCCTACCTGAGTATTGTTGCTGACCATGTCCATCCCTTTATGACCACAATGTACCCAACATCTGATGGCTACTTTCAGCAGGATAATGCGCCATGTCATAAAGCTCGAATCATCTCAGATTGGTTTCTTGAACATGACAATGAGTTTACTGTACTCAAATGGCCTCCTCAGTCACCATATCTCAATCCAATAGAGCATCTTTGGGATGTGGTGGAACGGGAGATTCGCATCAGGGATGTGCAGCCGACAAATCTGCGCCAACTGTGTGATGCCATCATGTCAATATGGTCCAAAATCTCTGAGGAATGCTTGCAGCACCTTGTTGAATCTCTGCCACGAAGAATTGAGGCAGTTCTGAAGGCAAAAGGGGGTCCAACCCGTTACTAGCATGGTGTACCTAATAAAGTGGCCAGTGAGTGTGTATATATATATATATATATATATATATATATATATATACACACACGACCTGAATAACTTTTAAGAAAGCAGAATGACTAACTACTCTAACACATCAGCGCTAGTGCACTGGTGCTAGCTGTCGGTCTCAAGTTTACTTCCAGAAGCTGTTATCTGTAAGGGTAGAATGCAAAAACTGCTGACAGTCTGAGAGTTCAGACCACCTGTAGAAGTTGGAACCTGTAGTCAAATCCCAACCTGCTAGCAGAGGCAGCATTTTCTTTGCAGCACGGAAAAAGCAGGAGGATCCAGAGATCTGACCAACTTCAGAGCAGCGCAACCAGGTTGTGAAAACAGAGCTGGTCATGCAACGCACTCCTTGCCTAGGTAATCGGCCATGCTGGGACTGTAGAGTGGTTGGTGACAGGGAATGGATCTGTATACCAAAAAATAATAAATCCCTTGGTACTTGAAAACAGGGAGGATTTTTACTAAAGGATTAATTGCAAAGTTGCTTATTTTTACATGCTCTTTGCAACATGACCTATTTTGGAACTGGAAACAACCCTCTTAAAAATGCTTGTTTAGCCAAGCAAAAAAAATACTGTAACTAAAGGGAAGATGAGGTGTCAATTATCCTAATAAAACATTTTTTGTTTTTATCTCCTGTAACACTTATTGATGTGCAATGAGTACGGCTGTAAATCAGATATGATCAATTTTAGCAAAAATATAGCCAATGACATTTTTAAAGCATACAATAGTCTGTGGAGGTGTCAGATTAGAGTTGTATATCAAGCGTATGGTTATATAATGTGCGCATCATGTTTCAGTATACCCAAGATTCTCATAGCAGATAAAGGTCAACCTTGTAAAAGCTCTAAAGCGAGCAGTGTGAGATGGTCAGATATGTCAGATCACCACTAGGTGACAGTAATGTTATGATCATTGTTTAAGTTCTACACCATCCAGAAATAAATGCACATTTACAGCTTTTGGATGTGACACGTCTGATTGTTTGTTTTTGTTTTTTTACAGTACTATTTGTAATTATTTTTTGATTTCTGAAATATGGCATTTATAATCAAAATATTTAGTATAAAGGGTGTTCGCTTTAACTAAGCAATAAAATTCAGTACGAGAACAGAAAAAAATACAGGTCCAATGCATGTGTCTAAAGTGATTGTCAAGGATTTCACTAATCAGAATGTCCTAATAATTTAGAGGTTACACAATCAAATGTATGAAAATATGGCACGCTATAGTGATCGTGAAGAGGGGGAACAGGAAAAATAAACATTGATGATAAACTTCAGAAGAACTAAAAGAGTTAAAACAGATCACTAAAAAATTACCCTAAATGACTTAAAAGAAACCCATCACCCAATTCATGCTGTCGAAACAAAGGAGAAGCATGAATTAGGCTGAGTTCACACGTGGAGTTTTTTTCGCGTTTCTGCGGCGGTATTAACCACGCGATTAAGCCGCGAAAACGCGAAAAATAAGCATCCCATGCATTCCTATGGGATTCCGCAATGCTGTGCTAATGCTGCGGTTTTTACCGCGGCGGAATCGCTTTGCGGTAAAAACCGCAGCATGCTCATTAATTTGCGGAATCGCGGCGATCCTGCACCCATAGGAATGCATTGTTCCGCTTGCTTCCCGCATGTGGCTATGCACACCATGCGGAAAGTAAGCAGAACAATTCATAGAATCATAGAATCGTAGAGTTGGAAGGGACCTCCTGGGCCATCTGGTCCAACCCCCTGCTCAAAGCAGGATTCGCTAAATCATCCCAGTTAGATGTCTGTCCAGCCTCTGTTTGAAGACTTCCATTGAAGGAGAACTCACCACTTCTCGTGGCAGCCTGTTCCACTCATTGATCACTCTGTCAAAAAGTTTTTTCTAATATCTAATCTGTGTCTCCTCCCATTCAGCTTCATCCCATTGCTTCTAGTCTTTCCTTGTGCAAATTGCGGATGGTACCCACGGTCCGGAGGAGAGGAGACTGTCCTCCGGGCTTTGGGTACCATATCCCTGTAAAAAATAGAATTATAAAATAAGAAATATTGTTATTCTCACCCTCCGATGTCCCGCGCAGCCTTCCCGCTTCTCTTCACGCTTTCGTTCCCAGTAATCCTTTGCAAAAATGCCCGCGATGGCGTCCGTTCTCGCGGTCATTCGCGCGACGTCGCGATCCCGCTAGAACTGACGTCATCGCGGGCATTTTCGCAAAGGATTACTGGGAACGCCTGCGCGGGACGTCGGAAGGTAAGAATAACACCGTTTTTTATTTTTTTTTACATTCTATCTTTTACTACTGATGCTGCATAGGCGGCCTCAGTAGTAAAAAGTTGGTCACACTCGTCAAACACTATGTTTGACGAGTGTGACCAACCTGTCAATCAGTTCTCCAAGCGATGCTACAGATCGCTTGGAAAACGCTAGCATTTTGCAAGCTAAATACGCTTGCAAAATGCTAGTTTTTCTGCGGGAAAATCGCGGGAATTTAAAATGCGATTTTCCCGCGGAATGGAATTCCGGAATTCTCGCGGTAATTTTATTATTGAATACTCAGATGAGTGTTCTAGAAGTTTCAGAAAACTATGGCAGATTAAGCAGCAGAAAAAAAGGCAGCACCGCTTACCTAGTGTTAGGGACTCGTAAGTGTGGGAACCCTTGACGAGGGTTATGAGCTTACGTATTTTGGCCAAAATATTAACCAATACCCCACTATTTATGTATTTTTTGCACTATTTCTTTGGGATGCAGCCAAGCCCAAACAAGTCTGGTCTCTCATGAGGGGTGTTCACACTGGGATGCATTGAGTGTGTGCTGGACAGCCTGCCTAAATGAAAAGTAGGGGTGTGACTAATAGGCTGTGAACCAGACACTATGCAGCACCCTTATGTGAACAGCGCCCTATGCGTGCCTTCATTGTGCAACTGCATACTGGGCAGTCACCCCCTCCAGGAAGTGCATTTGTTCTATGATCTGGGCAGGTAAGTGGTGCTGCCTATTATCTGCTGTTTAATATGAATTTTTGGAGGTTTTTAGCCTTCTTCTGCGGCTTTGCTATTAGTTTAGGAAACTATGGCACCAAGATTTAAGCAATACAATATTTTAGAGAACTGTCAGCAAAGCTGGCATGCATAGTATTTGTAGTAGCAGCAGTACAGCCTTTTAATGGGCACTTTTAGTGGACAGTAGTAATGGGAATTTGTGTACAGAATATGTGGATGTACTGATGTCTAAAAGAACTCATCAAAGCAGTTTGAACAGGATGGAAAATAAAGTGGAACAGGATTACACCATGGTACGATCTCAGAGATTGTGATACTTGTCCTGTTCCCTGAAATACAGTGCCTACAAGTAGTATTCAACCCCCTGCAGATTTAGCAGGTTTACACATTCGGAATTAACTTGGCATTGTGACATTTGGACTGTAGATCAGCCTGGAAGTGTGAAATGCACTGCAGCAAAAAAGAATGTTATTTCTTTGTTTAATTTTTTTTTAAATTGTGAAAAGTTTATTCAGAGGGTCATTTATTATTCAACCCCTCAAACCACCAGAATTCTGTTTGGTTCCCCTAAAGTATTAAGAAGTATTTCAGGCACAAAGAATAATGAGCTTCACATGTTTGGATTATTTATCTCTTTTTCCAGCCTTTTCTGACTATTTAAGACCCTCCCCAAACTTGTGAACAGCACTCATACATGGTCAACATGGGAAAGACAAAGGAGCATTCCAAGGCCATCAGAGACAAGATCGTGGAGGGTCACAAGGCTGGCAAGGGGTACAAAACCCTTTCCAAGGAGTTGGGCCTACCTGTCTCCACTGTTGGGAGCATCATCCGGAAGTGGAAGGCTTATGGAACTACTGTTAGCCTTCCACGGCCTGGACAGCCTTTGAAAGTTTCCTCCCGTGCCGAGGCCAGGCTTGTCCGAAGAGTCAAGGCTAACCCAAGGACAACAAGGAAGGAGCTCCGGGAAGATCTCATGGCAGTGGGGACATTGGTTTCAGTCAATACCATAAGTAACGTACTCCACCGCAATGGTCTCCGTTCCAGACGAGCCCGTAAGGTACCTTTACTTTCAAAGCGTCATGTCAAGGCTTGTCTACAGTTTGCTCATGATCACTTGGAGGACTCTGAGACAGACTGGTTCAAGGTTCTCTGGTCTGATGAGACCAAGATCGAGATCTTTGGTGCCAACCACACACGTGACGTTTCGAGACTGGATGGCACTGCATACGACCCCAAGAATACCATCCCTACAGTCAAGCATGGTGGTGGCAGCATCATGCTGTGGGGCTGTTTCTCAGCCAAGGGGCCTGGCCATCTGGTCCGCATCCATGGGAAGATGGATAGCACGGCCTACCTGGAGATTTTGGCCAAGAACCTCCGCTCCTCCATCAAGGATCTTAAGATGGGTCGTCATTTCATCTTTCAACAAGACAACGACCCAAAGCACACAGCCAAAAAAACAAGGCCTGGTTCAAGAGGCAAAAAATCAAGGTGTTGGAGTGGCCTAGTCAGTCTCCTGACCTTAACCCAATTGAAAACTTGTGGAAGGAGCTCAAGATTAAAGTCCACATGAGACACCCAAAGAACCTAGTTAACTTGGAGAAGATCTGCATAGAGGAGTGGGCCAAGATAACTCCAGAGACCTGTGCCGGCCTGATCAGGTCTTATAAAAGACGATTATTAGCTGTAATTGCAAACAAGGGTTATTCCACAAAATATTAAACCTAGGGGTTGAATAATAATTGACCCACACTTGTATGTTTAAAATTTATTAAAATTTAACTGAGCAACATAACTTTTTGGTTTGTAAGATTTATGCATCTGTTAATAAATCCTGCTCTTGTGTGAAGTTTGAAGGCTCTAACTTATTTGCATCTTATCAAACCTGCTAAATCTGCAGGGGGTTGAATACTACTTGTAGGCACTGTAGTTATTATTGTCATAAAAACAGATTAGTGGGAGGAGAAGATGCCAAATTTACCCAGCGCCGGCTTTGTAAGTTATGTCACTTGTGGGGTTGCCGCTGATCTTTGCACGCCAGATAATCTTATAACACTGACAGTGCGCTCTGGTGGTGGCTCGTTACTGTTTATTTGAGCTGGTAAAAGAGAATGCAGTGTCACTGTGCACATTGCTCAGTGCACATGGCGCAGAAACTAGACCCAGTGCCTGAAACGACCGCATTCTCTGTCCCCTGCACTGGGATTTTCAAACAAAGCATCATCAAGAAATAGAATTTAAAAAAAAAAAAAAAGAAAGGCAGTCAGTGTATTTCGGAAACTGTAGGGAATTTTTAATTCAAGTATACTAGAAAATAGTTTAGATTATGGTATTAAATACATAGGGAATTAGGATGAAAATTATATGTCAAACCACCCCTTTAAAGGAAATCAGTCACCACGTTTGTGCTCTAACCTTCGTAATGTATGTAATCCCTAGCCTACATCACACATTTTTAAAATTCATAACTCATTAATTTAAAAGAAAAGAATACAGTGCTTTCATGTGATTTTCTATAAGTAAACTAATTTGTATAATTTTTTATTCCACAGGTAGAAAGGCATTGACTGATTCTGATTGTTTGAAATATTTGAGACATATGTAGCATACTCAACACATCAAAGCATGGATGATTACTCTCAAACAATTACAACATTGTCAATTCTGTCATTTCCTTTCATAAGACACTGTGAAATTTCAAAAGAGAACAAAGTTTTCCAATAGATACTTAAAAGCTTCAAGAGACTGAGATCAGAAACACAACGGATGCTACTAAAAATAATACAACCATACATTGCAGTATCTATTATCATGTTTTCATGGTAAATGTTAATTTTTTTGTTGATAATTCTGAAAATTAACAATAATAAACTGTAAGATATTATGAGAATAATTATTTCAGGTATACTCGTCTGACATGTTCTACTGGTAAAAAGGTAAAACTTATGCCCCGATTCATCACGACCAGAGGTTTTTAAGTCGAACTTGATGGTGTGGGAGGTAGAGTCAGACATACCTAATTCATTAGGAAGCACGTCTGAGCCTGGATTAAAGATAATGTTCACTAATTGGACAATTTCTTGTCGTACCCCTCACTTAGCTCCCCCCCATAAAATAATAAAGCCTATACTCACCTCCCGTGCCGGAGCCGTTACCGCGGTGTCGGCATTCGCTGTCCCGGGGCTTTCGCGCGGTGTTGTGACAAGTGACACCAGAGCTGATGTAACTGTCGCCGCCTCCTGACTAATTGAGCAGCAAGAGGAAATCCGAGATCAGCTGCAGCTCGGACTTGCTCTTCATGTTCGATTTGTCAGAAGACGGAGACAGTGCCGCCGATGCTGATTGGGCGCCGGCGTCACAACAGTGCACGAGAGCACCAGGGAAAGCAAGCGCCGACACCACAGGAACTGCGCCGGCAGAGAGGTGAGAATAGGCTTTTATGGGGGTCAAACATTTTGATCAAGAAGGGGGTTGTCCTAGTAGTAGACAACCCATTTAACATTTGTGGCATAGTAAACACCACAGCTTGTCATGAATTTGACAAGGGGGTAACCACTTTGTGGAGCCTGATAAAAATGACGTGAGAACAGCAAAAGTTGCAAAATATTAGCACAAACTTGCGTAGCACCAAAACGTTGCATTTTTTCTAAACTTTTTGTACCAGAATCTGGCCAATAAGTTTATCTGCGATTTTGATTTCCTGCTTGATCTAAGAGTCTAGTATGGTGAGATGCCATCCTCCACAATACAACAGCTGTGGCAACAGTACTGTCATGATCCAGGTTGGATATTGACAGCTAAAAGCACATGTAACCTTTTTTTTTTTTCTTAAGCTGTGTGCTTAAGTTTGGTTTTGCCCCCGATGGCCATTAGGATTATTACACAGTGGTGTCTTTTGTTCTAGTTTTCCCCCGGTGGTGGTTAGCGTTATTACACGGGAATCACTATCAGGTATGATTCCTCTGGCTTAACTATAAAGGTGTGTCATGTGCTCTCACTGGTGTTGGTGATAGTGTTCATTTCCAACCATCCTTGGTGGAGAAAGGAGCTAGAGAGAGTTCCTTGCAGCACAGTCAGTGTCCTGGTGTGGAAAGAGTCAGAGGGGATTTCCTTGCAGCTCTGACAGAGCTTTGTGGCAGCTATTCAGGAGGAAAGCTGCATTCTGGTGGTGGACTCTGTTGCTGGGAGCAAGAGCAACAGAGCAAAGCTAAGAGGTGTTTCCCTGTTTGCACCTTTCCTTTATGAGGGTTTCAGTGCAGTGGTGGGATTAGTCTCTGCACCGGCCATTTCACTAGAAAGGGGTAGGTGCAGGGCGAGCTAGGGTTTAAAGGTATCCAGATCGGCGCCCGGTACGGAACCGGCCTAGGGATCAGTAGGAGTGTAGAGACACTGACTCAGGGGAGTGCAGAAGCTCTCCACGTCCCCGTTCCCTATCGCAGGGCCCACCATTGTAATTGTTTCCTTGGTGTTTCCCCTTATTATTTAAATTCGTCCTGCTGGAGGCAGTGTATCCGGTTTCACGTGTATTTCTGAAATTCGCCTGCTGGAGGCGGTGTATTCGGCTGCACGTCTTCTTATTTAAATTCACCTTACTGGAAGCGGTGTATCCAGGGTTGCATGTGTCATATAAATTCGCCCTGCTGGAGGCGGTGTGTTCACACGTTGACCATTACACATACCAACCTCAGACAGCATTGCACAATCAATTAGCATTTGACCTGGAAATGATACTCTCGATGGGGGTCACTTGGTTAGGTGACAATACTGTCTGAAATGCCCCAAATCAACCAAGTATAACTATAAACAGATTCCTAACAAAAAAATTTAGTGAATTTTTTTAGTGAAGATTTCAGAAAGGCAAACAATCATGCAAGCAAGCACAGAATTTCAAGGTTTGTACATGTCCCTTTCTTGGTGTTGTATTTTACCATAAGTCCAGCCTCAGGTGGTCTTCATTCTTCTCAAACCACCTAGTGTCTTTAACTGTTGAACTAATTCTACATCAGTCTCAATAACTCTTTATCCACCTTTTCTAATATGTGACTTCCTTTACCTCCATGTTGAAGAAATAACCCATACGATTCATAGAATGGGAAACACTAACCCACCTAACCCTAAATATATTTCTGCTACCTCTACGTTTATACCAGCATCCTACTCTTCAAGTCCCTCTGTGAGCGAGTTACCGCAGCATGCAGTACTGTACTCAGAAAAAAAAGAGGCCTCCCTTAGACACTAATTGGGCTGCTGCTCAGTAAGGGTGAGAGCAGAGCCCAATGTAGCGACAACATGCTGGTGGTTAAGCACAAGAGGGATGTCCATTTCTTGACCACCATACATGGTGATTGCAGCACCCTCACCACTGTACAAGATACTTCTACACATGTCCCCAAACCAGACTGTGTACTAGGATACAAAAAAACAGGGGGGGGGGGGGGGGGGGGAGTTAATGTATCTGATCAAGTCCTCCAATCATACAGTGCCATGAGAAAAGTAAAGGTGTAGTACAAAAAGCTGTCCATGCACATCATACAGATGGCAATGTACAACGCTTTTGTGCTATCATGATGTGCAGGCCAGTACGTCGTACATTCTGTTCCAGGAGGTAGTGATCAAGGCCCTAAATCTTTAGAGAACAGGAAGTTAGAGGGCCCCAGTACTACCGGAACTGAAGGTGCAGGTATTGTGCCAGGCAAACATTTCCTGGTCCCTCAACCCACAAAGAAAGGAAGGTGGCAAAAGAGATGCAGAGTGTGTTTACAGAAAGGGGATAAGCAAGAACACCACTTATCAATGTGACAACTGCCCCGACAAACCTAGCCTGGGTATAAAAGAATGCTTCAAACTGTACCACACAGTCGACTACTAAATTAATTTCTGACTTACACAATTCATGTATTTTTTTTTTTTACTTCAATAAATTTTTATTGCATATTTTCGAAAAACAAAACATATCAGTAACAACACCCCCGACGTAGGGGTTTAAACAAGGGAAACAAGCATAAATGCGCATACTCATACATTGACAATGTATAAAACAGAAAACAAATCGACACTTGCATAAAAAATCATATGAAAAGACATATCTTCAATGCAAAGGGGCAGACCTCTGACTAAGTAACCACGGTTCCCATATTCGATCAACCTTTTTCTTGGTAACTGACGAGTGCACCAGAGTTTGTTCATATTGACAATGTATATTAGTTTTGTCCACCACTTCTCTCATGGTGGGAAGAGACATCCCCTTCCATTTAGCAGCAAAGGTGAGCTTAGCCGCAATCAGAATAGGTGACACTATACCCCTGATATTTAAAGGAAAATCAGTTGTCCCTATATGCAACAGTCCCATTGATTGTGTCAAGTTAACCTGAATCCCAGTCACCTCCCTTAACAACATATTTATAGTATTCCAAAAAACGATCGCCACCGAACAGGACCACCACATGTGGCTCAACGATCCCAAACTACCGCAACCTCTCCAGCAAGTCGAAGTCTGGTTTGGCCCATAATGTACCAGTTGTCTTGGACACCTATATCGCCTAAGATGCATCTTCTTTAACTGTTCTAGGTGACCAATACAAGATGACACTCTACATATTTCTCTTAAACTATCCCTCCATTTCTCTTGATTCCACGTTGTTCCCAATTCCTCCTCCCAATTTAGCATATATAATTTAGCATCCACCTCTGTATCATTTAATACACTAGAGGATTGAAACACCTCTGGGGCCTGATTCAGGTCATAGGAGGAATCCCATGACTTTGTGATTCACAGGAGGTTTAAGGAAGAGGGAGTCTGATCTGTAGGTATTGGTAAAAAAAGATGCCTAATACTAGGGAATTTGGAACAGAGTTGATCGAATGGGATGACAAGAGAGCCATCTATCAGGTCCTGGAGGGATTCAACTCCTGCAGTGGACCAGCGTTGTAAGTTAATAAAGGGGATATGTATTTCCAAAGCTTTTAAGGTAATATTTGTTAAAGGAATATTTAGAAGGCATGAAGCAAATGCGTGTTCCGTCCTTCGCTTCCCGACTTGCTACAAATCCTACTTGATCAGACGAAACCAAGGAGGGGATCACATGATGTAATCTAATTGCAAGCATTTTACACAAAAATTTAATATCGCAGTTTAAGAGTGCAATGGGCCTAAAATTACTGGGACATATTGGAGGTTTCCCCGGTTTAGGCAGAGTAGTAATAGTGGCCTCTAGATTTGTGACAGATACAGATTCTGAATTTTGCCATGAATTAAATATACGAAGGAGGTAGGGAGTCAAATATTGATGAAATTGGTGATAGTACTCATTTGATAACCCATCTGGGTCATGGGTTTTATGACATTTTGTAAGTTTGATGGTGCTCCGAATTTCACCCTCTGTAAATGGGGCATTTAGTATGTTAAGTTGTTCCTGTGATATTTGGGGTAAGTTTATAGATTGTAGATATCTATCAATATTAGTTTGGGAGGGCTGCGGAGTGGAGGGATCAGTCACTAGATTATAGAGATGTTTATAGTAATTAGCAAAAACCTTTACTATTTCTAATGGATTTCTCCCTTGTTGATCTACCAAATGGTCAATTCTAGCTCGTCCCTCTCTTTTTTTTTAACTCTACGGGCTAACAGTGCCCCAGCTTTATCTCCTATTGCATAATAATTACTTTTAAGTTTCTTAAGATTATATTCATATAGCGACAACAGGTTTTCTCGTAGTTTGAATCGGATATTATAGATTTCATCAGACAGAGCTGGTGTGATCGCTGTTTTGTTTAAAGACTCTAATTGTTGAAGCCGGGCTAACAAAGTAACCCTGCTGGATTCCCTTATATGCTTCAGATAGGAAGCTTGTTGCAGAAAGATGCCTCTAATTACGGCTTTATGAGCCGAACACAAGGACTCGTCTGACTTCTCCATTGTCGTTCGACTGGAAGTAATGTTGGAGCTCGGTCTGTACTTTCTCTACCACCTTGCTTTGTAACAATAAGACTGGGGTCACACGTGGCTTTTTTTCGCGTTTCCGCGGCGGTTTTTACCGCGCGATTTTGCCGCGAAAACGCGAAAAATAAGCATCCCATGCATTCCTATGGGATTCCGCAATGCTGTGGTTTTTACAGCGGCGGAATTGCTTCGCGGTAAAAAATGCAGCATGCTCATTAATTTTGCGGAATCGCGGTGATCCCGCACCCATAGGAATGCATTGCTCTGCTTACTTTCCGCATGTGGCTGTGCACACCATGCGAAAAGTAAGCAGAGCATTTGCGGATGGTACCCACGGTCTGGAGGAGAGGAGACTGTCCTCCGGGCTTTGGGTACCATATCCCTGTAAAAAATAGAATTTACAATAAAAAATATTGTTATTCTCACCTTCCGACATCCCGCGCTGCCTTCCTGCCTCTCTCCACGCTCCCGGTCCCAGTAAGCCTTTGCGAGCGATGACGTCCGTTCTCGCAGTCATTCGCGCGACATCGCGAATGACCGTGAGACGCTGCGATCCCGCGAGAACAGACGTCATTGCGATAATTGTCGCAAAGGATTACTGGGACCGGGAGCGTGGAGAGGCGGGAAGGCTGCGTGGGACGTCGGAAGGTGAGAATAACAATATTTTTTATTTTATTATTTACATTCTATCTTTTACTATTGATGCCGCATAGGCGGCGTCAATAGTAAAAAGTTGGTCACACTCGTCAAACTGTCACGCTCGCGCCTTGGCTGAATGGCGCGAACCGGGGGGTTGTGGCCCCACTGTGCCAGAAACCAGACTACCGTGGAAGGGGCGTGACTACGACAGCTACCTCGGTCTTCACTGGAGCCTCTGATGGTGAGGTCAGGCTTGTGCGGCAGGTAGCTATCGGGTGCCACTCCAGGGTGGTGTCTGGCTGTGGCTGCTGATCCCACTCGGGGACAAGTCACTTGGACAGGTGTGACTAACAGGCAGGCTGAGACACAGGGCAAGCAGTCACGGCTTGGTACACTGGCAGGCACAGGCAGGCACAGCTTGGAGACACTGGGCAAGCGGGCACCGCATGGAGACACAGGACAGACTGGCGTGGTATGAGAAGGGGCAGGTAGGGACCTGTTCACACAGCAGGTGTAGGCAGGAGGGAGTGGTGTATGCTGGAACAGGATTTGGACCTGTTCACACAGGAGGCGCAGGTATGGATATAGGCAGGAGTGTGGATTAAGCTGGGCGGCAAGAGAGCCGGGCAGGCAGAGCGGCTAAGGAGCCGAGCAGGCAGAGCGGCTAAGGAGCCGAGCTGGCAGAGCGGCTAAGGAGCCGAGCAGGCAGAGCGGCTAAGGAGCCGAGCAGGCAGAGCGGCTAAGGAGCCGAGCAGGCAGAGCGGCTAAGGAGCCGAGCAGGCAGAGCGGCTCAGGAGCCGAGCAGGCAGAGCGGCTCCTTAGCCGCTCTGCCTGCTTGGCTCTCTTGCCGCCCAGCTTAATCCACACTCCTGCCTATATCCATACCTGCACCTCCTGTGTCAACAGGTCCAAATCCTGTTCCAGCGTACACCACTCCCTCCTGCCTACACCTGCTGTGTGAACAGGTCCCTACCTGCCCCTTCTCATACCACGCCAGTCTGTCCTGTGTCTCCAAGCCGTGCCCGCCTGTCCTGTGTCTCCAAGCCGTGCCCGCCTGTCCTGTGTCTCCAAGCCGTGCCCGCCTGTCCTGTGTCTCCAAGTCGTGCCGGCCTGTCCTGTGTCTCCAAGCCGTGCCCGCCTGCCCTGTGTCTCCTAGCCACGCCTGCTTGTCCAGTGTCTCAGCCGTGCCTGTCGTGTCTACCTGCCTGCCTGTCTATAGCTTCTGTCAAAGTGACTTGTCCCCGAGTGGGACCAGCAGCCACAGCCAGACAGCACCCTGGAGTGGCACCCGACAGCTATCTGCCGCACAAGCCTGACACAAACACTGTTTGACGAGTGTGACCAACCTGTCAATCAGTTCTCCAAGCAATGCTACAGATCGCTTGGAAAACGCTAGCAATTCTGCAAGCTAATTACGCTTGCAAAATGCTAGTTTTTCCGCGGGAAAATCGCGGGAATTTAAAATGCGATTTTCCAGCGGAATGGAATTCCGGAACTCTCGCGGTAATTTCCGCGAGAGTTCCGCTACGTGTGAACCCAACCTAAGGATGTATTTAACTGCCACCTAGCAGAAGGATTAGACTGATGATGTAGAGTTAGTCTCAGGAATATCGGAGTGTGGTCTCACCACGTAATGAATCCAATATCCGCTGATCTGCATCTATTTAGAGTCGTATTGTCAACCAAGAAATAATCTATTCTACTATATGTCCGGTGACGGGAGGAGTAGCATGTATAGTCACGCTCCGTAGCATGGGAATATCTCCAATAATCATGGAGACGATATTCCTTCACTACTACTTTCAGGTTCCTCCTAGAATGGGTTAATTTACTACAGCAGTCCATCACTCTATCTATAGGGGCATTGAAGCCTCCACATATAATCTCTTCTCCTTTAGCCAATCCAATCATTTTCTGAAACACCTTGCAAGCAAACGTGCATTGGGCTTCATTAGGGGCATACACGACCACCAGCGTATGTAGTTCAGCACTGAGGGAGCAGACTAGGATTAAAAATCTGCCCGTAGGATCCGCATACATCTCTATATTGCTAAATGCCACAGTGTTTTTAATCAATATGCAGACTCCTGCCTTTTTACTTGCATTATTAGCGAAAAACCTATGAGGGAACTGTGGATGGTGGAGTCTACTATTATCAGCTTCCAATAAATGCGTTTCTTGCAAACATATGACATCAGCACGTGATTTTTTTAACTTCCCTCCATAACATGGAACATTTCATAGGTGAATTGAGGCCTCAAACATTCAAGGACATAAACTGTATACTCATGTCTAAAGAAACTTCCTATGGATGCAGCAGGGCCCAACACACCAAGCCCCTCCACCATAACAGCTAATTAAGTCCCCAGCATAAATATAAAACCATGTTATATATCCTTATGAACTGAACAGAGATGCAAGTGTCAATCATGACATTAGAATGCACAATAGTTAAGAAAAAAGAAGAGTCATAAAAAGGGGAAAAAAAGAAAAAACAGCAGTACTCAAAACATAGTCCCAACAACTGGATGCACAAAAAAAATATGCACAACTCATGTATTACAATATGATGTACACTACACAATTCACATATGCCAATCTGACGTACACCAACCTGATGCACTCTACACAACTCACATATGCCACAACATTATAAAATTCACATACAAAAATAACACTAGATCAGTTCCAAAATGGGGTAAATTGTTAAGGGTTTCCACTGTTTAGGCACATCAAAGGCTTTCCAAACGCGACATGACGCCCAAACAGTAGATTTCCCCCACATATGAGCTATCAGCGTACTCAGGATAAACTGCACAACAATGTTTGGAGTCCGTATTCTCCTGTTACACTTATGAAAATTAAAAAAAAAAAATTGGGTCTAAAATAAAATTTGTAAAAAAAATTAAATGTTAATTTTTCTACTTCCACATTGCTTCAGTTCCTGTGAAGCACCTGAAGAGTTAAAAAATTTATTGAATATGGTTTTGAGCAACTTGAGGGGTGCAGTTTTTAGAATCGTGTCACTTATGTTTATTTTCTGTCAAATAGACCAAATTAAACTTCCTTCAAATGTGAGGTGGTCACTAAAAAAATGGTTTTGTAAAATTTGTTGGAATAGTGACAAATTGCTGGTCAACTGTTAACCCTCATAACTTTAACTTCCCAACAAAAAAAATATGTTTCAAAAGTCGTTTTGATGAAAATTAGACATGTGGGAAATGTTACAGTGGGGAAGGAAAGTATTCACATGGTCATAAGTATTCAGACACTTTGCTCAGTATTGAGTAGAAGAAGCACCTTGAGTTAGTGCAGCCATGAGTCTTATTGGGAATGATGCAACAAGTTTTTCACACCTGGATTTGTGGATCCTCTGCCATTCTTCCTTGCACATCCTCTTCAGTTTTATCAGGTTGGATGGTGAATGCTAGAGGACAGCCATTTTCAGGTCTCCCCAGAGATGCTCAATTGGGTTTAGCTCAGGGCTCTTGCTGTGCCAGTCAAGAATGCTCACAGAGTTGTTCTGTAGCCACTCCTTTGTTATTTTAGCTGTGTGCTTGGGGTCATTGTCTTGTTGGAAGGTGAACCTTCAGCCAAGTCTGAGCTCCAGAGCACTCTTGAAGAGGTTTTCAGCCAGGATATCTCTGTACTTGGCCACATTCATGTTTCCTTCAATTGCAACCAGTCGTCCTGTCCCTGCAGCTAAAATACACCCCCATAGCATTATGCTGCCACCCCCATGTTTCACAGTTGGGATTGTATTGGGCAGGTGACGAACAGTGCCTGTTTTTCTCCACACATACCGCTTAGAATTATCACCAAAAATTTCTATGTTCATCTCATCAGACCAGAGAATCTTATTTCTCAAAGTCTGGGAGTCCTTCATGTGTTTTTTTAGCAAACTCTATGCGGGCTTTCATATGTCTGACACTGAGGAGAGGCTTCCGTTGGGCCACTCTGCCATAAAGGCCCGACTGGTGGAGGGCTGCAGTGATAGTTGACTTTGTGGAACCTTCTCCCATCTCCCTACTGCATCTGTAGAGATCAGCCACGATGATATTGGTGTTCTTCATTACCTCTCTCACCAAGTGTCTTCTCCCACAATTGCTCAGTTTGGCTGGACGTCCAGGTCTAGGAAGATTTCTGGTGGTCCCAAACTTCTTCCATTTAAGGATTATGGAGGCCACTGTGCTCCTAGGAACGTTGAGTACTGCAAAAATTCTTTTGTAACCTTGGCCAAATGTGTGCCTTGCCACAATTCTGTCTCTGAGCTCCTTGGCCAGTTCCTTTGACCTCATGATTCTCATTTGGTCTGACATGCACTGTGAGCTGCGAGGTCTTATATAGACAGGTGTGTGCCTTTACAAATCAAGTCCTATCAGTTTAAACACAGCTGGATTCCAAGGAAAGAGTAGAACCATCTCAAGGGGGATCACAAGGAAATGAACAGCATGTGACTTAAATAGGATTGTCTGAGCAAAAGGTCTGAATACTTATGACTATGTGATATTTCAGTTTTTCCTTTTTAATAAATTTGCAAAAATTTCTACATTTCTGTTTTTTTTTTTCAGTCAACATGGGGTGCAGAGTGTACATTAATGAGAAAAAAAAAATGAACTTTTTTAAATTTACCAAATGGTTGCAATGAAACAAAGAGTGAAAAATTTAAAGGTGCCTGAATACTTTCCATACCCACTGTATATATTAACTATTTTGTGGAACATAACTATGATTTAAAGCAATAAAAATGAAAAGTTTGAAAACTGCGAAATTTTCCAAATTTTGGTAAAATTTTAGATTTTTTCACAAATAAACTCAAGTCATATCAAAGAAATTTTACCACTATCATGAAGTACAATATGCCATGAAAAAACAGTCTCGGGATCAGTGGGATCCACTGAAGCATTCCAGAGTTATTACCTGAAAGTGACAGTGGTCAAAATTGTGAAATTTGATCTCGTCATGAAGGTGAAAACAGGCTTGGAGTTAATAACCAGTGTGAATGTGCACCTACACACTTAACTTACAGTGACTTGCGAAAGTATTCAGCCCCCTGGAACTTTTCAACCTTTTCCCACATATCATGCCTCAAACATAAAGATACCAAATGTACTTTTTTTTTTGATGAATCAACAAGTGGGGCACAATTGAAGTTGAACGAAATGTATTGGTTATTTTAAATTTTTGTGGAAATTCAAAAACTGAAAAGTGGGGCATGCAATATTATTTGGCCCCTTTAATGCAATACTTTGTTGCGCCACCTTTTGCGGCAATTACAGTTGCAAGTTGCTTGGGGTATGTCTATCAGTTTTGTACATCGAGAGACTAATATTCTTGCCCATTCTTCCTTGGCAAACAGCTCTAGCTCAGTGAGGTTTGATGGAGATCGTTTGTGAACAGCAGTTTTCAGCTCTTTCCACAGATTCTCGATTGGATTCAGGTCTGGACTTTGACTTGGCCATTCTAACACCTGGATAAGTTTATTTGTGATCCATTCCATTGTAGATTTTGCTTTATGTTTGGGATCATTGTCTTGTTGGAAGACAAATCTCCATCCCAGTCTCAGGTCTTTTGCAGACTCCAACAGGTTTTCTTCAAGAATGGTCCTGTATTTGGCTCCATCCATCTTCCCATCAATTTTAACCATCTTCCCTGTCACTGCTGAAGGAAAACAGCCCCAAACCATGATGCTGCCACCACCATGTTTGACAGTGGGGATGGTGTGTTCAGGGTGATGAGCTGTGTTGCCTTTACGCCAAACACATCGCTTGGCATTGTTGCCAAAAAGTTCGATTTTGGTTTCATCTGACCAGAGCACCTTCTTCCACATGTTTGGTGTGTTTCCCAGGTGAATTGTCGCAAACTTTAAACGACACTTTTTATGGATATCTTTGAGAAAAGGCTTTCTTCTAGCCACTCTTCCATAAAGGCCAGATTTGTGCAGTGTATGACTGATTGTTGTCCTATGGACAGACTGTCCCACCTCTGCTGTAGATCTCTGCAGTTCATCCAGAGTGATCATGGGCCTCTTGGCTGCATCGCTGATCAGTCTTCTCCTTGTTTGAGATGAAAGTTTAGAGGGATGGCCGGGTCTTGGTAGATTTGCAGTGGTATGATACTCCTTCCATTTCAGTATGATCGCTTGCACAGTGCTCCTTTGGGATGTTTAAAGTTTTGGAAATCATTTTGTATCAAAATCCGGCTTTAAACTTCTCCACAACAGTATCACGGACCTGCCTGTTGTGTTCCTTGGTCTTCATGATGCTCTCTGTGCATCAAACAGAACCCTTAGACTATCACAGAGCAGGTGCATTTATACGGAGACTTGATTACACACAAGTGGATTATATTTATCATCATTAGTCATTTAGGACAACGTTGGATCATTCTGAGATCCACAAGATCACAATGAACTTGAGTGAGTTTGCTGCACTGAAAGTAAAGGGGCCAAATAATATTGCACGCCCCACTTTTCAGTTTTTGAATTTCAACAAAAATTTAAAATAACCAATAAATTTTGTTCAACTTCACAATTGTGTCCCACTTGTTGTTGATTCTTCACCAAAAATTTACATTGGGTATCTTTATGTTTGAAGCATATGTAGGAAGCATAACATGTGTTACAGCTCAATTCTTTAGTTTTTCTTTAGTGTCTGATACATGCTGCCTGTCGATCGGTCAGCATTTATCAGCTGCCAGATGCCCTTTAAGGTTTGCAAAACTAACAGCCGTGCCCCGTTTTATATTGTATCATATCATCTGGATCAAGCACAATTCTATTTCCATACTTATCCTTTGTTTCACAATATAGCTACAAAATTTATGTTGTGTTGAATAAACAGTTTGAAATAAAAAAAACATTGACATGTTCTCATTCTGCAGTTGTGTGTATCGCCTTATTCTGTCCATTTATCATAAACTGACAAAATGACGTAACATTGCTCTTTATATCAGTCTAATGTGCCCAGAATTGCTCTGATGGAGATCATCTGTTCAATACCAGAATTTGCCCTGCGCAGTCTTATTACACAAGATATCTTGGATGGATTTAATGAAGCCTTATACCTATTTTTCCTCCAAAAACTCTATATCCAGCTTTATATATTACTTTCTAAAAATATTCATTAAGTACTTTGCCAACATTCAAACAATATGCCTTCAGATGATGAAGCAGAGAACAGTTCATTATAGTCACAAGATGATTACACATATCCCGTGTATACACACATGGAAGAGACTGGCAATTAGGTTCATAGATCCCTCCATATGACAGTGCACACCATTCTCTATGCAGGAAGGAGACTGGAAGCAATTTTTGACAACATGGTTACTAAGGATAAACCTTGGAATCAGACAATCCACCTTGTCTAACTTCTTTCCTTACAAAGCTTGAAAAATCTATAAACTAAAGCTGCGGAAATGATAAATCCTGCCAACCATAAATGAATATCTAGAGCCAGCTGTATGTTCCTATTAAATCTCCCTCTCTATCCTTTCCCCTTATACTTAGGTCCATTTTCCGTATCGCATGTGTGACAACTACCTGATTCATTTTTTCTCATTAGTGTCTTAGTAGTTCGGATTTCTAATAGTTTTGACCTTGGTGTTCTCAGTGCATGGACTTTCTTGTGAGCCGTGTGCGATACCCACAAGCCAATCTTAGGTGAGCTTCAGGGGTCAAGTTCCTGCAGCAGGGAGGGGGTGATGGTCCTGTATTGAGCATAGCCAAGTTGTAGTCACAGATGTGTTCTAAAACCGCCTAAAAAGGGCATTTTATAGACAAGCTGTACATATCATCTGATCTACATATAGTTTTTGTTCACTACTTGTTCATGTGTCTAAACCCCTTACAGTGAATTTGTCACTAGGCTTTTTGCCACCTAATCCGAGACCAACATGATGTAGAGACAGAGACCTGATTACAGTGATATGTCACTTATTGGGCTGCTTGTAGTTTTGACAATCATAGTTTTAATAAGGAAATCACTAGCAAACTAATAAACCTGCTGCCATGTAGTCATCCATAGTCGTGAGATCTATAACCCTGCCCCAACACACATTGGTAGCTTTCTGCCTATGCAAGGTGTACACAGAAAGCTGTCAGCAATGGAGTGGGTGGGGTTATATAGAGCTCAGCATTCAGAGAACTGGTAGATACACACCAGAAAAAAAAATCCTCTCATTTTAAACTGCAAAACTGCAGCAAACAGCTCAGTAAGGCCAGTTTCACATTTGCATATGGAGGAGCTGTGGAGGGCTGTGGACTTCCTCTGTGAATCTCCACCCACGGCCGCAACTCCTCCGGTCAGCTCCGCCTCTGTCGGCATGTGGCCTGCGTACCCTATCTTTAGCATTAGGTTCACAGGCCGTGCCAATGTATACGGATGCCTCCGCATGCGTCGTTTTGACGGTGCGGCGACCTGCCCCGAACGCAACGTGTTGCATTTTGGTGCAGTCGCCGCACCGTCAAAACGACGCATACGGAGGCATCCGCATACATCGGCATGATCTGTGTACCTAATGCTAAAGACAGGGTACGCAGGCCACATGCAGACAGAGGCAGAGCTGACCGGAGGAGGTGCGGCCATCTGCAGCTCCTCCATACAGAGAAAAGAAAAGTTTCCAGATCACCGCTTCTACATCTTGGTAATGCCTGGAGCATGGACCCGCTGTGTCAGGGCGTGGGAAATCCAAATGAAGAAGAATGCCCAGCTGATGTTTAATCCTCTCTATGGAATGTGTTTGTAGTGAATAAAAAACTGTTTTTCACTACGCTGTTGAGCTGGACATTCTTCTTCATTTAGTTCCTTCATACGCAAATGTGAAACCGGCCTAAATGATAGAGCTGGAATCAGGGTCTCTGCCTCTACTCAGACGAGGCAACAAAAACCAGGTGACATATTCCCTTTAAACAAACAAAAAAAAAAAAAATCACATTTCCTCCCTTCATCTTTTTAAATCTACTTGGTCACATTTTAGAGTTAAAATTGAGAAACTTATGTGAACAATCTTCAGTCTCAAGAGATTAGCCATGTCCCCTACCTCATTTTTACTCTCCTGTGTCTTACTGTAGGAAAATTGATCAGTCGTACAGTAGGACAAAAGATCACCAAGATCCACCATGAACATTTTTTTCTATTACCATCACTTTCCAAAATACAGAACTTTTTTACTTTTCTGTCCACATATTATATGCTTATACAAATTTGTTGTACACAATTTGATAAATTTTATTAACTCTTTCTGAGAAGCAATAGGAGAAAAAAAAAACACATTATAATCAATCTTTATTCCTTGGATCAGTACAATTATGTATTATTACTACTAGTGAAAAAAAATACACTTTTTTAGACAGTTTTTGTGTCACCATATGTCTGGAGGACAAATGGAGATTTAATAGTTAAAATCAATCAGTATTGTTACAAAAAGTATAGGTATAGCTGTGGCCTTACATGAGAAAATCCTCCTACTCCCTCCCCCCAAGGGAATTGAAATCCCAGCCATTCAACAGTAGCTGCACAAAGTTAACAAGATACATGAGTACATCAATGACAGACACAGCATGGCATCTCTTGCTTGAGCTTCAAGGAAAAAAAAAACCTCAATTTAACTATATCTCTGCGCTATTCTCCCCACGGCAGTGCTTAAGAATTCATTTTAAAACATATCCCAATTAGTCAAAAGGATTGAAAAAAGACCCCATTAAAAGCGCTATCTACTGTATATATACTGTATTTGTGTATATCATGTATAAAAGCACTCTTCAACACTCCTGTGATAGTGAAATATATATTATTATTTATTGTTATAGCGCCATTTATTCCATGGCGCTTTACATGTAAGGAGGGGTATACATAAAAACAAGTACAATAATCTTAAACAATACAAGTCATAACTGGTACAGGAGGAGAGAGGACCCTGCCCGCGAAGGCTCACAATCTTCAAGGGATGGGTGATAATACAGTAGGAGAGGGTAGAGCTGGTCGTCCAGCGGTTTGGTCGATCGGTGGTTACTGCAGGTTGTAGGCTTGTCGGAAGAGGTGGGTCTTCAGGCTCTTTTTGAAGGTTTCGATGGTAGGTGAGAGTCTGATATGTTGTGGTAGAGAGTTCCAGAGTAGGGGTGATGCGCGGGAGAAATCTTGTATGCGATTGTGGGAAGAGGAGATAAGAGGGGAGTAGAGAAGGAGATCTTGTGAGGATCGGAGGTTGCGTGCAGGAAAGTACCGGGAGACGAGGTCACAGATGTATGGAGGAGACAGGTTGTGGATGGCTTTGTATGTCATGGTTAGGGTTTTGTAATGGAGTCTCTGGGCAATTGGGAGCCAGTGAAGGGATTGACAGAGGGGAGAAGCTGGGGAATAGCGGGGGGGACAGGTGGATTAGTCGGGCAGCAGAGTTTAGAATAGATTGGAGGGGTGCGAGAGTGTTTGAGGGGAGGCCACAGAGCATGAGGTTGCAGTAGTCAAGGCGAGAGATGATGAGGGCATGGACTAGGGTTTTTGCAGATTCTTGGGTGAGGAATGAACGGATTCATGAAATATTTTTGAGTTGAAGTCGGCAGGAAGTGCAAAGGGCTTGGATATGTGGTTTGAAGGAGAGATCAGCGTCAAGGATTACTCCGAGGCAGCGAGTATACACAACATGTGGTAATTTTTAATAAATTTGCAAATTTCTACATTTCTGTTTTTTTTCCCAGTAAAGATGGGGTGCAGAGCGCACATTAATGAGAAAGAAAATGAACTTTTTTGAATTTACCAAACGGCTACAATGAAATAAAGAGTGAAAAATTTAAAGGGGTCTTAATACTTTCCGTACCCACTGTATGTTAGTAACAAATCTTGTTACTAATATCCTTAAAAATATAGGTATTTTTGAAACTGAGAAAAGAAATAGAACAAAATTAAGTTTCTTTCTGAGTTTTACAATGGGAAAAAAATACTGATGTTTTATATAAATCTTAAAGAAGATGAGAGGGGAATGAAAACTAAAGTACTGAAACCAACAGTATTCTATTCATTGGATGACTGGCATTATCCATGCCGTGCTTTCGAATGTAGTGTGAACACAGCCTTTAACAAGGTATAATCATGAATGTTCTGAATGGATAAATGTTATTTAGAAAGGATTTATGAAAAAGAATAAACCGAGTGCATGTAACATATGGACTATCCATTCAATCCAGCTCAAATGATCCCACATGAAATGTCATGTATCTGACGGAAATAACATTCTGGATGCATGGCCCTGCCAACATGAACATGTGGCCAAAACAAATCAGAACCCTAGCATAGCCATTTCTTGCTTGATTCCATTACAGCAAATGCTGTTTTATTACATAAGATTTTGATTAGAAATATGGAAACATAAGGACGTCAGAGAAGCATTTCTAAAGGATAAAGCTACAGCATCAGGCAAGCAACATTTGCCCATGGATCCATAAGGATAATTTAATTATTGGCAAAGCGCTCAAAAGGTTTATTTAAAATAAAAAAGAGGAAAATAACAAAATTAAATATTTGTTAACTCAGCTAATGTGACTTTTTAAAGGGTTGACAATGACTTTTAGAATTGTTACTTCCAACAGTTGGCACTAGCGTTCAGCTCCTCTTCCTCTCTGAAGCGATGAATTGCATATTTAAAATTCAGAAAAACATCATAAGAAAATAGTCTCACCAAAACCTTGTCAAATGACCAATGCACTAGCAGGACGCAGCAGGCCCCCACCGATAAAGGCTGGAGCAGCACAGGTGCCCTCCACTGATGAGAACAACCACCCACTCATAAAGGGGCCTGGCTGCATCCTGAACCCCTTTTTTCCATATTTACAATTCACAGAGGAGCACTACATGGCCTAAAGGTCTCATAACTCTGACAAGGTACTTTCCACAAGGAGACACTTTAACCCTCACACTTCGTCAGAAGACTCTCACCCTTCAAAACCAGTACTTCACTGTACTACACTGATGAGGTGCAAACACGCTGAAACATGTGTCTGAAAACTGGCCATTTCTCCAAAGTGTCTACTACTAAATACTATATTAAAAATACTAATACTAAAAATGTTAGTGGTATACTAATACTAAAAATGTTAGAGGGATTTCAAAATGATGTTTCACCTGTCATCACTTGGTGTTGCAATTTCAATGTTGAGGAATGTGTGTATATATATATATATATATATATATATATATATATACACTCACTGGCCACTTTATTAGGTACACCATGCTAGTAACGGGTTGGACCCCCTTTTGCCTTCAGAACTGCCTCAATTCTTCGTGGCAGAGATTCAACAAGGTGCTGGAAGCATTCCTCAGAGATTTTGGACCATATTGACATGATGGCATCACACAGTTGGCGCAGATTTGTCGGCTGCACATCCCTGATGCGAATCTCCCGTTCCACCACATCCCAAAGATGCTCTATTGGATTGAGATCTGGTGACTGAGGAGGCCATTTGAGTACAGTAAACTCATTGTCATGTTCAAGAAACCAATCTGAGATGATTCGAGCTTTATGACATGGCGCATTATCCTGCTGAAAGTAGCCATCAGATGTTGGGTACATTGTGGTCATAAAGGGATGGACATGGTCAGCAACAATACTCAGGTAGGCTGTGGCGTTGCAACGATGCTCAATTGGTACCAAGGGGCCCAAAGAGTGCCAAGAAAAAATTCCCCACACCATGATACCACCACCACCAGCCTGAACCGTTGATACAAGGCAGGATGGATCCATGCTTTCATGTTGTTTACGTCAAATTCTGACCCTACCATCCGAATGTCGCAGCAGAAATCGAGACTCATCAGACCAGGCAACGTTTTTCCAATCTTCTACTGTCCAATTTCGATGAGCTTGTGCAAATTGTAGCCTCAGTTTCCTGTTCTTAGCTGAGAGGAGTGGTACCCAGTGTGGTCTTCTGCTGCTGTAGCCCATCTGCCTCAAAGTTTGACGCACTGTGCGTTCAGAGATGCTCTTCTGCCTACCTTGGTTGTAACGGGTGGCAATTTGAGTCACTGTTGCCTTTCTATCAGCTCGAACCAGTCTGCCCATTCTCCTCTGACCTCTGGCATCAACAAGGCATTTCCGGCCACAGAACTGCCGCTCACTGGATTTTTTTTCTTTTTCGGACCATTCTCTGTAAACCCTAGAGATGGTTGTGCGTGAAAATCCCAGTAGATCAGCAGTTTCTGAAATACTCAGACCAGCCCTTCTGGCACCAACAATCATGCCACGTTCAAAGGCACTCAAATCACCTTTCTTCCCCATACTGATGCTCGGTTTGAACTGCAGGAGATTGTCTTGACCATGTCTACATGCCTAAATGCACTGAGTTGCCGCCATGTGATTGGCAGATTAGAAATTAAGTCTTAACACACAGTTGGACAGGTGTACCTAATAAAGTGGCCAGTGAGTGTATATACACACACACACACATACATACACATACATACATACACACGCACATATATACAAACACACATACACATCTATATATTATGCTTTATATATATTTATATTATTTTTTGTGATTTTTCAGGAAATATTGATGTCAGTCAGTGATAGAGGCCACAAGCTAATGCTTCACCTCTACGAAGCCAATATGAAGCCAATTTATTATTTCATTAGGGAATATACTGATATAGAAATTCCCCAAACCACCCAATAATATTTTAATAACAGACCTTCAAAATTTCTCTGGAGAAATGTACTGAATTACAATCAATGGCATAGTAAATTGCCTTTCTTGCACTTTTGGTCTCGACTGTGAATAGGTCAAGTAAAATGGCACATAACGGCGTGAAGGGAGTTTACATTCTATGCACAAGGAATGTTCATGAATATGAAAATGGCACAAAATGATTTACTTAAAAGTCAAGACAAGGATTTTTACAAAAAAGTAAGTGACGTCTTGCATTGTCAGATACGTTATCTATTCTTTATTGTTACTGGCTCCCCACCACCCCAACACCTCCCCCAGACAGAAGTCTTAATGAAATCTAACCAACAAAATCAAGAAACAAATTATTTTCTTACACGTCGAAACTCTCCGCTGTCAAGTGCCTGACCCCGTTTGATAATCTTATTTCCGGAGAATCAAAAAGCTGGAAATCTAAAGCTTCCCAGAGTGTTAATTGCAGCCCTGCTCTGTTGCTAATCAAAAAATTGGATGTTTTGCATGAAAATACTCTACTAATTAATTCTCAGTCATAAAGCTCCTGGTTTTAATAAACCCTCCTTGATTGGATGGTCTTTGTAGAGAGACTGCGGCTAATCCAAGGTGTTGGGGGCGGGAGGAGGGGGAGAGAAAAAAAGAAAAAGGAAAAGAAATAAGTGGCCTTATAAAGCCTGGATAAAGTGACTGCATTAATAGAAAGGCACCATCCTGACTCTGCTGTGTTCTAGAAAAAGAAAGACACTGACCAGCTAGTGTTCTGAAAACAAGGAAGGAAATAAAAGAGTTCGTACTTTACTAAGCAAACTAGTTCTTGATCTACCTGAAAAATATCATGGCTATCAAACAAAAAATTGCAAAGAAATAATCCCAGGCACAATATAACTAAGTATAATCCTGGGGGCTATAATGTGACTTGGGGGCCACATTCATAACAAAGAAGTATCGAAGGTGTAAAGTGTACCTTGAAGCTCCCCGCTTTTGCTGTACAATTCTCTCCTTTGTTCTCGCAGATAAGCGCTCATACTTATTGCGTGTGAGGAGGACTCAAACCTTAGAAAAGAACAATAAAATAAAAACAAATAAGTTGCATAAACACGATTACTATAAACCCACACATTAAGGCTGTGTGCCCACGTTGCGTTTTTTAAGCGTTTCCGCAGCGCTTTTAGACAAGCGTTTCTGCTGCGGAAACGCTTAAGAAAAGCATCTAATGTAATAGAATGGAAAAAGCACATGTTGTGCTAATGGTGCGTTTCTTTCCATTGCGGAAACGCTTAGCGGGAAAAATGCAGCATGTTCATTACATACATACACTGTAATTGCAAAAATGCATAGGAAAACGCATGTCAAAACGCTTGACAATCGCGTCAAAAACACGTGTCAAAAAGCGCATGCGTTTTCCCTGGCAAGGGCATGCGTTTCTGCTCAGGGAAAAAAAAAAGCTTGAAAAACGCTACGTGGTCACATAGCCTTAAGCTAAGGGTGTGGTTCCATGTAGTGTTTTGAGCATAAACTTCAAAAACCTCAAAAACATTGTCTTTTTCATAGGGGAGTACCAGCTCCAAAGGAACACCCTCCCTCCCCCCAAAAAAAAAATAAATAAATAAATATGAACTCACCCTTAAGGCTGTCCTGCACATAGGACAGATTTTTTTTTTTTTTGATTTTTTTTTTTTTTAATTTTAAGTTTCGTGGCAAATTTTACTGTAGATTTTCAACCTCATAAAATGGGTTAAACCAGTAATGGACATCAGCAAAAAGCGTTGACATTTTGTGGATTTAACATTTTTACTGCATTTTAATCTCTACAGAAAATAGAAGAGATTTGTCAAGATCTTTTCAACTTTGTTGGTAAGTCCAGAGCTAATAAGTTCGTTGCTGGAAAATCCCTAGCTAATAAAGTTGTGTGTGTGCGAGGAAGACAGAGCGCTCACATCCTGACTTCACTTTAAAGCAGTTGTTGAGCTAAAGATATTGCTGATGTATGATAGGTAATCAATATCAGATTGGTGGTGGTCCGACACATCGCACCACCATTGATAAGCAACCTTAGGCCGGGGTCATACTTGCGAGAAACTCGCAAGCGTCTCAATACCCGACACTATAATCAAACAGAAGAAAAGATCAAACCTATAATAGGGAGTACCTCAATTGCATATATATATATATCTATCTATCTCACATGTATACTTGATACAAAAATCTTTTCATTTTTATTATTCACCAAAAAGTATTATACAAAAACAGAACAAGACATATACAGTATAAAAACAATTAAAATTGCATCTATGTGCAAAAGGACTCAGACCTGTATGTCACCCCTTAATATAAAGGTCATGGCAAACCACACAAGTCTCCCACAGGCAACGCTACAATGATGGATAAATGTGTAAAAAACCGCACTCATATCATGTTAAATGAAGACCCAGGATAATGGTATATCACAGGGTATAAAGCAAGCCAGCAGCGTCACCATGCTATTTACCCCTGAGGAAGCCACTCTGTGTGGCGATACGCGTGGGACTTCATCCCACACATCGGCTCCCCTGATCTTTGGAGACGCTGCTGGCTTGCTTTATACCCTGTGATATACCATTATCCTGGGTCTTCATTTAACATGATATGAGTGTGGTTTTTTACACACTCATTCGGTTCTATCATCTCTGGGATCATTCTATTTGTCATGTGTCCTTTACATTTAATTTGGTGAACAAATCCCCTTTTTTGAGGACCTATTATTGTCTCTCCGGCTGGGGACTCCTTTTGTTTTTATCTTTTGCTCACAAATGTTGATGGCCCATTTCTTGGTATTGTATGGTTACCACTATTTGCACTAATTATCACTCTGCATACGTATGCATATATAGTGAGCTTTGCAGATATATGCATATCCTTTGGTAGATATACTATACTGAGCCAGTTTCATTTATCCATCATTGTAGCGTTGCCTGTGGGAGCCTTGTGTGGTTTGCCATGACCTTTATATTAAGGG
Source organism: Dendrobates tinctorius (assembly GCF_039654945.1). Taxonomy (NCBI): domain Eukaryota; kingdom Metazoa; phylum Chordata; class Amphibia; order Anura; family Dendrobatidae; genus Dendrobates; species Dendrobates tinctorius. The sequence continues at coordinate 2,945,828 of NW_027361734.1, forward strand.
GTGACATACAGGTCTGAGTCCTTTTGCACATAGATGCAATTTTAATTGTTTTTATACTGTATATGTCTTGTTCTGTTTTTGTATAATACTTTTTGGTGAATAATAAAAATGAAAAGATTTTTGTATCAAGCATACATGTGATTGATATATATATATATATATATATATATATATGCAATTGAGGTACTCCCTATTATGGGTTTGATCTTTTCGTCTGTTTGATTATATGTCTTTTTGCATACCCTGGTGAGACCTGTTGCTTTTACATATAAAAGTGTATTTTGTTGGTGGTGCCCTCCATTCACTCTATACAATCAATACCCGGCACTCGGGACCGAAGCGTGTGGCTGCCTGTATTTCTATGCAGCTGAGCGCTCTGGTCCCAAGTGCCGGCGGCAGTGCCAAATATTGAGGGGGCGAGACTTGTGCGAGTTTCTCGCAAGTGTGACCCCGGCCTTAAAGAAACTGTCAGCACAGAATGGCGGTTCTAATAGGCGCTTGGTGCTTCATCCAATCATCTTCCTTTTCTGGCCCTAGAAGCTAGAGCTGTCAATCAAAGAAGGGGTGGAGATTGAGGGAAAACAAGCAGGAGGGTCGGTGTATATTAATGATTTCCCCGCCCTGGAGCACCAAGCGCCTGTACTTGGTTTGAACAGTCATTCTGTACTGACAGAGACCCGTTAATCAGACAACAGAGCCAAACAGCCCAGCTCCATGTATTTAGTGGCCGCTGGCGATAACTGCAGGTCAGATGCTATCCTATTGTAGAAATTGGGTAATCAGTATCATTAGCATGGGCAACCTCATTAACAGAAAAGGTACACGGCACACAATGCATGGAGCATACTTTTCAGTCATAGAAATACTGGTAACACAGTATGCTAATAATAATAATAATAATACTGATGACCATCAGTTCTTAAAGGGAATTTATCGTATAAAAACCCCACTATTAACCCGCAGATATGGGGCTAATCTGAACGTTAATAGCGTCCTGCAGCTACCGCTACCCGCACTGAGAGCCCTGCTGCTGGGAGGAAATTAACTGAATTCCTCCTGGCAAGCTCGGGCTTTCAGTCATAGGGGTGGGCGGCGGCTGTAATCGCACCCCTGGCCCTGACAGAAGGTTCAAGCAGCTCTTTTAATGCAATACAGAAAACTCAAAACTAACAACATTATTTCTTATACCGTGTCTAGAACCCTTTCAGTACGGAAAACAACTAATAAGAAAACTCAAGCATTACGTACTTAAAAAGAGAATTTTTAGGTCTTTGAGGCTTCTTCTTTGCAAAAAAAGCGGCAAATTCTCTTCCAGTGCTTGCATAGCTCAGCTGGGCAGATGGTTCAGAAGACGTCTTGGTATTCTTCATATCCAGATATTCGGTCAGAAGAATCTACAACAAATAATAGTTTATAAAATCCACAGCAAATTGATAATTATTAGGGCTCTGTTCAATGACTTCAGCAATAAGAACCTGCCTATGTACAAATATATAAGTACTTGTGCATGGGAGGACATGAACAGGTTGTGGAGGAAGATCGAGTTGTTAAAAGATCTCTTGTATCCATTTAATTTATCTTAAAAGGAAGGTGCCATCCAAAAAATTTTTTTCAGCGATTGAAAAAATGTGAAGAATTAATATTTACATTTTCTTAAAAAATATTATCATTTGTTTTTAATTTTGTAAAATATGAAAAATAACTTTAAAAAGTTTGGCATTTCCACTTGTTAACACTAGTGGGAGCAGCTACTGAAATCTGGCACAAAAACCTAGTGTACAACTAGCTCACATTACTGCCCTGCAGTAATTATGGGTGGAATCTGCTGACATGGGTGTGATGTCACTCCTCTCCTCCTCTTCTGGGTGCTTGCTAAGGGAAAAGAGAGGATGACATTTAGGAACACAGTGAGCAGCCATTTTGATGGGGCCTGCAAAGTTACTGACTGTGTTTGCATGTAAAGTCTGGATCAGAACAGGCCATCAATCAGCAGAAATGTTTCCTGGATTTCTGTGGAGCAGACAAGCAGACGGTCCATCCATGTGTATAAAACACAGCGCTCTATGTACAATCCCTGGCACCGAACAGGGTGCCCCCCCCCCCATAGACTAGCACACTGCTCTCCTCAAATACTCTGTGCTGCTGTCACCCTGCTCCTTCCACCATATATCAGGCTCCTGTCGCCTCGCTTTCACACATCGCCAGGACAGGATCTGAGGAGAGGAATGGGGTCTTCGGTCACCGAGGATGGCAGGCAGCAAGGATTCTGGGAGCAGGGTGACGGCAGCACAGAGTATTTCAGGACATCAGTGTGCTGGTCTATGAGGGAGGCACAGAGGGAGATATAGGGGGGAGGAGCAGGGTGACAGCAGCACAGAGTATTTCAGGAGAGCAGTGTGCTGGTCTATGGGGGGCACAGAGGGAGATATATGGGGAGGAGCAGGGTGACAGCAGCAAAGAAATCCAGAAAACATTTCTGCTGATTGATGGCCTGTTCTGATCCAGACTTTGCATGCAAAGACCCCATTCCCCTCCTCAGATCCTGTCCTGGTGGTGTGTGAAAGCGAGGCGACAGGCGCAGTCCGGGGTGACGCTGGGAAGCAGGCTGGGGGAAATGTAGCCATACTGTAAAGATAAAAATGAGACCTCTCTCTTCAGCTGCCTCACCAGCCCTCCCCTGACTGCACCTAACTATTACCCCTGACCCGTGTGCAGGTGCTCAGCCAGAACCACCCTAGAATGGGTCCCCTTTTAGCAGATAATACTGCCATAGTGTTCTCACATAATACCGCCATATACTTCACACATAATACCACCATATAGATCATACACAATACCACCATGTAGATCACACATAAAACCAGCAGGGTGACAGCAGCACAGAGTATTTCAGGAGAGCAGTATCACACGGGATAGGATTAGATACACGGCTCAGCAGTCAGTATCACACAGGATAGGATTAGATACACGGCTCAGCAGACTATCACACAGGATAGGATTAGATACACGGCTCAGCAGTCAGTATCACACAGGATAGGACTAGATACACGGCTCAGCACAGTATCACACAGGATAGGATTAGATGTCCAGCAGACACTATCACACAGGAGAGGATTAGATACACGGCTCAGCAGACTGTATCACACAGGATAGGACTAGATACACGGCTCAGCACAGTATCACACAGGATAGGATTAGATACACGGCTCAGCAGTCAGTATCATACAGGAGAGGATTAGATACATGGCTGAGCAGTCAGTATCACACAGGATAGGATTAGATGTCCAGCAGACAGTATCACACAGGATAGGATTAGATACACAGCTCAGCAGTCAGTATCACACAGGATAGGATTAGATGTTCAGCAGACAGTATCACACAGGATAGGATTAGATACACGGCTCAGCAGACAGTATCACACAGGAGAGGATTAGATACACGGCTCAGCAGTCAGTATCACACAGGATAGGATTAGATACACGGCTCCGCAGTCAGTATCACACAGGATAGGATTAGATACACGGCTCAGCAGTCAGTATCACACAGGAGAGGATTAGATACATGGCTGAGCAGTTAGTATCACACAGGATAGGGTTAGCTGTCCAGCGGACAGTATCACACAGGATAGGATTAGATACACAGTTCAGCAGTCAGTATCACACGATAGGATTAGATACACAGCTCATCAGTCAGTATCACACAGGATAGGATTAGATGTCCAGCAGACAGTATCACATAGGATTAGATACACGGCTCAGCAGACATTTTTTTGTGCTGAAAATGCCCCCACGGCTTATACACGAAACATTCAGCGGAGGAGGGGGAGCGGTGGCAGGAGCCGGTGGCTGGGAAGTCATACTCGCCCCTCCCATGCCTCCCTGAACGTCCCCTGCATCCTCCTTTTCTCAGCGCTGACAGCTTCTTCCTGCCTTCAGCGGTCTCATGGTACCGCTCATTAAGCTCATGAATATGGACGCACATGGGCGTGGAAGCATATTCATGAGCTTAATGAGCGGTACCATGTGACCGCTGAAGGCAGGAAGAAGCTGTCAGCGCTGGGACAAGGAGGATGCAGGGGACGTTCAGCGACGGCACAGCAGCGTGAGTATGAAGTAGGACGACGGGGGCTGCACAGAGGAGGTCGGGGGCTGCACATAGGAGGTCGGGGGCTGCACATAGGAGGTCGGGGGCTGCACATAGGAGGTCGGGGGCTGCACAGAGGACGACGTGGGAGGACAGGGAGCTGAGCCATATATAGAAGGGAGAGCCGAGCCACAGGTACTGGGAGGGGGGAGAGCCACACAGAGCTGGACAGGGATGAGGAGACAGTGTGCACCCGGCTTATACTCGAGTCATTAAGCTTACCCAGTTTTCCATGGCAAAATTAGGGGCCTCGGCTTATACTCAGGTCGGCTTATACTCGCATATATACGGTATTTGATCTCCTTCAAACCATTAAGAGTTCTGGCTCCTACAGATCTGTTAGGCGCTCCTAATCAACTCGTTAACTGCATTAAAGTCACCTTTATAAAAGACTCCTGTCCACAGACTCAGTCTGATTCTAAAATCTACACCATGGGCAAGACCAAAGAGCTTTAGAAGGATGTCAAGATCACAGACCTGCACAAAGCTGGAATGGGCTACAAAACCATTAGTAAAACGCTGGGTTCTCGAGAAGGAGACAACTGTTGGTGCAATAGTAAGAAAATGGAAGAAATACAAAATGACTGTCAATCGACATTAATCTGGGGAACCATGCAAAATCTCACCTCGAGGGGAAAGCCTTGATCATGAAGAAGGCGAGAGATCAGCCTAAAACTACACGGGGGGAACTTGTTAATTATCTCAAGGCAGCTGGGACCACAGTCACCAAGAAAATGATAGATAACACATTATACCGTAAAGGTTTAAAATCCTGCAGTGCCCGCAAGATCCCTCTGCTCAAGAAGGCACATGTGCAGGCCCGTCTGAAGTTTGCCAATAAACACCTGAATGATTCTGTGAGTGAATGGGAGAAGGTGCTGTGGTCAGATGAGACAAAAATTGATTTAGAGATCTACAAAGAGGAGTGGACCAAAATTCCTCCTGACATGTGAGTAAACCTCATATTCAACTACAAAAAACGTCTGACTGCTGTGCTTACATATCAAAATGAGGAAATGGCTGCACTCAATTGCATTAAGGCATGTCAATGTGAAATACATGAAGTGTGAATAGCATAATGGCTTTTGAAATTTAGGAAAACACATGAGATGCTTAGCACGAAATTTGGCCAAAAAATGTGAGCCCATTCACCAACATCAAGGTGATCTCATCGAATGGGTCCCTGACCTAACTGCCTAGTGTGAACACACCTCTGGCTAATAACTTGGTAAAGCCTATATTTCACAAGCCATTATGCTATTCACACTTCATGTATTTCACACAGACATGCCTTAATGCAATTGAGTGCAACCATTTCCTCATTTTGATATATAAGCTACTTTTTGGTATGCACTTGTTTAGACTAGTTCTTGATGTGCTGTCAGTTTTCTGTTATTTGCATGACTGCTGTGCTTGCCAATAAGGGTTTTGCCACCAAGTATTAAGTCTTGTTTGCCAGAGGGATCAAATACTTATTTCTCACTGCAAAATGCAAATAAATTTCTATAACTCAACTCTGTATGAAGTGAACTCAGCCCTACAAGAAATGGAATTAGAGGTAGCAACTAAACAAGCTACCTTGATACTGTACAAAAAAAAAAAAAAAAAAACATTAACCGGAAAAGCTTTAAGGGTAATTTAGGTAATGAAATAGCTGCCAGCAGAATTAAATCCATTAGCAATGGCAATTGTACAATTAGAAACACCATTAATGTAGATTTGCTAATGTTTCTTAACTCAATGAAAACAAAAATTAAAACCTTTAACTTGATAGAAGCACTTTAGCAAACTCTAGAAGAGGGCATTTAATTGCTTAAGCACCATAAACTTTACTAAAATGCTTCAGGTAAAGAGGCTTCAATGTTTTGAATGTTCACTTAATAATGCTATTTCAATTATTAACCCTTAAACTGACTATACACTTGAGAAAGCTGTCATTAGGCCAATAGCTATCCTTTCCAACCCCTCTCATACACATGCATGCTCGGCTCAGCTGACAGTGCATGTGTTTCAAATGTGGAGAGAGGAGGAAGACACCAGTTAGATGTATTGCCTAAACTCACACAGCTGATCATTTATTTTTGCCCATACTTCTTCAACCGGGAAAAGATGGAACACCCCATAACCACTTGTTGGTCCATGGGTCCAGTCAAAATCGGTTGATTCCGCCAACATTACTCTAGTGTAGTGTGCCCGCAAAGAGATGAAGAAATTATCACTTGCACAATGCTAAAGAAATCCTGAAAACATTATCTGTTCATGGCTCGAGGACTGGAGTTGGGGAATCCTCCAGAAAACTGTGACTATGAAAGGACTTTAGTGTCAGCAAATTTTCTGTTCACACTCTGACAGTTCACAAAAAACAGTGTAATGCAAAAACAGTAATATATATATTACTGGGACAACTCATAGAATCCCACGGTTTGCAGTATCACCTCTATGCCAATGACACGCAGATCTACCTATCTGGACCCGACCTCGCCTTCTTACTGACTGAAATCCCACAATGTCTGTCTGCTATCTCAGCCTTCTTCTCTGCTCACTTTCTCAAACTGAACATAGACAAAACAGAATTCATCATCTTTCCCCCATATCACTCTACCCCTCCACTAGACCTATCCATCAATGTCAACGGCTGCTCTCTTTCCCCAGTCCCGCATGCCCAGTGCCTTGGGGTGATCCTCGACTCTGCGCTCTCTTTCAAACCACATATCCAAGCCCTCGCCTCCTCAAAATCAAAAATATTTCACGGATCCGCTCATTCCTCAACCACGAAACCACAAAAACACTAGTGCACATTCTTATCTCCCGCCTCGACTACTGCAACCTCCTACTCTCTGGCCTCCCCTCTAGCACCGCTCCAGTCCATCCTACACTCAGCTGCCCGACTAATCCACCTGTCTCCCCGCTATTCCCCAGCCTCCCCCCTATGCCAGGCCCTTCACTGGCTTCCCATTGCCCAGAGGATCCAATTCAAAACCCTAACCATGACATACAAAGCCATCCACAACCTGTCTCCTCCATACATCTGTGACATGGTCTCTAGGTACCTACCCGCACACAACCTTCGATCGTCGCAAGATCTCCTTCTCTACTCCCCCCTTATCTCTTCTTCCCACAACCGCATACAAGACTTCTCCCGTGCTTCCCCCATACTCTTCAACTCCCTACCGCAACACATCAGACTCTCAACATCAACGGAAACCTTCAAGAAGAACCTGAAGACCCACCTGTTCCGACAAGCCTACAGCCTGGAATGATCCTCTGTCTACTGAACCAGCCTGACCTGCTCTACCCTCTCCTACTGTATCCTCACCCATCCCTGTAGACTGTGAGCCCTCGCGGGCAGGGTCCCCTCTCCTTATGTACTTGTGTGTCCCTTGTCTTACACTTGTATATTACTCTTGTATATATTACACTTGTCTATATTTCCCCTTTTCACATGTAAAGCGCCACGGAATAAATGGCGCTATATAAATGCATAATAATAATAATAAATATATATATATATTTTTTTTTTTTTTTTTTTTTTTTCCCTCATGGGAAAAAAAAATCTCCACCCATACACACATTGATTACAAACAAAAAAAAACACACACACAAAAGACAATATAGTAGTGCTATTACACCTAGTGAAATATCAGAATTAATCTCATCTAGCTGGTTCTGCTTCCAATTTAATGGGAATTGGGAATACTGATTTAGTCAGCATGCCGCATATCATTCCTAGTTAGTTATATAATCGTACACTGGAGCAACTTAGGAGACACACAGATATTTTCATTAATTTTTAAATCCCATTATTTCTATATTCTCATTTTTGTGTAGTGATGACTTTTCTGACAGCAATAGCTTAGCATTCAAATTTTTATGAGACGTCGTAATACAGAAGCAAAGTTATGAAATAAACAAAAGCGTTGTAAAGATTTATCACGGCTCTACTTTAGAAATTAGGTATAGATGATTTTTTTTCTCTCATTTGAAAATAAGTCGGACTATAACCCACAAAGCGTCAGCCTATTTAGGGCCTAAGGACCAACCTTTCTTTTTTAATCATTGGGGAAGAGTTTTATGTTTAAAAGGAACCGGTCAACAGAAAAAACGTTATTAACCTGCAGGTTATTGGTGTTTTTAACATGCCCAGCTCCCACAATTAGCCGAACACTGCTGGGAGAAAATGAACTTCATTCCACCCGCAGCGTTGCAGTTTCAGTCATCTCTTTGAGAACGCAGAATGGCGACTATAACCGCGCTCCCGACCCTCGCTGACAGCTGGCCCTAATGCATTCATACTCAGAGTGGTGACGGAACCAGTGCCAGAGGCACCCCGTGACTGAAACTGTAATGCTGCAGGGGAAAAAGTACATTTTCTCCCAGCATCGGCTAAGTGCAAGTGCCAGGCAGGTTAGTAACGCTATTAACCTCCAGATTAACCCATATCTGCAGGTTAATAACATTACAGGTTCCCGTTAAAGGCTGCTGGAAGAAATAAAGCTCTTTTACACCAAGCAGTGGGGTCCTCAGTACGGGCGCTCGGCAGGTTCAAAACATTATTAACCTGCAGATTAACCTCACAACTGCAGGTTAATAGTGTTTTTTTTTTTACATGAAAACACATCCCAGACATGCATTCCCACAAAGCGAAGTATATATTCAGCATTGATATTTAGGTGTCTGACAGCAGGCCATCTTTGCACGTCGCCCCGAGGGGGCTGTATGGCCCCCCCCATGTCAGTGATCACTATGATTAGCTGGTCAGAACTGATCAGCGAATCACATTGATGTCACAATAAAGTTACCAAAAAAAATTCATGTGACGTGCTGAGTAAATTTATAGATTAGGGGAGTGTACATCACTGTAATTTTTTTTACATCTTTCTTTTCATTTTTTTTATTCTATTTCTTCTAAATTTTACATTTTAACTTTTTTTTCTTTACTTCTTTCTCTCTACTTTTAATAATAAATAGTACCCTTTAAACAATCTTCATACAATACACGTGTAAAAGCACCACTTACACACACACACACACACACACACACACACACATATCCCCAGTGTTTTGATGAATAAAATAAAAATGGCCCATTCATTAAGAAGCTATTCACCAGAGAATAAAAGTAGAAAATCTGGAGGGGAAAAAAAGCGCAAATAGGGTCTTAACTGGTTAAAAAATGGGGTGCACCAGGGAGAGGTACGCTAACCTTGTTTTGTTGCAACCATGCAACATGTAAAAAGCATGGATCACCCGCTGCAGGACACAGGGTCCAAAGACTGAGGATAATGGTGAAACCAGGTGTGTGTGTTCAAATCTGTGCTGCAGAAGAAGAATCGTCTGTCATCCATCTTTATCAGCAGCACAGATTTGGACACATACTCCAGGTTTCACCATTCACCAAGGAGACACACGCTTTCCTGGCCTTTGACATGGATTCAGGCAGCGAGGAAGAACCCACATTCCTCTATTTCTCTTCCTCCTCCACATCTAGTGAAGAGGGCCCCCCAGCAAGGCGCCCAAGCACCAAGGCAGCTCCTACAGCAATATAGTTACATTCCTTGAGGGGTCTACTTTGAAAAATGGGGTTAACTGTGGGAGGTTTCTACTGTTTTGGCACACCAGGAGCTCTCAAAACGCGACATGGCGTCCGCTCTCTATTCCAGCCATTTTTGTGTTCAACAAGTCAAAAGGTGCTCCTCCTTTCTGAGACCTACCGTGCGCCTAAACAGTGGTTTTCTCCAACATATGGGGTATCGGCGTACTCAGGAGAAATTGCACAACACATTTTGGGGTCTGGTTTCTCCTGTTAACTTTGGGAATATAGAAAAAATTGAGTCTAAAGTACAACTTCTGTGAAAAAAAAAGTTAAATATCATGTTTTTCCTTCCACATTCCATTAATTCCTGAGAAGCACCTAAAGGGTAAAACATTTCTTGAATGTGGCACCTTGAGGAGTGCAGGTTTTAGAAGGGTGTCACTTTTGGGTATTTTCTGTCATATAGACCCCTCAAAGACACTTCAAATGTGAGGTGCTCCTTAAAAAAAAATGGTTTTCTCAATTTTGTTTGAAAAATAAGAAATGGCTGGTCAAATTTTAACCCTTCTAACAAAAAAAAAAAAAATTGTGTGTCAAAAATTATTTTGATGTAAAGTACACATGTGGGAAATGTTATATATTATCTACGGTATTTTGTGAGACATTATTCTCCGGTTTAAGGGCATAAAAATGAAAAGTTCGAAAATTGCTACATTTTCGCCAAATTTCCGATATTTTTTACAAATTAACACAAGTCGTATCGAAGAACTTTTACTACTATCACAAAGTATAATATTTCACGAGGAAACAGTCTCAGAATTAGTGAGATCCATTGAAGCGGTCCAGAGTTATTACCACATAAAGTGACACTGGTGAGAATTGAAAAAAAAAATGGTCTGGTCATGAAGGGGTTTAAAAAGAAAACTTTTAGAACTGTACCTGGAAAACTAGAAAGTCACAAGGTGGGCTCAGAATGTTTGGCTCCAGCAGTCATATGCCATTCATTACTGCAGCAGTGTGAACAAGGACTAGGGAGCAGTGACTGAAAGGCAGCCAAGGGCAAGTAAGGCTCATGTACTTATTTTTAACTTTTTCTTTTTTTTTTTTTAATCTCTTTTATCAACTGTGGATTAAAAAAATAAACCAGGAAAAAAAAAACGTTAAATCAGTTTCGCTATACTCAGCTTTTTGCATCTCAGGCACAAATAAGCAGCAGATTAGAATTTCTGCACTGCTGGATATCACAAGAAAACAATTAGACTGACGCAGCTTTACATTTGGACAATAATTGATAAGTGTATGGTACTGCACTGGGTTAGGCGCAACTGTTCGGAAATAGAAGAATAGAGTCCCTGCTCTACCTATGAGCCAGGCAGTAGGCTAATGATGACTGCAACTAGTTTTGAGGGAGTGATTCCTTTTACTGTTTGTCTCCTCCATTTCTGTGTTGCTAATTATGTCTTATTAGAAAAATGTGCACTTGCAAGGATACTATTTGTATGGGATTGTCCCTGTCACGGGCACTGCTGACAAAATGCTTCTAATGGAGCATCTTCTTTGTTTTGTCTAATGGTCGTTATTCCGCTGCATTAGCTTCAGAAGAAAAGAGGCAAATAAAAAGACCCCAGTGTTTACCGCTATACTTACTTGAGGGGAGCTTGTTACTGGGACTTAGTTTGGCACCGTCTCATTAGTTCCATGAAACTCCCCTCGAAAGAAAATGCATCAGCTCACGCCTAGAGGTTCTGCTACACGAAACGCGGGTTATGCAACAACATGCTACATCTTCCAAAAAAATGGAGCTTAATAGCAATCTAAAAAAACACGGTCTTAAAGCTGACTGTTTTACAGAATACAAACTGAAAATCTAATATTAGCACTCAAGCAAAACATTAAAAAAATACGTGATTAACATTTTCTCTTATATTGAGATGGGTCGAAATAGAAAAAAAGATTCCATATATCAATTGAGGTCCTTTGGGGGGAATGGAGTCTACAAGATTGGTGGTAACACATGCTTAATACCACTTAACGGAGAGGCCTTTGGGCCCACCATTCTCAGAGTCAGTGGATGTCTCAACAGCTTGATCCTCAGTGATGAGACATTTATCATCTACCTCTGGGTAGGTGATAGTTTAAAGGCAATCTGTCAGCAGGTTTTTGCTATTTATTCTGAGAGCAGCATAATATAGGGCAAGAGAACATGACTCCATCTCACTGTGTTTACAGTTTAAACACAATCAGTGTCTTATCAGCAGGAAGTTATCACTACAGGATTAAATCGCAAGTGCTAGTGAGTCCAACTAATAGGTGTAACCCTGCCCCATCACAAATTGGCAGCTTGCTGATAGGGTACACAGGAAGCTGCCAATGAGTGGTGGGGATATACACAGCTCAGCATTGTGACCAATGCTACATCTATAACAAAGAAAACAAGAATTCTAGCAAAACTACTCCGAGCAGCTCAGTAAGTGATGTATAGCTGCAATCAGGCTTTCTGCCCCTACATCATGCTGTTCTCAGATTACATAAAAAACCTGTTGATAGATTCTCTTTAACATAGTAACATACTTGGCAAAGCCGAAAAAAGACATTTGTCCATCCAGTTCAGCCTATATTCCATCAGAATAAATCCCCAGATCTACGTCCTTCTAAAGAACCTAATAACTGTAAGATACAATATTGTTACGCTCCAGGAAGACATCCAGGCCTCTCTTGAACCCCTCGACTGAGTTCCCAATCACCACCTCCTCAGGCAAGGAATTCCAGATTCTCACTGCTCTAACAGTAAAGAATCCTCTTCTATGTTGGTGGAAAAAATTTCTCTCCTCCAGACGCAGAGAATGCCCCCTTGTGACCGATATATTCCTAGGTATAAAAAGATCCTCGGAGAGATATTTATATTGCCTTCTTATATACTTATACAGGTTATTAGATCACCCCAAAGTCGTCTTTTTTCTAGATTAAATAATCCTAATTTTGCTAATCTCTCTGGGTATTATAGTTCCCCCATCCCCTTTATTAACCCCTTTCTGTCATGTGACGTACCATCCCGTCCATGTGCCCTGGGACTTAATTCCCAGGGACGGGATAGTACGTCACAGCGATTAGCGGCGCCCACGTGTTGAGCGCCGCTGATCCCGGCCGGCTGTCAGCTGATTATCACAGCTGACACCAGGCACAATGTGTCAGGGGCGGTCACGGACCGCCCCCGACACGTTAACCCCTTGCACACCTCGATCAAACACGATCGCGGTGTACCGGGGGTTAAAGGGAAGCATCGGCAGGGAGGGGGCTCCCTCCGTGCTTCCCTGAGCCCCCCACAGCAGCGCAATGTGCAGCTCTGCTGCAGGGGGCTCCTGCAAGATGGCGACGTGGACCTTCGGGGGCCTGCAGGGAGCCAGCTCCCTCAGTGCCTGCAAAGCGCACGCAAGGAGGAAGCCTGCAGCAGTGCCTGTGACAGATCGCTGATCTGTCACATCACAGATCGCTGTGACATCTGTCACATGACAGCTATGTCCCCCCTGGGACAATGTAATAAAGTAAAAAAAAAAAAAAAAAAAAGTGTAAAAATAATTTTAAAAAAAAAATCGCTAAATAAATTAAAAAAAAAATATTCCCTAATAAATTCATTTTTTGGAAATAAAAAAAAAAAAAAAAAACAACAATAAAAAGTACACATATTTGATATCGCCGCGTCCGTAACGACCCACCCTATAAAACTGTCCCATTAGTTAACCCCTTTAGCGAACTCCTTAAAAAATAAAAAACGAAGCAAAAAAATAATGATTTATTATCATACCGCCGAACATAATGCAATAACGCGCGATCAAAAATACGCATATAAATATCCATGGTACCGCTGAAAACGTCATTTTGTCCCGCAAAAAAAGAGCCGCCAAACAGCATCATTAGCAAAAAAAATAAAAAAAGTTATAGCTCGCAGAATAAAGCGATGCAAAAAATAATTATTTTTTTATATAAAATTGTTTTCATTGCATAAAAGCGCCAAAACATAAAAACGACTTAAATGTGGTATCACTGTAACCGTACCGACCCGAAGAATAAAACCGCTTTATCAATTTTACCACACGCGGAACGGTGTAAACGCACCCCCCAAAAGAAATTCATGAAACGCTGGTTTTTGTTCATTCTGCGTCCCAAAAATCGGAATAAAAAGCAATCAAAAGATGTCACGTGCCTGAAAATGATACCAATAAAAACGTCAACTCGTGCCGCAAAAAATAAGACCTCACATGACTCTGTGGGTCAAAATCTGGAAAAATTATAGCTCTCAATATGTGGTGATGCAAAAACTATTTTTACAATAAAAAGCGTCTTTTAGCGTGCGACAGCTGCCAAAAATAAAAACCCGCCATAAATAGTAAATCAAACCCCCCGTTATCACCCCCTTGGTTAGGGAAAAATAATAAAATTAAAAGAAAATGTATTTATTTCCATTTTCCCATTAGGGTTAGGGCTAGAGTTAGAATTGGGGGGTTTCCACTGTTTGGGCACATCAGGTGCTCTCCAAATGCAACATGGCATCTGATCTAAATTCCAGCCAATTCTGCGTTGAAAAAGTCAAATGGTGCTCCTTCCCTTCCAAGCTCTGCCATGCACCCAAACAGTGTTTTACACCCACATATAGGGTATCAGCATACTCAGGACAAATTGCAAAACAACTTTTGGGGTCCAATTTCTCCTGTTACCCTTGGGGGTTCAAAGTGCTCACCACACATTTAGATAAGTTCCGTGGGGGGTCTAGTTTCCAAAATGGGGTCATTTGTGGGGAGTTTCAATAGTTTAGGTACATCAGGGGCTCTCCAGACGCACATGACACCCGCAGACCATTCCATCAAAGTCTGCATTCCAAAACGTCACTACTTCCCTTCCGAGCCCCGACGTGTGCCCATACAGTAGTTTTCTCCCACATATGGGGTATCAGCGTACTCAGGACAAATTGGACAACAATTTTTGGGGTCCAATTTCTCCTGTTACCCTTGGGAAAATAAAAAAAAATGGGGACTAAAAGATCATGTTTGTTGAAAAAATACGATTTTTTTATTTTCACGCCCGGTCGTTATAAACTTCTGTGAAGCACTGGGGGGGTTCAAATGCTCACCATACATCTAGATAAGTTCCTTAGGGGGTCTAGTTTGCAAAATGGGGTCACTTGTGCGGGGTTTCCACTGTTTAGGTACATCAAGGGCTCTCCAAAAGCAACATGACACCCGCAGACCATTCCATCAAAGTCTGCATTCCAAAACGTCACTACTTCCCTTCCGACAACAACTTTTGGGGTCCAATTTCTCCTGGTACCCTTGGGAAAATAAAAAAAATTGGTGACTAAAAGATCATATTTGTGGAAAAAATACGATTTTTTTATTTTCACGCCTGGTCGTTATAAACTTCTGTGAAGCACTGGGGGGGTTCAAAGTGCTCACCACACATCTAGATAAGTTCCTTGGGGGGTCTAGTTTCCAAAATGGTGTCATTTGTGGGGGGGGGGGGGGGGTTCACTGTTTTGGTACATCAAGGGCTTTCCAAACGCGACATGGTGTCCGATCTCAATTCCAGCCAAAAACGTCAAATGGCGCTGCTTCCCTTCCGAGCTCTGCCATGCGCCCAAACAGTGGTTTACACCCACATATGGGGTATCAGCGTACTCAGGACAAATTGCACGATAACTTTTAGGGTCCTGTTACCCTTGGAAAAATAAAAACTGGGGGTGAAAAGATCATTTTTGTGGAAAAAATATGATTTTTTAATTGCACCGCTGTATGTTATAAACCTCTGTGAAGCCCTTGTGAACCCAAAGTTATCACAACATATCTGGTTAAGTTCTTTGGGGGGTCTAGTTTCCAAAATGGGGTCACTTGTGGGAGGTTTCCACTGTTTAGGTACATCAGGGGCTCTCCAAACGTGACATGGCGTCCGATCTGAATTCCAGCCAATTTTGCATTGAAAAAGTCAAACGGCGCTCCTTCCATTCTGAGAGCTGCCATGCGCCGAAACAGTGGTTCTCCCCCACATATCAGGTATCAGCGTACTCAGGACAAATTGCACAATAACTTTTCCAGTCCAATTTCTCCTGTTACCCTTGGTAAAATAAAAAAAATTGAACTTTAAGCATTTTTTTTGTGGAAAAAAGTTAAATGTTCATTTTTTTTTTTAAATATTCAAAAAATTCCTGTGAAGCACCTGAAGGGTTAATAAACTTCTTAAATGTGGTTTTGAGCACCTTAAGGGGTGCATTTTTTAGAATGGTGTCACTTTTGGGTATTTTCTATCATATAGACCTCTCAAAGTGGCTTCAAATGTGATGTGGTCCGTAAAAATAAAATGGTGTTGTAAAAATGAGAAATCGCTGGTCAGCTTTTAACCCTTATAACTTCCTAACAAAAAAAAAATGTTGGTTACAAAATTGTGCTGATGTAAATTAAACATGTGGGAAATGTTACTTATTAAGTTTTTTGTGTGCCGTATCTCTGTGATTTAAGGGCATAAAAATTCAAAGTTGGAAAATTGCGAAATTTTCAAAATTTTCGCCAAATTTCCGTTTTTTTCACAAATAAACGCAAGTTATATAAATGAAATTTTAACACTAGCATGAAGTACAATATGTCACGAGAAAACAATGTCAGAATCACCGGGATCCATGGAAGCGTTTCAGAGTTATTACCTCATAAAGGGACAGTGGTCAGAATTGTAAAAACTGGCCCGGTCATGAACGTGCAAACCACCCTTGGGGGTTAAGGGGTTAATTTTGTTGCTGTCCTTTGTACTCGCTCTAGCTCCATTATATCCTTCCTGAGCACCGGTGCCCAAAACTGTACACAGTACTCCATGCGCAGTCTAACCAGGGATTTGTACAGAGGCAGTATAATGCTCTCATCATGTGTGGCACTGGATGCTCCAGGTAAGTTTATCATTTACTAGGATCTTAAAGATTAACTAGGATCTTAAAGAGACTACTCCTTTAAAATCTTAGCAGTCACTCCACAGATAGAGAAATAATACACGTATGAAGGCTTTTATGAAACCCGCCAAGGGGTCATAAGCAAAGCTGGTTCATTCTTGCAATAGTTCAGTTCATGCATTAATTGCTTCATAAGGCTACTTTCACATGGGCATAAATGCAAAACAGTGAGAAGTACAATCTACATTATATTAGTAATGTTTACACCTCTCCCGTGTATTAGATCAACTCCTGGTTTGGCTAATAAATACTTCTGGGTAAAAGTGACCTAAAGTAAAAGAATTTGCAAGTTATGAGGAGGATCAACTTAAAACGGTTCTCTGGGAATGGAATCAAACAATCATTAAAAAAAAAAGTCGTTATGAATTAAGTCCTAAATACCAAGCAGTTGTCCACTTCTGGACAACCCAGTCTTAAAGGCTCATAGCCCCCTTCATGTGATTTTACTACTCACAGTAACTTCACGTCATAGCACTGCTGCTGCTCCTGGGTGCTCCTCCCATCCTCTTCCGGGATGGTATGTCAGATCAGAAGGCATTGATTGCTTCCCGCTCCTTATGCCAGTTATGCAGTCTTTGCGCAGGTTATATGTACCCATTCTTTTCACTCAGCCTACTAAGCTATAGTGCCATAACTATAAAGTATGTCATATAAGAGCTGGAAGGAATGCAGAACGAGCTATAGTAGGGCATCATTTGTACCGACATAGCTCATTCTGCGCTTCCTGCCTGCACCTTCATAGGTTGTGTATGTGACTTGTCAACTAGTGTGGACTGAGATGGAGATGCAAGATGAGAGAAATGGCACAGTAAGGAGGGACATCCAACCCATCCACAGCCTCTGATAACCCTAAGGAGCAAGACACAAGCCATCCTGGTCTGTGACTGCAGAGAGGAGACTTGGTCACAGAGCTGGCCTGCATAAAGAGCAAGAAATAAAAAAGCCATTTGATCTCTGATTTAGCATGGTAGAAGCAAGGGGGAGCACACAGGAGCAGCAGTGAGGTCAAAGTAGGTAGTAGTAAAACCTTATGAAGTATTTAAGAATAGGAAAGAGGATATGAGCTAATTTCACTTTAGACAATATACAGATTAAAATAATTTTTCTTCCCAGAGTAATGCTGTAAAGGTCCATTTACACTTAATGATGAGCAGCGCTGGACGACATCCGACCAGCAACATCGCCAGATTAGCGGTCAGTTCATAACCTGTTTACACATGACAACACTATTAAAGAGGTTTACTGAAGGATCACTGACTGGTCGGTCAGCGCCTATAGGTTGCCATTGTACTTGGCAAAGCAGGTCTTTTAACACAGGACAATGTGATGTAGAGAATTATAATCTTTTGTGCAAATCAAAAGATCATTTTATCTGACAAACGAGCATTTTACTCATTTGTGATGAAATCCCCAACCTGTTTAGACTGCCTTTTGTTTCTCATCTGTTCATCTGTTTTTAGAAACTTCCACATTGATTCTTCACAATGCATCAGTTAAAACAGAATACACAAAGTCAGAACACTGAAGTAAGTGGGATGTCTTATGTTTTTTGTCCATGTTAATGAATCCCTATAGACGTTAATGGCCGAGTGTAATCAGAGAAACAAATACGAACAGAATGTGATCTGAAACTCAAGGATTGATCACATAAATCAGTTACAACACATGCGTGCATGATCAATGAAAATCTGGGGGTCAGTGCTGTCAGTTTAAACTTTGGCAGCACACAAAGGAGGTGAATGTAGCCAAAGTGGTAGAGAGTATCTCTAAGAAAGCTGCCATTGTACTATGGTTATTACCTAGACAAAAACTGATCGGCTAATTAAAGGTATTTAGGAATTATTCAGAATGAAAACTTCTTTCTATAGTTAGTGCTTGGACTAGGAGGCGCAAGGTAGATTGTCCTTTAGTGATAATTTTCTGGTGATAAAACACTGATTGTACAGAATCGGTGAAATACAGGCCACAAAGTGACATCACTGGAATGCGGATCTCTGCCCCTACGTCATGGTGTTCTCAGATTATATAGCAAAAACCTGCAGACAGATTCCCTTTAAAGTAAACCAGCTCTGTATGGAGTCTTCTTGGCATTGTACCATGAAAAATGTATGCAGGCTAGCTCTCCGGCGAAAAGGGCACTAGCAAGATACTTTAAGAAAAAAAAAATTTCTGGGAGATTGTTAATTTGCATATCCTTTAAAAAGGTAAAATTGTATATATTTGCATATGAATACAATCCTTCGAGGCCATACAAATCACACACTAACTCCGCCTACAAAGTCTGTCCCAACAATGGCACTGGTGTCCAGATGTAATCTTTCACTGCAGTAGTGAACACTGCGTGCGCCTGCTCACAGCATAAGAAGGCATTAATGGGCCAGTGGCCTCAAAATACACATGCCATACCAAGCACTGCGGTCTCAGGGAATCTGCCCAGGGGCCGGATGAAAGATCATCGGGGACCGTAAACGACCTGGGGCCCTGAGGTTCCCCACCCCTAATTTACACGGTATAAAAATCTGTCCTGGCCACTGGTGCCCATAACTGTATTACAGCTGAATATGGCATGTAACTATTATGCGAGCCTTCCGTGACCAGAAGTCCTCCATTCACATCAAAGTTGTGAATTTTTAAGCTTAAAATATTTCTCTTTAGTAGAAGGAATAGTGCAGTCTGTAATGTTCACTTTGCTGTTGAGGACTGATGAAGATTTTAAAGGCAATGAGGTCAGTTGTCCTTTTTGAGGAGATGGACTGCAGGTGTCTTGTCACACAGTCCATTATCCTTCATGGAGAATTGGATGGGTAGTTAGCAGCAGAGAGAGCAAACAGGCAGAGGAACACAGAAAAACATGGTGTAGAGCTCTGTAACACGTTTAACCTCATAACAGAGTTGGACTCCGATCAACATAGCTCAGCTCTGCTATATAATATCCTCTATGTTGCTGCAGCTTGTCTCTCTGAGCCAAAAAAAAGGGGAAAGATAGGCAGGCATTTCCCGGTGTGTGCTGTAAAGAGAAGAAATAACAGCAGCTTGTCACTTCTCATCAGAAAACAGTGGATTGCAAGTTACAGATTATTTATTATTATTAGCGCCATTTATTCCATGGCGCTTTACATTTGAAGAGGGGTATACATAATAAAAACAAGTAAAGTAATCTTAAATATTGCAAGTCAAGACTGGTACAGGAGGAGAGAGGACCCTGCCCGCGAGGGCTCACAATCTACAAGGGCTGGGTGAGGATACAATGCGTGAGGGCAGAGCTGGTCATGCAGCGGTTTGGTGGATCGGTGGTTACTGCAGGTTGTAGGCTTGTCGGAAGAGGTAGGTCTTCATGTTCTTTTTGAAGGTTTCCATGGTAGGCGAGAGTCTGATGTGTTGTGGTAGAGAGTTCCAGAGTAGGGGTGATGCGCGGGAGTAATCTTGTATGCGATTGTGGGAAGTAGAGGAGGAGATCTTGTGAGGATCGGAGATTGCATGCTGGTAGGTACCGGGAGACAAGGTCACAGATGTATGGAGGAGACCGGTTGTGGATGGCTTTGTATGCCATGGTTAGGGTTTTGAACTAGAGTGTTTGGGAAATGGGGAGCCAGTGCAGGGATTGACAGACGGGAGAGGCTGGGGAGTAGAAGGGACAGGTGGATTAGTCGGGCAGCAAAGTTTTGGATAGACTGGAGGAGTGCGAGAGTGTTAGAGGGAAGGCCACAGAGCAGGAGGTTGCAGTAGTCAAGGTGGGAGATGATGAGGGCATAGACTAGTGTTTTTGCAGATTCTTGGTTGAGGAATGTACATAACCAGAAAATATTTTTAAGTTGAAGTTGGCAGGAAGTGGAAAGGGCACGGATATGTGGTTTGAAGGAGAGATCAGTGTCAAGGATTACCCCGAGGCAGCAAGCTTGTGGGACTGGGGAGAGTAAGCAGCCATTTACTTTAATGGATAGGTCCGTTGGGGGAGTCGAGTGAGATAGGGTAAAGATGATGAATTCTGTTTTGTCCACATTAAGTTTTAGAAATCTAGCAGAGAAGGATGAAATAGCGGACAGACATTGTGGGATTCTGGTTATTAGGGAGGTGATATCTGGTTCAGAGAGGTAGATCTTGTGTCATCCGCACAGAGGGGATACTGAAAGCCATGAGATTCTATGCGCTGTCCGAAGCCGAAGGTGTAAATGGAGAAGAGAAGAAGGGCTCTAGGACTGAATCTTGCGAGACTCCGACAGATAGGGGGCGGGGTGAGAAGGTGGTGTGCGAGTGGGAGACGCTGAATGTCGGTCTGTTAGGTATGACGAGATCCAAGGCCAAGTCAGTGATGCCAAGAGATGAGAGGATCTGTAGTGATAGGGAATGGTCCACTGTGTCAAAGGCAGAGGAAAGGTCCAGGAGGAGGAGGAAAAAGAATAGTGTCGCTTGGCTTTGGCAGTTAATATGTCATTGGTGACTTTAGTTAGGGCAGTTTCAGTGGAGTTATGCAGCCAGAAGCCAGATTGTAAGTGGTTGAAGACGGAGCAGATAGAGCATACACAGGAGAAAACTGGTGAGAATGGAGGGTAAAAGTCATATAATGGCTGGAAATGATGTTATTGTTCATGCATGCACACCAGACACCTTACTCTGAATAGTTAATTGAAAGCAGTGTTCCCCTTTTAAAAAGCACATCTCAGCTGGTGAGCCTCTCTTTTCAAAAGTGAGAGAGCTTCAGGTCTACCACAGATTGATATTTTCTGTTTTTTTTTTTTTTTTTATAAGAAATGAGAAGTACTTTATGACTTTTGTGGCAGCTAGGAGAGAGATCTCTACAATACATGCTGCAGAACCCCTTTTTCAAGAAAGAGCGAACACTAAGTGTCAGCAAGCACTTGCTTCAGTCCTACTGAAGCATGAGTAACAAATGTAAAACCACTCAATGCCATGATGATTATTCTGTGAAAATAATGATACAATTAACAATATTAACAGAATACAATGTGACCGACACGGGAATCTTCACCTATATTTCTGCGGAAAGCTTGGAACTAAAAATAAGACAGGATCCCATTCTGTCTTTCTAGGCGAGTTATGCTCACGTTAATAGCACTACATCAAACAGGTAGAAGGAGGGGGGAAAAATACCCAACTTTGTACAGAAGAAAAAATATCCAAGGCCATTTGTGGCAGACATGACCTTGAGAGCCTTTGCGGCAGACAGATTTCACTATAACAAGCAAAGCTTTATTCTTCCCCACATTCACCTACGCGATAATATCTTACACTCATGGCGTAGTCTGAAGTTAGTTTTACTCTGATCCTCCCTCAAGTCATAAGAAATATAAGGACCTATTATATCTGACTGTTCTGTTCCAGGCACACTACAAGAGCAGCCTCGAGCCATTTATAATTGCCCCAAAATGCATTTTTTATGGAAGGAGCAAAAGTTTGCCTTAACCTAATGATTCCATTCGCAAAAGTAAAAGCTTAATAAGAGCATGTGTAAAAATGTCTCAAGAAAGAAGCGGTCAAAGTCCAACCATGAAGTCACTGTGCACCTAAAAGTAAGATGCACCATTAACAGCCTCCCAGCATTGATCTAACAGACACCATTATAGCACGCTCAGGAATTACATTTTCCTTCTCAACACATTCGACTGGACACATTTCACAATAATTATCAAGAATAGATTTTTTACACAGGACTCCGGATCTCATCACAAAAATACACATTTATTTAATTTAAAAATAAAAAAAATACATAAAGTGGGCGGAACGGCATAAAAAAACAGTTTATTTCTCATCCCACGGTCCCTTTAAACAGGCGACACTAGCTCAGTATGCCTGTCTGGTAGCCACAATCCTAGGAAATGTAGCCATATGCAGGATATTGCTATAAAACAGACTGCTGCCTCTATGCTGCACAGGTTTGTTTTAGTTTCTCCCAATAAGCAATAAAATTTGTAAAATAGACCAGTGTGAATAATATGAAATTCCAAATATTTCATATTTTGTTTTTCTCTTAACTGTAACCTTACTTCTAGAGATCGGCGGACACCTGGATGTTCGGGTCTGATGGGTTTGGCCGAACAGTTACAAAAAGTTCGGATTAGGGTGCCAACCAGAACATTACCGACTCAGACCCCATTCACTTGAATTGGGGGCCCGAACATCCAGTGTTTGCTGCGCTGTCATGTGCATGGCACCGCTTCTGATCGGCGGTAAAATCATCCCCGCCGGTCAGAGAGCTGCAGTCCCACGCTGTCAAAAGACAGCAAGAGCGCTCAGCTGTGATCGGAGGTATAAAGTTTACCTCTGGTCACTGGTGTCAGCTGTGATGGGACTACTGCTCCCATCAGCCTATGCCTGCCGCCGCTAATAAGAGTGAGAGCAGGAGCGGCAGATGGGAGTATTCATCAGTCGCTCCTGCGCTGTAAATAAAAAAAAAAAGCGGCATGAATTCCCGTGAGCTTTAGCAAGGCTGGTTGTCAAAAATGGGGGGACCCCAAGCCGTTTTTTAAAAATATATATTTATTTAATTAAAAAACCAGCGTGGGGACCCATCTAGCCCCCGGCAGTGAGTTTTGTCTGGCTGGCTAGCAAAAATACCGGGGAACCCATGCCTTTTTTTAAAAAAAAAAAATTTATTTAGAGTGCAGGAGCTGCAGATGAATACTCCCATCTGCCTCTCCTGTTCTCACTGTAATTAGCGGCTGCAGGTATCGGATGATGGGATCAGTAGTCCCATCAGTTGACACCAGTGACCGGATGTAAACTTTATACCTCGGATCACTGCTGAGCGCTCTTGCTGTCTTTTCACAGCGTGGGAACCGCGGCTCTCTGACTGGAGGGATGATTACACCGCCGATCAAAAGCGGTGTTTGCTATAATTGGGGGGGGGTTTGGGTTGTGTATAAGAGGTAAGTCTCAAATCTGTATGTTAAAACTGTGTGTGCCTTGTCTCAATTTTCTAAGTTGAAACTGTTTAATAAAAACAATCTGATATAAAAAATAAGCGGTGTTTGCTGCGTCTCCATGCACATGACAGAGCGACAAACACCCGGTGTTCGGGCAGCCGAACCCGAACAGTAACACAGACTTCCTGGTGAAGTCCGTGTTTGGTGTCCATGCCCGAACAATAGGTGTTCGGTACAGACGCCGAACTTAACTGTTTGGGTTCGCCCATCTCTATTTACTTCTAAGATGCTATGAACCTACACTGGGCGTCTATATTACCCACTGGCCCTATAGAGCATACTGAGGCTGCCTGGATGGAATATATTCCATCATCCCAAAACCTAGAGCAGGGATTCTCAAATTATTTCTTCTGGGGCCTCATTAGACAGATGAAGGAGATGTCTGGTCCTTACTGTCTCCGAAAATGAAAAACATAGTTCAATTGGCCCTTCATTTGTCTCCTAAAGTCAGAAAATACATCTGTTGCATAACTAAACCATCTAGTACTCCTGCCAGGCTGGGCACTCATTGAACTTCTTGAGGTCCAATTAGGTTCTTTAGAAGGATGTAGATCTGGGGATTTATTCTGACGGAATATAGGCTGAACTGGATGGACAAATGTCTTTTTTCGGCCTTGCTAATTATGTTGCTATGTTACTACGTAATGTATGGGGAAAACTGATCCTCAAAAACGAAGGGGCTAACAAAAAGACAAAATTTCAACATTGCTTCGTATAGCAAGTTGCATGCCATTTATATAGCATACACAAGGACTTTGCATTCTAGCAGGGCCACATTGTCATACTGAACCAATGAGGGGGCCATATGAAATATTAAAGAGGTATTACTTTCTGTGACATAGAATTCGTACTTATCAGACATTTCCAATGTATATTTTCTACTTACAAGACTCTTACCTCCAAAAATCAGCGCTCTTAGGTTACGTTCCCACAGTGAGCTTTTGATCTTCATTTTCTGCACCCATTAAGTAAAATAAGGTATTTGAATTTTTTCGAAAATACACAGGGTCAAAAACTCACCCCAAACTCATTGTGGGAAGGTAGCCTAACGGTACGTTCACACTGAATTTTTTATGTGGCTTTAGAAATAGATTCTGCTCCTAAAAGCACATCAAAAACCGCATTATTAATACTCTGAATAAGTTTGGGACTGATTTTAATGGGAAAAGCTCCTTTCAGGCACACAGTGCTGTTTTATTTCTTTTTTTCCAACTTATTTTGAACATTTTGCAGTAAAACTAATAGGAAGATTATTCAAAGAGAATTTGAAGCATGTTTAAGTGGATTTGCAGTAAAATCCAATTCTAAATCCTTGTAAAAAAAATAAAACTGTATTAACAGGTCCTAAAGAGGAAGAGGTCATGCAAGCACATTTATCTCTACAATAGATTAAAGATAAAAAAGTATTTTAAAAAAAATACACATATGTAGTATCGTTGTTTTCAGAACCGTCCGATCTATCAACATATAGATATTAACCAGATCGGTAAACACCGTAAATGAAAAAAATTCAAGAACGCCAAAATTACGGGCTTTTTTTTGCTTGTTGTGATGCCACAAAAACGGTGTTAACAAGCGAACAAATCTATCCCAAAATGGTATCAATAAAAATGTTGTCTCGCCCAACAAAAAATAAGCCCTCACATAAGCTCCATTGACCAAAAAATGAAAATGCTTTGGGTTTTGGAAAAAGGCAACACAACCAACAAAAATTTTTTACTATGGATTTTTGTTCATCAAAAATTGGACATGTTTGTCATTGCCGCAATCAGATGGGCAGAATCATACTGCGAGGTCATTTTTGTCACCCAATGCACACTGTAAGAACAATACAACCGACCCCCCAAAAAAAATGATAGAATTGCATTTTTTTCTTGGGGTTGGGGTTTCCACAATTTGTCTCCACTCTGAACTTTTTACCCGTCTTCCAGTACACTATGTGCCAACATAAATGGTGTCATTCAAAGGTACAACTTGTCCCGTAAAAAAACAAGCCCTAATGCGAACAGAAAAGTACAATATTTATGGCTCTATGAAGAGGAAGACTAGTGTCCAGAGCCTTCAACGTGAACATGCTTATATTTGCCTTCCTACAGCTCTGCTAGCACTACTATTGTGCCAGACAAAATTCCTTTTTCTTAAACTATACATTTCCATCTAATGCAGTGACGATGCAAGTAACCTGCGATTGTCGTAGCAGCATGAAGCGCTATATTCTTCTTTTGCTGTACTAACGTCTGCAAGGAAAAGATCAGCTGTACGTTCCAGCAGCTAGAAGCAGAGCTTAATCCCATGGTGAGCGTGCTGCTCAGCTTATGCGATTACGGGGCCTTTCATGCACCCGAACCTGGATATCTGTTACCAAACATAAGAGTATCCAAAGAAGGAGATAATACTAAAAGAGATGAGAAAGACCCCTTTAGAGGTTGAAAAGGATCTTGTTAGGTGTCAAAGCTTGAAGTGGTCTAATGCCAAAACGGCAGAATAACTGTGCTCTATTTTACAGGAGAGATCAGGCAGCGTGCCATTACAAGCTGTGCTAACAGCTTCTCTGAAGGGATAAACAGCGGAGACCTATGTGCACTGATTTTTACTAATACCTTTTAAGAACATGATGAAAGCAATTGGGGATATTAGGAGGCAGGGACAACATCTTAGGGCATTATCTTGTCTATTGGCTTACAGCCCCTCGCACAACCATTCTGAAAAACAGCCTGTCACAGAGGAAAAACGGGTACATTTAATTACAGAACTGACACTGCTTTGAAATGCTTAGTCTGGGCATTTTGTGATTCATTTATACATTTATTTCTGGTGTGACACTTCAATCTTTGTAGAAAGGCAGGACACTGCAGACAAAGCAAAGATCTTCTACATTACAAGCTGAGAAAGGATGCCTGGGCAGTACTTGCTGAAATTAACACTGTAACCGGAATGCAACCACATTTCCTATCAAATTGTTCTGATATTTTTTATAGCTAGTCTTCAAAAACTGCTTTTGTCTAAAATATCCCATTAAGGCCTTATTCAGATATCGTACTGTGGCTCAGTGGTTAGCACTGCAGCCTTGCAGTACTGGGGTCCTGGGTTCAAATCCCACCAAAGACAACATCTGCAAGGAGTTTGTATGTCCTCCCCGTGTTTGCGTGGGTTTCTGCACGATCCATTTTTGAATTTGTGGCAGCTCTGGGTCCACTCAGTTAAAACATTTTTTTCCTTTCAGGCCAGCAGGGGTTAGTTTCAGTTTTTCCCCGCTGGCAATCTGGTGTGAGGCTATGTGCACACGTTGCGGATTCCGCTGCGTTTTTTTCCGCGCGGAAACGCAGGTAAAACCGCAGGTAAAATGACCTGCGGTTTTCCTGCGTTTTGGTCTGCCGTTTTGCCCTGCGGTTTCACACCTCTACTATGGTAGAGGTATGAAACCGCTGCGGAAACCGCACAAACAATTGACATGCTGCGGTTTGTAAACCGCAGCAAAACCGCGCGGAAAAAAACGCACCGTCAGCACAGCGTTTTTGAAACCCCATAGGGTTTCATTGTACTGTACTTGGTCAGCGGAACTGCTGCGTAACCGCTGCGGAAACGCAGCAGAAACCGCACCGTGTGCACACAGCCTAACTACAGTGCTGCTGGGTCAGCTGATGTGGGGGGTGACCACTCCCACCATCCTTTAAAAGGTCACCTGATGCATCAGCTGACTGTCGGTGATAGAGTAGTCTACAGTGACCAAGCCTGAGTGAGGAGCTCTCTGGGTGCAGTGGTGCTTCTGCTAGGTTTGTTATCCTGGTGTCTTTATTTTGCTGTGCGGTGCTTTGCAGCAGAGGAAGCTAAAGCCAAGAGTTATTTCGTCATCCCTTTCTTGTCTGTCACTATCCCCTGTGTGTAATATCTGCAGTGGTGAGACTAGCGCCCCTCGCCGGTCACTGCACTAGCCAGGGCAGTGTTAGGTGACAGTTAGGGACGAGTGTGATACAAATGGGATATGCATGAGTGAGAGACTGGTATAGATAGGCATCCAGTCAATAAGGTAGTGATTGCAGTACATTGAAACATCCATTTGGATACTATGGATTGTGACCGGAATCTGAACTTTTCCTACCATGAGGAGAGCACACACTCAGGAATGTGAAAAGCAACCACCTGCTCAGGCATTGTTGTGGGAGTTGGAAGGGAGGAATGTGAGAACCAAACCAACTGAGATAAAGGAAGATTGTGAAAAAAAACAAGTTACTGCGCATGTCAGTGCGTGATCATTCCAATTAATATTATAAAAAGTACTGACCTCCTCAGCGGGTAGGGACTTTCCAGACGATTCAAGTGGACGCACTTAGTCTGTGATGCTGACCGAGGAAAACCCCTTCCCGCTGATCGAGGTCCCCCGATGCGAAGGGTGATGCTACAATAACTCGGTAATTATTATTGATGCTGAAATCTTTCATGTCATAACTGTCATTTTTTTTTAAATCTTGAGACTATTCATGTGCTATGTAAAACAAAATGATTGCTTGCTGAAATAAAAGATTGTCAATAATCTTTGCCTGGTTGGGATGCCAGTGAGCGCTACGTAAGTTAAGGTAAATAACCTAATTTGGGAGAAAATTTAGCAAGACAACGAGGTATCCTGACAGCGTGTGGGGGGGAGGGACCCACATAGGGCGTTAGGTGAGTGCAGGGACAGGCTCAGGTATGAGCTCAGGTGGTGACCATCTCTCATTCCCTACCGTAAGGGCCTTCCTCTCCCCAATACCATCCCGTTTTGTGAGTGTTGCACCGTTCGCTGACCAACCACCCGTTGGGTCGAGTCACATCGTGACATTTTCCTCCGGGTTCTCCGGTTTCCTCCCGCACGCCAAAGACATACTGATAGGGAATTTGTGAGCCCCAATGGGAACAATGCCGATAATGTCTGTAAAGCGCTGTGGAATTAATGATGCTATATAAATGAGTTAAATAAATAAATATCAGTGATTTTTCTTGTATGCTTGATTTTCATCAGTGTTTGGGATAGGAGTTTCATCGGTATTTGGTCAGTGTTTCATCAGTGATTTTTTTCACATGAAAAAAACAGAAATTTGTAAAACTTCTCAAAACCACTGCAAAGTATAAAAAAAAAAAAAATGACAGCACTCAGATTGCAATCTGTGTTGTCAGTGATTTTTCAGAGCCGTAGACTTGTGAGGATAATTTTCATCAGAGACTTGGATCAAAAACAGCCATGTCGCAATGATTTTTTGTGAATTCACTGTCTGTGTGGATACATGTTCTGTTTGTGAAAACAACGGATCAAACACGCACACAACTCAGACGGCGGAATGAGTCATAAATCCTGGAGGTTATCTCAAAAAAAAAAAAAAAAATCAAAGTTCAGGATTTTAGGTAGAGGAGAATGGATACTAATACAAAGAGCTTATCCTTTTCTCTTCTCTAAAACTAAAGAAACATGAAATGCAGCCATTGTATTACAATATGGAACAATGTGCAGTGGTTGCCTAAAAACAAAAGAATTGCAGCAAACATTGCAGAGGAAGATAGATATTCTATACTGGATGGACCATTTAAAAAAAAATTCATATTCATCTTCAATGTTCATGTGAATGCACATTCTACAAATTGAAGATTATTACCCAGATATCACTTACCTCCAATAGTAAATCTACTCCTGTTGTATTTTTAATGCTGCATAATCATTAGTAATGAAAACAATCAAGAGAAGTTATTAAAGCGGCCACAGAATAAGTGTTTATTCAATGGTAAAAATTCAACAGCTTTTCCTCATTACCTTCATCCCTACAGCTAATCCTCGCTACCTTTGTCCCTACAGCTAATCCTCACTACCTTTGTCCCTACAGCTAATCCTCACTACCTTCCTCCCTACAGCTAATCCTCACTACCTTTCTCCCTACAGCTAATCCTCACTACTTTTCTCCCTACAGCTAATCCTCACTACCTTTCTCCCTACAGCTAATCCTCACTACCTTTGTCCCTACAGCTAATCCTCACTACCTTCTGCCCAACAGCTAATCCTCACTACCTTCCACCCAACAGCTAATCCTCACTACCTTTGTCCCTACAGCTAATCCTCACTACCTTTGCCAATACAGCTAATCCTCACTACCTTTGTCCATACAGCTAATTCTCACTACCTTTGTCCATACAGCTAATCCTCACTACCTTTGTCCATACAGCTAATCCTCACTACTTTGGTCCCTACAGCTAATCCCCATTACGTTCGTCCCTACAGCTAATCCCCATTACCTTTGTCCCTACAGCTAATTCCCATTACTTTTGTCCCTACAGCTAAGGCCGGGGTCACACTCTTGTGAGAAACTCACATGAGTCTCGCGTCTCAATACGAGATGAGTTCAGATCAGAGCGCTCAGCTGCATAGAAATAATTTCAGCTGCACACTCCGGTCCCGATTGCCGGTGGCAGTGTCGGGTATAAAGATGCGAGACTCGTGCGAGTTTCTCGCAAGTGTGACCCCGGCCTAATCCTCACTACCTTCATCCCTACAGAGAACCCTCTCATTACCTTAATACCTACAGATAACCCTCATTACCTTCCTCCCTACAGCTAATCCTCACTACCTTTGTCCCTACAGCTAATCCTCACTACCTTCATCCCTACAGAGAACCCTCATTACCTTCATCCCTACAGATAACCCTCATTACCTTTCTCCCTACAGATAACCCTCATTCACCACTAATCAGCATTACACAGTGTAGCTATAATCTGCAAATATTGTCAAATCACTTTGTAAATACTATTCTTTTCTTATCTTTACCTGACCCTGAAATAAACCATATCTACATTTCTAGCAGGCGATGATCCTAGCACCCCCTGCTTATTCAGGGCCTGCTCTGTTGATCTGCTGCTTAGCTCTGTGCAGTAATTGGCAATAAATAAAATAACTTCCAATAATACAGTGTTTAAGAAAAAATGAACAAAACTGTGAGTGATATCTGTGAGGTAGTAACAACCAGCAGAGAATGTGAGATGGATGACAATGGGCCATGATATGTGTTGTAACTCAGGACCAGTATAATAAGAAATTAATTTACAAGAAAATGAAAAAATACATACTGTATATATTTATATCAACTGTAAAATGTTTTTCAAAAGGTGAAAGTATACTTTAAGTAACAGATTCCTGCACAAAATTCTAGAGAGGTAAACACTCTCCCAAGTGAAGCCATTTGTTACGGATCGGCCTCTGGACAAGCAATGACCATGTTCTTGTTCAGCGAGATAGAGAGGGGAATGTTGTCTACAAAGATCAGCACAGTTAGGCTAGGCTCAAACTAAATGTTGCCCACTGTCGGCTGCATATGCCCAGGAGTTATGTACATCGGGAAAGCTCCTGACACATGCTGTAGTCTAAGTGCACACACGCAATGGACACCTAACCCTTTCGCCATTATATTAAGAAAGGTGATGGGAGAGGAGGGAGTAGGGATCCCGTTATTTCAGCAGTTGGATTCTCACCATTACTATAATCTTATCACATCAATGATATGATTTACGCTTTAATTTTTGGGGGCCATGCTAATAATACAGTTCCAGCCTACCTCACTGAGCCAGCATGGGAGTTCCTATTCATGCGTATTCTGTACACGTTATGAAGAAAACCACTTGTTCTCATTTTTATTCCCAGCACAGGCTAGTATGTCATTCGCCATATCTCTAGCGCGGAATTACACGGGCTCATTGATAGTTTTACCAGGTCTCATTCACCAAAAGGCCACGGTGAGTTTTGCGCTGACAACTGAGAGCTTAATTGTGTTGTTCTGTGAACCATGAATATTCATTGCAGCCGAGCAACAATTAAACGCTCTGTCACCATGCATGTAAAGCAGAGGAGAGGGCATGTCGGACCTGCAATCTGTCAGCCTGGCTGCCACAAGCAAAATGACAGAGCCTTAGTGATGAGGAGTTAAGACATATGAAAGGCAATGTTTATCCAGAAGGAGGGTTACTGGAGGCAGTGAGCTATTAAGCGCTCCTTAGCGGGCGGGAGGTGTTCTGCTGTTAATGCCAGTTTGCCAGTCTACTACTTCGCAGCAAAAAAAAACCCCAAAAGAACCAATGTAAATCGGTGATCAACACACAGGTCTCACGAGTCTAATGTGCAGTGACTGAAGTCCATGTGCAGTGACTGAATGATTCTCGATCTATGGCAAGAAAAAAAATGCTTAATTACTGAAGTGAACCCCCTATGGGATACGGTGGAGAAAAGTATTAACTGTTACAAAGTCAAGCTGCAAAAATCCTTAAGGCTTCTGCTAAAAAACTTGAACAGGAATTTCACCTTTCAGCATGACCTTGACACTAGGCATACCTCCAAATCAACTAAAGAATGGCTTCATTGGAAGAAGACCAGAGTTTTGGAATGGCCCAGCCAGAACCCAACCTGAATTCAATTGAAAATCTATGGCCTGACCTGAAGAGGGCGCTGTACGCAGGAGACAGATGTGGAGCGTGACTCCAAGAAAGAGTGGGCAAAGACTGCCAGTTCTATATGTGACATGCTGACAAACTCCTACCCAAAAAGAATGAATGATTTCATTTATTTTTCCACCCAAAAAGATTTATTTTTCAATGGAACAAAACAGATTATGGATAATAAAAGTGAAAACGGTTCTGAAATTATTCCTCCCAATATGATTTTTTTTTTTTTACATAACCAAAAACTAGCATGTTAACAGGGGTGTGTAGACATTTATATTCACTATATAACAAAATATATACCACGCTCCACATCTACAGATGTGTGGTTTGCAAATGATCTTTTCTGCAGTCAAGTTCAGTACAAGCGAACAATAGATGTTCTGCAGCACACAGACTATTCTTTCGCTATTGATCCTGCACTTGTTTCCTCAATCAACAGGTATCATCTCATCAGCAAAAGAAACGAGAGCTGAGGACATCAAGAACGGAGCAGTAGAGGGAAATATGTTACATTTAGGGGTATGTGCTCACGACATCTTTTACACACAGGTGAACCTGTCGAGTTTTCCTAGGAGAAAGACACTTCACTAAACGCTGGCATTTTTTTGCCCTAAGCATCTTTTTTTAGTTAGCATCCGGAGCACTTTGTCGTTTTTGGCCGTCAGCGTTTTTTTAGCCATCCATTTGCCTTGTAATGTGAAGTATAGAGCATCTTTAGACCTGAAAACTCATGAAGACTGGTCAGGTAACTTCTTGTGACGTCTTTGGAAACCGGACGTGTTTAAAAGAGGCTTAAGACTGGACAGATGAGCAGCAAGTCATTTTTATAGAAAGGCTTATGTTCATTCGTTTGTGCGTTCTCTGGGTGCTTTATCAGAGAGGTTTCGGAGCAGAGCCAACTGAAAAAAACATTGTGTGCACATACCCTAAAGGCAGTATACAACTAAAATGCCTGACAACCAAGTCACTGTCACGTGTGTGTCAGGACGCAGATGTTACCGCAAGGCGAACCCATAACACACGTGACCCTGGATACAGCGCCTCCAGTGGCGAATTTAAATAATAATACGTGCAGATGGATACACCGCCTCCACCTGGCGAATTTAGGAATTACACGTTATACATACATTCTGGAAACCTCGCCTCCAGTAAGGCAAATTAAATAATAAGGGGGACCTGGGAAACATTAACAATGGTGGGCCCTGCGATAGGGAAAAGGGAAGTGGAGACCTCCTGAGCTCCCCTGAGCCAGTGTCCCTGCACTCCTAACGTTCCCTATGCCGGTTCCGCACCGGGCGCCGCACGCGTACCTCAAAGCCCTTGCTCGCCCTGACCCTAAACCCTCACTAGGGAATAGGGCGGCGTGGAGACTAATCCCACCACTGCACTAATAACACACATGAGGGAAAGAGACAATACAGGGGGACACCACTTAGCTTTATGCTCTGTGCTTATGCTCCTGCAACAGAGCCCTCCACCTGCGTGCGTCTTCTCCTCCACCCGGATCCATCACCATAACAGGATCCTTCACCATAGTGCAGCCTTGGAGCAGAGTCCACCACCAGTTGCTGCTGCTTAGTAACAGAGTCCCAGAGATGAGTTCAGCTTCTGCCACGAAGGCAAGCATGCTTGAGTCCAGCTCAGCAGCCAAGTCCCACATGGTGAGTGCCACTCTCCATAGTCGCCACTCCACCAGTCCATGTAGACACTTCCTGCCGTCACCATCACTGCGACCCCACCACGCCATACCAGCCCTTCGTCCAGACACCATAGCTGACACACGTCCCCCCTGGCTAAGCTGCGCAGGACTCCTCCTCAGCTCCATCCTTCCACCAGGCTCTCACACTCAGAATCAATAAATGAATGAATGAATATCACCAGCCGTGATTGCACACCCTGAGACTCATTTATAGAGCCCCACACCTGAATCATAATTACAGAGAACTTTAAACTGAAAACCTAAGGTGCGATACCACTAACCACCACCGGGGACAGTCAAGTCACCTTGGCAACTTGCCAAAAGGAAAAAAAGTTCACTCTGTGCTTTTAAAACTGTCAGATCACTTCAGATCATGACAGTACCCCCTCCTTAATGAGGGGCCTCTGGACCCTCAAGACCACTCCTCATTAGGGAAACACCTACAGCGGGGAGGCCCAGATCCTGAGTTCACCCCACCACTACCTGACACTTCAGGTTTATGACAAACACACCGCTGGTATTGGCAATACAGTTCATTTTGGAGGCACCACTCATCTCCACAGCGCCGACCTGGAGAACGAGTTAATGTATGTGTATGTTTGTTATGAGCTGATCAGGCTCCACAACACACTTCCACAAGATGTTTTTTGGTGGCACCCATACACGCTCGTTCACATACAGGTCCGGACCTAAACGCTCATTGCACACGTTTGTCATAATTGGTGAACTCATTCTGAACTTAACAGCAGAGGCGTCCCCCTGCATCACCACACTCACACCCCCGCCATTCACCAAGGGGTCACCACCCTCCAACCCTCTTCACCATGAGGTCTGCACCTCCCAGGGTTGGTTAATGGCGAGGGTTGAGATTTGTCCCTACTCCCCCGCAGCACACCTGCTGCTCACACCAGGAGGAGAGGGGACCAGATATGGAGGAACATACACTCGCTGGTCACCTCCACATGAAGGGGGCGGCATTAAAGATTTGGCGTGAGCCCCGCGGACTCTACACCAGTCTGCTCATCACTGGAACGTACCCCTTCACCTCGGGGAATACCAAGCAGCTCCGTGGGGCACCATTCCTCCCACCTGCCTGGGTACGCCCGCGTGCATGAGCAAGTCCCGCTCCCCAGCAGCGACTCTAGGGGCTTTTGGCCAGATCACAGCCGCCATTTTTTTTTTTCCTCAGCAGAGGCCCCAGACCCAGATAACTGCTGCTGCAGCGGCTTAAACACACCATGCCGCTCCCAGTCACCTCAGTGAAGCCCAGCAGCAACTGCTCACAGGTCTCCACATGGCCAAAGGCCCCAGACCCTGACAATTGCTCACAGGACTCCACATGGCCAAAAAGCTCATCAGAAAAAAAACAAAACTGTAGGGCTGGTGATAAAGTCACGGTCACGTGTGTGTCAGGACGCAGATGTTACCGCAAGGCTAACCCATAACACACGTGACCCTGGATACAGCGCCTCCAGTGGCGAATTTAAATAATAATACGTGCAGATGGATACACCGCCTCCACCTGGCGAATTTAGGAATTACACGTTATACATACATTCTGGAAACCTCGCCTCCAGTAAGGCAAATTAAATAATAAGGGGGACCTGGGAAACATTAACAATGGTGGGCCCTGCGATAGGGAAAAGGAAAGTGGAGACCTCCTGAGCTCCCCTGAGCCAGTGTCCCTGCACTCCTAACGTTCCCTATGCCGGTTCCGCACCGGGCGCCGCACGCGTACCTCAAAGCCATTGCTCGCCCTGACCCTAAACCCTCACTAGGGAATAGGGCGGTGCGGAGACTAATCCCACCACTGCACTAATAACACACATGAGGGAAAGAGACAATACAGGGGGACACCACTTAGCTTTATGCTCTGTGCTTATGCTCCTGCAACAGAGCCCTCCACCTGCGTGCGTCTTCTCCTCCACCCGGACCCATCACCATAACAGGATCCTTCACCATAGTGCAGCCTTGGAGCAGAGTCCACCACCAGTTGCTGCTGCTTAGTAACAGAGTCCCAGAGATGATTTCAGCTTCTGCCACGAAGGCAAGCATGCTTGAGTCCAGCTCAGCAGCCAAGTCCCACATGGTGAGTGCCACTCTCCATAGTCGCCACTCCACCAGTCCATGCAGACACATCCTGCCGACACCATCACTGCGACCCCACCACGCCATGCCAGCCCTTCGTCCAGACACCATAGCTGACACACGTCCCCCCTGGCAAAGCTGCGCAGGACTCCTCCTCAGCTCCATCCTTCCACCAGGCTCTCACCAACTCAGAATCAATAAATGAATGAATATCACCAGCCGTGATTGCACACCCTGAGACTCATTTATAGAGCCCCACACCTGAATCATAATTACAGAGAACTTTAAACTGAAAACCTAAGGTAAGATACCACTAACCACCACCGGGGACAGTCAAGTCACCTTGGCAACTTGCCAAAAGGAAAAAAAAGTTCACTCTGTGCTTTTAAAACTGTCAGATCACTTCAGATCATGACAAACCATATCTCCTTTATCCCTAGAGACACTGTGCTCGGCTTCCTATAGGAAAAAAAAAATAAGGAACCTTTGACAATGGCTGATCTCCTTAGGAACATAGTGATTAGAGATGATGAAATGATACGTGCAAAGCCTTCTTACTCCATACTCATTAGGTGGCTGTTGATCCCACTGACTAACTTTCTTGAACTGTATATGGACAGTATAGTTTCAGAGAGTTTTTAGAGTTAGTCTATGTGCACACGATGCAGATTTCAAGCGGATCCGCAGCAGATTTTACCGAGCAGAAACGCTGCATATCCGCATTGTGATGTACAATAGCATGTTAATAAATAGAAAAAAAACGCTGTGCAGACGCTGCAGATTTTGCCGCGCGGTTTTCTTGTTGTTCAAAATATGCAGCATGTCACTTCTTTTGTGCGGTTTTCCACCTGCTCCATTCTCCAAATCCGCAGGGGGAAATCCACAGGGGAAAACCGCACAAAAACCGCAAGAAAAAAGGAAGAAATCCGCAGGAAAAATGCAGGTCATTTGACCTGTGTATTTCTTCAATTCTGCGCGGAAAAATCCGCAGGGCAAAAAAGTACGTGTGCACTTAGCCTTAAAGGCAGACATAAATCCATCTAGTTCAACTTACAACCTAACATGTTAAAAGGGGTTTTCCAGGATTAGAAGGACAAGGCAGTTTTTTCCCAAAAATAGCAACATACTAGTGATGAGTGAACGTGCTGGTATAAGGTATTATCTGAGCGTGCTTGGATGCTAGCCGAGTATTTCCAGCGTGCTCGAAAAATATGTCTCCGCGGCTGCATGTCTCACGGCTGTTTGACATCTGCAACACAAGCCAGGAATGCCTAACAAAGAAGCAATCCCTGCATATGTTGCCGCTATCGAATAGCCACGAGACATGCAGCTGCAGGTACTCGAACATATTTTTCGAGCACGCCGAAGACACTGTTAGTACCAGAGGATGCTCGGATAACACCTTATCAGAGCACGTTCGCTCATTACACCACACCGGTCTTCAAGATGTCGGTGGCTTTGCCATGCAGTTCCATTCACTTTTCTAGAGATGACCAATAATGTAAGATGCAGCAGATGGACGGGTGTGGTGCGGTTTCTGGAAGAAAGCAGTCATGTCCTTTTTATCTTGGACAATTCATTCAAGAGTAGTAATCTATTTTATAAGAATGTCATCTCAGTGAATGAAACTGAAAATCGATCTTGTGGCGATAAAGTACAGCCATTGTGTCTGCCAGCATCCATGTACATGACATTTTTTACATCTCTCTTCAAAAGGTGGTCATCAACAAGTGTAGTTACTAACATCTGTCTGCGTTCTCAATCACGAACGAAAACTACTAGAATGAATAATTTTGCCATTTGCTCTTCTGGTAAATTAAATATGATCAGCCTTCATACTCAAGCTTTCATTCTGACAGTAGTTAAATGTCTGTGCCCAGAAGAAAGGCGGCTTTTCTATTAATTTAGAAGGCAAGATTCAAGCCACCAACATGGAGAAAGGCTCTAGTATTTCATTACAGAAGTGCAATGATGAATTTAAAGAGAATGAGGAGTACCTGACATCTGTTTCCTAGGTGTTCCTGCTGTTTTAAATCATAACCATTCTTTGGCGCAGTATATTTTTATACTCATGCTTTCCAAACATGGAAGCTAAGGAAGAAGCAGCGCCAATGCTGTTGCAATAAATAACAGAGAAAGCTTGATTTGTGCTGCGGTGAGTACATTAAAGCCAATTATCTTCAGAAAGAAATTGAATAAGGAGGCTGCATATAATAAAAATGACAACCTGGGCTGGTCTGAAAAACATCCTGCAATTTGTATTCGATGTGCATTACTTGAGGAAAAAAAGTAATCACTTTAATTAAGAACATCGGAACACAGTTCTAACTAAATTAGGGTTTAATTAAAAAAGGAAAACATTTACAGAAACCGTTACTGCCACGCTTAGTGATAAAACAGAGCAAAGCATTAACCTGTCCCAAATTAAAAGGCCTTTCCTGCAGTGGAGGTTGCATTAACATTACTGACCATGTTTCCCAATGAAATCATGCAAGAAGATAATTTTTCCAACTTAGCAAAGTGTTACACTAAGCGATTTTACTCTAATAACACAACGGCAAGTGCTGCTAACAGCAATTTGGTTCTGCGGATCGAAAGAACTGAAAAATGCAGTTCTACTGAAATCAATTGATTCTGACAACTAGCTGGCAGAGGGAGCAGAGTATATGTTAATCTGGAATGTAGAACTTTTTCTTTTTTCCTATTCGCTTCACATTAAATTTGAAGATTTACAAAAAAAAAAAAAAAAAGGTAAAAAATGCAAACAAACCAGAAATTAAACCAGAGGCAGCAAATTAGATCATGGAACAAAATTAATCATAATGTATTAACCAGTGTTTGCTGAGCTTTCTTAACGGGGACCCAACGCCAGATTTCACAGGCGCATTATTGGGAAACGGACTAGCGACGTTGAGGTGAAAACTTTACTTTGAAAAACTGGGCAGGGACTCAGCCCAGTAGTGCTAGGCAGATGCCGGGCCGTCTTTCCCTGCCCTGATCCTTCCCAATATTTATATATAGTGCAAAGAGGATGGTAGTGGTAGTCTGCGCTGCTGTGGTAAAATAATGGAATCCAGAACACGTGGTAATGGTTGATCATGCATTTTTATACTTTGAGAAAGGCACTCAGAAATACGTTGGTATTAATAAAAACCCAATCCCAAGGCTCTTCATTCCAGCAGGGCAAGTTTCCATTTTTGCCATTATACATCTGGAGGAGCCTTTTCCTCCAGCTACGGGGCATCAGCAGTGGCTTTCCACCCTTTTTTAGATGTTGTACCTGTACAAAACACCTTCAGTTGGTCCAACTTCGAAACACATAGAAAAATAAAACCACTCCCATCCTCTTCCTACTTTCTTTAAGCAGCAGAATCTCCCAACCTGAAAGTACTGCAGCAGCTATAAAATCCTGATTTCTCAGTGGGTTTAACTACCCTTAAAAAGATCAGACTATGCCTATATCCCTCACGTACCCCAATTTATCCAGCAGATCAGACTACCTGTGTTTGGTGTTCTATCACTTTACATTTGTACATACTCGTAAGTAAAGATCTGTCAGTCACCTTTAGCGAGGGACTTGCCTCGGACTAGTGATTCGAGACATATAACCTCTGGCTACCTTTTCAAAGTATATTTTACTATAAAACGCTGTAGCATTTCACATTAAGGCTGTGTGCCCACGTAGCGATTTTTAAGCGTTTTTGCCGCGATTTTCGGCGCGAAAACGGTTAAAAATCGTGTACAGAACGCCCCCCATGCATTCCTATGGCATTCCGCACATGCTGTGCTAAAAATCGCAGCATGCTCATTCTTTCGTGCGGAATCGCAAAGAATTGCCGCGATTCCGCACCCATAGGAATGCATGAGAATCGCTGACTTCCCGCATGTGGCTATGCCCACCATGCGGGAAGTTAAGCGTCTCATGTGCGGTTGGTACCCACGGTGTGGAGGTGAGGAGACTGTCCTCCAGGCAATGGGTACCATACCCCTGTAAAAAAAAGAATGAAAAATAAAAAATCGGGGTATATTTACCTTCCGGTGTCCCGCGCTGCATTCCCGGCCTAAGCGTTCCCAGTAATGCCTTGCGGCAAGGTCCTATGATGACGTAGTCTCGCGTGACTCTAGCGGTCTCGCGAGATCGCTATAGCAACGCGAGACTACGTCATCACAGGTCTTGCAAGGCATTACTGGGAACGCTGTGGCCCGGGAATGCAGCGCGGGATGCCGGAAGGTAAATATACCCCGATTTTTTTATTTTTTTTTAACATTTTAACATCCTATCTTTTACTATTGATGCCGCATAGGCGAAAATCGCGGCAAAATCGCGATCATAATCGCGGTAAAATCACGGTGAAATCGCGCGGAAAAAAACGCGCGATTTCTGGGAAGGAGTCCGGTTTTTAGTGAGCGTTTTAAAACGCTACGTGGGCACATAGCCTAAGGCAATGTGCCCACGTCGCGTTTTTCAAGCGATTTTTTCCTGAGCAGAAACGGATGCCCTTGCCAGGGAAAATGCATGCGCTTTTTGACACGCGTTTTTGTCAAGTGTTTTGACATGCGTTTTCCCATGCGTTTTTGCCCATATAATTGATGGTATGCGGAATTGCGGGCGATTCCGCAAAATTAATGAACATGCTGCGTTTTTTACCGCTAAGCGATTCCGCAGCGGTAAAAAACGCACCATTGGCACAACATGTGCGTTTTCTATTACAAATGCATGGAACGCTTATTTTAAGCGTTTCCGCGGCAAAATCGCACGTTTAAAAACGCTACGTGGGCACACAGCCTTAAACATTTGTGGCTACAATTGTGCTACCGATATCGG
Organism: Dendrobates tinctorius; assembly: GCF_039654945.1. Lineage (NCBI taxonomy): Eukaryota > Metazoa > Chordata > Amphibia > Anura > Dendrobatidae > Dendrobates > Dendrobates tinctorius. Next base: position 2,986,487 of record NW_027361734.1, read on the forward strand.
CTTCATGCTGCTCGTGGTTCGGGCATCACAAATCTGTTCACAGGTTCCTTTTAAGCTCTAACTATTATAAAACACAATGATTCCCCTCAAAATGGCATTAATTTTTCAGGATTGAAAACGTTATTTAGGGGTTATCCTGTGGTAATCAGATTGAGAACTAACAAAAGAGGTGTCCTATATAAGAGACACTACCTCTACCGCCTTCTTGCCATTTAACTTATTCTTCAGTTCATTCTGATTCAGGAAAATTAAAAATAAATATCTCGGCAAATTAACAAGCTGTTGAACGTTTTGTATTTTGAGAGTACGGTTATGGATGCAATATGGTACACAGAAGTTTGTGCTCAAGACCTGTACTATCCTACATACTGTATGTTGAAAAAGAAAATTACACACAATCTGTCATTTTCCACGATAAGAAGAGCAGATCTTTCATCATTCGTGTATACAAGTTACATAGACACTCTGGTCTCGCCTCCTCTCTTTCTTCATGGCTGTTAAACAATTACGGGGCTAATGCTTTCTTTGCACAAGGAGAAAGCATTACTACACAGATGTAATAACACACTGACATATTGACTCCATGACATTTTATGGAAAGTAAGAAAGATCAATCCTACTAAAAATGAGGCTATTTAAACTGAGTAATGAAAAGATTTTCATTAGATGGATAATCCATTGTTTTTCCTTTCAAAAAAATAAAATAGGGTTTCTTCACTGTGATGGAGAAAAATTGGGTCAAGGGGCGTAAATAACATGAAATAACAAAAGTACCATTACATAGCTGACAATTCCCCTACTACTCCTCCGCTGTAGTACAGATGCTCCTCTCCGGTCTGATCACGTCTTTGCGCCAAAACCAAAGTGGTGGAGCTGAAGTGGCATGAAATTCATTAGGTAATTTGTGGTTCTTAGGACAATTTACGCAATTTGCCCCCTTTAGCCTATCTCAGACAAACTCCACTACTGAGTTAGTACTAGAATAGCAAGTCTTAGGTATAGGGAATAACTTGCTGATCAAGGATCTGTAAACGCAAGAGCACAGCTCTGCAATGTCTCTGTCATTAACACCGCACTGAACCAGTGCGTGTGTCCTGAGTAAAGCGAACTGTGCTCAAAGATACCTGTGGAGCGGGCAGCAGGCGAGTAGGTGCGTACTTCAGAACAGCAGGACCTGAAGCACGTGACTACTAGGGGCGTGGCCTAAACTCCAGAGAGCTAGGAGCTGCAAGAGAACTCCTAGCAGGGTAACTGCGAGACAAAGTTACCAAGGGGCATAGATAGGGAGGATAGTCAGGACGTAGCCAATGAGTCATACACAGAGATAGCTGCAAGGTACAAGAGGGGCGAGCAGAGAGTAGTCAGATCACAGACAATGAGTCACACACAGAGAGGGTAGCGCAGCACAGAATCAACAGGCAAACTCACAACGGGGAACAGAACCGGGTCAGAACCATATAAACAAGCTATAACAACGAACAGGCACAGGCACACAGAGGTCACCACATTCGGCCAAAAGGCAAAAGTATAACTGGCAGGGATTGGAGCTTCCCAGGGGTTTAAGAAGCTCTCCCAGAACCTAACAGAGGCCACAATCATTAACCCCAGGTGTGCAGGTCAAAACCTGCACTGAGCTCCAGACATTAACCCCCTGACATGCAGCTCAAAAACCTGCACTGGGATCATGACAGTCTCATCATGCATGGAGTGGTAGGGCGCATTCTGGGTCTCCGCTCCAATCCATGACTATGGAACTGACTGAGAAAGCCAAGTTCAGTGCTCTGCCATTTCCTGCAAGCCCACAGACAAGGAATTGAGCAGAGGCCGAGCATGTGCCCACTCACTTCATTCGAGAAGGGACTTTGCATAGCCCTGTTTTTGAGATTTCTGCATTTCTCATGATAGGGAATAGCTTGCTATATTGGAAAGAACTTCTTAAATCAGAATAAACATGTCGGTTGTTACCCTACCCTACCAGAATATCTATGAAGGTACATTAACATCTAAGTGAACATGAGCTCTTATCTAAAATTTTACCTGGATAACGGTTTGAATCTTCACCCAGACCTCAGCCATGTCATACAATTTCGTGTCACCATCTTGACTTGTAGGAGACGTCACAGACTCCTGCAGATATCCCAGAACTACAGAATGAGCAGAGGCCACTGCATTAAACTTATCAAACAGAAGCTCCAGAAGTTCCAGAAGAAGCCTGATGGAAATAAGATTATAACAGGTTAATATGAAGCAGTTTAGAATCAAATGAACCATTTCTTTATTGTTAATAAAGCTAGACAATCCCTACCAGAATGGACAAAGTACCCCTGCACTTGATGAATACTGGCAAGGTAAAGTTGGGGACAGTACACCCCATGTATTGATTAAAGTATTCTGGCGTGTGGGTGGAAATGCTGTGCGCGTACCAGGTGTATATTATGCTTGCAGTGGAGCAGCAGTTATGCAAGTTAAGTCTTATATGTCAGTATTCAAGTGCAGACGGATGAAGACGGATCCTCCGTCGAAACGGGTTGTGGTTTAACCCCATCTCTTGTCTGAGTCTCTTTCCTGCGCTCCTAAGACCGTTTCCATTTTCTCATTGCTCCTATCCTCCATTGGAGGTTTTCGGCTGGAGCTGCGGTGGAGACCTGACATTTTTGTCTGCCCCTGGGTTGCTTCCTAAGCGCTCCTCTATGACCGCTTATCACTGACATACCATTCTTTGGCCACTAATCAAAAAGGTTATTTCTAAAAGGTTGGACTTGCATTAATACATACTTTAGCAACTTTTAATTTCTGGTAACATTCATGTATCCTTCACAATAGCCAATTTACATATTATGTTCACACACTTCTCCCCTATTATTAAAAACGCAGCACGTCAACATACGCTTACAGGGGTTGTCCAGGCATAAATATTGATGACCAGTCTGTAGGATAGTTCATTAAAACCAAATTGATGGGGGTCCAACACCTGGCATCTCCATTGATCAGTTCTTATGTGCTCCGATATCGGCCAGACACAAACACTTTGAAAGAATCAATTCAAAGTGTAATAGCCACTGCCGGCCGTTACAGTCTACTGCAGCACAGTTTCCATTCAAAAGAATAGGAGCTGTTCTGCAGCACATGGCTAAAGGCCCCGTCACACTAAACGATGTCCCAGCGATCTCACCAACGATCCGACATGATGGGATCGCTGGAACATCGTTAGGCTGATCGCTGGTGAGCGGTCACATAGACAGCCCCAGCGATCAGGACCAGCGACGCTGGTTTCTAATGTAAACGTCGGGTATCCAGGAGCTGCGCGACTCCTGGATACCCGCTGTTTACCTTGGAAACCGGCGTACCCGACGTTTACATTAGCAATGTTGCTGATCGCTGGTCTCTCGCTGTCACACACAGCGATGCACGCTGGGCAGCGAGAGACCAGCGATCGAAAAACGGCCCAGGCCGCTCAAGCACGATCAGCGATAACCGGCAAGGGGGCCGGTCGCTGATCTCCGTCACACACAGCGATCTCGCTGGCGAGATCGCTGATGTGTCACAAAATCAGCTATCTCGCTAGCGAGATCGCTGTGTGTGACGGGGCCTTAAGGCTGCTCCACTTTGAATGGAGCTGTGCTCTGCAAGCTCCCTTCAAAGTGTTTGCACCCAGCCACCAGCGGAGCAAATAACTGATCAGTGAGAGTGCCGAGTGTCGGATCACTGCCGATCTGATTTTCATGACCTATGTTTTATATAGGTTGTCAATACTTACTGTATGTCTGGACAACCTCTTTAACTCCCAAGGATTTAGAAAGTGGTTAAGTGTAAGCATGTCTCTCACCATATTATGTATAATCAGAAACAGTGTTCAGAAGAAAAAGTATTATATCATACAAGTTACAAGAAAGGGGTCTTAGACAACCTTCAGTATTAATACCAATCTTGCCAATACATGATATTCATCTATTTAAAGAATATTAATCATGTAACATTACATCAAAGCAACTTGTAATAGGAAATTTGTCAGCAGGTAATTTTTATAAAGCAGCAGCAATAGTAAGTGCACAGAGGTCAATGCTTACAAGAGAAAATCCTCCGCTGTGGCAATAGGATTTGCAGCAATGCAGAACGGTCAATAACAATAGAAATCATAAGACTTGGGAACCAGTAAGATCTTATAGCAATGTGACTGGTGAAAACAGCCACAGGGACATTGTGACTTAAGGCTAGACTACAGAAAAGAATAGATAAAGTCTCTAAATGACAGATGACCTTATTAGAAATGACTGGCGCTCTTCAACCCAACAACCAGAAAAATAACATATTCTAACATAACCACAAACTGCTTCACAAAATACAGACTCAGACAAGACCCTAAAATAAATAGAGATATCAGACAAAACCGCAAAGTAACAAAAGATACCAGAGTAAGTACATATACCAGAGACAATGAATAAATACAATCTCCGTACTCGGTTTTTCTAATTAAATATGGAATCTAAAATGTACACACATACATATATATCTCAGATTACAATACAGATTATAGACCCATTAGTAAATAAGGACTCCAGAATAAACCCAAAGACATATATAAATTCACACCTTAGACTGAAGGCCCCTTTACATTTAGCGATGCACCAGCGATCCCGACAACGATATGACCCGGTCAGGATCGCTGGTGCATCGCTAAATGGTCGCTAGTGAGCTGCCAAACAGGCAGATCTCACAGCGACGCAGCAGCGGTCGTTACTTACCTTTCAGATGCGGCGATGATGACGTCCTCCCGCCTGCGTCCACACGTCGCTCGCCGGCGCCAGCAGGAAGCGCCCGACGAGAAATGGAGCTGCGCGATCAGCGACAGACAGCGGGGGAGCCAGTTGGAGGTAAGTATCACACATGGCGATATCGCTAGCAATATCGCTGCTGCGTCACAAAATCGGTGACACTTTAGCGATATCGCTAGCGATCTCGCTATGTGTAAAGATCCCTTAAACCACAGACTAAAGACCCGTTCAATAAATACAGATTACAAAACATTCCCCCCCCCAAAAAAAAATACACACCCCAGAATAGATTCTAGTATAAATAAAGACCCCAGGTTAGACCCCAAAATATACATTTGGGGTCACTGCATGCCACAGTTTTATCATGTTTTTTTCCCAAATTTAGTAATTCCATGTAATTATGATATGCAAATAAAGGTATGTGCACACAAGTAAAATTTCCGCACCATTTCGGCATCTCTTAAGGTACGGTCACACTTAGCGAAGCACCAGCGATCCCGACCAGCGATATGACGCGGTCAGGATCACTGGTGCATCGCTAAGTGGTCGCTAGTGAGCTCCCACACAGGCAGATCTCACCAGCGACATAGCAGCGGTCGGGGGTCATTACTTACCTGTCAGACTAGGCGATCCTGACGTCCTCCCGTCGCTAGTCGGCGCCACAGGAAGCCCAGCAGGAAGCTGACGACGAGAAACGGTCCAGGACGTTCTCGCCCGATCAGCGATAACCAGTGGGGGAGCGGTCGGAGGTAAGTATCACACATAGCGATATCGCTAGCAATATCGCTATAACGTCACAAAAACCAGTGACGTTATAGCGATATTGCTAGCGATATCGCTTAGTGTGACAGGCCCTTTAGCAGAAATACGCAGCTGCAAAAACGTGCGCATTTGCCATGACGTTTCTGATTGATTTGAGTGAAAGTTAATGGTGAAAAACGCAGAACAAAAACGCAGAGAATTGACACTCGGCAGTTTATTTTCTGCACCAAATCTGCAAGTCAAAAACACTCACCATGTGTATGACACATCAGGTTTCTCATTCACTTTGCTGTCATCAGGTTTTGCTTCAGGTTTTGTCACAAATCTGGCCAGAAAAACTGCGGCAAAAATGCACAAAATCACATGTGCACATTACCTAAAGGTTTTAGCTAACATCCCAAATCTATATTGCAGTGGCGCACCTTAAACCGTCGCCTATCCTCGTCTACCCATATTGACATATGGAAGAAAATATGGGTTTGCAGGCTTACAATACCAATAATTTTTTTTGCTGTTTGCTAATATGAGAGAGATATACAGTCTGCACAGGCGCTGTAGAAATAAAACAGGGATTTTTGTGATAAACACTCATCCTTTTCTCCGAGATGCTCATTGGGGGACACAGGTACTGTGGGTGTATGCTACTGCCGCCACGAGGCTGACACTAAGTGGATGAAAAAAAGGTTAGCTCCTCCTCCGCAGTTTATACCTTCGCCTCGATTGCAGGCGAAATCAGTTCGGTGCAAAAGCAGTAGGAGATCTACAAGACAAAATCAGCCTCAATGTAGGTAACAACATGTCTAGAAAACCCACCTGGTATCATAAATACCTATTAATAAGCAAAAAAAAAGGAGCCAATTGGTTAACAGGGTGGGTGCTGTGTCCCCCAATGAGCGTCTCGGAGAAAAGGATTTTACGGTGAGTTTATCACAACAATCCCTGTTTCTCCTTCGCCTCATTGGGGGACACAGGTACTGTGGGACATCCCAAAGCAGTCCCTGGGTGGGAGTTAATTCACCGGTCCAAGCTACACGCACCTACTGTGTAAGGGTGCGCCACTGCTTGGAGAGTCCTTTTACCCAGGCTGCTTGTGCTGAAGCCAGCGTATAGACATTTGTAATGTTTGAAGAATGTGTGCCAGCTGAACCAGGTTGCCGCCTTGCCTACCTGCTCCGCCGATGGCTGGTGCCGCAAAAAGCCGCGAGGCGCCCATTGTTCGAGTCGAGTGCTCTCTGATCTCTGCTGGTATAGCTGCGCCTCCGGTGCGGTAGGATTCCTGAATTACCAGGCGAATCCACTCGGCTATGGTCGCTCCTGAGGCAGCAAGTCCCTTCCTGCGACCTTCAGGGAGCACGAACCGCATGTCTGTCTGACGAAAGGATGCCGTCCGTGACACATACCTCCTGGGAGTTCTCCCCAGGTCTAACGCATGCAGAGCCTTTTCCACCCGGTACAGTGGTGCCGGGAAAAAAGGAGGGCAAGGCAATATCCTCATTAAGACGAAATGAGGAAACAACCTTCTGTAGAAAAAAGGGGGAGCTGGCCTCCGAACCACCTTCTCCTTGCGAGATATCAGGAACGGAGCTCGGCAAGATCGAGCTCCCAGCCCCGGGACCCGCCTGATTGATGTCATCACCACGAGGAATACCACCTTCCAGGGGATATATGTCAAAGATGCCAATTGTAGTGGCTTGGATGTAGTTTCCTGTAAACGCCTAGGACCAGGTTAAGGTCCCAGTTGTCCTGAGGGGTCCTATAGAGGGATACCAAGTGTGAGGCCCTCTGGTTGAAGGTCCATACCTGCAGATTGGTAGCGATTCTGTGCTGAAACAGGACGGATAAGGCAGACATTAGTCTCCTAAGGGAACTTGGAGCTAACCCAGAGTCCATGCCGGACTGGGAAAAAAGAAAAAACGCCAAAATGTTGGGAATATAGAATCCCAATGGAGAACGACCGTGGTCCTAACATCATGAAGAGACAATCCTCCAGGTGTGGTGGAAAATATGTACTGAGGCGGGCTTCTGGGTACTAACCATTGTAGTGACCACATTGCATCCGAACTCAGCCTGGGCCAGAAACCAAGATTCAACGGCTAAGCCGTCAAACCTAGGGCCCCTGGATTCGGGTGGTAGCTCGGGACCTGAAAAGGTAGGTCTGGGCGCCCTGGCAGTCGCCAGGGAATGTCAGCGAGTAGCTGCACCAGGTGTTATGAATGAGTCACCGTAGGAGGCAAAAACAGAAATACTAGCTAAGTCCAGAAAACCAGAGAAGTTGGCAGCTATCGGATTGCAGACCCCTGAACCTATCAACAACAACTAGCAGCCCTCGATCACAGCCGGAGAACTACATAGACTAAAGACTTAAAGGGAAATCTAAACTTCCCCAGAGCAGACCCCAAAGCAATAGACAGCCCCCAACATACAGTGGGGAAAAAAAGTATTTAGTCAGTCAGCAATAGTGCAAGTTCCACCACTTAAAAATATGAGAGGCGTCTGTAATTTACATCATAGGTAGACCTCAACTATGGGAGACAAACTGAGAAAAAAAAATCCAGAAAATCACATTGTCTGTTTTTTTCATTTTATTTGCATATTATGGTGGAAAATAAGTATTTGGTCAGAAACAAAATTTCATCTCAATACTTTGTGATATATCCTTTGTTGGCAATGACAGAGGTCAAACGTTTTCTGTAAGTCTTCACAAGGTTGCCACACACTGTTGTTGGTATGTTGGCCCATTCCTCCATGCAGATCTCCTCTAGAGCAGTGATTTTTTTGGCTTTTCGCTTGGCAACACGGACTTTCAACTCCCTCCAAAGGTTTTCTATAGGGTTGAGATCTGGAGACTGGCTAGGCCACTCCAGGACTTTGAAATGCTTATTACGAAGCCACTCCTTCGTTGCCCTGGCGGTGTGCTTTGGATCATTGTCATGTTGAAAGACCCAGCCACGTTTCATCTTCAATGCCCTTGCTGATGGAAGGAGGTTTGCACTCAAAATCTCACGATACATGGCCCCATTCATTCTTTCATGTACCCGGATCAGTCGTCCTGGCCCCTCTGCAGAGAAACAGCCCCAAAGCATGATGTTTCCACCACCATGCTTTACAGTAGGTATGGTGTTTGATGGATGCAACTCAGTATTCTTTTTCCTCCAAACACGACAAGTTGTGTTTCTACCAAACAGTTCCAGTTTGGTTTCATCAGACCATAGGACATTCTCCCAAAACTCCTCTGGATCATCCAAATTGCTCTCTAGCAAACTTCAGACGGGCCCGGACATGTACAGGCTTAAGCAGTGGGACACGTCTGGCACTGCAGGATCTGAGTCCATGGTGGCGTAGTGTGTTACTTATGGTAGGCCTTGTTACATTGGTCCCAGCTCTCTGCAGTTCATTCACTAGGTCCCCCCGCGTGGTTCTGGGATTTTTGCTCACCGTTCTTGTGATCATTCTGACCCCACGGGGTGGGATTTTGCGTGGAGCACCAGATCGAGGGAGATTATCAGAGGTCTTGTATGTCTTCCATTTTCTAATTATTGCTCCCACAGTTGATTTCTTCACTCCAAGCTGGTTGGCTATTGCAGATTCAGTCTTCCCAGCCTGGTGCAGGGCTACAATTTTTTTTTCTGGTGTCCTTTGACAGCTCTTTGGTCTTCACCATAGTGGAGTTTGGAGTCAGACTGTTTGAGGGTGTGCACAGGTGTCTTTTTATACTGATAACAAGTTTAAACAGGTGCCATTACTACAGGTAATGAGTGGAGGAAAGAGGAGACTCTTAAAGAAGAAGTTACAGGTCTGTGAGAGCCAGAAATCTTGATTGCTTGTTTCTGACCAAATACTTATTTTCCACCATAATATGCAAATTAAATGAAAAAAAAAACAGACAATGTGATTTTCTGGATTTTTTTTTCTCAGTTTGTCTCCCATAGTTGAGGTCTACCTATGATGTAAATTACAGACGCCTCTCATCTTTTTAAGTGGTGGAACTTGCACTATTGCTGACTGACTAAATACTTTTTTTCCCCACTTTATAATGACAGTGAAGCAAGATGAAAAATCACTCACACAGATAGAAAGATAGGCTGAGCAAATGATGGGGCCCAAGCTAACTAGATAGGACAGGATAGAAAAGCTGCTGTCTGTAATCCGCCAAAACCCTATCAAAACAAGAGCCAACAGCTGATAGGGAAAAAAGCCCTGAAGACGCTAGGCTTCAAAAAGACTATATCAGTACTCAGGTATTTTCTGAAGACAGAGCAAAAAGGAATTCAGCTCACCCCAGCAGGGAATGGCAGAAATCAAGGAAAACAATGCAAAACAAAACCAAAACACAAATGCAAAAAGTAGAGCAGAAAACTTAGCTTTTGAGGAGCAGAAATCAGACTGGTCTCCTAGAATCCCTCAGCAAGATCACCAGCAAGGCAGAAGGGCGTCCGCTGCCTTATATCCATTCAGTAATTCCCATCACCCAGTCATCATCATCCTGCCCAGGTGCTTGGTAATCAGCATCACTACCTTCCTTCACCAGAAGAGGGAGTTCATCAGACCTCAATGGTGAAGGGGAAAATGAACTCACAACAGTACCTCCCCCTTGAGGAGGGGTCACCGGACCCTCATCCACGCCACCAGGGCGATCAGGGTGAGCTCGATGAAAGGCACGCACCAAGCTTTTGGCATGAATATCAGAGGCAGAGACCCAGGAATTATCCTCCTGACCATAACCCTTCCACTTAACCAAATACTGGAGTCTCCGTCTAGCCAGACGGGAATCCAGTATCTTCTCTACCTCATATTCCATGTTACCTTCAACCAATACAGGGTCCGGAGGTGCCACCACAGGAACTACTGGTTCAACAAACCTCTTCAACAAGGACTTATGAAACACATTATGGATTTTAAATGTAACAGGAAGAGCCAAACGAAAAGAGACCGGATTAATAATCTCCAAAATCTTGTAAGGTCCAATGAATCTAGGCTTATTTTTTTATGATAACCAAACCATATCACCAACCTTAAACTGGGGACCAATGGTCCTATGTCGGTTGGAAAACCGCTGGGCCTTTTCCTGGGAGAGAGATAACTTATCCACCACTTGGTCCCAGATCTGGTACATTCTCTCCACCACAGTGTAAATACCTGGGCAGGCAGAAGGCTCTACCTGCCCTGAAGAAAATCGAGGATGAAAACCAAAGTTACAAAAAAAGGTGACATCAAAGTGGCAGAACTAGCTCTATTATTTAAAGCAAATTCGGCCAAGGGCAAAAATGAAACCCAATCATCCTGATCAGCGGAAATAAAACATCTCAAATACGACTCCAAGGTCTGGTTTGTTCTCTCCGTCTGCCCATTGGTCTGAGGGTGAAAAGCAGAGGAGAAGGACAACTCAATTCCCAGCTTGGAACAGAAAGTCCTCCAAAATCTAGACACAAACTGATCCTCTGTCAGATACAATGTTCTCAGGAATCCCGTGCAAGCGAACCACCTGTTGCAAAAACAGGGGCACCAACTCAGAGGAAGATGGCAACTTAGGGAGTGGTACAAGATGAACCATCTTAGAGAACCTATCACAAATCACCCAAATAACAGTCATCCTCTGAGAGACAGGCATATCAGAGATGAAATCCATTGAAATATGGGTCCATGGCCTCCTGAGAACCGGCAAAGGCATCAACAACCAACTAGAGCGAGAACAAGGTTTAGACCGGGAGCAAGTCCCACAGGACTGCACAAAATTCCTGACATCACGAGACAAGGCGGGCCACCAAAAAGACCGACTCACCAGATCTCTAGTACCAAAAATACCTGGATGACCAGCCAATGCAGAGCAATGAACTTCAGACATCACTCTCTTCTTCCACTGGTCAGGAACATACAACTTTCCACTGGGACAACGCTCAGGTTTGTCCTCCTGGAACTCTTCCAGAGCACGTCTCAAATTGGACGAGATGGCAGAAAGAACTACCCCTTCGCCTAAGATGGTAGCAGGCTTGATCACCACAGGAGAATCAGCAAAGAAGCTCCTAGAGAGAGCGTCAGCCTTGACATTCTTAGTGCCAGGAAGAAAAGAGACCACAAAATCAAAACGTGTAAAAAACAAGGCCCACCTAGCCTGTCTAGGGTTCAAGCGTTTGGCCGACTCCAGGAAAATCAAATTCTTGTGGTCAGTGAGGACCACGACTTGATGTTTAGCTCCCTCCAACCAATGCCTCCACTCCTCAAATGCCCATTTCATGGCTAACAGTTCCCGATTCCCCACATCATAGTTACGTTCAGATGGAGTGAACTTTCGTGAAAAGAAAGCACAGGGATTCATTTTAGATGTTACAGGATCCTTTTGGGACAAAACATCTCCTGCACCAATCTCAGAAGCGTCCACCTCTACCTGGAACGGAAGTGAGACATCAGGTTGCCGCATAACCGGGGCAGAAGGGAATCTTCGCTTCAGCTCCTGAAAGGAAGAAACAGCCTCCGGAGACCAATTCAACACATCAGCACCCTTCTTAGTCAGATCAGTCAATGGCTTGGCAATACTAGAAAATTTTGCTATAAATTTCCGATAAAAATTAGCAAAACCCAAAAACTTCTGGAGGGCCTTCAAAGAAGTTGGCTGAACCCACTCATAAATGGCCTGTACCTTGGCCGGGTCCATTTCAATAGTTGACGGAGACAAAATAAATCCCAAAAAAGAAATCCTCTGTACCCCAAAAAGGCATTTTGATCCTTTGACATACAGGGAATTCTCCCTCAAGATCCGGAACACAGTCCGAACATGTTCCACATGAGAATCCCAATCCTTGGAGAAGATCAAAATATCATCCAGATAGATAATCAAAAATGTATCCACAAAGTCTCAGAAAATATCGTTCATGAAGCACTGGAAGACAGAAGGGGCATTAGTGAGCCCAAAAGGCATCACCAGGTACTCAAAATGTCCCTCCGGAGTATTAAACGCCGTCTTCCATTCATCCCCATGCTTAATGCGGATAAGATTATACGCCCCCCTGAGGTCAAGCTTGGTAAACCAGCAAGCACCTTTAACTCTGGAGAATAGATCTGAAATCAGGGGTAACGGATACTGATATTTAATAGTAATTTTGTTGAGGGCACGATAATCAATACAAGGCCTTAATGAACCATCCATTTCGGCCACGAAAAAAAAAACCAGCACCTAAGGGTGAAGAGGATGGTCTAATATGACCCTTCTCCAACGCCTCCTTAATATAGGATCGCATAGCCTCGTGCTCGGGTACAGATAAATTGAAGAGCCGACCCTTGGGAAATTTACACCCCGGGCTCAGTTCAATTGCACAGTCATAACTCCTATGAGAAGGCAAAGACGCAGACTCATTCTCACTAAATACATCATAAAAATCCGCCAAATAGTCAGGAAGATCATGCGACTGAGGAGAGGTGGAAAAAACCGGAGCCTCACTAAGGGCACACCGACAACCCCAACTCACTACAGACACAGATTTCCAATCCAAAACTGGATTATGAATTTGCAACCAGGGAAACCCCAGAACAATGGTATCATGCAAATTATGCAACACCAAAAATCTGCAATTTTCTTGATGGTCTGGGGCAACCCGCATTACCACTTGGGTCCAAAACTGAGGTTTATTTTTCGCCAAAGGAGTAGCATCAATCCCCCTCAAAGGGATAGGCGTCCGCAGAGGTGTCATAGGAAATCCACAACGTTTAGCAAAATCCAAGTCCATTAGGTTCAGGGCTGCTCCCGAATCCACAAAAGCCTTGGCGGAAAATGTGGACAGGGAGCAGATCAGAGTAATTGCCAGAAGAAACTTAGGTTGAACACCACCCACAGAAAACGTGTGAGCAAAACGTTTCTCTCGTTTAGGACAGACAGAAATAATATGCGAGGCATCTCCACAAAAAAAACACAGCTTATTACGCCTTCTGAACTCCTGACGTTGCTCCCTGGGCAAAACTCTATCACATTGCATAGGTTCAGACATTTGTTCAACAGGTGGCAACACCTCTCGTGCAGGCCTGCGTTCACGTAAACGCCGATCAACCTGAATGGCTAATGACATAGAATCGTCTAGACCAGAGGGAACAGGAAATAACACCATAGTATCTTTTACGGCTTTTGACAAACCCTTCTGAAAGAGAGCTGCCAAGGCATTATCATTCCAGGTAGTAAGGACCGCCCACTTTCGGAATTTTTGACAGTACAATTCTGCAGAATCTCGACCCTGGCTCAATGCCAACAGGGTCTTTTCAGCCTGATCAATAGCATTAGGTTCGTCATACAACAACCCCAAGGCTTGAAAAAATGCGTTCACATTAGTCAGAATAGGATCATCTGGTTTCAAAGAAAACGCCCAATCCTGGGGATCGCCAAGCAGCAAAGAGATGACAATTTTAACCTGCTGCGCGGAGGTCCCTGACGAGTTGGGCTTCAAGGCAAAAAATAATTTACAATTATTTTTGAAATTCAAAAATTTAGACCGATCCCAAAAAAAAAACATCAGGAGTAGGGATCTTTGGTTCAGCAGCATGTGAATGAGCAAGGTAGGCGGAAACTCCCCGCACTTTCGCAGCGAGCTGCTGCACACGATCAGACAATTGCTTTATCTCCATTGAGAGAAAAAAAATTCCCCCTACGGCCTCAGAGTTATAGAGGAAAAAATATACACACTTTTTTTTTTTTTTTTTACAATTCTTTCCTGCTATTGAGTACCCTAGGATCTGCGGTAGGGCTGGTGATTCTGTTATGAATGAGTCACCGTAGGAGGCAAAAACACAAATACTAGCTAAGTCTAGAAAACCAGAGAAGTTGGCAGCTATCGGATTGCAGACCCCTGAACCTATCAACAACAACTAGCAGTAGCCGTGGGGGGTTCCTACGGTGCCCTAGACCCCTCGATCACAGCCGGAGAACTACAAAGCCTAAAGACTGAAAGGGAAATCTAAACTGCCCCAGAGCAGACCCCAAAGCAATAGGCAGCCTCCAACATATAATGACGGTGAAGCAAGATGAAAAAACACTCACACAGATAGAAAGATAGGCTGAGCAAATGATGGGGCCCAAGCTAACTAGATAGGACAGGATAGAAAAGCTGCTGTCTGTAATCCGCCAAAACCCTATCAAAACAAGAGCCAACAGCTGATAGGGAAAAAAGCCCTGCAGACGCTAGGCTTCAAAAAGACTATATCAGTACTCAGGTATTTTCTGAAGACAGAGCAAAAAGGAATTCAGCTCACCCCAGCAGGGAATGGCAGAAATCAAGGAAAACAATGCAAAACAAAACCAAAACACAAATGCAAAAAGTAGAGCAGAAAACTTAGCTTTTGAGGAGCAGGAATCAGACTGGTCTCCTAGAATCCCTCAGAAAGATCACCAGCAAGGCAGAAAGGCGCCGGCTGCCTTATATCCAGTCAGTAATTCCCATCACCCAGTCATCATCATCCTGCCCAGGTGCTTGGTAATCAGCCTCACTACCTTCCTTCACCAGAAGAGGGAGTTCATCAGACCTCAATGGTGAAGGGGAAAATGAACTCACAACAACCAGGTTTGCGTACTACGCCCGCCGAGGCCAATCTGGGTCCAGAGGCGTTACTGGAACCTCCTTCTGCCTTGATCCTCTTGATGATCATTGGGAATAGCGGCAGCGGGGAAAATGGGTATGGAAGGCGAATACTGGTTCCATGGCAGAACCAACGCATTCCCGGCGCTTGCCTGCGGGTCCTGGGACCGAGGCGACCAACGCGACCACCCTGGCGCCTACCCCGGAAACCGTCCGTTCCACGTCCGGCGATCCCCAACATCTGGATACTTACCGAAAAAAAGACCTCAGGGAGTAGTGACCATTCCCTGGACACAAGACCCAGCTGGCTGAGGAAGCCTGCCGCCCAGCTCTCTGTGGACGGCCGATCACCGAGTGATTCCTCTCGGCCCAGTGAGGGATGTGCCTCACTTCTTACCTGGCTGCTCTGCTGCGGATGTTTCCCTGCTGATTTATGTTAGCCACTGCCGTGGCGTTGTCCGCCTGAATCCGGACGGGGCGGCCTGCTAGAGGATGCTGAAAAAAGTTGCGGAGCCAGCCGGGCTGCTTGAATTTTTAACAAGTTGATTGAGATGCATGCCGCTTGCGGCGACCACCGTCCCTCGCGATGGTGAGAAAGACTGCTCCGTAGCCGAGGAAACCGGCGACGGTTGTGACCACCAAACCCTGGTCCGGGGAGAACGGCTTCCCCTGAAGACAGGAGGAACTGACTGTCCTCCATCCAAGTGCCTGTCTGACCTACCTGGGTAACTGGCACTGGTGGTCGAGTGAGAACGGGTTCGTGTCCCATGATCACAAGAGGGCGTGCTGCAGGGGGTGAGGATGGATTTGGACAACTGGGATTACTCCCATTGCTGTCACCCTCTTCTTTACGACCCTCTTGCAAAGACGAAAGGTATGAGGGACTGGCTGGTGAAGTATCTGGACTCCTTGCCGAAGAGCTAGGGCCTCGTCTTGAGGAAGGATCACCAATCCTCGGGAGGTGCTGAAGATCATCCTTAAAAAGGAACTCCTTCGAACTGGGACCGGGGATGATCTCTCCAGGTTGACCAACCACCTTAAGCCACAAGAGTATCTAGCGTGATGTTGATGCTCTCCTCACATGCTCGATATGAGGGGCCCTTGATCAAAAATGTCATCTAAACAAGGCAAGACGATTATGCCCCGGGAGTGCAGAACGGCCATGACGACCACCCTGACCCCTGTGGACACTCCAGGGGCGGTAGCTAGCCCGAAGGGGAGAGCTGCGAACTGAAAATGTGGAGAGACAATAAGCACGTACAGGTACGCATCTTTGATGTCGCTAGAAAACCTCCATGTTCTATAGCCGCTATGATCAAGTGAAAAAACGTCATCCGGGACCGTCCTGATCCTGACAAATCTGTCCCGAAGTTTAAGGACCAGAATGGGCTTGATAGCCCTGTCTCTTTGGGGACCGTGAACAGGTCGGAATAGAAACCCTGACCTCTTTCGCTTTTCGGCCCAGGGATGACAGCACCGTGTTTCCGGAGCAACTCGATGGGGGCTGTTTGACACAGTCTAACTAGTACCTCGAGGATACCAGCTCCATTACCCATGTGTTGTGCACGAAGGAGAGCTAAACATGGTGAGGCCAGAGTAGGCGACCGCCTACTCTGCTGGTGTCGCCCGGCACTTGCTTCGCGCTATTAGGCCGAAAATCCTCAGGATCTAGATCCCCTTGATCTGGGGAAGTTGGTATCGCATTCTCCCCAATGGGTTGGCTCCATATGAGACTTGAGTCCTAGTTGGAGCAACCTGCAACTGGAGTAGGTTGCTGAAGCTCCCCTGGGGTTGCGAAAGGACCAAAACAGTGTCTGAATCAGGTGACGAAAAAAGCTGCTTAACCTTCTATCTGAGGGAGAAAACTGTTTCTGCCCCCCTGTGGGGTCAGAAATAAGCTGGTCCAACCTTTCACCAAACAGGCGAATATAGCCACACTCAGCCTAGAATGGCCGATGGCACCCCTCTGACAAGGGCAAAAAGTTTGGGACTTTTTGGCGGTTAAATCTGCACGCCAAGTCCTCCTAATTTAACAATATCTGCTATCTTCGCAGGCAGGTCCATACCCTGTAAGGCTCTGTATAATGATTCAGACCCAGAGCCCATGGCCTTAACTCGCAAGTTGCCGCGAACGAGGGAGAAAGTGCTGAACCCGACGCCTCAAATACTGAGCGAGCCAGGCCCACTATGAGACAGTCGGTGGGATCCTTAATAGCGGAACCGTTAGGTATGGACAACAGGGCTTTAGCGGCCAAGTGCGACACGGGTGGATCTACCGTTAGGGATTCCACCCACCTCAAACGTCAAGCGTTTTCTCTATGTCGTCACTCTGGGTGAGCGGCAATTACTCTACGAGGCTGCTTGTCCCACTTAAATGACACCCTGTGACCTGAGGCCAGGGTGGATTTATTTGTCAATCCCCAGGGTCTGGTTGACGGCCTCGATAAGGTTGTTCATTGTTTCCTGGCAACTCAAAGTAATTAAGTCAAGGGGCTCATCCGAGTCGTAATCCCAATTCTCCTACTGGTGAGGGCGAACAAGAGGCAGAGCTCTTGGATGCCGAGGCACCGGAAGGACCGGGAGACGCTGTGTGGGTTCGATTCCCCCGAGGCTGCCTAGTGAGAGCGCGGCTCCTGTGAGGTGGAGGACCCCTCTAAGACAGGCGAGCCACTCTCCCTGCCCCTAACTGGGGCTTAAAGGGACTCGATTGCTCTCGTAATGCCGTAGACTGCGACAGAGACAGAGCCCATCTGGGCGGTCGCAGGGGAGGGCTCCTGGGCACTTTCGACTTGCAGATTTCACAGATTTTTCCTGTGGGAAGGCGGACCGACAGGAGGTACATGCAGCATACAGAAAACGTGTACGTTTTAGCTGCTCTGGGCATGGTGACCCTGCTAGGTGATATGCCTGCAGGGTTCCACTGCTTAGCCTCTGGCAAAAAAACAGAGGGTGGCCTCTCCTTCAGGGGTAGCACTTACCCCAATCCTGTGCCCAGTCCTGGATCTCTTTTAGGCGTCCAGTCTGCCGAACCGCTGCACGCTTTTCCAAAAGGTGCGTGTGGGCGGCTCTGCAGGGAGAGAAGGCGCCGCCAGTGACGTCCTATGGGCCGAACTTCCACTCGAGGCCTAACGCTGGCTGAAGCCGGGGACTAAGTTTTTCGGCACCCGCCCGAGGCTCCGGGGGCGGGTCCACCGGAAGTACGCGTGTCAGGGGGGCGGGACTTCCGCCTGCGGCCTAGTTCCGGCAGAAGCCGGGGACTAAATTTACGGCGCCCGCCCGGACACGGGGACGGGGACGGGAGCACCAGGAAACCGAGGCCTGGTAAGGATATGCGCTGCTGAGCGCTACCGCCGTGGTGGCGCATGCTGGCGCCCGACAGCTACTGCCGCCCAGAGGAATGCCAACCCTGGGGGTCTCAGGAGCTCTCCCAGCCCACCTCCTTCAGCGCCTCACCCCTGGAGCTCCAGCTGATCCTCAGGTTAAGGGGGGGATGGGCGGCTGCATCCAAATCAAGGACGGTGCAGGCACCCAAGCTCCATCTTTCCTTCCAAGGGATGAAGAGAGGGACCGTCCGCAGCCTTGCAGCACCGCAGTCTAGCCTTGGTGGTGCAGTGGGGGCCGCACGGACTATTCGTAGGCCTCTGTACAGCCTAGGGTTTCGATACCTTAGGGTGGTCAGGGCGAGTCCGGCATCATGTCCCGCGTCGCGGGAAAGGATACGTGGAGGCGACACTCGCACGTGCTCACCCGTTGTTGGTTTGGGGAAATCGGACCCTTTCAATAGGGTGCTCATCTTCATGGAAAGTAGAAAGAAAAAAAAAAAAAAAAAAAACACAAGTCTGGAAAAGAGATCAGACGAGTGTGCCTCCTAGGACACTAAGCAAGAACTGATTCCGAGGCGAGGGTGTATACTGCAGAGGAGGAGCTAACCTTTTTTTCATCCACTTAGTGTCAGCCTCCTGGCGGCAGTAGCATACACCCACAGTACCTGTGTCCCCCAATGAGGCGAAGGAGAAACAGTATTTCTTGATTAAGACCTGAAGCAAAGTTATTTCATTTTTCATTTTAGATTAGAACAAAAAGAAAATCTAACAATTTGTGTACATAGCCTTTACTGAGCAAAATGCAAAGAAATCACCTTGCAAGTCTTCCCACAACCTTCCAAGGGCAGAGCTATTAGATTCTGACACTGCATACCACCATAATCATTTGTAGGGAGACGCTGGTCATAAGTTCAGAGGAAAATAAGTTTTCTTTTCTGTCACACATGACAGCACCAATGAGAGAGGGGTTCCGTCCTTCAAGGACAAAAAAGCTTCAAGAATAAAAAAAAAAAAAAAAAAAAAAAAAAAAAAGGCGGCGCCTCTCTCCGCATTAGTTGGTTTCCAGTCCTTGACGGGGGGAATCTGGGCTGGTTGATTAGGGTAGGGCACCGTCTCTGCTGCGACCGGCGCCAAAAGAGCTGGAAGCACTGAAGGAGGGGGCCCGATAAGGTCTCGTCCGTCGGACGTCTGTGGCGCCATCACCAGATGGTGGCCTGCAGCCACGCGTCCCGGCAGTCACAGGGTACGGACCGGAAGCTGCGCCCTGATGACGCGTACTGGGTCCTTTCACCCTGGTTAATACTTCCGGGGCAGGTTCCGGAAGCTGCAGGAGAGCGCCTGCCGGCACATCCCCTGGAGTCAGTGTATTTTAAGGTGGATCGCCGGTCAGCCAGGGGCGCGTGTAGTTCACTATCGAGACAGCAGCAGAATACAATGCTGCAGCAACAGCAGCCCTCAGACCCGGAGCAGCCACAGTGTCTCCGGCCCGAAAAGCGCTGACAAGAGAAATAGAGGCCACACCAGGACAAGATTGTCGGACGATCAAGCGGAGTACTCAGGACCAGAGATTCCAGGTCAAGTCGGCACAGCTCCAGCAGAATAGAGGATTTTGAGGTTTCTAAAGGAGAGATTTCGGATGACATTCTGCCTCCCGTTCTGTTACCCCTTTATATCCTCTGAGTGGTGAGTGATCTAAGAGAATGTCAGCTTACTAATGAGGTTTTCCTTTTCCTCTCACCTCTGTGGCTAGGAGCCTCCTAAGAAATGTTTAGGAAGAACAAATCACAGACCTTGTGCTCTGTGTGGTCAAGGTTGGCCAGGGTATGGCCTAAAAAAATTGTGTCAGTCTTGTATTGACGATACAATATTGGAAGGGACTCCTAATTTTACCTCTAGTTTAA
Organism: Dendrobates tinctorius; assembly: GCF_039654945.1. Taxonomy (NCBI): domain Eukaryota; kingdom Metazoa; phylum Chordata; class Amphibia; order Anura; family Dendrobatidae; genus Dendrobates; species Dendrobates tinctorius. The sequence goes on from NW_027361734.1 coordinate 3,006,796, forward strand.
AATCCCTCATTAGGACAGAGAATTCATTTAGATCCCTATCTCACTCAGGGAAAACACCACACAGACACAAGACCAAGAGGTCTTCCACGTTTATCAGCTACAGAGTCAGACGAGGGTGTTCTGGATGACTTTTCTAGTTCATCCTCATCCGAAAGCAACTCTGGAATAGGTCATTGTCTACTTCTTCAAAGGGAAAACAATCTAGTAAAAGCAGTAAGGTCCACAATGGGCTTGGTCAACCAGAAAACAAAGCAAAACAAAAAAATCATTACAGGATATAATGTTTGGGACTCTGGAACAGAGAAAGCATAAACCTTACCTATTAATGAGAAAATACAAGGACTGGGAGGTGACAACGTCCTGGAATAAAGCCATGAAACTCAATGTTGCCATTACCAAAGACTCAAGATAATCATCTCTTCCCTTTGGGGATGCAGTGTTATTAAAAGACACCTTAGACAGGAAAATTGATGCTTTTCTTAAAAGGTACCTGGGAGTCATCGGCAGGGCTACTGAAACCAGACATAGTGGCAACCTGTAAGGCCAGATCACTTAAGGTCTGGTGGAACAGGTCAGAAGACCAGCTGAGGGATAAATCACCTTGAGATTCCATCACGGCCACACTCCCAGTAATGAAAGAGTAGACGAACTTCTGGTCAGATGCAATTGCAGAATCAGCTAGATTGTCAGCAAAGTCAGCAGCACTATCTAATGCAGGCTGCAAAGCTGTCTTATTAAAGTACTGACCAGGGAAGTTGTGCACTCTCCCTTGTGAAGGAGAGTACTTATTTGGCAAAGCCCTGGACAGCATCCTTGAGAAGGCAGGGGATAATAAAGGGTTCCAAAGATCTCCCTTTTCATCCTTCAAACACTCCTTTCGGAGGAGAAAGTTCATCTGAAGTAGAACGGTCAAAGAACAAAATAGGTGGGATGATCGCCACAGAAAGAGTAAAATATTCCATTTCAGCAGTCCCTCCAATGATAGCAGAAAAACCTCCAAATGACTTTGTTCCCGTGGGGAAGGGGGGTACTCTAACTCTTCCTTCCAACCTACGAGAAAATTTCCTCCAGCAGCTAGATCCTCAATCTAGTAAAATCAGGGTTGAGGCTGGAGTTTCTAAAACACTCACCACAGAGATTCGTCGTGACTGCCACACGAGTGCATCTGCCCGAACAACAGGCATTAGAGACAGAGGTGTTAAACCTCTTAGGAAAGAACGCTATACTGGAAGTTCCACTGGAGGAAAAGGAGAAATGGTTTTATTCTTTCCTGCTTCTCATAAAGAAAAACGGACAGCTCGTACAGGATGGTAATCAACTTGAAAGACTTGAACAAGTTCTTAAAAATTCCCATGTTCAAGATGGGAGTCGATAAAGTCAGCAGTACTGTTGCTCTCTCCTAGTTGTTTTATGACCGTCCTAGATGTAAAGGATGCGCGTTACCATGTGCTAATACATGCAAGATTTCCAAAGTTTCTCAGGGTGGCTATAACAGTACAGCTAACATAAGAAAAAAAAAAAAAAAAAAACACACATGGACGGTAAACTCACCAAACCCTGATTGATGCACTAGCAGGCCTCCATTGATAAAGGCTTAGGGCAGCACAGGTGCAACCCACTGATGAAGACAACCAGTAACCCAACAAAGGAGGGGCAGGCTGCCTAGTGGAAAAAATGCACACAGATAAGGCTTGCATAGGACATCAGTCACACAGTGCGGTACAAAGTGTCTGAACAGCCTATTGACTGACTGATGTCCTATGCAAGCCTTATCTGTGTGCATTTTTCCCAATAGGCAGCCAGCTCCTCCTTTGTTGAGTTACTGGCTGTCTTCATCAGTGGGTTGCACCTGTGCTGCCTTAAGCCTTTATCAATGGAGGCCTGCTGCATCCTGCTAGTGCATCAGTCAGGGTTTGGTGAGTTTACCTTCCATATGTAAGTTTTTTTTGAATTTTTTCTTATGTTAGCTGTTCAAATTTAGTGTTAGGAACTCGCAAAATCTAGGGATCCTTGACGTTTGGATTGCGAGCTTATCTGTCTTGGCCAAAATAGCAACTAATACCGCATGTCTTTTTATCTTTTTGCACTTTTTATCATATTTGCAGGACGCAGCAAGGCCTCTTTATGTTGGCTTGTTTTTTTTCGGTGTGATGCATGTATATAGTGCAGAACAGCCCACCTGCTAATACTATGGGCGTGATCAATAGGCTGTTCAGACACTTTGCACGGCAATGTGTGACTGATGTCCTAGGCAAGCCTTATCTGTGTGCATTTTTCCCACTAGGCAACCAGCCCCTCCTTTGTTGGGTTACTGGCTGTCTTCATCAGTGGGTTGCACCTGTGCTGCCCTAAGCCTTTATCAATCGAGGCCTGCTGCATCCTGCTAGTGCATCAGTCAGGGTTTGGTGAGTTTACCTTCCATATGTAAGTTTTTTGGCTGTAATAGTAGGAGGAATCAGGAGGCACTTTCAATACAATGCCCTTCCCATTTGGCCTAGCTGCTGCAGCCAGTGTGTTTAAGAAGCTAATAGCAGAGGTTATGGCCCAATTAAGAGAAGGGAACAGACTGATTATTCTTTACCTAGACGATTCCCTAATAGTAGGAAACTCTCACGATCATTGTAGGGATCAAGTGGAGGAAATATGCACCATCATTGAAGAGCTTAGGGTGGTGTTTGAGCCTAGAAAAATCAAGGCTAGCCCCACAAAGGACACAGATCTTTTTCGGTCCTATGTTGGACTCAAACCGACAACAATGTCATCTACCAGATCAAAAAAGAGAAATGATAGTCAGTCTGATCTCTATAGCAATACATAATAATAAATTTTATTTCTATAGCGCCGACATATTCCGCAGGACTTTACATTTCAGAGGGGATTTGTACAGACAATAGACATTAACAGCATAACAATAATCACATAGATTATAACAAATACCAAGAGGAATGAGGGCCCTGCTCGCAAGCTTACAGTCTAAATTCGGTAATCACCCTCAGAAAAGCAATTTCCCTACTGGGTTCCCTCATCCAGCAGTAAATTGAGCCCAGATCCACTCACGGAAGTTGCAATTAAACATCCTAGAAAGCAAGAGTTCTTTACAAGGTTATCTAGAAGGCAAACTGACTCTTCCGCAACAAGTGATACACTCGCTCCATTGGTAGTTGAGGACAGTGTCAGTTCAGGAGGGTGTGCCTTGGGTTCCCCACATCACCAGGGTATTCACCACAGATGCCAGTCCCAAGGGATGGGGGGACTCTCCTGGACAGCCATCTAGTCCAAGGGACATGGTCACAGTGTCATGCTGAGTGAAGGAGAAACAAGGTGCAGGACAAAGGAGAGGGGAGTGAAGCGGAGACCCCTAGGCAAATCTAACAACACCCTGTCTATACTAAATGTCCCTAAGTAGGTTCCGCACCTAGCGCTGAGCAGGAACCTAATCCCTGCCTGACTCTAGCGATAGGCCTTGGATAGGGAGGGGACGGGGTTTGCTAGTCAGCCCCCACTACAACTAAAAACAGAGAGGGTGGACGAACGAGGGGATACACTTATCTTGAGAAGACCACCAAGATATCACGCCAGCAATCCTCCAAGAAGACGCTAGTCGATTGCTAGTCCTTCCAACAAGAGGGAATTTGCGCTAACACCAACACCTAGCTGAAGTTACTGCAGGAATTAAAACCTTCAGCAAGGATGTGTTAATTGGCAGCAGAAGGTGGAGGTAACTGTTGGGTCCTAGAAGGAGAAGGATATCACTCCATAACAGAGATGCAAAAATCAAGAAGGTGCTTGTAGAGCTATTCGCAATGACCTTCTACAGCCGGATCCAGGATGACTGTCTGTCACACCTGACACACCTGTGAAACACAGATAGAAAGATGGGAATCCTCACATTTGGGACCGTCTTGCAGTGGAAAACACACTAAACAGTCTACTACCCTTCCTACAAGGCCACCACGTAAATATACTCTTGAACAACAAGGTCACGGTCAATTAGATAAACCATCAGAAGAGCACTCGCTCCAGCAACCTAATGCAAATTTCAAAGCGGATATTTATGCTGGCAGGAGCAAACATGCTGTCATTGACCGCTCTACATATTAAGGGAAGGGACAATATTAAGGCAGATTTCCTGAGCCGCAAACACTGCTACATGGAGAATGGTCCCTCAAAAGTTCAGTGTTCAGATCGAGGCCATGTGGGGCTGTCCAGAGATCAACATACTCGCAACCCTGCGAAAGAGTAAGCTAAAGAAGTTCTGTTCCTTGAACCCAAGTGGAAACCCTCAAGTAGTGGACACCTTTCAGATCAGAAGGGATTTCAGCCTTGCATACGCCTTTCCCCCAATATGTCTGATTCCAGCGGTGTTCAGGAAGAACAGGGGCAAGGGTAGTCCTCATAGCTCCCTTCTGGCCCAAGAGACCTTGGTTATTTTGGCTGAAGGACATGTCAGTCACGAATACCTGGACATTCTTGCTCAGGGGTCCGTATTCCATCCTCAGGTGAATTTAACAGCCTGGAACTTGAGAGGTCATTGCTAGAGGGAAAAGGGTTTTCTTATTATCTGGTCTCTACTTTACTCAGTAGTAGGAAGCAAATCACTATAAGGATTTCCTGTCATTCACAGGGTCCACTTTGGAGAGAAGATTACCATACAGTGCAGGAAAAACTAAAAAAGGTTTTCAGAAGTATTCAAGGGGAGTCAGGGGGTTCTATAAAGGATTTAGCTAATGCATAGTAGACGTTAAATAAGGTGATATTTTTAGCTGCCATTTCACAAAACTGGTGACAGGTTACCTTTAACATCTGCGAAATCTTGGAGGAAGGATAGGGCTCTATTCATCACCTTTCGGGGTCTAGTCAAACAACAAGAATTTCAAAAGGTACCATATCAAGGTGGATAAGAAAGGCCATTAAGATGGCCTATGCTGGAGCAGGCAAAGCAGCTACTGGCGACCTAAAAGCCCACTCCACGAAAGCGATCGCAACATTCTGGGCAGAAAAAGCACCGACTGATGCGGAGAGAGGTGCCGCCCTTTTAATCTTGAAGGTTTCTTTGCAGGGCGGATCCCCTCTCTCATTGGTGCGCTCATGGGTTCCAAAAAAACACATTACTGGTAAGTAAGGCCGGTTTCACATTTGCGTTAAATGCCGCAGCGTCGGCCTGCGCTAAGCCCCGCCCCTGCAGTGCCCCGCCGGTAGCTCCGCCTCTGGGCGCATGACGCCCCCTATTCTTTAGCACTGAGGACGCAGGCCGTGCGCAGTATGCGTTTGGCGGCGCCTGCGTCCTTTTGACGGTGCGCCGAGCGCACCCAAATTGCAACAGGTTGCGTTTGGCGCTGGTCGGCGCACCGTCAAAAGGATGCAGGCGCCGCCAAAACGCATACTGTGCACGGCCGGCGTCCTCAGTGATAAAGATAGGGGACGCATGACGCATGCAGCGTCATGCGCCCGGAGGCGGAGCTACCGGCGGAGGCACTGCAGGGGGCGGGGCTTAGCGGCGGCCGTGCACAGGCCGACGCTGCGGCATTTAACGCAAATGTGAAACCGGTCTAATATACATGTTTTTCCTCATTGCGAAGAGGCATAAAAATCTGGGCATGTTTGCAGAAATTTTGCCACTTTGTAACACACCACAAGCCATGGGATGCAGAATATGTAGAACACTGATCACTCTTGAGCTGACTGCTCTGTGAGTCTGCAGTACACATCTTACCGTGGCTGGTTCTCCTGAGTCACGGTTTCTCCTCGCTGATAGCCGCTGTCGGCCACCTGAGTGGTTGAACGCTTTACAATCTGCTTTAGCTCATTTTCTAGGCGCTCCTTTATGGCTTTCACAGTCTCTGGGATCTTTTTCAGCTTTGCTAGACCTTTAATAAGAACTCCCATAAATATTGTGCTGTTCTCCTCAGGGTCCGAATCAGGATCTTCTTTGATGTCTTGAAGGCTCAGGTCTTTAACTGTAAAAATAACAAGGAGTTAAGAGGTACATTCATAGGTCCAGATAAAGCAGCCACTAATTGGATACTGTATAACTAGTATACATTAGTCACCAGATGCCACACTAAATGTCTGAAATTCACCTGTTCAATGGGAATTTATCACCCGGTTTACCATAAATGGGTAGAAGGGCAACACAGTGCTATATAATAGATGACAGCAATAGGTTAGGAGGATAAAAATTTTGACGGAAGGAGTGCTTCCTTAAAGTGAAACCGTCAGCAAAATTGTGCCCAGTAACCTATACACAGAGTCAGGTCGGCGCCCTTATACTGATTAAAATGATACCTTGGTTGATGAAATCCGTCTTGTGGCTGTTTCTTAATCTTTATTTTCAGTTTTGTGTTAATGATATGCCCGTGTCCTACGGCGGGGTGGGTGTATGTGGTTCTCTGATTAGATATTCATAACACAGACTGCTGACAGGTCACAGATCCCTCACTGATCTGCCCCCTAGTTTGCAGAATGAATACCATCACATACTGAATTTAAAAATAAAAACGCTTCTTCAGGCAGGTGTCGGCCGTGGCAACTGTACTGCAGCATAATCGCATGGTTACTGTGCACTTAATCCATTTTGCAGATTTACTAGAGAGAGGAAAAAAATAAAACAAAGTCATTTTGAAAATGGCGCCCAGGGCGCCTGTGCAGTAGCAGCTATCGGTTTGTATAGTGATCCGATAGCTGTTGTGGCGCAGGCGCCGGCGGAGTCATTTTGCTGGAGGAGAAAAAAAAAAATGTCCTCCCTCCAAAATGGCACCGCCATCTTTTTGAAAAGTCAATTTGAAAATGGCGCCACCGGTGCCTGCACAACAGCAGCATTAATGTTAGCGCGGGTGGTCAGGAGCGGGAACTCCGAGAGTGGACCCTCTGGACCGTGGCACCGAGGGACCCCGGGCGAGCTGCCAGGTGGAACCGACCCCTATACAGGGACCGTTAGGAGCAGGCCCAGGGGTTCGAGTACCACGGTAGCCGGTACCGAGAGGGGCGGCTCAGGATGGACCGGAGTAAGACTGAGACTGGAGTAGGACGGCAGGAGCGCTGAAGACAGGACTGGAGTAGGACGACAGGAACACTGAAGGCAGGACTGGAGTAGGATGGCAGGAACACAAGGCAGGACTGGAGTAGGACGGCAGGAACACTGAAGGCAGGACTGGAGTAGGACGGCAGGAACACAAGGCAGGACTGGAGTAGGACGACAGGAACACTGAAGGCAGGACTGGAGTAGGTAACCAGGAACACGGGTAGCAGGACTGAGAAGCTGCTGTGAGGAGCAGCCGAGACAGGTACTGCAGGAGCAGAGTGTGCACGATGGAGCGAGGCCAGAGTGTCAGGAAACACAACGAACAGGCGCCCCCCTCAGGGGGAAGCGGCCTGATATGGCCCCGTCTGGTCAGCCATTGGTCCAAAGGTGCTTCCGGGTCAGGGCACAGCCGGAGGATAAGAAGCGGGAAGGAGGCGCGGCCACGGCCTATGGCGCATGCGCATAGCATGCAGGGAAGGTATCGGTCGCGGGCCTGTCTCAGGTGACCGCCGCGGCCGTCGGGTGGAGAGAGGCTGCGGCGTGGGAGCGGAGGGCGACTGCGGCGTGGGAGCGGAGGCCGGGTGAGTATGGCGGAGCGGTGTAACAATTAACTACGGCCAGCACCTAACTGCAGAAGCGTTTTTTTTTTTAATTCAGTATGTGATGGTATTCATTATGCAAACTAGGGGGCAGGTCAGTGAGGGATCAGTGACCTGTCAGCAGTCTGCCTTATGAATATCTAATCAGAGCACTACATACACCTGCCCTGCCTTAGGACACGAGCATATCATTAACACAAAACTGAAAATAAAGCTTAAGAAACAACCACAAGACGGATTTCATCAACAAATGCATCATTTAATTCAGTATAACGGCGCCGACCTGACACTGTGTGTAGGTTACTGTGCACAACCCTGCTGACAGGTTTCCTTTAACACATAACATAGGATACTATGTAACTTTATACGGTTTTGGATCAGCGTATTTCATTACAAGTTGCCTTAAAGGGGTCGTCCATTTTCTTTTGTTACTGCAGCTTTCCTCACAACACTAACCAGCACTTCGGTCAAGACAAAAGCTGCTGATGGAGGAACATGTGACTCAACTAGTCCATCAACCTCCTCTAATTGTATAACACCTCACATGAGAAAGCGGCTTTTCTATTGGCTGAGGCTAATGGATCAGTCTGGTAACATTTTCCTCCACTAGCTGCAATTGTATCGATAGAAGTTCTGGTCAGTGTGTGAGGAAAGCTGCACTAATAAGAGAACGTGGATGACCCATTTAAAGGAGTATTTTCATCTCTAAGATCCTATCCCAATATGCAAGGTATTTTTGCATATTTTTCATTCTGTGCTTTATTTGTGTTTCAGTCAATGGGTGGCGTGAACATTGTCTTACAGACTTGTTCACACTTGTGCATGTCACATGTGTTTTTAATCCAGTTTTTTCTGTGCTTACGCATGATTTGAGAGACCCCATCCCTCTCTTGTGTGACATGCACAAAAGGAGCTGTCTCACGCCATGAGCCCATACAGGTAAGCGCCTGTCTTAATCCTGCTCATTTAGACACTGTTCACTTGTTTAGGTTTTAAATATATTAGATAGGGACTGCTTCGATAGGGGTTACCTTGACGTGGTGGAGCAGCTTGGCATATATTTTTTTGCAAAAAACGTATCGACTAAATACCCTGTAATTGTTGTCATCTTTTTATCAGCACTTGCTGACTACTATTATATGTCTTACTGCAAGGTATTTTTGCATATTTTTCATTCTGTGCTTTGTTTGTGTTCCTATCCCAATATGTAGTAGGTTTAATAAGAATAATAATATTAGCAAATACCTCCAATTAGAAAAGTAGTATAGTTCTTCTGATTCACTATGTCTCTTTCCTCATGTGCAGGGCATTGAAGGACCTCAAGTATCCATGGTTACGATCACTGATATATTGACAGTTAGTTAGCTAGCTGTTGGCGGTCATAACCATGAAAACCAAAGGTCTTACGATGCCTGCACATGAGGAAAGACATAGCGAATCGGAAAAACTATACTACATTTCTAATTGGAGGAATTTGTTAAAGTGATTATTACTACTACTATTACACCTACTAGATATTGGGATAGGATCTTGAAGATGGCAATACCCCTTTAAAGAGCAAATAGCAAAGACAATAAGTCCCGAGCTAAATCAACATGAAGAACACCATAAGAAATAAATGTAAATGGAAAATCCAAACGCATTGGAGCATTCTTTTAATGTTTCAAACGATTTCAGCAGTCAGTACATACGACATAAGAAAGCGGGCACAATAACCATCACAATATCCTACCGGTGGAGCAACCTGGAGAGCCAAACTGAGAGGTATCTAGGAACTTGCGAGGAGTAGACAAATTTGTGACATCAAGAACAGGAAGAGGGGAATCTTTTGGAAGCGAACTGCATTATAAGAAAAAGAGAGAAAAAAATCACTGAATATCCAAATTTACGATCAATAACCCTCCACAACACCGCCATCCCCAAAGGACTCATACATGTTGCATGCAGTAACCCCTTAATGACCACCAACATGTCTTGTTACTAACCTGAGATATAAAAAAAAAATGGCATCCCCATACAAGAGACAATCCAGCAGCTGTCGGCTGTACACTATAGCTGACAACTTGCTGCATCAGCAATTATCAGTGTTGGAACTGACAGTTTAACCCCTTATATGCTGCTGTTACTAGTAACTACAAAATATAGATGGTTCACAGAGTGTGGGGGGCTTCCTCTTTAACCCCATCGGCATTCTGAAATTATGATTGTGTGGTGCTGATGTTTGTTATGGCAATTCAAGGCTAAATAGCGGCCTTTGAGTCTCCCAAAGTCACTTCAAAACTAAACAGGTCCCTAAAAATAAATTTTGTAAATTCCCTTGAAAAAATGAAAAACTAATGCTACAATTTGAAACCATCTAAAGTAAATTTTTTATATTTTTTATTAATAAACACAAAACATATCGACCTAAATCTACTATTATCATAAAATATAATGGGTCACGAAAAAACACTGTAAAAAGACCCTTGAGATCTTGGTTTAGGGACATCCATTAAAAGGGAAAGCGATCGTCGCCATATTTTTTTTTTAAATAAAATGATCTTTACTTAAAAAAAAAAAAAAAAGAAAAAGAAAATTAATAATCTTGCAATTTTCACACTGAACATTGTGGCTTTTTAAGATTCATTGGCCCCGACACATCAAAGTCGTTGTGCCAGAATTCTGGCATATATCGCATTGAAAAGTTGGAACATTTTAAGACAATGTTGAGTTGTGCAACAATTTTGCAACTTTTGCTATTTCCACAAGAGTTTTGCCTAGCTTAAGCAAAATGGGAGGAGCTGGAGCAGGACAGGGGTGTGAAAGATGGCATGAGGCCACAGTATGTCTAATTCATAATGACCTGTGGCATTCCTTACTACAGTCGTTAACTGGAGTAAGATTTGTGGCTAGTTGCACAGGGGTGAAGACCACTTGTCAGATGCTCCTAATTCATGAAGAGGCATGCGCCTAATGAATCTGGAGCATCCAACTCAAACAAGTCATCTCATCAAGACCGGCGTTAACAAGTCTTGATTAAAAGGGGTCCATATTTCCTATCTTTTCAGGATAAGTTTCCAGCAGTTTCCTCATCATCAAAGGCATGATTACAATGACTGATAACACCTCTATACACAGGTGAAAACACAGGATTCAACAATCACAATAGGTGATGTCACACCTGACCCTGTGCCACCACCCCTTACAATGATCGTTAGGGTGAGTGCACACAGTGCGGATCAGCTGGGGATTTTTCCGCGTGGATTTGCATTTAAAACCGCAGGTAAAGTGACCTGCGGTTTATCTGCGGATTTGCCTGCGGTTTGACACCTGGACAATGGAACTGGTGTCAAACCGCAGCAGAATCCGCAGAAAGAATTGACATGCTGCGGATTTAAACCCGCAGCAAATCAGAGCGGAAAAATCCGTAGCATGTGCACTGCGGTTTTTAAATCACATTGCTTTGCATTGTACTGTACAATGCCTGCGGAACTGCTGCGGATCTGCAGCAGAATCCGCAACGTGTGCACATACACAGTCTTATTAGACACTACAAGTCAAACATAGGGATGGATCCTACCATTGTGGCTATGTACCTGTGTGGTTTCCAGAAAATGAGTTTAAGGGGTTGTCACACAAACACAGCTGATTTTAATCAACAGATTTTGGAATAATAATTTCCACCATTGGATGTGTTTAAATAAAATGTTCCTGTGCTGAGATAATCTTAGGCTAGTTTAACATTAGCGTTTACGGCCGCAGCTTCGGGCTGCGCACGGCCGCCGCTAATCCCCGCCCCTGCCGTGCCTCCGCCGGTAGCTCCGCCTTCGGGCGCATGACGCTGCATGCATCCTGCGTCCCCTATCTTTAGCACTGGGGACGCTGCGGCCGTAAACGCTAATGTGAAACTAGCCTTAGACATGTGACCCTGCTGTGCACTGTGCAATGGCCGTGTCAGACCCTGCAGGAACATGGTCTGATCATACCACAGCTCCTGGGTAGGGGAGGAAGCAAAAGAGAGTATACAGACAGGACAGCAGGGGCACAGCTGATTTTTTTCTTTGATGTTTAACATCTTTTAAAAACAGGCAGTAAAATGCTTTATCTGACAAAAAGAATCCTCTGTGATGCCGTGCTGAATGTCTGTATACTCTTTTTCTTCCTCCCCTGCCCAGGAGCTGCGGTATGATCAGACCATGTTCCTGTACGGTCAGACACAGCCATTACACAGTGCACAGCAGGGCCACATTTATAAGATTATCTCAGCACAGGAACATTTTATTTAAACATATCCAATTGTGGAAATTAATTTTATTACAGGATGTATTGATTAAAATCAACTTGTCAATTTAAAAAATAATTCATATTTTTGGTCATGTCGGGTTACCTTTAATAAAAGAATACAACCCTATGTGAATACATACAAATATAAAATATACATACGCAGAATTTAGTTTAGAATATCTTCTTAACACATACGGATGTGAACACCATATCAAACCATCTGCAAATCGAAGGATCCATTTGTAATTCGCCTTGTGCGCTCAGTAAGAGTCCTCCAACATGTAATAGATTTGCAGTGCAGCAAACTCTGCAGAAACGGCTACATCAGCATTCTGTGCACTTCCTGGCTGACTGATTTCCCTTGGAAAATGAAGGAGATTCTACCGCCTCAATATGTGCTGACTGGTGACCTTATATGATAATACAGCTCCTGAGGGTAATGCCCTCAAATTAAAAGCAACAGAAAAAAAAAAATTGTCACAACTTAACTATGCTCCACTCAAACAATACCACAATGTATTTCTTAATTATAGGATATTTTAGAGGAAAGCATACCAGTTGTGCAACAAATTTAATGAAGGTGGAAAAAAAATCCACACATATAGAGGTTAACTATAATTTGAGCTACTTGTCTAAAATGGTCTGCCTTTAACAGGATTCGTAAAAAGGACACCATAGGCCAGATCCGCCAATGCATCTGCAGTTTTCTTTTTTGCCATATTGTCTGTTTTTCATTTGCTCCTAAGGCTGTGTGCACACTGTGCGTTTTTGCGGCGTTTTTTCCTCTCAAAATTGGGCCAAAACAGTCAGGGAATCCTTATGCCAGCTAATTCAATGAAAATCCTGAAGTGTTGTGCACACGATCACTAATTTTCCTTTGAGTATTTGGAGTGTATTTTATTCTACAGCATGTCAATTCTTTGTGCAGATTTTTAGCGTTTTTCACCCACTGACTTCAACTGAGTCAGTCAAATCCGAAGCAAAAAGTTATAAAAATGGTTGCCGATTTCCTGCGGATTTGCTGAGTTTTTGCTGTCTTCCTATGGTGTTTCCCATGCTGTAATCTGTGTGACATCGCAAGAAACACTGGAGGCTCTGATCAGCAGTAACGTTACAGCCGGTAAGACAGTTACCGCCGTCAGAGCGCTGCAGGGTCATGCTGTCTGATGTCAGTGTGACACCGTAGCTGTGACGATGACCCGGCAGCTAGGGCTGTGCCCCACGGTAACAACAAGCAGCGCAACCCACTGCTTTTCAGCTAAAGTGCCAGCACTCCAAAGCATCAGATCAGGCTTCACTCTCCTCTTCCGCTTAGCTCCTTCTGATGCTTTACAGTGCTGGCCCCTTCAGCTGAAAAGCGCTGCGATATGCTTTCTAATAACAAGCAGCACTTGTCAGCTTCCGCAGGATCCAAGCAGAGGAGGAGAGTGAAGTCTGTGATCCAAACATGCGTACTCAGACTGCTGTCACTCATTGAAAGGGAGACCCACCCCTCCAAAGACATGCTCTTCTCACTCTTAGATCCCAGTTCTTAGATCGCAAGTTAGCAGAACCTGCATGACAACAGAGGACTATATGACCCTCACAGAGATGAGCTCACAAAAGAAATAAAGATAATAAAATTATATTAGAAAACTGATTGTTAGGAAGAGTTACGACATATGAAAGGGGGCAAATAGTAGTGGAAAAACCCTTTAAGGCTTGCAGATTTTTTACACTGGTTCATCATTTATAACTTTTCAGAAAGTCGCAAAATTTTTTGCAAATGTACTCTAGTTATTTTGTGTACACCGGTTATTCTAAAGCAATTTTTGTGACATTTTAGGAAATGAACGACTTAGTGTGATAAAAAGTTACAGAAAACTCTTTAAAGGCTCATCATTCTTTAACTGTCGTCCAAAAACTCCCAAATTGACTTTGGGAAAAAACATGTGCAAGACTGAAAGTTAGAGATACTAAACATTGACTGTATGAGTGCATCCAGAAGTACCAGAATGTCAGACAGCACTTAGATGCTTATCTTATACGGGATTGGTACTGTGATGGCATCAGAGATCAAAAAAAGCAGCTCGATAGAAGCCACATCGCTCTCACAAACCTTAGAATCTTAACCAGGTTAAAAATAATAAAACACATTTAGGCTATAATTTGTCACCATACCCGCTTCTATTCTTGTCCTGGCTCCACTGCCCAACACGGCTGGTGGATTTAATGTACAGGTGACGATGCAGCTCATCAATCAGAACGGAGTGCATGTTCATCTTCTTACTGTGAAGTTCAAGACGCAGGTCGCTGAGACCTTCCACCTGTAGTAGGGGTCCTTCCAGTGAGTCCACTGCAGACACCTAGTCCGAAACAAAAACATAAGCAAACTATATAAATGAGCACGCTGACAGTACAGTATTTTTTCAGTTTATAATATTTCAATAAGTCCTTCCAAAGAGGAGCTGGAAGTTGTCCAGGTATGAAGGAATAAGAAAATGCAAACAATATTTTGATTAAAAAAAAATGGAGAACGGAAACACAACGAGGTAAACACCGGATCACTTAACTAATAGCAGCCATGTAGTGAACGATCTTGACATAAAAAAGCAGAAAAGTTAAATAAACGATAAAGTAATTTACAATATGAGCATGGTGCACATAATACAAGTGCTCCTCGCTAAATTAGAATATCATCAAGAAGTTAATTTATTTCAATTCTTAAATACAAAAAGAGAAACTCATTATATGGAGTCATTACAGAGTGATCTATTTCAAGTGTTTATTCCTGTTAATGTTGATAATTTTGGCTTACAGCCAATGAAAACCCAAAAGTCATTATCTCAGTAGATTAGAATAATTAACAAAAACCACCTGCAAAGGTTTCCTAAGCATTTAAAAAGGTCCCTTAAGGCCCCGTCTCACTAAGCAATCTCGGTAGCGAGATCACTGCTGAGTCACAACTTTTGTGACGTAACAGCGATCTCACCAGCGAGATCGCTGTGTGAGACAGCGATCAGCGAGCGGCCCCCCCTGCCGGTATCGCTGATCGCTGGAAGAAACCTCTGGACATTTCTTTGGTCGCTGGTCTCCCGCTGGCCAGCACGCATTGCTGCGTGTGACAGGCGGGAGACCAGCGATCAGGTGTAAAAAATAATAAAAAAAATAAAAAATATAGTTATTCTCACCTTCCGATGTCCCGCGCAGTCTTCCGGCCTCTCTCCACGCTCCGGTCCCAGTGATCCTTTGCACGAATGACCGCGAGACTTTGTTATCCCTCGAGACCGTGACATCACGCGGTCATTCGTGCAAAGGATCACTGGGACCTGAGCGTGGAGAGAGGCCGGAAGACTGCGCGGGACATCGGAAGGTGAGAATAACTATATTTTTTATTTTGATTCTATTATTTACAGCGATGGCAAGCGATGCCGGGCGCTCGGCATCGCTGTGCTGATCGCTGGTGAAGCTGTCTGTGTGACAGCTCACCAGCGATCACATAGCGACTTACTAGCGATCCTGACACCTTGATATTGGTGTCGGGATCGCTGGTAAGTCGCTTAGTGTGACGGGGCCTTTAGTCTGTTTCAGTAGGCTCCACAATCATGGGAAAGGCTGCTGACTTGACAGATGTCCAGAAGGCAGTCATTGACACTCCACAAGGAGGGTAAGCCACAAAAGGTCATTACTAAAGAAGCTGGCTGTTCACAGAGTGCTGTATCCAAGCATATTAATGGAAAGGTGAGTGGAAGGAAAAAATGTGTGGTAGAAAAAGGTGCACAAGCAACCAAGATAATTGCAGCCTTGAAACGATTGTTAAAAAAAAGGCCATTACAAAATTGGGGGGAGATTCACATGGAGTGGACTGCTGCTGGAGTCATTGCTTCAAGAGCCACCACACAGAGGTATCCAGGACATGGGCTACAAGTGTCACATTCCTTGTGTCAAACCACTCATGACCAATAAATAACACCAGAAATGTATTACCTGGGCCAAGGAGTAAAAGAACTGGACTCCTGCTCACTGGTCCAAGGTGTTGTTTTCAGATGAAAGTAAATTTTGCATTTCATTTGGAAATCAAGGTCCCAGAGTCTGGAGGAAGACTGGAGAGGCACACAATCTAAGCTGCCTGAGGTCTAGTGTGAAGTTTCCACAATCAGTGATGGTTTGGGGTGCTGTGTCATTTGCTGGTGTAGGTACACTGAGTTTTATCAAGACCAAAGTCAGAGCAGCCATCTGCCAGGAAATTTTAAAGCACTTCATGCTTCCCTCTGCCGACAAGCTTTTTGGAGATGGAAATGTCATTCTCCAGCAGGACTTGGCACTTGTCCACACTGCCAAAAGTACCAATACCTGGTTTAAAAACAACAGTATCACTGTGCTTGATAGGCCAGCAAACTCACCTGGCCAGCAAACTCACGTGACCTTAACCCCATAGAGAATCTATGGGATATTGTCAAGAGGAAGATGATGAGACACCAGACCCAACAATGCAGACGAGCTGAAGGGTCAAAGCAACCTGGGCTTCTATAACACCTCAGCAGTGCCACAGGCTGATTGACTCCATGCCATGCTGCATTGATGCAGTAACTGATGCAAAAGGAGCCCTGACCAAGTATTGAGTGCATTTACTGAACATACATATACACACACACACATATACATACACACACACACACACACACACACACTAGCTGAAGAGCCCGAATTGCCTGGGCATAGTAACCAACTGCAGTTAGTTATAACAAATTATAATGATTATATTGCACATAAAAACCGTGCATCTAATCCTATTCTGTGTGATACTGTCTGCTGAGCCGTGTATCTAATCCAATTCTGTGTGATACTGTGTGCTGAGCAGTGTATCTGATCCTATCCTGTGTGATACTGCCTGCTGAGCCATGTGTCTAATCCTATCCTGTGTGATACTGACTGCTGAGCAGTGTATCTAATCCTATCCTGTGTGATACTGCCTGCTGAGCCATGTGTCTAATCCTATCCTGTGTGATACTGACTGCTGAGCCGTGTATCTAATCCTATCCTGTGTGATACTGACTGCTGAGCTGTGTATCTAATCCTATCCTGTGTGATACTGACTGCTGAGCCAAGTATCCAATCCTATCCTGTGTGATACTGACTGATGAGCTGTGTATCTAATCCTCTCCTGTGTGATACTGCCTGCTGAGCCATGTGTCTAATCCTATCCTGTGTGATACTGACTGCTGAGCCGTGTATCTAATCCTATCCTGTGTGATACTGACTGCTGAGCTGTGTATCTAATCCTATCCTGTGTGATACTGACTGCTGAGCCAAGTATCCAATCCTATCCTGTGTGATACTGACTGATGAGCTGTGTATCTAATCCTCTCCTGTGTGATACTGACTGATGAGCTGTGTATATAATCCTCTCCTGTGTGATACAGTCTGCTGACCTGTGTATCCAATCCTCTCCTGTGTGATACTGCTGAGCCGTGTATCTAATCCTCTCCTGTGTGATACTGACTGCTGAGCTGTGTATCTAATCCTCTCCTGTGTGATACTGACTGCTGAGCTGTGTATCCAATCCTATCCTGTGTGATACTGACTGCTGAGCCGTGTATCTAATCCTATCCTGTGTGATACTGGGCTCCCCCTGCGGTCTGTGTCAGAGGGTGGTCTGTGTTGGCACGGTAATAAACTGTGTTATTTCCAGCTTTACAGAAGGATGATAACACCATAGAAGTGATAAGAATAATAGGCCTCAGTTAACACAACTGTCAACAAAGAAAACTGTTGCTGATAGCAACCAATCACAGCTCATTTTTCATCTTTTAAACAGCTCTGGGACAGCGGGGCGAGTTTTGAATGGCGACTTTTGTGTTTCGACTTATGTGGCGAGGTTGGTGTATGTGTGGTGAAATATGTGCTGAGGGTGGTATATGTGTTGAAGCACGTGGTAGTGTGTGGCGCATTTTGTGTGCCTCCAACACTTTTCCTTTCACTTTTTCCCCCATTATATAGATAGGGGCAAAATTGTTTGGTGAATTGGAACGCGCGGGGTTAAAATTTCGCCTCACAACATAGCCTATGACGCTCTCGGGGTCCAGACGTGTGACTGTGCCAAATTTTGTGGCTGTAGCTGCGACGGTGCAGATGCCAATCCCGGACATACATACATACAGTACACATACACACACACATTGAGCTTTATATATTAGATATAAACATTTAATCAGATCCATTTTGATGATATTCTAATTTAGTGAGAAGCACTTGTATATGTAAATCAGCTATGACACTAAAACCACATACTGAGTATTTTTAATCCCTTTATGCTGCCAAAACACATCTAAGCAGTCAAGGTATGGACACCACAAGAGTTCTGTGGTATCGGGCACCAAGAACTTAAAAAGGTCATCCAGGAGTGTGATACTGATGACCTATTCAGACGTCCCAACACACATTAGACCCAAGTCCGTTAATCTCACGGACATTCACTGGGTTGGTCGATATGTTTGGAAATGCCAGACAATTTAGGGTAAATTACCAATCCAATAAGTTCGATTTCGGACTGTCATTCGTATTGCCTCCCGAAGATAAGCTCTCACCTAAATATATCTACATAATTATACAGTTCTTCAATGCAAAAAGTGAAACTCATATAGTGATTACAAGCAGAGAGATCTATTTCAAGTGTTTATTTCTGTTAATGTTGATGATTATGGCTTACAGACAATGAAACACGGGAATACGGAAGCAAACAGCCGGACAAGTGCTCCTGTGTATGAGAGTCGGCCAAGATGGCTGCCAGTTGAACAATCATCAGACAGTCATCTAATATGTATGGTGGCCCTTAGGATAGGTCAGTAATATCACATTTATTGGGAGTCCAACAGCCATCACCATCATCAATAAGTTGTTACCAGCTCTGGCAGCAGCTGGATATAAACTGATACACACTATACTGATGTGAACAGTAGCATAGATGCAGAACCCGGGAACGAGCACTACATTAAAATCCCGCTGCTGCACAGACACTGCGGGTCCACACCATGAACGCTTTATAATGTTCCACAAACTAACCCTGAACCATTTTTTTTGCAGTAGGGCAGGAAACTTTGCCTACAAAGGTCAAAATCATTAGGGTATGTGCACACGCTGCAGATCCGCAGCGGTTTTGGTCCTGCGGATCCGCAGCATTTTCTGCTGTGTTGTACAGTACCATTAAAATCAATGAAAAACAAAAAACGCTGTGCACATGCTGCAGATTTTTCCACGCGGATTTGCTGCGGTTTCAGATCCGCAGCAGGTTAAATCTTTGTGCAGAATACTGTCATGGTCACGTGTGTCGGGACGCAGATGATACCGCAAGGCGGACCCATAACACACGTGACCCTGGATACACCGCCTCCAGTGGGGCGCATTTAAACAATAAAAACGTGCAGGTGGATACTCCGCCTCCACCTGGCGAATTTAGGTATTACACGTTAATAAACATTCTGGAAACCCCGCCTCCAGTATGGCGAATTTAAATAACAAGGGGGACCTGGGAAACATTAACAATGGTGGGCCCTGCAATAGGGAAAAGGGAATTGCAGACCTCCTGAGCTCCCCTGAGCCAGTGTCCCTGCACTCCTAACGTTCCCTATGCCGGTTTCGCACCGGGCGCCGCACGCGTACCTCAACGCCCTAGCTCGCCCTGACCCTAAACCCTCATTAGGGAATAGGTCTGTGCGGAAACCAATCCCACCACTGCACTAATAACACACATGAGGAAAGAGACAACACAGGGGAAACACCACCTAGCTTTGCTCTGTTGCGTGCGCTCCCAGCAACAGAGCCCTCCACCTGAGTGCATCTTCTCCTCCACCTGGATCCATCACCATAACAGGATCCTTCACCTTAGTGCAGCCTTGGAGCAGAGTCCAAAACCAGTTGCAGCTGCTTAGAACCAGAGTCCCAAGGATGAGTTCAGCTGCTGACACGAAGTCGAGCATGCTTGAGTCCAGCTCAGCGGCCAAGTCCCACATGGTGAGTGCCACTCTCCATAGTCGCCACTCCACCAGCCCATGCAGACACTTCCCGCTGACACCATCACTGCGACTCCACCACGCCATGCCAGCCCTTCGTCCAGACACCATAGCTGACACTCTTCCCCCCTGGCTAAGCTGCGCAGGACTCCTCACCAGCTCCATCCTTCATCCAGGCTCTCCAAACTCAGAGTGAACACAAACTCACAATATCACAGGCAGTGATTGCACACCTTTAGCACACCTTTATAGGGTGTAACACCGGATACATGATTAAGTGCACAAAACCTAAAGTGCAATATCAAAACCACCACCGGGGACAGTCAAGACACCTTGGAACTTTCCAAAGTAAAAAAAGTTCACCCAGTGATTTAAAACTGTCAGATCACTTCAGATCATGACAAATACGCAGCGGTTTCACACCTGCTCCATTGTAGAGGTGTGAAACCGCAGGCTAATCCGCAGGTCTTTTGACCTGTGGATTTACCTTTGGATTTTGCCAAATCCGCACGGAAAAATCCGCAGACCATTCCGCAGCGTGTGCACACACCCTTAGGGATCACCACTATCATGAAGGGTTGCACATAGTCTGGTGGTATGCATCAAGTATCAATTTCACTAGCCCTGTTTCACTAGTGAGTACAATCCACCTCAGAAAAAATGTCTGCATATAAAGCAACAATACACACCAGTCGTGCTAATTCACACAGATAATAAACAAAACTTTGAGGCTAACAAATTTACCTCAATTACAATTTCTCATGTGGTACAGGAAATGTTTCATAGACAATGCATACAATGTATAGTCTAGCGGAGCGTCATTGCTCAATATAAAGAACTCTCAATGCTCCGTACCACAGAAAGGTCTGCCAAATACAGCGTGCAGTAATATACTTATCAGCCATTTGATGCAGATGAAAGCCCGACGCGTTTCCCCCTCTTAAATCGATGAGGGTTCATCAGGGGTCAAAAAGTGGGGTCTCATTACCCCTGGCCAAAAGAGCAATGTTATGTCTCCTCATTTTTTGTTCCGGTATCATAGGCATGTGTGTAATAATTTTTTGTGTCCTTTTTTGTATACGTAGGGAGGTTTAGGGGCTTTTTTAGGGACACCGACGTTGAGCGGGGGCGCCATATCGTCAACAACTAGGGTGCCAACCTCCGCGGCTAGGAAGGGTTGGATTAGGGCGAATTAGGGCAATTTAGGCTTCTGCCCCTTGTGTTGTGATTACCACATAGAAATCTAATATTGGTTTGGTCACTCTTCATCTTTGTTCTCTACCTCCTTAGGTATTTAGTCATTTTTACTAAACCACGTTTTTAGTGATTGAATTAAAAGCTATATTTTAGGGGTTATTCTGTGTTGCGCTTCTGGTTTCTATATGGGCCGCACACAGGAAAAAAAACTGAATTTGAGGGGGCACATTTTTTTGCAGGACAAAATGACATTTTATGAGTATCGTTTTTTTTCTATCCACTTTTTGACCATGTTTTTGAAAATTTTCGGATTATTTTATTTTTTTAAATGGCATTCAAAGTACGGGTTATGGTATAGTGTTATAGCTTCGGTCGTTAGGATGTGGCAATTAACATGCACTTTTTTTTGTTTAATTTATTTTATATACAGTACAGACCAAAAGTCTGGACACACCTTCTCATTCAAAGAGTTTTCTTTATTTTCATGACTATGAAAATTGTAGATTCACTCTGAAGGCATCAAAACTATGAATTAACACATGTGGAATTATATAATTAGCAAAAAAGTGTGAAACAACTGAAAATATGTCTTATATTCTAGGTTCTTCAAAGTAGCCACCATTTGCTTTGATTACTGCTTTGCACACTCTTGGCATTCTGGTGGCGTAGTGTGTTACTGATGGTAGCCTTTGTTACGGTGGTCCCAGCTCTATGTAGGTCATTCACTAGGTTCCCCCTTGTGGTTCTGGGATTTTTGCTCATCGTTCTTGTGATCATTTTGACCCCACAGGGTGAGATCTTGCATGGAGCCCCAGATCGAGGGATTATCAGTGGTCTTGTATGTCTTCCATTTTCTTATTATTGCTCCCACAGTTGATTTCATCACACAAAGCTGCTTGCCTATTGCAGATTCAGTTTTCCCAGCCTGGTGCAGGCTACAATTTTGTTTCTGGTGTCCTACAACAGCTCTTTGGTCTTCTCCATAGTGGAGTTTGGAGTGTGACTGTTTGAATCATAGAATCGTAGAGTTGGAAGGGACCTCCTGGGCCATCTGGTCCAACCCCCTGCTCAAAGCAGGATTCGCTAAATCATCCCAGACAGATGTCTGTCCAGCCTCTGTTTGAAGACTTCTATTGAAGGAGAACTCACCACCTCTCATGGCAGCCTGTTCCACTCATTGATCATTCTGTCAAAAAGTTTTTTCTAATATCTAATCTGTGTCTCCTCCCATTCAGTTTCATCCCATTGCTTCTAGTCTTTCCTTGTGCAAATGAGAATAAAGATGATCCTTCTACAATGTGACAGCCCTTGAGACATTTGTAGACAGTTATTAAGTCTCCTCTCAGTCTTCTCTTTGCAAGCTAAACATTCCCAAATCCTGTAACCTTTCCTCATAAGACAGGGTTTGCAGACCGGTCACCATTCTGATCGCTCTTTTCTGAACTTGCTCCAGTTTGTTGATGTCTTTTTTAAAATGTGGTTCCCAAAACTGGACACAGTATTCCAGATGAGGTCTGACCAAAGAGGAGTAGAGGGAAATAATGACTTCACGTGATCTAGACTGTATGCTTCTGTTAATACATCCTAGAACTGCATTTGCCTTTTTTGCTGCTGCATCACACTGTTAACTCATATTCAGTCAGTGATCTATTAGTATACCCAAGTCTTTTTTACATGTGCTATTGCTGAGCCCTATTCCTCCCATTCTGTATATGCTTTTTTCATTTTTATTGCCCAGATGTAGTATTTTGCATTTTTCCCTGTTAAAAACCATTCTGTTAGTTGTTGCCCACTGCTGTTTATTTATATATTTTTGAATCCTCTGTCTCTCTTCTCTAGTATTAGATATCCCTCCTAGCTTTGTGTCATCAGCAAATTTAATCAGTTTACCGTCAACCCCAATTGATGTTGTGGACAGGTGTCTTTTATACTGACAAGTTCAAACAGGTGCCAATAATACAGGTAATGTTACATTCAGGCCTCTCTTGAACCCCTCAACTGAATTTGCCATCACCACCTCCAGGGCAGAGCAGTGCGCCTGCGCCGGAGCCACGACAGGAAGGGAAGAAGAGGACGGCATCGTGTAAAGATGGGAGGCGCCAGACCGGACCGCGACACCCATTGGACAGGACCACCCCCTCCAGTGAGTATAATCTAACTCTTTTTTCTTATCTTTCAGGTTACATCGGGGGCTTATCTACAGCATTACAGAATGCTGTAGATAAGCCCCTGATGTCAATGCCGGCAGCTCATAGTCCAAAAAAAGGGTGACAGATTCCCTTTAAGGAGAGTCATCAATAGATTAAAGTCTTTAGGGGGAGTACTGAAAGAGCAAACCTGTTCCTCCTGAACATTACATGTAACATATACAATATCTGCTTTATTTGTTTACACATCTTTGTCCATTTTTAATTGTCATTTTACTACTTAGAAAGATAAGTATAAAAAGCAGAATGAAGAATACATTTAGCTTTAAACTAGAATTTATATTCTGTGTCAATATGGAAACTGTTTAGACAAAAGGCTAATTATTTGTATTAACATTCTGGCATTGTTGTAAAGCAATCAGGAGAAAGTGAGTGGAAAAGAACATTTGGCATGAAATTATAAACAAATGTTCTAGCCGATGCATTTATTAGATACGGTCATTTACTTACACCATTCTCTTTTCATCTGGTTACTGTGGACTTGAAATTGTATTTCTACCAAAGATTCATTGAATATTATTACCTCCTCCTAAACTCTAGGTAAAAAAAATTTTTCTTTTTAATTTTCTAAGAATCTCAACACAATCATTCCTTAGCTAAATCACTGGCTTAGTTAAAATAGAGTATGTCTATGTATTATTCTTGAACCTCTTGTTCCCAGATACAGCAGTTTTCACCATTATTTTTAGAGAAATATACACCAGTCTATGACTAGCATTCATGTCAGTCTCTGGTGCACGGGACCTAAAAGATGTGCCAAATTCATTAAATGGTGCACGCCAAATGAAGATGGCACTGATCAAGACTGACGTACAAAGCAAGTCACGATGAATCAAGGCCATGGCCTCCAAAGTTCAGCAATAAGGCCAGAAAGACTATTTCAGGAGCCAATTTTCATAGACCTCAGTTTATCCAGTTATCAATGTGCTAAGTTAAGTCACCATACAAAATTAAAAGACTTAAGGCCCCTTTACATTTAGCGATGCACCAGCGATACCAACCACGATACGACCCGGTCAGGATCGCTGGTGAATCGCTAAATGGTCGCTAGTGAGCTGCCAAACAGGCAGATCTCACAGCGACATAGCAGCGGTCGGGGGTCGCTACTTACCTGTCAGACGCGGCGAGGGTGTCTGTCTTTTGCCTGCGTCCATGGCTCGCTCGTCAGCGCCAGCAGGAAGCCGACGACGAGAAATGGATCAGGCCGATCTCGCGCGATCAGCGATAGCCAGCGGGGGAGCCGGTCGGAGGTGAGTATCACATGTAGCGATATCGCTAGCAATATCGCTGCTGCGTCACAAAATCGGTGACGCTTTAGCGATATTGCTAGCGATATCACTATGTGTCCAAAGCCCCCTTTAGATTGTATTTAGTGTTAGGCCGGGTTCATACTGCGTTAAAGCAGCCGGTTCAACGCATAGTATTGACGGGCTGCGTTAACGCTATAGCATAACGCGATCGCGTTATGCTATACCGCTAGCGCAGGTGCTTCATCAACGCTAGCGGTGACGGAGTCTCAGACGCTGCAGCCCGCGTCCGAGGCTCAGTCACAGAATGACGGCACATCGCTAGCGCATGCCGATTATAGCATGCGTTTGCGATGCGCCCACTAATAGGGGTTAATGGCAGCGTTAACGGACTGCATTACACAGCGTTATGCAGCGGTGTACTGCAGGCCGTCTAACAGACTGCCATAACTCAGTATGAACCCAGCCTTACAGCTTAGCCCCAAAACAACTTCAATAGCAATTTAACTTTGAAGTTTCACTTTAAATTGTAAAAACTCTGGAATGTTTCTATATATCCAAGTGATTCTGAAAACTTTTCTTCCTAAAACATTGTACTGGTAAATTTAGGGAGATATTTTCAGAAGTACCGTATATACTCATGTATAAGCCGAGATTTTCAGCACATTTTTTGGTGCTGAAAATGCCCCCTCGGCTTATACACAAGTCATTCAGCAGAAACCAGCGGGGGAGGGGGAGCGGCGGCATGAGCCGGTGGCAGGAAAGACATACTTGCCCCTCCAGTGCCTCGCTGAATGTCCCCTGCATCCTCCTTGTCCCAGCGCTGACAGCTTCCTCCTGCCTTCAGTGGTCACATGGTACCGCTTATTACGCTCATGAATATGGACGCCTATGGGCGTGGAAGCATATTCATGAGCTTAATGAGCGGTACCATGTGACCGCTGAAGGCAGGAAGAAGCTGTCAGCGCTGGACAACAGAGGACGCAGGGAAGGGTGAATATGAAGGAGGACGGGGGCAGCACGAGGGAGGACGGGGGCAGCACGGAGGAGGACGGGGGCAGCACGGAGGAGGACGGGGGCAGCACGGAGGAGGACGGGGGCAGCACGGAGGAGGACGGGGGGAGGACGGGGGGAGCACGGAGGAGGACGGGGGGAGCACGGAGGACGACGGGGGAGCACGGAGGAGGACGGGGGAAGCACGAGGGAAGACGGGGGAGCACGAGGGAAGACAGGGAGCTGAGCCACGCGTACTGGGAGGGGGGAGAGCCACACAGAGCAGGACAGGGATGAGGGGACAATGTACACCCGGCTTATACTCGAGTCATTAAGTTTACCCAGTTTTCCGTGGCAAAATTAGGGGGCCTCGGCTTATACTCGGGTCGGCTTATACTCGAGTATATACGGTAACTGCAAAACATATCTGAAATTATAACCCTTCGTATACTTTACGATTATTAATGCAACGTGAAATAATTGGAATGAAAAATTTAAAATTTTACCATTAAAATGTTGCTTAAGTATCAAATTTTTACTTTACACCAAGGGTAATAGGAGTAAATGTATCCCACAGTTTGCTACAAAATTTCTCCCAGGGCAGAATTACTCAATATATGCTGGGAAACTACTATGTGGGCACATGGCAGGGCTCGGAAGTGAAGGAGAGGACTCCAATTTAGAGACTAGACTCAAGAAATTCATCTAGGGAAGTAGTGAGTGGCACTAGAGTTCTAGTCCTCTTCCTCTCTGAAGAGACCACTTTCATAGAATTTTAGAACATTGGGACAAGGAAATTAAAAAACTACATTGTTTTAATCTCAAAGTTCTCAATTTCACAAGGCGAAAAATAAGCTGTGCAAGTTGTTATGCATTATTCTATTGAATGTGGCCAAACCCACTATGAGGATAGAAACTACTGTTTTTGCATACAGTATGGCTGTAAAGGAAGTAAATGTATTGGATTTTTGGTAAAGCCATTTGATTTTGGAGTACATATTCTGTCAGAATACTTTGTAGAGGACCTATGGTGCCAGAACTGCAGCAAAACCCCCCAAAGTAAGCATATTTTTAAAGTTACAACCCTCAATGGATTTTTCTATGAGTATAAGGACACATTTTGACCCCCACAGGTGTTTTCCAAAAATAAGCACTCTGTGTATGTTGCAGAGTGAAAATTGCAAATATGCAATGTTAATGCTCAAAACATTGTACCCAGCTTATATTAAGCGACTTCTCCCCCACTATTCCTGCACTAAACTACTGAACCCAATTTATGATACATTTTATGAGTCGGGAGTCACTCCATTTTATCCCAACTCCAACTCCACCAAAATGACACCGACTCCACAGTTCTGCTCTGAACGCATCAAAGGAGTGCCAACAGGATGAAAATGATTGCCCACAGCCTTTGTTAACCATCTAGATGCCACTGTTACTATTGATAGCAGCATCTACTTTGTTAAATGACCATGATCGATTCTAGCACCAATCATGGCCGATAATGCAGTAGGGTGTCAGCTGTAGCATACAGCTGACACCCTATCAGCCTTTACATGTCAGGGGTACTATTAACTCTTCAGAACCATAAAAGTAAGGAAAGACAGGGGTTGAGGAATAAAGTCACTTAATGTCCATCAAAAAAGGCATTTTGGCATTGATTAAGGGGATAGACAAATTTTTCTTTAGGACACCATCACAGTTGAATTTCGACATTCCATTTGTTTGTACCATTGTTAGGAAACCGATTAATTGTATAAAAGATGAAAACAGAAGCAGAGGGGCACCATTATTATTTGGTGGTCAGCCTGAGTTTTGTTTTATGTCAATTTTTAGAACAGAAAAACTTATGCTGAACTTTTTTCCGTTTCTAAAAACGGACACAACAAAACCCAAACAGACCCCATAATAACCAAAGGGTCGCCTTTCCTTCAAATCTAATGAGTTTTGCATTAAATCAGTTTCTTGGTTTCTAAAATAGAAGAAAAACAGAATGCTAAAAGGCAAATGATTTGTAGCCGTAGTTAGATCATGAACTAAACTGCTTTTATGACTGGTTGGTATAATGAAATAATAGCACAATCAATTTCTGCACATAGTAAATGCTCGGCTGTAGTCACCTTGTACTGACCTTGGATACACTTACAAATTGTAATCACATCCATAGAAAGGTTTACTTATGTAAATTCTTAGTAAATTGGCTAGTCTTTTCTTATAAATCACAGCTCATATCTCATGTGCTTAGTTTATGCAAATACAATTACAGACCTTCTCCAAGACGAGGACCATCCTTTTTTTAGTAGCCTTAGAAGACTGATCTCTAAGAAAACAATATAAGGGTGCGCATTGCTTAAAAAAAAAATGAAAGGAAGTCGGGCACCATTTTTATTACAAAGGATTATATCTATAAAAATGTCCTCCTTTACAATTTGGGAGATTTTTTAAAACTAGTCGAAAGTAAGATTGCCTATATAAGATGTTGGCGTTTTGGGGTACATCTCCACAAGCCTTATCAGCTGTAGCATTTCTTCAGCAGCATATTTTGGAATTTTTTGGATTTACAAAATGTTTTAGTCTTTGCATTGCCAAAAAGTCAAACCCACAGAAATGGTCAATTTACGCTACCGCTTTTCTTTACTACAACACTGCTAAAAGGAATCCACAGCAGATTCTCTGTTCTAAAAAAACAAACAAAAACATGCTCTGTAATTACCTCTTATAGGAACTTAAGTAAAAGTTTAGAAATGTGAACAAAATATATGTATTGTAAGCTAATGGACTCCATATATATTAGAGTAATATAAGCCAAACCTAATGGTATGGCAGACAGTCTGATGTGTGTGGGAACTCCGTGACATATGAACTTCCGGAAGACAAACTTTCAGCATGTAAAGTTTCGGACAGCCCTTACTTTTCTTCATTAAAAAATAGGCCATTCCTAGAGATGTTTGGCAGCGGCTCTCAGGAAGAACACAGGAGGACTCAGGAAAGCAATCACTCCTGAGTATGGGAGGAAAGGTCAGTGTAAATGATTGGTTGGCTAAATAAGGCTATGTGCACACGTATGCAGAAAATGTCTGCATAAAAACCGGACTCCTTCCCAGAAACCGCGCGTTTTTTTCTGCGCGGTTTTTATGCTTTTTTTCCCAGCGCGGCCCCAGACGCATAGAAATAGCCAGAAATGCGGAAAAATCCGCGAAATTAATGAGCATGCTGCGTTTTTTACCGCGAAGCTTTTTTTGCGGAAAAAAACGCATCAATATGCACAAAAAGTGCAAAATGCATTAAAATGAATGGGAAGCTTCTTTTAAGCGTTTAAGCGGATTTTTTGGCAAATCCGCGAAAAAAACGTTGTGTGTGAACACAGCCTAAGGTCCAACAGCTATTTAAAATGTAGGGGAATGGGTTATGGGAGGGATCACAAGGCAACTATATTTAAAAAAAAAAAAAAAAAAAAGTGATAACCAAGGTGTTCTTGTGGAGATAAATAATCTATTATCACATGTTTTCATGCTGCTCCAAAGCTCTTAGTTAAAAATGTGTGTGAATACCGGTAGGGTTTTTTCTTCTTAATATTGGCCATTGACAAAGGAGACGGCGTTAGCAAGTGGAAAAATATAGAAGTTGGAGGCCAAGGTAGAAATTTGGCTTTTTTGACATGAAGATTTTTTGGGGAAAAAATGTGTGACTATTAGATATTTTAAGACAGACTCTTGCCACTTTTAGAAAGTGGCTGAGGAAAGATGGCAAATAAACTGTTAACAAATGTGAAAATTCAGTCCAAAAAAAAAAAAAAAAAAAAAAATCACCTTTCTAACTCCAGTAGAGGTGTGGCATAAAAGTGGAAAAACAAGTAAGGAAAAATTACAGTGGGCAAGCAAAATAAGTATTTGATACATTGCCAATTCTGCAAGACAGAATCTAAGGCTGTGTGCACACGCTGCGGATTCCGCTGCGGATTAATCCGCACGGATTTTGCAAAAACCGCAGATAATCCGCAGGTCCAAAGACCTGCGGATTATCTGCGGTTTTGCCTGCGGTTTGGTCCTGCGGATTCACTATCTCCACAATGGTGGAGATAGGAACCCGCAGCGGTTTCCGCAGAAAGAATTGACATGCAATTCTTTCTGCGGATTCAAAACCGCAGCAAATCCGCGCGGTTTTTTCCGCAGCGTCGGCACAGCGTTTTTTGTTTTTCCATTCAAATGAATGGTACTGTACACCGCAGCTAAAACTGCTGCGTGTCCGCAGCGGCCAAAACCGCTGCGGAAACCGCAGCGTGTGCACACAGCCTTAAAATAAAAAAACAAACTCACATTATATGATTTGTAAATATTTAAATTACATTTTATTGCATGAAAGAACTACCATATTTTTTTTTTCGGATTATAAGACGCACTTTCCCCCCCAAATTTGGGGCGGAAAATGGGGGGTGCGTCTTATATTTCGTATATTACCACACCGTCCGCAAGTGGAGCAAGGTCCCAGGGTCACTGCTGGAGGAGGCATGAGTGGCCCGTTGCTGCAGGCTGGGATGAAGGGGGGTGGGGCTGGAGGTGTGACGCTGCGGATGCTCGGTGGTGCGGGAGCTCCGCTGACATTTTGTGAAAGCCTGGGACCCCGAACCTCCATGGTTTACATTGCGGTGGACTCTGCGTGCGAAAATGGCTGCCGGGGGCAGCACATGCACATATGGAGATCTTGGCACCAAGATCTCGGGAGAGGAAATCTCAGTGCCAAGATCTCCATCCGCACATGCGCCGCTCCCGGCCGCCATTTTCCCCAGAATCCACCGCAAAGTAAACCATGTAAGTGCGGGGGCTCTGGGCTTTCACAAAATGTCAGCGGAGTCCCCGCAGCCACCATCCCTGGTAAGCAATAAGACCCATGGATTCTAAGACGCACCACCATTTTATTAAAAAAAGGGCTTTTTCCTATTTTTCTACTCAAAATTTGCGGTGCATCTTATAATCCAGTGCATCTTATAAACCGCAAAATACGGTATTTGATCACCTACCAAACAGCAAGAATTCTCTCTCTCTCACAGATGTTAGGTCTCACAGACATTAGGTTTTCTTTAAGAAGCCCTCCCACTCCGCACTCATTACCTGTACTTATTTCCACCTGTTTGAACTTCTTACTAGTATAAAAAAAAAAAAAAAGACACCTGTCCACACACTCAGTCAACCTTTCCACCATGGCCAAGACCAGAGCTGTCTGAGCACACCAGGGACAAAATTGTAGACCTGCACAAGGCTGGGATGGGCCACAGGACAATAGGCAAGCAGCTTGGTGAGAAGGCAACAAGTGTTGGCGCAATTATAAGAAAATGGAAGAAGCACAAAATTACTGTCAATCTTCCTCTTTCTAGGGTTCCATGCAAATTCTCTCCTCGTGGGTGAAGGATGATTCTGAGAAATGTCAGGAATCAGCCCAGAACTACACGAGAGGACCTGATCAATGACCTGAAGAGAGCTAAGACCACAGTCTCAAACATTACCGTTAGTTTTACACTACGCCACAAAGGATTAAAATCCTTCATGCAAGGTCCCCCTGCTCACACCAGCACATGTCCAGGCCCGTTAGAAGTTCGCCAGTGACCATCTGGTTGATCAAGAGGAGGCATGGGAGAAGGTCATGTGGTCAGATGAGAGCAAAATAGAACTTTTTGGTATCAACTCCACTCGCTGTGTTTGTAGGAAGAAGAAGGACGAGTACAAACCCAAGAACACCATCCCAACCATGAAGCATGGTGGGGTAAACATGCTTTGGGGTTGCTTTTTTGCAAAGTGGACATGACGACTGCAATGTATTGTGGGGCAGATGCATGGGGTTATGTATAACGTGATTTTGGCCAACAACCTCCTTAAAATCAGTAAGAACATTGAAGATAGAGCATGGCTCGGTCTTCCAGCATGACAATAACCTGAAACACACAGGCAGGGAAACTATGAAATGGCTCCATAAGAAGCATTTCAAGGTCCTGGAGTGGCCTAGTCAATCTCCAGGCCTGAACCAAATACAAAATCTTTGGAGAGAGCTGAAACTCAATGTTGCCCAGCGACAGCCCGAAATGTGAAAGATATGGAGATCTGTATGGAGGAGTGGGCCAAAATCCCTGCCGCAGTGTGTGCAAACTTGGTCAAGAGCTATAAGAAACGTCTGACCTCAATGTGCAAACAAAGGTTTCCGTAACAAATATTAAGTTCTGTTTTTCTACTGTATCAAAGACTTAATGCATGCAATAAAAAATCATACAATGTTATTTTCTGGAGATACACACATATATATATATATATATATATATATATATATATATATATATATATATATATATATTTTGTGTCTCACAGAAGGGTACCTATCATAAAAATGACAGAAATCTCCATTCTTTGTAGGTGGGAAAACTTGCAAAATTGGCAGTGCATCAAGTACTTATTTTCCCCAGTGTATATGTAAAGATCCATCATATATTGTGCAATACTGATACATTTACATTCGAAAGTTGAAAAATGTCCACCATCCTGTAGCATGTAAGCCCCAAGGGCAGGGTCCTCTCCCCTCTGTATCAGTCTGTGATTGTTAGCTTGTTTCCTGTAAGGCCTCTTTCACACATCAGTTTTTTGCCTTCAGGCGCGATCCGGCTTTTTTTGGAAAAAACGGATCCGGCAAAATGCAATGCCGGATCCGGTTTTTCCCCATTGACTTGCATTAGCGCCGGATCGCGCCGGATGGCATTGCGTTTCATCCGTTTTTTGCCGGATCCGGCAACTTGTCTCATTCCGGCGTCTTGAAAAAACGTCTACTGTAACGTTTTTTGTCTCCGGCGAAAAAGCCGGAAGTGCCGGATCCGGCGCTTCCAGCTTTTTGCTACAATGAAAGTCTATGGGCGCCGGATCCAGAAAAAGACGGATCCAGCAACCGGATCCGGTTTTTTTAAGTCTGCGCATGCTCAGATCCAATTGGCCAGCCGCCAGGAACAGAGACGGATCCAGCAAAAAAACGGATCCGTTTCTACAGTTCTCCAAAATTTATGCCGGATCCGTTTTTTCTAAAAAAAGCCGGATCCTGCCTGACGGCAAAAAACTGATGTGTGAAAGTAGCCTAAGTGATATCTGTAATTTGTATGTAACCCCCTTCTCATGTACAGCACCATGGAATCAATGGTGCTATATAAATTAATAATAATAATAATAATAATAATAATAATAATAATAATAATAATTTCCCATCATGATAAATTGCCACCAAAATGCTTAAGGCAAAAGAGACCTAATAATAAACAAAGTATGCAAACAATACTGCCAATGACAAATTATAAGAACTGAGCAAACCAACGGAGATAGAACGTTAATGCTGATTAAGAAAGGAGTCATGGATGGCAAACGTGTGATCACCCCATGCGCAAAAAATTACATAGAAAGACTCTGTAGAGCAATCAGAGAACAAATTAAAGCCAGGCAATAAGTGAATCTTTTCTCACCACTTCAGTATCAAACCATATTAACCTTCCAGAACCCATCTGGTGCTGTAAGGGTCATAAGAGAAACGATACCCAATACCACCATGATATCAGATATAAACTACAGGTATTTAATTACTCTGCATTCATTCAGTTGAAAATCCTTTATTGGATGAGCGAATACTTAGGCGATCATGCTCTAGAGAAATACAGTGTGTGCTGCTGAATCAAGCAAAAGGCCAATGAGTTGGGGGTCAAGAATGTA
This sequence comes from Dendrobates tinctorius, assembly GCF_039654945.1. Lineage (NCBI taxonomy): Eukaryota > Metazoa > Chordata > Amphibia > Anura > Dendrobatidae > Dendrobates > Dendrobates tinctorius. The sequence continues at coordinate 3,040,038 of NW_027361734.1, forward strand.
TGAAAGCAAATGACGGCAACATAGGAGAAGATAGAGGTAATGGGTATCCGTAATGATAATGGGAAGTGAAAGATGCAGAGAAAGGGTGTGGGGGCTACAATTAGGCACATAGGCACAAGAATACTTGTCAGTGGTGTTAAAACTACTGCTCACATGTATAATTAGGAGAGTTCAGCAAACTTCCAACTCTCAGGGGGCATAGAATTTCATGCATAAATGATTATTTAGCACTATAATCAAAAAAAATTGTCTTGGTATTAATTAAAGGCAAAAATTAAGACATTTCCACGGCCTCATGTAATTCATTAAAGGAAACCTCTCACCATGCAAGTGCAGCCCAATTTCTAGGCATTTTGTTGGAGATTAGTAGCAGCTGAGCATATTTAAAAATAATTAGGAAAAGATTTTGCGTTACTTGTAATGTATTCAGAATCTATCCTTATTCTGGGATTAGGAGTCAAGTAGGCGGACCTAATCAGTGATTGCCAGCCTTCCCAGTATAAGTGTGCAGACAGAGACACCTGCCAATCACTGATAAGGGCAGTTCGTTAACTCCTATTCTGAGAAATGCAAATAGAAATTGCTTGCTTAAGAGAGAGTTAGTGAAAAAGTTTTATGGATTGAGTGTGGGGTGAAAAAGGATTTTATAAAATTATTTTGAGAAGTCCTGTATTCAAAACCACCAATTCTCACTTTCTCCAAATCCAGTGCTGCCACCTTGCCATTGCTCTGGTCTTTGTGGACAGGCTGCAATAGTAATGACCATTGTGGCTTAATCCCTGGGCTCAGCACCTCGTGCTCTCCATACTGGAAGACCCCACTGATTGGCTGCAGCAGTCAAGAACTCTTATGATATTACCACTGCAGCCTGTCCTCACAGACCAGAGCTGTGATGGGGAGACATTGCTGGATATGGGTAAGATGAGTATTGCTGTGATTGTTTCTATGTTTATATTATGTTCTACAAAGCCATAAGAAAAATTAAAAAAGAAAAATCCAAAGAGGAATTTTTTTTTTTTTTAATCAATGATTATTATATTTACACATCCATTTAAAATTGTCTAAAATGAACTGGAGTAATAGTTTTTTTAATAATCTTTTATTTTTCCGCCACAGTGGGCTGACCTTCACTTGTGAGCAATGTGTCAGACAGAACACAACACTAACAAGGCAGGAGACTGCGGTCGGTTTCCATCCCATCTCATGTGCTGTGGTTGCATAAGCTGTGTACGGTTGATGAACGCATGGATTCACAGCCCACAGCAGTCTGTGCAATCGGGAGCCATTCTGCTGTAGCGCAGCGCTATGAGCTGAGATTTCCCTCTGTCCACAGCTCACCCTAAGGCCAAGTTCACATGAACGTATACAACAATATCGTCATCCAGAAAACTCAGCATGATTTTTTGTCACTTGTCATCTGTGTGCAATCCGCATACAATCCTTTTTTTTTTTTTTTTTTTACAGCAGCAGCTACTAATAGTTTACAGGACCATTTACAGTTTCCCATGTAAAAGAATTGCAAAGCATTGGTAAAAAATCGGATGCTATACTGTGGTTCCATGACATCTGATTTAGTTTTTGCGCACTCATAGATTTGAACGACTGAGTCTCATCTGAAACATAGAAAAAAAACTAATGCAGAATGCGATTTTTTTTTTTCCCACACAGATTTGGTCATTGACAGAAAAAAAAAAAAAATCACATACGAAGTACCTCAATCCATTGGTCGAAGTGCGGTCCACTTGATTTTTTTTTTTTTTTTATGGACAGCACTCGGACTGAAAATTTGGTCATGTGAATGAGCCATAAATTTAAGTGTTCAGAGTGGAGTAGTCAAACTTATCAGCTGATGTGTGATGAACAAAATAAGTATCGGTGATGGCAGGTAAGGAGCCATGGCTGTAGCGCTCCAGGGCCTAGTTTGGTACTAACCAATAAATAAAAAGACTGTCAGTAAACACCAGGGCTGTGGAGTCGGTAATAGAGATGAGCAAATTTGCTCGGATTCGGTTCGGAATACGATCGGCAGCGAATATTGTTTTTTGCAATATTCGTCAAACACAGCCGAACATCATTAGAATCAATGGGAGTAGAAATTACCGAATGTTCGGAACCGATCATCAAACATACATTCGGCACGAATAGGCAACCAATATGGCATGAATATGGCAAATTCAGATTCGGCGACCAAATCTAAACAAATTCGCTCAACTCTAGTCGGTAAGTCAAACCTCCGACTCCTCAGTTTCCTTGACTCCAGACCCCACAGCACTGGTCACTACTGAGCATGTGCATAAAGTGCAGCACAGATTCATCTCATCTACGGCTCCACAGCACTGGTCACTACTGAGCATGTACATAAAGTGCAGCACAGATTCATCTCATCTACGGCTCCACAGCACTGGTCACTACTGAGCATGTACATAAAGGGCAGCACAGATTCATCTCGTGTACGACTACACAGCACTGGTCACTACTGAGCATGTATATAAAGTGCAGCACAGATTCATCTCATCTACGGCTCCACAGCACTGGTCACTACTGAGCATGTACATAAAGTGCAGCACAGATTCATCTCCACTCCGACTCCACAGCACTGGTCACTACTGAGCATGTACATAAAGTGCAGCACAGATTCATCTCATCTACGACTCCACAGCACTGGTCACTACTGAGCATGTACATAAAGTGCAGCACAGATTCATCTCATCTACGACTCCACAGCACTGGTCACTACTGAGCGTGTACATAAAGTGCAGCACAGATTCATCTCATCTACATAGCACTGGTCACTACTGAGCATGTACATAAAGTGCAGCACAGATTCATCTTCACTCCGACTCCACAGCACCGGTCACTACTGAGCATGTACATAAAGTGCAGCACAGATTCATCTCCACTCCGACTCCACAGCACTGGTCACTACTGAGCATGTACATAAAGTGCAGCACAGATTCATCTCATCTACATCTCCACAGCACTGGTCACTACTGAGCATGTACATAAAGTGCAGCACAGATTCATCTCCACTCCGACTCCACAGCACTGGTCACTACTGAGCATGTACATAAAGTCTAGCACAGATTCATCTCATCTACGACTCGACAGCACTGGTCACTACTGAGCATGTACATAAAGTGCAGCACAGAATCATCTTCACTCCGACTCCACAGCATCGGTCACTACTGAGCATGTACATAAAGTGCAGCACAGATTCATCTCCACTCCGACTCCACAGCACTGGTCACTACTGAGATGGTTGCTCATCCGAATAGTATATGGTGCTCAGAAGTAAATGAGTATAATATTATTGATAGTTAAACTTTGGCACTCAGAAATATGTTGCAAAAAAAATCTAATTGAGAAAAAAAACGTAAAGTTGCCCATTGAAATTCAGATAGGACGAAATGTTGATTTAACCTAAGTCTGGCCTTTACCAAGATATATCTGTAGGGTATAGGGTCTCACAAGTTTGCAACATAGACCGCCAATAGGTAATTCATTAATGTAAGAAAAGACCAGGTACTGGTACATCAGGGGTATGGCGCTGTTCAACAATTTCACATCACAGCACATCCTGCACTGAACTACAATATCTAATTTATTATATGCTTTAGGAGTTGTAGTCGGTCCATTTTATACCAATTCTGACTCCACCAAAATGGACACCAACGCCACGATTCCCATTCCACAGCCCTGGTGCACATTAGTGGATGTCATGCAAAACACAAATTTATCAAGGCTCAAAAATAAATCAAAAAAAGCAGCACAAATGGGTAAGGCTAGTTTCACACTTGCTTTTTTTTGCAGCGCGTTTTTCCCGCAAAAAAACGCATTGAAAAAACGCATACAAAAGCATACAACTGCTGCGTTTTTTCCAAGCATTTTTATGAGCATGCATGAAAAAAAGCAGCGTTTTTATGCGTTTGTATGCGTTTTTAGTGCGTTTTTACCGCGTTTGCGTTTTTTTCCAACATTAGGTGGCCCCTCACACTAACCCAAACCATGACTTTACTGACCCTAACCCTGACCCTAACCCTAACCCTGACCCTAACCCTTAACCAAATCATACTTAACCCTAACCCAAACCCTAAACCCTAACTAACCCTAACCCTAACCCTGACCCTAACCCTGACCCTAACCCTAACCCTGACCCTAACCCTAACCCCAACCCTAACCCTGACCCTAACCCTTAACCAAACCATACTTAACCCTAATCCTGACCCTAACCCTGACCCTAACCCTTAACAAAACCATACTTAACCCTAACCCTGACCTTAACCCTAACCCTGACCCTAACCCTTAACCAAACCATACTTAACCCTAATCCTGACCCTAACCCTGACCCTAACCCTTAACAAAACCATACTTAACCCTAACCCTGACCCTAACCCTGACCCTAACCCTAACCCTGACCCTGACCCTAACCCTTAACCAAACCATACTTAACCCTAATCCTGACCCTAACCCTGACCCTAACCCTAACCCTGACCCTGACCCTAACCCTTAACCAAACCATACTTAACCCTAACCCTGACCCTAACCCTGACCCTAACCCTAACCCTGACCCTGACCCTAACCCTTAACCAAACCATACTTAACCCTAATCCTGACCCTAACCCTGACCCTAACCCTTAACAAAACCATACTTAACCCTAACCCTGACCCTAACCCTAACCCTGACCCTAACCCTAACCCTTAACCAAACCATACTTAACCCTAATCCTGACCCTAACCCTGACCCTAACCCTTAACCAAACCATACTTAACCCTAACCCTGACCCAAACCCCAACCCTAACCCTGACCCTGACCCTAACCCTAACCCTAAACCCCCTTAACTAACCCTAACTCTAACCCAAACCCCTAAATTCCATGGTTAAAAAAAAAAAACGCATATGCAAAAAAACGCATACATGAGCATGCCAGTGCGCACATATGCGCATCCATAGGCTATAATGGCCATTTTTAGCGCAAAACGTGCGCATATGTGCGCATGCGCTTTTTTGCAGGGCCAAAAAATGCAACATGCTGCGTCTGGAAAATACAAACGCACACCCCAAAAAAACGCAGCGCATGAAAATCGCATACATGCGCTTACAAGCGCGCAGGTATGCGCACCCATGTTAAATATAGGGGAAAAAACGCATGCGCACATATGCGTTTTTTTCCAGCGCTAAAAAACGCAAATGTGAAACCAGCCTAAAACACTTAAAATGCCAAAATGTGCTATTAAAGGTCTAGAAAAAAAAAAAAAAACATCGACCCCATCATTGTTTTTAGGGTTTTGCTTATGTGGCATTGACTATATAATATAAAAGACCTGATACTGTAACTTTATTCTGCAGGTTGTTGCAACTAGTTATTTTATAGTATTCTTGTTGTGCCCAACTAAAATACTGTAGTTTTGAATGTTACATTTGTGTCACTGCATTCACAGACGTATAGCATTTTTTATTTTCCTATCAATGGAGCACAGTGTGAAGGCTTGGATTTTTACAAAATGACTCTAGTGGTGGTCTTTTTGGGGCGCATATAACTTCTTGTTGAGGTGGAATTAACAAAATAAGCTATTCTGCCATTGTGCAAGAATAAATGTCACTTTATTATACTGGTTGCTACAGATTATATAATACCAGTTATGTTGTTTTTTGTTTTATTTTTTAACTGAGAACCTAATTAGAAATGGAACAAGGAAGGTCCTCTGTAAAATTACAGGAAATAGATTAGCATAAAACACTGTTAATTGTTCTTGTGTAAACATTCGGAATATGGAAACTATAGCTATGAAGCACCACTATAAAAAGTTTCAATATTTATAGAAACAATTTAAAAAAAAATCCCATAGAAACATGATAATAGAATACAAACTCAATAGGAAGGAAAAAAGCGAGATGGGGCAGACTAGTGGATCATAGCAGCATCATAGCGACATGATAAACAAAAGTTACTAAAAAGTCCATACTTTATAAGAATACAGTTAAATAAAATTAATCATAATACGTAATTACTAGTGATAACTAATACATAAATAATAACCAAAAACCAATAACAAGGACAAGGGTACAATACATCATGCAGACTGGATCATACAATAAATACAAAATGTAGATAGTATGTAATGGAAGGCACAAGTCAGTTTAATAAAGAAACAGTGCTGCAGGGCGAGGTACTTGCTGTAATCAATGAATTCACTCAAATAATACTCACTGAATCATTCAGATTCATATGGCAGTGTGGAGTGAGAGAGGAAATTCATATGACTATTTGCCAAGATGTAAAGTGACAAGTGCCCAAAGTGGCTGGTGCTGGAGATGGCATGAGTATCAATGTAATTAGATAAAGTGCTGTGGTAGGAATAATATCCGCTCTCACCGCTGTGGCCAACACGCGTTTCACCAAAGCTTTGACTTGGGACGCTGGTACAAGCTTTGGCAAAACGCGCATTGGGCACAGCACATGCTCAGTAGTGAAGCAGCGCTGTGGAGTCAGGGAAATTGAGGAGTGGGAGGTATGGCTTACCGACTCCACAGCCCTGCTTCACCGCTTCACCCCCAGGCCTGTTTTCATCTTCATGACATGGCCAAATTTTACAATTCTGACCGCTGTCACTTTATGAGGTAATAACTCTGGAACGCTTCAACAAATCCGACTGATTCAGAGATTTTTTTTTGTGACAGTGGGAACATTTCTTCAATATGATTTGCATTTATTGAATTAAAAAAATTAAGAATTTTGAACTTTTCGAACTTTTAATTTTCATACCTTTAAATCAGAGTTATATCACACAAAATAATTAGCCCCTTAATCCCATATGACATACTATCCCGTCCATGTGCCCTGGGACTTAATTCCCAGGGACGGGATAGTACGTCATAGCGATCAGCAGCGCCCACGTGGTGAGCGCCGCTGATAGCGGCCGGGTGTCAGCTGATTATCACAGCGGACACCGAGCACAATGTGTCAGGGGTGGTCACGGACCGCCCCCGACACGTTAACCCCTTGCACTCCGCAATCAAACACGATCGCGGTGTAGCGGGGGTTAAAGGGAAGCATCGGCAGGGAGGGGGCTCCCTCTGTGCTTCCCTGAGCCCCCCACGGCAGCGCAATGTGCAGCGATGCTGCGGGGGGCTCCTTCCCTACAGGCCCCCGAATCCAAGATGGCGACGGGGACCTTCGGGGGCCCGCAGGGAGGCGGCTTCCTCAGTGCCTACAAAGCGCAGGCACGAGGAAGCCTGCTGATCTGTCACAGTGATCTGTGATGTGACAGATCAGCGATCTGTCACAGGACAGTGATGTCCCACCTGGGACAATGTAATAAAGTTAAAAAAAAAAAAAAAAAAATGTTAAAATTTTTTTTTAAAAAAAATCGCCAAATAAATTAGAAAAAATAAATAAATAAGAATAAAGCGCAGAATAAAGCGATGCAAAAATAATTATTTTTTATATAAAATACTTTTCATTGCATAAAACCGACAAAACATTAAAAAAAAATTACCTAAATGAGGTATCGCTGTAATCGTACGGACCCGAAGAATGAAAGGGCTTTATCAATTTTATCGCACGCGGAACGGTGTAAACGCACCCCCCCAAAAGTTCATTCTGCGTCCCAAAAATCGGAATAAAAAGCAATCAAAAAATGTCACGTGCCCAAAAATGGTAGCAACAAAAACGTCAACTCGTCCCGCAAAAAATAAGACCTCACATGACTCGGTGGGTCAAAATACGGAAAAATTATAGCTCTCAATATGTGGTGATACAAAAACTATTTTTACAATAAAAAGCGTCTTTTAGCGTGTTACAGCTGCCAAACATAAAAACCCGCCATAAATAGTAAATCAAACCCCCGTTATCACCCTCTTAGTTAGGGAAAAATAATAAAATTAAAAGAAAATGTATTTATTTCCATTTTCCCATTAGGGTTAGGGCTAGGGCTAGGGTTAGAGCAAGGGCTGAAATTAGGGTTAGGGGTGTGTTGGGGTTAGGGTTGGAGTTAGAATGGGGGGGTTTCCACTGTTTGGGCACATCAGGTGCTCACCAAATGCAACATGGCGTCTGATCTCAATTCCAGCCAATTCTGAGTTGAAAAAGTCAAATGGTGGTCCTTCCCTTCCAAGCTCTGCCATGCGCCCAAACAGTTTTTTACCCCCACATATGGGGTATCAGCCTACTCAGGACATTGCAAAACAACTTTTGGGGTCCAATTTCTCCTGTTACCCTTAGGAAAATTAAAAATTGGGGGCAAAAATATCATTCTTGTGGAAAAAAATGATTTCTTTATTTTCACGCCCGGGCGTTATAAACTTCTGTGAAGCACTTGGGGGTTCAAAGTGCTCACCACACATCTAGATAAGTTACGTGGGGAGTCTAGTTTCCAAAGTGGGGTCATTTGTGGGGGGTTTCCATTGTTTAGGTACATTAGGGGCTCTCCAAAGGCAACATGACACCCGCATTCCATCAAAGTCTGCATTCCAAAACGTCACCACTTCCCTTCCGAGACCCAACGTGTGCCCAAACAGTAGTTTTCTCCCACATATGGGGTGTCAGCGTACTCAGGACAAATTGGACAACAACTTTTGGGGTCCAATTTCTCCTGGTACCCTTGGGAAAATAAAAAAATTGGTGACTAAAAGATCATGTTTGTGGAAAAAATACGATTTTTTTTATTTTCACGCCCGGGCGTTATAAACTTCTGTGAAGCACTGGAGGGGTCAAAGTGCTCACCACACATCTAGATAAGTTCCTTGGGGGGTCTAGTTTCCAAACTGGTGACATTTGTGGGGGGGGTTTCCACTGTTTTGGTACATCAGGGGCTCTCCAAACGCGACATGGTGTCCGATCTCAATTCCAGCCAAAAATATCAAATGGCGCTGCTTCCCTTCCGAGCTCTGCCATGGTCTACCCCCACATATGGGGTATCAGCGTACTCAGGACAAATTGCACAATAACTTTTAGGGTCCTGTTACCCTTGGAAAAATAAGAATTGAGGGTGAAAAGATCATTTTTGTGGAAAAATATGTTTTTATTTGTACCACTGTACGTTATAAACTTCTGTGAAGCCCTTGTGGGTTCAAAGTTCTCACCACATATCTAGATAAGTACCTTGTGGGGTCTAGTTTCCAAAATGGAGTCACTTGTGGGGGGTTTCCACTGTTTAGGTACATCAGGGGCTCTCCAAACGTGACATGGCGTCCGATCTGAATTCCAGCCAATTTTGCATTGAAAAAGTCAAACGGCGCTCCTTCCCTTCTGAGCTCAGCCATGCGCCGAAACAGTGGTTCCCCCCAACATATCAGGTATCAGCGTACTCAGGACAAATTGCACAATAAAATTTGCAGTCCAATTTCTCCTGTTACCCTTGGGAAAATAAAAAAAAATTGAACCTGAAGTATTTTTTTTGTGAAAAAAAGTTAAATGTTCATTATTTTTTAAATATTCAAAAAATTCCTGTGACGCACCTAAACGGTTAATAAGCTTCTTGAATGTGGTTTTGAGCACCTTAAGGGGTGCAGTTTTTAGAATGGTGTCACTTTTTGGTATTTTCTATCATATAGACCCCTCAAAGTGGCTTCAAATGTGATGTGGTCCATAAAAATAATATGGTGTTGCAAAAATGAGAAATCGCTGGTCAATTTTTAACCCTTATAACTTCCTAACAAAAAAAAATTTTGGTTCCAAAATTGTGCTGATGTAAAGTAAACATGTGGGAAATGTTACTTATCAAGTTTTTTGTGTGACGTATCTCTGTGATTTAAGGGCATAAAAATTCAAAGTTGGAAAATTGCGAAATTTTCAAAATTTTCGCCAAATTTCCGTTTTTTTCACAAATAAACGCAAGTTATTTAAATGAAATTCTACCACTAACATGAAGTACAATATCTCACGAGAAAACAATCTCAGAATAACCGGGATCCAAGGAAGCATTTCAGAGTTATTACCTCATAAAGGGACAGTGGTCAATAATTGTAAAAATTGGCCCGGTCATGAACGTGCAAACCACCCTTGGGGCTTAAGAGGTTAATAAATAACATTTCCCACATGTCTACTTCACAATTTTGGAAACAATTTTCTTTTGTTAGGAAGTTATAAGGGTTAAAAGTTGACCAGCTATTTCTCTTTTGTACAACAAAAAATTACAAAACCATTTTTTTAGGGACCACATCACAATTTAAGTGACTTTGAGGGGCCTTTATGACAGAAAATACCCAAAAGTGACACCATTCTAAAAACTGAACCCTTCAAGGTGCTCAAAACCACATTCAAGAAGTTTATTTACCCTTCAGGTGCTTCACAGGAATTTTTGGAATGTGGAGGGAAAAAAATGAACATTTAACTTTCACTAAAATTTAACTTTAGTCACAATTCTTTTTATTTGCACAAGGGTAAAAGGAAAACGTGGACCCCTAAATTTGTTGTACAATTTTCCCTGAGCATGCCGATACCCCTTATGTATGGGAAAAATCACTGTTTGGGCACACAGCAAGGCTTGGAAGGGAAGGAGAGTCACTTGACTTTTTGAATGTAAGGCTATGTGCATACGTTATGGAATTCCCGCGCAAGTTACCACGGGAATTCCGGAATTCCATTCCACGGAAAAACCGCATTTTAAATTCCTGAGATTTCCCCGTGGAAAAACTAGCGATTTGCAAGCGCAATTAGCTTGCAGAACACTAGCGTTTTCCAAGCGATCTGTAGCATCGCTTGGAGAACTGATTGACAGGTTGGTCACACTTGTCAAACATAGTGTTTGACGAGTGTGACCAACTTTTTACTATTGAGGCTGCCTATGCGGCATCAGTAGTATAAAGATCTAATGTTAAAAATAATAAAAAAAAATAAAACATTGTGTTTTTCTCACCTTCCGGCGTCCAGCGCAGTGTTCCCGATCATCGCAATGCTGCCGGCAACTCCCGTTCCCAGTGATGCATTGCGGCAATGACCTTTGATGACGTCGCGGTCTCGCTACGGTATCACGAGACCGCAAGTTCAAAGGTCATTGCCGCAATGCATCACTGGGAACGGGACCTGCCGGAAGTATCGCTGAAGCCTGGTGACGCTGCGAGGGACATAGGAAGGTGAGAATATGACAATTTTTTAATTTCACTTCTATTTTTTACAGGGACAATGGTACTCAGAGCTTGGAGGACAGTCTCCTCTCCTGCGGACCGTGGGTACCATCCGCAAATGTTCTGCTTACTTTTCGCATGGTAGGCACAGCCAATCCTATGGGTGCAGAATCGCCGCGATCCTGCAAAATTAATGAGCATGCTGCGTATTTTTCCGCGATGCGATTCCGCCGCGGGAAAATCAGCAGCATTAGCACAGCTTTGCGGAATCCCATAGGATTGCATGGGATGCTGTTTTTTTGCGTTTTCACGGCAAAATCGAGCGTTAAAAACTGCTGCGAAAACGTGAAAAAACCGCAACGTGTGAACGCAGCCTAAAATTTGCAGGATTAATCAGCGGACGCCATGTTGTGTTTGGAGAGCCCCTGATGTGTCTAAACAGTGGAAACCGGCCACAAGTGACACCATTTTGGAAACTAGACCCCTCATGGAACTTATCTACAGTGCCTTGCAAAAGTATTCGGCCCCCTGGAACTTTTCAACCTTTTCCCACATATCATGTTTCAAACATAATGGATACCAAATGTAAATTTTGGTGAAGAATCAACAACAAGTGGGACACAATTGTGAAGTTGAACAAAATGTATAGGTTATTTTAAATTTTTGTGGAAAGTCAAAAACTGAAAAGTGGGGCTTGCAATATTATTCGGCCCCTTTACTTTCAGTGCAGGAACCTCACTCCAGACGTTCATTGTGGATCTCTGAATGATCCAATGTTGTCCTAAATGACTAATGATGATAAATATAATCCACCTGTGTGTAATCAAGTCTCCGTATAAATGCAGCTGCTCTGTTATAGTCTCAGGGATCTATTTCAAGCACAGAGGATTATGAAGACCAAGGAACACATCAGGCAGGTCCGTGATACTGTTGTGGAGAAGTTTATAGCCGGATTTGGATACAAAATTATTTCCAAAACTTTAAACATCCCAAGCAGCACTGTGCAAGCGATCATATTGAAAGGGAAGGAGTATCATACCGCTGCCGGCCGTCCCTCTAAACTTTCATCTCAAACAAGGAGAAGACTGATCAGATGATCAGAGATGCAGCCAAGAGGCCCATGATCACTCTGGATGAACTACAGAGATCTACAGCTGAGGTGGGACAGTCTGTCCATAGCGCAACAATTAGTCGTACACTGCACAAATCTGGCCTTTATGGAAGAGTGGCAAGAAGAAAGCCATTTCTCAAAGATATCCATAAAAAGTGTTGTTTAAAGTTTGCAACAAGCCACCTGGGAGACACACCAAACATGTGGAAAAAGGTGCTCTGGTCAGATGAAACCAAAATCAAACTTTTTGGCAACAATGCCAAACGATATGTTTGGGGTAAAGGCAACACAGCTCATCACCCTGAACACACCATCCTCACTGTCAAATATGGTGGTGGCAGCATCATGGTTTGGGCCTGCTTTTCTTCAGCAGGGACAGGGAAGATGGTTAAAATTGATGGGAAGATGGATGGAGCCAAATACAGAACCATTCTTGAAGAAAACCTGTTGGAGTCTGCAAAAGACCTGAGACTGGGACGGAGATGTGTCTTCCAACAAGACAATGATCCCAAACATAAAGCAAAATCGACAATGGAATGGTTCACAAATAAACGTATCCAGGTGTTAGACTGGCCAAGTCAAAGTCCAGACCTGAATCCAATTGAGAATCTGTGGAAAGAGCTGAAAACTGCTGTTTACAAACGATCTCCATCAAACCTCACTGAGCTCGAGCTGTTTGCCAAGGAAGAATGGGCAAGAATTTCAGTCTCTCGATGTACAAAACGATAGAGACATACCCCAAGCGACTTCCAGCTGTAATCGCAGCCAAAGGTGGTGCAACAAAATATTAAGTTAAAGGGGCCGAATAATATTGCACGCCCCACTTTTCAGTTTTTGAATTTCCACAAAAATGTAAAATAACCAACAAATTTCATTCAACTTCACAATTGTGTTCCACTTGTTGATTCTTCAACAAAAATTTACATTTGGTATCTTTATGCTTGAAACATGATATGTGGGAAAAGGTTGAAAAGTTCCAGGGGGCCGAACACTTTGAATCCCGAGATGCTTCACAGAAATTTATAACGTTGAGCTGTGAAAATAAAATAAAAAAAAAAAAAAATCACATTTTCCCCCACAAAAATGTTTTTACCCCCAAATTTTGCATTTTCACAAGAGTAACATGAGAAATTGCACTGTACAATTTGTTGTGCAATTTCTCCGAAGTACGACGATACCCGATATGTGGGGTAAAACTACTGTTTGGAAGAACAGCAGGGCTTGGAAGGGAAGGAGCATTTGAATTTGGGAACACAGAATTTGCTTGATTTCTCTTGGGGGGCGAGGGCCATTTAGCTTTCACAGAACCTTTGTGCTACCAGTAATATGGAAACCCCCTATATTTCACATGACAGACTTGAATAGTGACTTGCTTTTTTTGTGGATTGAGTTGAAGCTTTTATTGGGAACATTTTACGTAACATTTATGATCACATTTATCCGGCACTCTACGATGAGCACTTACATCACGGATTCCATATAAACCTCTGAGTGATGTGATTCAGATGAAACTCCTGAGGGATCCATTCACTATAAGGAGGTAGCAGAGTTACTCTGGACTCCGACAGGCCTCTGTTCAGCGGTGTACTTTTTTCAGAGGTGCAAAAAACTGTGGCAGACGGCATTTTATGTACCCCTAATAAAAAGAGAAAACATCGCCAGATCACAGGTCAGACGGCGCCCACAGTGCCTCCACCTGCCTCATTATAGGTCATCTCCTGCCAGGGGTTCCGTCTAAATCCCATATTTCAGAGATTTACACAGAAACCCCAGTGTAAGTACTCAGCAAAGAACGCAAGATAAATGTGAGCTGAGCCTTCCTGCAATCTTTGGGAGGCAGAATGAAAATAGACAGTATGTGAAGAATTGGATTTATTTTTTACGCTGTTCCTGGTGTGGTATAAGTGATTAGACAACTTTATTCTTCGGGTCAGTGCATTACAGCGATACCAGATTTATATCGGCTTTTTTGGTTTGACTGTTGTCACACACTAAAAGACGCTTTCTTTGTTTTCAAAAACTAGTTTTTTGCATCACCATATTTTGAGAGCTATAATTTTTCCATATTTCTGCTGACAGTCATGTGAGGGCTTGTTTTTTTGCAAGACAAGTTGATGTTTTTATTGGCACCATTTTCGGGCTTTCTAGTCCGATTTTTGGGAGACAGAACAAACAAACCAACAATTCAGAAATTGTTGTTTTTTTTTTCTTTTTTAATGCTGTTCCATGTGTGGTAAAATTGATAAGGAAGCTTTATTCTTCGTGTCAGTAGGATTACAGCGATACCCCATATGTATAGTTTTTTATGTTTTGGCGCTTTTTACACAAAACTATTTTCCAGAAAAAAATATTTTTGCATCAGTTTATTCTGAGCATTAACTTATTTTTCGGCTATTGGAGCTGTATGGCAGCTTGATTTTTGCGGGACAAGATGATGGTGTCAGCTATGCAATCTTTATTCAAATTAGTCTTTTTGATCACCTTTTATTCCACTTTTTGTTAGGCGGTATGATAATGCATCTTTTTTTGCCTTGTTTATTTTTTTTTTTTTTACAGTGTTCACTAAAGGGGTTAACTAGTGGGACAGTTTTATAGTTCGGGATGTTAATATTTATGGGTACAATTTTTTTTTAATTATGTGATTTAAAAAATATATATATTTGACAACTTTTTTCACTTTTTTTTTTAACTTTCCTACTTATTCCCACTATGGGACTTTCACTTTCTGCAGTCTGATCGCAGTGATAAGGTATAGCAATGCAGCAGCATGATGTGCATAATCTAACTAACTTGCTAGTGCCTGGTGACCCGAATGTCGTCATGACGACATCGGGTCACCATGGCAACGATTGGGACCCCGCGATGATATCACAGGGTCTCCGATCCAAGGGCAGAGGGGCTTTCTTCCCCACTGCCTGCTGGCTAAATGCTGCAATCACAACGACTGAAGACTTTAGAAGGTTAAAGTGCCGGGAGCGGTGCGGCCACCGCTCCCCAGCACGGAGAGCCGGGTGTCAGCTGTCAGAATCAGCTGACATCCGGTGGAAAACGCTGGCGCACAGTCCCATGTGTGCAGGGGATCGCCATGAAGTACATGTACTGCATTGGTCAGCAAGTCCTTCCCAATCATTACATACATAACTGTAAATATCGGGAAGAGGTTAAAGGGGTTGTCCTGCATTAGGGTACAATTCTAAAGTCACTATGACTGCAGACTTGGAAATCCTCACAGATTGCGCTGTGAGAATTTTCTGTTACCGGTGGTGTGAGCAGTGGACACGTGACCTCAAGTACGTTATTTCCATACATTTGGTCATGTGCGGACTAGATGGGGTGTGGCCTCACTCAAGGTAAGTGTATTGAGCGAAGCTAAATGCGTCTAGTCAGAATGTGGCCGGAAGTAAGCAGATCTCATACCTGCAGTCATATAACTATTCCAGGCGCTGGCACTGGAAAATCCGCATAGCACGCAGTGTGCAATGTTAGGATTCACAAGCCTCTTCCAGTCACAAAGAATGACTGCAGAATTGTACCTTGTTGCCAGACAACCATTTTAATTGTATATTACAGAAATCAGTACTGTAACTGTAAAATACTGGAGTAGCAAAAACCACAGAGCTCACTACAGAAAAACAAACAAGGTCCACCGGACTGCATAAAAGCATCTCCCAGAATAAGAGAGTCAGCCTGCTGCCTGATAACCAAGTGCAAGCAGCGTCTCATAATATCGTTGGCCAAATGGTAAATTAAAAGTTAGACAGACTTCCAACATTTAACAAATTTGTTTTATTTTTTGTTTTATTGTTACCACATATAGTATAAATCAAGAATACCGCTTTTATGCAGAAATCAATATTAAAAAAAAAATCTATCAATATCACAAGGAACAATAAGGCCGGGTGCCCATGATATGGAACTACCAGCGCTTTGGACGTAGGGTATTTTTGCGGCATAAAAGGTGCTGCCTTCTATTGAACTCGGGTGAATTCTCTGTGTTCACCGAACCGTGCTGATTTACCACATTCAATACATTCCATTGATGTAAATTTTGTTACAAAGACTAGCGTCTCCGCAAGATAAATTGACATGCTGCGGTCTTGATAGACGCGCTGCATGTCAGTGTCCGCGGTGATCCACAGGTGATTATGCACGCATAGTGGACATGGGATTTCTAGAAATCCCATACACTATGCTGTCACAGCTGGCCACTACAGGTTTGACGCTGCATAAATACGCAGGATCAAACATGCAGCAAGTTCCTGATCATGGGAATATACACTTAGGAGAGAAGGGACCGCAGCACTCTGGTAAATACCTGTACAATGCTGCAGTGGGTGAGCATGGTCCCATTCACGTGAATTGGATTGCGCAGCAGAGCCCTCCAGTACCAGGGGCAGCAGAGCCCTCCAGTACCAGGCGCAGCAGAGCCCTCCAGTACCAGGCGCAGCAGAGCCCTCCAGTACCAGGCGCAGCAGAGCCCTCCAGTACCAGGCGCAGCAGAGCCCTCCAGTACCAGGCGCAGCAGAGCCCTCCAGTACCAGGCGCAGCAGAGCCCTCCAGTACCAGGCGCAGCAGAGCCCTCCAGTACCAGGCGCAGCAGAGCCCTCCAGTACCAGGCGCAGCAGAGCCCTCCAGTACCAGGCGCAGCAGAGCCCTCCAGTACCAAGCGCAGCAGAGCCCTCCAAAACAATGAAGGAGGAACAGTGATTTTATTTTTCCAAGTCTTCAAAACCTAGTGCCCCCAACATTTAGACATTTTTGGCATCACAAAAGCAATATGCCATGAATTTATAAGACAAGAAAATTCTATTAAAATCACTTATATTCTGTTAAAAATCCTCTGTGGATCCTTAGCAGCCTGCTAGAAACTCACAAAAGCTGGACTCACAAAACACTACCTTTGTTTGCTTCTGCCTCTCGTAATAGTTTGCACATAAAACTGAATGTCTGCTATAATTTCATTGAACTGCAGCAGACGGAGGGTAAAACCAGCTCCATAAAGCTGTCAAAATACTACTTCATGTTTACCCCATCCAACTGGGAAAAAGCTGCCATTCTTCTTTTAATAATTCTTCCTGGCATTAATCAGTCATTGTACATTAGAAGCAGCAGCTGGAGTGTTCCGAGTGATAATGAAACCTGCAACAAGCCATCTTCAGCCGTCTCGCGCAGACAATAAGGGAATTAAAATTTCAATTTAAATGCAGAGGTCTGAAACACGCTTCAGTGGCAAAATTACTTCAATTAATGTGAACTGAATATAAAGAGATGACTGCGCCAAAGGTGATGCAGCAAACTTGAGAGTTGTGTCAATTAATGAACCCAGTTAAGCCTTAGTGTGCCGGCTGCCTTCCAGAGGTGTACATCATAGGACTTTACTTCTGCTACACAAACCTTTAACCCTTACACACAGCCATGTACCAGCATCAAGAGATTGCGCAGCTTTGATCAAGAATGGGCACTGTATAAATGTACCAATAAAAATGCTCGCCACGCGGGCGTAGAACGGGTTCAATAGCTAAATATATGTAAGCCAGTCTGTTAAGTTAGGTTTATGCACAGTATATATATATATATATATATATATATATATATATATATATATATATATATACACACACACATGCATACACAGTGGGGAAAAAAAGTATTTAGTCAGTCAGCAATAGTGCAAGTTCCACCACTTAAAAAGATGAGAGGCGTCTGTAATTTACATCATAGGTAGACCTCAACTATGGGAGACAAACTGAGAAAAAAAAATCCAGAAAATCACATTGTCTGTTTTTTTTCATTTTATTTGCATATTATGGTGGAAAATAAGTATTTGGTCAGAAACAAGCAATCAAGATTTCTGGCTCTCACAGACCTGTAACTTCTTCTTTAAGAGTCTCCTCTTTCCTCCACTCATTACCTGTAGTAATGGCACCTGTTTAAACTTGTTATCAGTATAAAAAGACACCTGTGCACACCCTCAAACAGTCTGACTCCAAACTCCACTATGGTGAAGACCAAAGAGCTGTCAAAGGACACCAGAAACAAAATTGTAGCCCTGCACCAGGCTGGGAAGACTGAATCTGCAATAGCCAACCAGCTTGGAGTGAAGAAATCAACTGTGGGAGCAATAATTAGAAAATGGAAGACATACAAGACCACTGATAATCTCCCTCGATCTGGTGCTCCACGCAAAATCCCACCCCGTGGGGTCAGAATGATCACAAGAACGGTGAGCAAAAATCCCAGAACCACGCGGGGGGACCTAGTGAATGAACTGCAGAGAGCTGGGACCAATGTAACAAGGCCTACCATAAGTAACACACTACGCCACCATGGACTCAGATCCTGCAGTGCCAGACGTGTCCCACTGCTTAAGCCTGTACATGTCCGGGCCCGTCTGAAGTTTGCTAGAGAGCATTTGGATGATCCAGAGGAGTTTTGGGAGAATGTCCTATGGTCTGATGAAACCAAACTGGAACTGTTTGGTAGAAACACAACTTGTCGTGTTTGGAGGAAAAAGAATACTGAGTTGCATCCATCAAACACCATACCTACTGTAAAGCATGGTGGTGGAAACATCATGCTTTGGGGCTGTTTCTCTGCAAAGGGGCCAGGACGACTGATCCGGGTACATGAAAGAATGAATGGGGCCATGTATCGTGAGATTTTGAGTGCAAACCTCCTTCCATCAGCAAGGGCATTGAAGATGAAACGTGGCTGGGTCTTTCAACATGACAATGATCCAAAGCACACCGCCAGGGCAACGAAGGAGTGGCTTCGTAAGAAGCATTTCAAGGTCCTGGAGTGGCCTAGCCAGTCTCCAGATCTCAACCCAATAGAAAACCTTTGGAGGGAGTTGAAAGTCCGTGTTGCCAAGCGAAAAGCCAAAAACATCACTGCTCTAGAGGAGATCTGCATGGAAGAATGGGCCAACATACCAACAACAGTGTGTGGCAACCTTGTGAAGACTTACAGAAAACGTTTGACCTCTGTCATTGCCAACAAAGGATATATCACAAAGTATTGAGATGAAATTTTGTTTCTGACCAAATACTTATTTTCCACCATAATATGCAAATAAAAGGAAAAAAAAAACCAGACAATGTGATTTTCTGGATTTTTTTTTCTCAGTTTGTCTCCCATAGTTGAGGTCTACCTATGATGTAAATTACAGACGCCTCTCATCTTTTTAAGTGGTGGAACTTGCACTATTGCTGACTGACTAAATACTTTTTTTCCCCACTGTATATTAGTGAGTTTGTGTGCATTGGGGAACTTTTCCACATTTTTTTACACTACCCCTACAAACCTGAATGCATTTTCTTTGGATTTTATGTAATATACCAACCCAAAGTAGCCATGCTCATGGTGTGGAAATTTCTGTGCAGTTTTTTTTTTTTTTTCTTTCTCTCTCTCTCATTCTGCATCAAATCCACTGGACAAATTATAGAAATCAACCTACGGTTTCTGCCAACACGTGCGGAAAATAATGCGCAACGTGTGCACACACCGCTATTTTGTGTCTTATGCAGACCGCATTGGGAACTTATATACAACATTCTAGACATGTTCCCTTTAAATCCCAGAAACTGATGAAGCATATACAGTCATTATTGGCCGACATCTTCTCACACTCATGTGCTGATTCCTCACTGAAACATCATAATGAAAAACTGCAATCTCATTCTCTCCAGCGGTGCTACAGACACAAAGCCTGTGGAGAATTCTATCTGGCCCAAGATTTCATCTATAATAAGTTTATGCTTAAAACATACAATTCTGCCATTTCCCTCTCCAGACAACCCTACTTCAACACCCTCATTATCCAACAATCCTAAACGACTGACAATTTTTACATTCCCTCCTCAGTCCAAGAGTGCAAGCCCCAACTATCAACCTCAGTGCTAACGATGGGACCAACTATTTCAAAGAAAAGATTGACCAAATCAGACAAAATCTTCAAATATCATGCATTAGCTCCCCTCCTGCACTTCATCTAGCTCACTTTCGGTCTTTGAGCCGGTCACAGAAGAAGTTACCAGGTTCTTTGTATCTTCTCGACACTATTACCTCGCATCTTCTTCCGTCATTCTCCACTACTGTCACCATTCACCTAACTAAAATATTTAGCTTCTCTCATTTGGCATCTTTCCCTTCAAACATGGCAGCATATAGTTATTACTTAATCAAAACCATCCCTCCACCAGAACTGCTCTGCCCACTACACACCTGTCTCAAATCTCCTATTCATTTTGAAACTTCTGGAACATTTGGTCCACTTCCTAATCGGTTATCTCTCAGAAAACGCTTGTCTTGACCCTTTACAATCCTGTTTCTACTTTTTACACTTTACTGAAACTGCCCTTACTAAAGTCTCTTCTAATCTACTAACAGCTCAATCTCCCTGCTGATTCTTCTGATCTTGCCGCAGCATTCAACACTGTAAATCAGCAGCTCCTCCTCACTATGCTCCACTCGGGCTCAGGGGTACTGCTCTTTCTTAGTTCTTCTCATAATTCTGACAGCAACTTCACTGTATTTTTTGCTGCCTCCTCTTCCTGTTTTCCGGTGGCTGGTACTGGTAATGTGGTGCAGAGATCCGGATAGGGCAGTGATTGTCAAATCATCTCCAAGCCCATATAATGGAGCCTCGGGGACAGCATGTGTGTTTGAGACCCTTAATCTATATGCGGACAACACCCAATTATTCCACGGATTCTGAGCCTTTTGTTTTGTCACAAATTGTACTTTATAATAGTGGTATCATTTCTTCAACATGACTTGCATTAATTTGTGAAAAAAAAAAAATGAAATTTGGCAAAAATTTGGGAAATTACTACAAAATACCAGTGATTGTCTTTCTGCCGTCTCTAACATCCCTCTAAGACGGAATCAGTCAAAAACTGAACTCCTTGTTTTTCCTCCCTCTACCAACATTCACAAACCCTATATTGCCATTTCCGTAAGTAGCTCTACCATTACTCTTCAGCAGCACGCCTCTATCTTGGGGTTATATTTGACTACGATCTTTCCTTCACTCCCCACATTGATCACTCGTGCACTCATGTCACCTAAGAGCAACAGTAATCAAGTTTTGCCAAGTCAAAGGTAAGAAATGGTCAAATTCTAGAGATATTTTTTGAGGTGTAGAGGTACTTCTCACAAACTTTCAACATCATCAAAAACTTAATTTATTTCAGTTCTTCAATACACAAAGTGAAACTCATAGTTATATAGAGTCATTACAAACAGAGACATCTATTTCAAGTGTTTATTTCTGTTAATGTTGATGATTATGGCTTACAGCCAATGAAAACCCAAAAGTCATTATCTCAGTAAATTAGAATAATTAACAAAATACACCTGCAAAGGCATCCTAAGCATTCAAAAAGGTCTCTTAGTCTGTTTCAGTAGGCTCCACAAACATGGGGAAGACTGCTGCCCCATGGTAGCTCTGGAGTCATTGCCTCAAGAGCGCAACAGCGCGAAACTGCCGTTGTCAGCTGTTACTCCACTCCTGATATCACTCCCCCGGCCGACATGTACTGCAAGTGCCAATAATTCAAGCGATATCTGCACCAAGTATATTTTTGGCACATTAGATATTAAATCTTTATATACGGTCATCAATCAGGAAAAAGGCTGATCGGCGGCAGGTTATTACCTGAACTATTGGGAATTTATACTCCGACGCAAGTTGGATTCATCCAAGAATGTATAAAATTCATTTTAGATCATAATTATTTCTTATATGAAGATCAATTCTTTTTACAGAGATGGGGTACTGCCATGGGGACGCGGTTTGCCCCATGCTACTCTAATCTTTACGTAGCTAAATAGGAGGAGTCGTACGTACTCAAAGCCGGGCACCTCCATAAGGGTTTGGTTCTATGGCATCGCTTCATTGACGACGTGTTTTTTATTTGGGAAGGGACACAAGGGGACCTCCAATTGTTTTTGACCGGTCTGAATAAGAATGACTATGGTTTGGAATTCACCCCCATAACTAGTACCACTAATATCAACTTTCTGGATCTCAATATCTTTGTGGAGAATGATCAACTATTGACTAGATGTTTCCATAAGGAAGTAGATTCAAATAGCTTTATTCATTTAACAAGCTGCCACCTCCCTGCATGGTTAATAAATATCCCAAAAACAGAATTAGTCTTACCGGTAATTCGATTTCTAGGAACCTTCCACGACAGCCACATCGGAGGTTGTCTTCCCCGCCCTAATAGGGGACAGGAACACAAAGAGGTTAAATACCGTTCCCCTTCCTGCAACCACCAGTGTTTTCCTGGACACTAGTATGAATAGTTACCACCAAAGTGCAGGAGTCATCCAATAAGAACATCAGACAGGGAGGGAAATTAGTGCTGTCGTGGAAGGTTCCTAGAAACCGAATTACCGGTAAGACTAATTCTATTTTCTCCAGTCACCTTCCACGACAGCCACATCGGAGTATTACCAACAGCTAATTTCTCTAGGGAGGGATCACGGCCTGCAGAACTTGTCTGCCAAATGTTAAATCCCTACTGAAATTTAGCCTGTAATGTCTGGTGCACGTGTGAATAGACGACCAGGTGGCGGCTCTGCATATCTGCTCTGAAGAAGCATTCCCCCTTTCTGCCCATGATGTTGCTATCGCACGGGTAGAATGTGCCTTCAGTGAAGCTGGTGGGTCCAGCTTCTGTGATGAGTAGGTCAGGCAAATAGACTGTCTGATTCAGTTCGCAATCGTGTTTTTTTGCCGCCTTCTTGCTTTTACTTCGTCCTGAGAACTGGATGAATAGATTCTGGTCAATCAGCCAGGCTTCAGTCTGCTGTAGGTAAAATAGGACCACTCTGCGAACGTCGAGAGTGTGGAAGGTCTCTTCTTTAGGGTTGGAAGGGCCTGGGCACAATATCCTGATCCCTATGGAAATTTGAGACCACTTTAGGTAGAAAAGAGTGATCTAATCTCAAGATAATACTATCTGCAGTGATTGTGAGGTAAGGTTCTTGTATTGACAGGGCCTGTAATTCTCCTATACAGTGCCTTGCAAAAGTATTCGGCCCACTGGATCTTTTCAACCTTTTCCCCACATACCATGCTTCAAACATAGAGATACCAAACGTAAATTTTTGGTGAAGAATCAACAACAAGTGGAACACAATTGTGAAGTTGAACGAAATTTATTGGTTATTTAAAATTTTTATGGAAATGCAAAAACTGAAAAGTGGGGCGTGCAATATTATTCGACCCCTTTACTTTCAGTGCAGCAAACTCACTCCAGAAGTTCATTGTGGATCTCTGAATGATCCAATGTTGTCCTAAATGACTAATGATGATAAATATAATCTACCTGTGTGTAATCAAGTCTCCGTATAAATGCACCTGCTCTGTGATAGTCTCAGGGTTCTGTTTGAAGCACAGAGAGCATCATGAAGACAAAGGAACACAACAGGCAGGTCCGTGATAGTGTTGTGGAGAGGTTTAAAGCCGGATTTTGATACAGAATGATTTCCAAAACTTTAAACATCCCAAGGAGCACTGTGCAAGTGATCATATTGAAATGGAAGGAGCATCACACCACTGCAAATCATCCCTCTAAACTTTCATCTCAAACAAGGAGAACATTGATCAGAGATGCAGCCAAGAGGCCCATGATCACTCTGGATGAACTGCAAATATCTACAGCTGAGGTGGGACAGACTGTCCATAGGACAACAATCAGTCGTACACTGCACAAATCTGGCCTTTATGGAAGAGTGGCAAGAAGAAAGCCATTTCTCAAAGATATCCCTAAAAAGTGCTGTTTAAAGTTTGCAACGAGCCACCTGGGAGAAACACCGAACATGTGGAAGAAGGTGCTCTGGTCAGATGAAACCAAAATCGAATATTTTGGCAACAATGCCAAACGATATGTTTGGCGTAAAGGCAACACAGCTCATCACTCTGAACACACCATCCCCACTGTCAAACATGGTGGTGGTAGCATCATGGTTTGGACCTGCTTTTCTTCAGCAGGGACAGGGAAGGTGGTTAAAATTGATGGGACGATGGATGGAGCCAAATACAGGACCATTCTTGAAGAAAACCTGTTGGAGTCTGAAAAAGACCTGAGACTGGGACGGAGATTTGTCTTCCAACAAGACAATGATCCCAAACATAAAGCAAAATCTACAATGGAATGGTTCACAAATAAACGTATCCAGGTGTTAGAATGGCCAAGTCAAAGTCCAGACCTGAATCCAATCGAGAATCTGTGGAAAGAGCTGAAAACTGCTGTTTGCAAACGATCTCTATCAAACCTAACTGAGCTCAAGCTGTTTGCCAAGGAAGAATGGGCAAGAATTTCAGTCTCTCGATGTACAAAACTAATAGAGACATACCCCAAGTGTCTTGCAGAGGTAATCGCAGCAAAAGGTGGCGCAACAAATTATTAAGTTAAAGGGGACGAATAATATTGCACGCCCCACTTTTCAGTTTTTGAATTTCCACAAAAATTTAAAATAACCAATAAATTTCATTCAACTTCACAATTGTGTCCCACTTGTTGTTGATTCTTCACAAAAAATTTACATTTGGTGTCTTTATTTTTGAAGCATGATATGTGGGAAAAGGCTGAAAAGTTCCAGGGGGCTGAATACTTTCACAAGTCACTGTACGTCTAGCTGTAGTGACTGCGACTAAGAAGACAGTTTTATGAGTTAAGTTCTTTATGGTCATGGATTCTAAGGGCTCATATGGATCATGGGTTAGGCTGTGGAGCACAATGTTGAGATCTCAAGGAGACACCTGACTATGGAGTTTAGGGCGAATCCTGGATGCCGATGACATAAAACGTTTGATCCAGCAGTGGCTAGCCAAGTCAAGATCAAAAAAGGTGCTAAGAGCTGATACTTGCACTTTCAGTGTGCTGGGAGTAAGGCCCATTTCTAGACTATTTTGTAAAAAGTCTAAGACCTGTGCTATATTGGGATGGAAGGGATCAGGGGTGTTTGGGGAACACCAGGACGTAAACCGTTTCAAACCTTGGCATAGATGGCATTGGTTATTGGCATTCTGCTTTTCTGGAGGGTTTGGATTACTTTATCCGAGAATCGTTTGGATCTCAGGATTTCGGCTTCAGTAACCAAGCTGCCAGGTTCAGTTTGTGAAGGTCCGGGTGTAGCAGAGGACCTTGGTGAAGGTCGACTTTTTGAGGTAGAAGCCTTACTGAGCCATGTCCAGTAGGGCACTGTACCAGTTTCTTTCAGGCCACAGAGAGGCGATTAGAATTGTAGGGACCCTGTCTGTCTGTAATTTCTGTAACGTCCTTGCCAGCATGGGTATGGGTGGAAAGGCATAAGCGAGGTTGAAATTCCATAGTTGGGTGAAGGTATCTATTCCTTGAGCCCTGTCCGTGTGGTAGAAGGAGAAGAATGTCTCTGCTTTCGCATTGTGCCTGTTGGCAAACAGGTCCACCTCTGGAGTCCCCCATCTTGAGGTTAAGGATGAAAAAACTGCTTGGTCCAGACACCACTCTCCTGGATGGGTGTCTTTCCGGCTGAGGAAGTCTGCCTGGGTGTTGTCTGACCCATTCAGATGTACCGCTGTGATTGATAGTAGGTTTTCCTCTGCCCAGGAAAAAATCCTGGCTGCTATCACCTTCAGACCGGCATACTTCGTACCTCCCTGGTGCCAGAGATAGGCCACTGTGGTCATGTTGTCCGAGTAGACGCGGACATGGTGGTTTTGGATAAGCGATGATGACGCTTTTAAGGCCTCTTCTACAGCCTTCAGTTATCTCCAGTTTGAGGAACTGGTGCTGATGCTTGGTGGCCATCATCCTTGAAAGTAGGATCCCTCTACTACTGCCCCCCAACCACGTTAGCTGGCATCTGAGCGGAGTGTTTTCAGGGGAAGCTGATCCCAGCTGAAGGTTTCGGTAATTCACCCACCACCTCAGGGCCGATTTTACATGACCAGGGAGGGAAATTCTTTGGGTCAACGGAATCTGTCATCTTCTGGAAAGCAGAAGCCCGTGGGTTTGTAGGAAACGTGTATGGGCCTGATCCCGAGAGACCGCCTGGATAGATGCGGTCAGAGATCCTAGAATAGACATCAATTCTCTGAGGGTCGATGCCCTCTGGTCCTTGAATCTGTTTATTCTGCGGACAAGGTCAACTTGACGATCTCTGTGTAGAAAGGATGTTCTTTTCTTTGAATCCAAAAGAATCCCTAGGAACTTTCTCTTGGTGGAGGGATGGATTTCTGACTTCTATAGGTTCGGGATCCAACCCAGGGATTTTAGCATCTCCAGGACATTCGCCACGTCTACCTTCAGACGTGGGATAGATGGTGCAGTGATGAGAAAATCGTCCAGGTATGGGATAATGCATATCCCCTGGCGCCGGATGAACATTACTGCTTCCGCCATGATTTTGGTAAAGATCAGCGGTGGTGATGAGATGCCGAAGGGTAGGACGTTGAATTGGAAATGGCTGACTTGTTGGCCCTGAGAGACTGCGAATCCGAGGAATTTCCTGTGCTCTGGATGGATTGGCACATGGTAGTATGCATCCCTCAGATCCACTGTTGCCATCACCCAAATGTGTCCGATGAGCGGGATTGCGGAACTGATTGATTCCATCTTGAATCGCCTGTACCAGACCGATTCGTTTAATGGCTTCAGGTTTATAATGATCCTGTTTTTCCCCGATGGTTTCGTTACCAGGAAAAGACGTGACTAATGGTCGTGTCCTTCTTCCTGTTTTGGAACCCGTGAAACTACCTTCGACCGAAGCAGATTTTGTAGGTCCTTTAATAAGGAGTCTTGGAGATGTGGGGATTGTAGGGAGGTCACCCTTAAGCACTGCGGGGGAAGATTCTCGAACTCTATTTTTAGTCCATGTCGTAAGGTACGGAGGACCCATTGATTTCGTGGAGATGGACTGCCACTGGGTGAAGAAGAGTAAGAGTCGACCCCCGACCGGTGCGCCATCATTGCTTGTGTGTGGTCTGTTGTTGGTTAGAGACAAGTATGTTCTTGCCCTTGCCTCCTTTGGGATAACTCCATCTCCCTGTTTTGCCTTTCCTCCTATACTCTCTCTGTGAGGGTTGGTCACGGGGTGGATGAAAAAAAGTCTCTTAGGATTCTTGTGCTCTGGGAGAGATTTCTTCTTGTCCGAGGCCTTGTCCAGGATGTCATCCAGGACAGGCCCAAACACATAGTGGCCCTGGAATGGGATGGCAGATAATTTGGAGGTAATGTCGCCCCCCCAAGATTTTAACCAAGGCACTCTCCTAGAAGAGTTGGAGAGGACCGCTGCTTTTGCGGCTACCCGGACCGACTCGGCGGAAGCATTGGCTAGGAACCCCGTTGCTTTCTGCAGTAGGGGTAGGGAGTCAAGTATGTCCTCTCTCGAGGTGCCCGGAGTCAGATGATCCTCAAGTGTGCGTAACCAGAGGAATAGGGATCTGGCCATGCATGTGGAGACTATATTGGTTTTCAGTAGATTTGTAGAGGTGTCCCAGGACTTCCTTAATAGGCTCTCTATTTTACGATCCATAGGATCTTTGAGCTGGGAAGAGTCCTCAAAAGAGAGGGTTGTTTTCTTAGATACCCTGGACACCTGCACATCCACCTTTGAGGTTTCCCATAAGGAGCTATCGCCATCCAGGGGGAAAGGTTTATTTTTAGTTTTGAGGGTACATTAAGGCCTTTTTCGGGGAGAACCCATTTGTGGAGGATCAGATTTTGTACATTTTCGTGTACATGAAACCCCTTTTGATCTTTGGGCTTCAGACCCCAAAACATTTCATCCTGTACTGTGTATTTCACTTCTTCCTTCTCCACCCCCATGGTGCCTCTAACCATACTGATCAGTTCACCTATATCCTCGGAACTAAAATAGTATTCTTTGTTCCCTAATGTAGGGGTAGTAAGTGGAGGTGGAACCCACATTCTCCCAAGCGTCATCCGAACCCGAGGACTGAATCTCGCCGGAGTCCGATTCCACCGGAGTTTTTTTCCTCTTCCTAGAGGGAGGTGGTTGTGGTACCGGGATCTGGGAGAAGGCAGCCATGGAGGTCTGGACTTCCTGTTCTATGAGGGATCTAATGCTATCCAGGAGAGAGGGCTGCTCGGCGCGTAAGACCTCATCCGTACAGGACTGGCAGAGCTTCTTCCCATATGAAGAAGGGAGTCTGGCAGC
Organism: Dendrobates tinctorius; assembly: GCF_039654945.1. Taxonomy (NCBI): domain Eukaryota; kingdom Metazoa; phylum Chordata; class Amphibia; order Anura; family Dendrobatidae; genus Dendrobates; species Dendrobates tinctorius. The sequence continues at coordinate 3,068,392 of NW_027361734.1, forward strand.
ACACATTCTACATTTGCGCTGGTCCTCTTATGGTCAGGGAACTTGTCTCCCTATAAGAGAAAGAGAAGGTATACTAAGGCACTGAGGGAACAAACGCTGGAGAGCCGGTGCCGACGCCTGCTACTTACAGTAGGAGGGGGTACGCTGGGCTCCGCAGACGCAGAAAAAGAGGGCTTGTCACCGTCCATGTCGGTCTGTCCACAGTCACGTCAGACAGGATAACTCACCTGGTGACTCCTCACCCGGATTTAAAAAAATCGAGGGTCCAGCATAATCTGTACTCCTCCTCCACCCTTTGGCCCAGTGGAGGGGGGAACCACCTCAGGAACGCCCCAAGATGTGACCGCCGGTCCCAGGAGCAAAGTGCCGGCCGGTGCGTGCGTGTGTTCCACCGTGGAACGCATAGGAGCAGACCGGAAGTGACGTGCACCCCAGTGTGGAGCACACAGAGATGACCGGGAAGTGGAGGTGCGCCACCACCGGCCAACGCGCGCTCCCAGGAGACAGCAGCACAGGGGAAGAGGGAAGCCGAGGAGCTACTGGAGGCCCCCGACGTGCACATCACTGCCCCGCTTTACCCCCAGAGGAGGCGCAGGAGAGGTGGGAGGGTCCAGAGTCCCTTGATGTACAAGAAGACGAGAGCAGCCACCGGAGGAGAGCAAGCGCCCAAGACCTCGGCTGCCCGGCATCTGTGATAGGTAACGTGGAGTGCTCCCGATCGCCGGCCACAGCAGCACCATTGGAAACCTCTTCATGCCCCATAGTGGACAAGAAAACACTGGTGGTTGCAGGAAAGGGAGGGGTATTTAACCTCTTTGTATTCCTGTCCCCTATTAGAGCGGCGAAGGCAACCTCCGATGTGGCTGTCGTGGAAGGTGACTAGAGAAAACTCAATTTACACGCATTAGACGTAATTGCACTAAGGTTATTGACTACCATAAAGAAGCTGATCATTTATCACAACAGTTCCTCAATAAAGGCTATCCGAAACCTTTGCTTGAACAAGCAAAAAAGAAAACAGAAGGAGTTCCGAGAAGCACGCTGGTAAACACAAGCAAGCCCAAACCCACAGAACATCCAACTACTAAGGATCAATAGGCCAATTACCATTTATTACCTAGTTTCATACTGGATATAAACAGTTTAATAAGATCATTAAAAATCATTGGCCAGTTCTACAAAAAGATAAACTTGTGAGGGAACATTTGCCAGCTTTTCCGAAATTCGTCTTTAAAAAAGCTCGATCATTAGGCTATTTCAATGTCCCTACCACTAAATTGGCCATAGGCATCAAAGCCAACACAAAGAACATTAATAGAAAATCTGCAGAACCCAACATAGATTTTGTACCCTGCAGGACATGTTATGGCTGCATGCATACTTCTTTTGAAAAAGTACGACAATGTAAATTTACTGATTCCAGCGGGACGAAGTAATTCAGTATCAAAGAAAAAAATCTTGTGTTTATCGAAAGGTGTCATATTTGGTGCAATGCCCATGCAAGAAACTATATGTGGGGTACACTAAGCAGTGCCTTATGGTGAGAATTAAGGAACATTTTAAGAATATTCAGAGGGGCTTTACGGGGCAACCCCTATCTCGTCACTTTAGTGAAGAACATAAGTCCATTGCGGGGGTTATGTTTACTGGTAACCAGACAGTTTATCACAACCCACGAGGGGGAGATTTTAACAAATGAATGTCTAGAGCAGAAACGCACTGGATATTTACCTTGGACAATTTGGCCCCGAAGGGCCTGAATCAGGAACTTGAGCTATTTGCATTTTAATCATCCTTAAGGAACACCTCATTGAGTATCCATAAGGAGGGTTTGGAGATATGAGTGTGTTCCTTCCCACCTAAAAAAAATAATAATTTTTTTTTCTTTGTAAGGTGAAGTTTGAGGGGTATACCCAACCATCTCATAATAATCACAGTTATTTTTAAATTTCATGTATTTGTTGAGGGACATTTTTATGTTCCACGTTAAATTTTTTGTCCATTTTTCTCTTTCTTAATGAATGACAACAAAGGTGATTTTATTCTTAATTTTATCCTATTTATAACCGTCATTAATCTTTTACGCAGTTCTTTGGCCCTTCCTCTTCCTTAATCCACCTAGACCCTGTTGGAGCATTTATAACACACAGGACCATTAATCTGAATTTTGAGATAAACTATACTGTATATACTAGTTATGATGATAAGAACAGAAAGTGGATTAAGTAGATTGATTTGTGAATGCCTGCCTGGCTGGCTTTAGCAGGTATACTGATACAGACAACCCTGCGGGGTGTTTTATATGTTTCAGAAGAGGGTGGAGCATTGATACATCCTGGGCAGGGGGTTGATGCTGGGGAGCCATAACCCTGATGAAGAAGAGCAAGGCTCTTTGAAATGCGTTGGTTGGCCCCCCTGCAACTTTCGGCATCATTCTGACTACTTTGCGCTCCTTACCCAGTGACGTCACACGTGGGAGGAGCTTATCAGTTTTTTTTTGTTTGTTTTTTTTTAATTTCTCGCGCGGCATCCAGGGACACTTCCGGACGGTGCTTCCCTGGCCCTGCTCTGCGCTCCAGCGGCATAACGCTACACCATCATGCCGCCTCAGCCTCGGAAACCCAGGCAAATGCACCCAATCGGGCACATCACGGAGCACTACCACGTTGCAGAGCGTTGTAACGTCCAGGTACAGGTGAGACAGCAGCTGCACTTAGGCTACTTTCACACTAGTGTTTCCTGGAGCTGCGGAGGGATGCGCACGGCCGCTGTGAAGCTCCGCCCACAGCTGCACCTCCTCCGGTCAGCTCCGCCTATGGGCGCATGATGTTGCATGCAACCTGCGTACCCCTATCTTTAGCATTGGGTACGCAGGCCATGCGCAGGTATGGATTTGCCGGCGCATGCGTCCTTTTGACGGTGCGCCGACCTGCACCAAATGCACCGTGCTGCATTTTGGTGCACACGGCACACCGTCAAAAGGACGCATGCGCCGGCAAACGCATACCTGCGCACGGCCTGTGTACTCAATGTTAAAGATAGGGTATGCAGGTCGCATGCAGCGTCATGCGCCCATAGGCGGAGCTGACCGGAGGTGCAGCCGTGGGCGGAGCTTCACGGCGGCCGTGCGCATCCCTTAGTGCTTGGGGTTCCTCTAGGGTTCCTCTAGTGATCTGCCTACTATCTAGAGACATTCACATGTGGACCTAGTTCAGGGTCAAAGGATTTCACTGACATTTGGGCATTCTATGAATGGATAATTATGGTATGGTAACCTTTTCTTCCCCCTGAGCCAGAGTGCATGGACTTTTAATCTATACAACTTACACTGCATTGATGTAACATAGTTGCTCATTTGTTTGTTTGCATACAAAGAGGTGTTTATTTGCAGACATAGTTTGGTGACAAATGGTCCTACTGATGTTGATACTTCTGGCTATTTCGGAAATTGCTTGACATGCTATGGTTATTCTTCCTTAGCTAGAGGGCATTTACTCTCGATTGATGTAACTTACACTGCATATATATAGTATAGTTGTTCATATACTTGTACAAGGTGTGTGGTAATACTGATCCTAAGCGTGGCTTCACTTTTAGTTTTATTCACTGACAAGCCCTGGCACTATTCTTGTTGTGTTGCCAGCAGCTCAGGATTGAAGGATCTAACAGGGCTTTGAGCGTCAGTGTGACCCCTTTTTTTGTGTTTTTAAAATTTTGCATTTCATTTTGAAATCAAGGTCCCAGAGTCTGGAGGAAGAGTGGAGATGCACACAATCCAAGGTGCTTGAGGTCTAGTGTGAAGTTTCCACAATCAGTGATGGTTTGGGGAGCCATGTCATCTGCTGGTGTAGGTCAACTGTGTTTTGTCAAGACCAAAGTCAGCGCAACCGTTTACCAGGAAATTTTAGAGCATTTCATGCTTCCCTCTGCCGACAAGCTTTATGGAGATGGAAATTTCATTCTCCAGCAGGACTTGGCACCACACTGCCAATAGTATCAATACCTGGTTTAAAAACAACAGTATCACTGTAATTGATTGGCCAGCAAATTCACCTGACCTTAATCCCACATAATCTATGGGGTAATGTCAAGAGGAAAAAATAACTTGAACAACATGCATGATGTAAAGGCATGTTCACACTGGCCATGGAAAGAAAAAAAACAAAGAAAAGACAATGTGTGCATATAAGCTAATGAAAATAAATAAGTAAAAAAGCAAGTGCATTAAATAATTAACATAGGGTACTTAGTAAACACTGATTATGATAAAAAAAAGCATTAAGCTGTCCCACAGCGACAAGGTGTACTCCAATGGGACAGTACCTACACTCTCTAATGTTAAAACCTACTTAGGGTGGTTTCACATTAGCGTTTCAGGGCGCAGCGACGGCATGCGCACCGCAGCCGCTAAGCCCCGCCCTTGCCGCGCCTCCTCCGGTAGCTCCACCTACGGGCGCATGATGCTGCATGCGTCCTGCATCACTGGGGACGCAGGCCGTGCGCAATATGCGTTTGGCGGCGCATGCATCCTTTTGACGGTGCGCCGACCAGCGCCAAACGCAACCTGTTGCAATTTGGTTGCGCTCGGCGCACTGTCAAAAGGACGCATGCGTCGCCAAACACATACTGCACATGGCCTGCATCCCCAGTGATAAAGATAGGGGACACAGGATGCATGCAGCGTCATGAGCCCGCAGGCGGAGCTACCGGAGGAGGCGCGGCAGGGGGCGGGGCTTAGCGACGGCCGTGCGCAGGCCGTCGCTGTGCCCTGAAACGCTAATGTGAAGCCACCCTTAGTGTGAATAGTGGCAGAAAGTCACCGGGTCCCAACCGGACACCCAGCTTTGGAGGGACTATATATGAACTGCCCAGCTCAGTGAAAAGGGGGCCACACCTTATTTGTACTGAATACAAAAATACAGGAAAAAAAAAAAAAAGAGCAGGAGTATAACTTGAATAACATGCATGATGTAAAAGCATGTTCACACTGGCCATGGAAACAAACAAAATCAAAGAAAAGACAGTGTGTGCATCTACCCTAATGAATATACTCCGCCTCAATTTTTTTTCTTCTCTGTATTTTTGTATTCAGTACGCGGCGGAGTGCGGATGTCTGTGTGTGCGTGTGTCTGCAGGTGTGTATGGGTGTGTGTGTATGCGGTAACACTACCGCCGGTACTGTCGGTCACAGCGCTGTGGGATCATGCTGTCAGATGTCAGCGTGATTCCGCAGCTGACTGTAACCCGCAGCAGTGAAGCAGGCTTAGCCCGATGAGACTACTGCTCCCACCTGGCTATGTCTGGTGTCACTGATAACAGGGGCCGCTGATGGGAGAGTAGTATCATCTGCCGGCAGGCGCCGGGAAAGGTCAGAGAGGTCTGGCGCCTGCGCACTGCAGGACTCTGCTCTGCCCTCAACAGGGCAGAGCAGTGCACCTGCGCAGGAGCCACGACGAGAAGCAAAGAAGAGGACGTCACCGTTAGAAGATGGGAGGCGCCGGACCAGACCGCGACACCCATTGGACCAAACCGGACACGGACCGCCCCAGGGTGAGTATAATATAACTCATTTTTCTTCTCTTTCAGGTTACATCGGGGGCTTATCTACAGCATTACAGAATGCTGTATATAAGCCCCTGATGGCGGTGCCGGCAGCTGATAGTCGAAAAATGGGGTGACAGACTCCCTTTAAAGACATTTGCAGCTTGTCAATATCTTATTTTAAAAAAGCCTCAAATGAAAAATTTTGTAATAAGATAGATCCCAGTACTTACCAGCATGTCAGTGGCATTTAGGTAGTGTTTACTAGCCATACATTGCTCCAGTTTCTGGGGCACCTGCTTGATATTCTCAATTTCATCCAGAAGGTTCAAGACATGCTTGTGTTCAATACCCTCAATCCACAGCTTTCTTAGCTCATCACGCTTGCAATGAAGGAGCATCTTACAGGACAAAAGGTTCTCTTTAACCTGCCAGGAAAAAATATATAATTGTCGTAAGTTAAATATATAGTTATACAGTTATCTTGTTGTTAAAGAGAAATGTCACAATTTCAAGTTATGTCTCAACACAATATATATAAAGCGGTAAACTTTTATTAGTGGATATTGCTGTATGGAATAGCACATCAGACACTACTATTCCATACATCACAAAAAAGGTATACCAACGCTTTATTTGAGCTTGATCGCTCATCACTAATACCGACATATTTCACAATAACTGAACCAAAAGGACACTCATTAGGCCTCTGTGGGGAAAATGGGAGCTGAAGGAAACATTTCACATAAATGCATGCAGCTTTTTGGACACTCCAAAAATACACTATTTAAGCCGCTTAATATGCATAACTGATGCACTTTCTTCATATGCATGTTCTAACGTTGCAACCCAGCAAATGTGAGCTATTCATGGACTTGTGGCCCCCATCAGCCAATCACAGCTCAGCTTTCTGCTCTTAAATTGCTATAAAAGATTAATGGGACTTTCCTCAGGACAGAATGAATGTTCAAACTAAGGGTCCCGTTACATTTAGCGATGCACCAGCGATCCCGACAATGATACGACCGGGTCAGGATCGCTGGTGCATCGCTAAATGGTCGCAGATCTCATCAGCGATGCAGCAGCGATAAGTGATCCATCGGCGCTCGCTCTCACCTGTCACACCGCAGCGATGATGATGACTTCCGCCTGCGTCCATGCGTCGCTAGTCGGTGCCAGCGGGACGCCAACGAGGGAAAAGAGGCCCAGGACATTTGAGCGCGATCAGCGATATCCAGCAGGGGGGGGGGCCGGTCGCAGGTACGTGTCGCATGTAGCGAGATCGCTAGCGATATTTCTGTTGCGTCACAAAATCAATGACACTTTAGCGATATCGCTAGCGATCTCACTATGCGAGAAGGGGGCTTAAGTCCTGCCGCTCGGTGCTTCATGGAGGGGCCAATCATTAAGTATACACCTGCTTGTTTTCCCTCAATGTCTACCCCCCTCTTCTTTGATTGACAGCTCTGGTGATATAGGGCCAGAGAAGGGCGGAGATAGATTTAAACCAAGCAGGTGGGAAGGTGAACTCAAATGTTTGGCCCCGTAAAGGAGCACCGAGTGCCTGTACTTGGTATGAACAGTCATTCTGTGCTGACAAAGTCCCTTGAAATTTGCAGTAAGTTTGGTTGCTATGGGCAACAAGACTAATTTTTCCTTTCCTTGGTTCTGACAAATGAGGCCCATAACTTAATAAAAGCCATGTTTTATCTGACTACAAGGAAAACAATTCACAGTAAAAACTGTTAGAAACATATTTGCACACAAAAGCCATCGATTAGTATTATCAACCATCCTATGTCATCTATATGGGCACACAAGTCAGAAGAAGTTGAATAAAATGATACCTTAATATCTGTGATCTTATGTCTAATTCCAGAGAAATCCACATTTCTCTCATTATGTAAATTAGCAGTTCAGGACTATGGACCGGGCTCTGATCTGCAGGAGAAAATGCCCACAGAGCTTATTTTAAATTAATGGACGCATTACTGGTATGATGTGTGATGGCCGCTCTCTGCTCCTCTGATCTCACTGCAGTGCTGTGGGTTATTATACCTGACACATCTACAGGTTCCTCTCAGCTCCAGCTTCCATCTCACAGGCAGACAGGGTTGCAATATTGTGGTAATACAGCAGAGCTCAGAGAGCTGCAAAAAATGTGTTTGTAAGAAGAGAAAGTACAGTTCTACTGTACTGGGTTAGGCTGGTTTCATATTAGCATTTTTGCGCGCGCATCGTGCGTTATCGGTCGCATGTGCCCCTATGTTTAACATGGCGGGTGCATGGTCTAGCGCTTGCACGCGTTCATCAGCGTTTTTGTGCGCATGCGCTTTTTCCAGGTGTTGCTAGATGCAACATGTTTTTTTGTTCCGCCCAACTTCGCTAAAAAGGTGTAGGTGTACCTTGAATTGTGCTGTTGTACATCACATTGTGCACAGTTTAGTTGTGTGTAGGGGCCATGGACTGGGACACTCGGGAAGCGGCTTGGAGAGCCTCTGCCTCTCAGGCATTTTTTGAGGCCTCAGATACAGGCCCTGATGATTCAGATTTTTCTTGTCTGACCACGGATCTAATTACAGCACAGAAGCAGGTATTAGGCTTCTATGGAATATCCGCTGTTTAGAACTCAAATTGGTCCCTAGGGGGTTAAGAATTTCCATTTTTCCTGCGTGGGAGCAAACTGTGACATTCCGCACCACCTGGGAACATGGTCTATTTCGCTCTTCCCAAATCTTAATTAGCATGTTGATTACACATGATAGAGAACTTTTGACCAGTGTCAAAGCTAATATTAAAAGTTTGGAGAATAAGCTGAACAACATTGAAGTATCACAGGTTCAACCCTTTAGAGCCAAACTAAAGGATTTACTAGACAAATATGATAAAGAAATTATGAACAAGAAAAAGTCCAAATTCCTTAGGGACAAAACAGATTTTGACCAAAAAACTGTCTATAACTGGTCACATCATGGGAACTCACGAAGGAGACCAAATAAACGAGGGTCCAAAGACACCAAAGGCACACCGGCAAACGAAGGCCACACCTCAAGTGATTTTTTATCCTCAGCAGAAAGCCAGTCAGACCCAGGACAAGGCGAGGACGCAGGAGGTATCGGATTATTCACCCGGATAACCAGGAACAGAGCCTACAGAACCCCATGGTACAACCAACGCAAGCAGTCTCGCAAGTGATAGAATCCTTGGCCTCTTGTGACCGGGAGTATGATGTGGCAAATAAAACAGAAACTTTTCAAATTATCAATTTATCTGATCATGTTCTAACGTCCACTGAGATGTCTGTGTTGAGTAAGGGCTTAACGTTTTCGCCTGTCCAACGTATGGACAAGTTCACACTGGTCAAGGATCTTTTTTTATTCTGCAGAAAATTATCCTTCAAGTTCTTCATGACAAAGCCAACATGTCTTCTTTTCTTGACCAAACGGATCAAAGAGTCTTCCAGGACTTGATGGATTTACTGCGAGAGGGAGAGAACTACAGGTAGGCCCAGGTTTCCATGGAGGAATAGATTTTGCATCTCACCTCCTTTCTCTATTGTGCATGCTATTAGAATTTTTTTTTTAAATGACTAAACGGGATATTGAAGCTTTACCAATGACTATTCCTGTTACCTCCAATTTATCATCAGCAGAGAAACGTGCCCTGGCCAATTTGAGATCTGCTAAGAAGTTTATTATTAGGGAGGTTGACAAAGGGGGCAACATAGTTTTATGACCCCACAATCTGTACCAAGAAGAAGCCCATAGACAATTGGACAATCAGAACCTTTATCGTAAGCTCCCTTCAAACCTGACTGGGCTGTATTCCACCAAATTGAGATCTCTAATTGACAAGGCCCTTGAATTGGACATTATCAATTCAGGTGAGCGTGCCTTCATTTGGGTAGAACAACCTACCACGTCTACCTTCTACATGCTACCCAAAGTTCATAGAGATCTTGTCAAACCATCGGGCAGACCAATCATCTCCAGGATAGGTAGCCTGTGTGAGAAAGAATGTACATACATTGATTTCTTTTTGCACCCTCTGGTGCTCCAGTTGCCCTCATATATTAGGGACTCATCACATTTTATAATGTTATATCAGGGCGTCACTCTGTCCCCGAATGAGATCATTGTTACTTGTGACGTTGAGTCTCTTTATTCGAACATCAATCACGACATCGGTATGCAGGTGGTGCTTTTCTTTTTGAACAACCAGTCAAATTCTGACAGAATGCATGATTCTTTCATCTGTGATCTTCTTGAGTTTGCTCTTAAGCATAATTTTTTCTTATTTGACAGGACATATTACCTTCAAATCTCTGGTGTGGCAATGGGGGCACGCTGTGCCCCATCTTTCGCAAATCTTTTTTTGGGATGTGGGAGGATACAGTAGTTTACACCTCCAAGTGGTTTAAGGACAAGGTACGTCATTGGTCTAGATTCATAGACGATACATTTTTTATCTGGTCTGGTTCTCCAGACGAATGCCTGTCCTTCTTGAAGTCTCGTAACGACAACCTTTGGAACATCTTTTTAACCCACACTTATTCATCTGTTTCAGTTAATTTCTTGGACCTCAAAATTATGTGCCAGGATGGTGTGCTGTCTACTTGTCTTTACCGCAAGCCTACAGCCATCAACAGTTTGCTTGAGTATCGCAGTTTTTATCCTTCGCATATTAGGAAAGGGGTCCCGATCGGGCAATTCTTAAGGGTCAGAAGGAACTGCACCAGTGATCAAGATTTTCGCAGGGAGGCATGTGATCTCAATGAGAGATTTAAAATGAGAAGTTATCCCAACAAGTGCATCTCCCAGGCTTATCAGAGGGCTAATCTGCATTCTCAAACTTCACTTCTGACGTCTACGAAGAGATCTATGGATAATCATTGCGGTTCATTACCAGCTTTAATACTCATTGGTTGCAGGTAAGGACGATCTTGGAGAAAAAGAGCTCCTAACTTAAGAGATATTCTCACAAGGAGTCATTATACCAGACTAAATCGGGGCATAGTTCTGAGGGGTTCTTTCCCATGTGGGGATTGCAATATCTGGCCATTCATGCATCCCACGCGTGATACCTTTTGAAATCCCATTGATCAGACGAAACACAAACTTAAGTCATATATTAACTGCAAAACAACCAATGTTGTCTATGCCATTGTCTGCCCATGTCCACAGATTTATGTTGGTCAAACCTCCCAGGAGTTACGCTGGAGGATTCAAAAACATTTCTCCACCATTAACACAGCTTCTGTTGACACCCGGAAAGGCAAGACCCTAACTTCGGTGGCATCACTTTCTTAAGTACCATGGAGGTAGATATTCTAATTCCTTAGTTGTGGGACTTGAACAAGTATATGGATCGGGTAGAGGTGGACCTCTTGAGAATTAATGAAGATCTTTTCTTTACAGGCTTTCTAGGTTGAATTGCACCATCTTTCTGGGTCTGAACTCGCAATACTTCTGAGTGATGTCTATAGTGGATGGAGAATGGGCTTCGTCCTCTTCCTTGGAGGTTCTGGTTAGATCCATGTGTCGTGGATTGGCTTCCATAACGGATTGGGGACAGATCCTTTTATCCCTTATTTGGAGGTTCCTGTTGCGTTCATGTGTCCTTACTCAATAGGAATATGTGACTTTTTTCAAAGTTGGAAGAAGAAACTCCTTTGACTCCTCGTTTTTATCTAACGTATAGAAGATTGGATCTACAGTTTCTTTCGGATACTTTGGACATTTTTTGGGGCCTGTGCGTCTCTTGATGCATGATATTTCAGCCAGAGAACCTTACACCACACAATGTCTCTGTGGGGTGGATTCTTTGTACCCCTTCTCTTGTTCCTGTTTTTTGGGTTTCATTTTTTATCTAGGTTATCCGACAATTGTATGACCAGGCGTCTCTTAAGAGAGCAGTTTCAGTACTTTATATTTTTGCTTTTTGTTTATATACCAAAAATCTTTTCGGCTTATTTTTAGGTGTGTAGGTTGATGTGTGCGTATATCATAAGTGCAGGTGCATGTGCACACACGCACGCGCATTTTTGCACACATATTTCACATTTCGGCCTCCTTTCAAGGTGGGCTCATTGTTGCATATGCGTGTGTACCTGTATACGCACGCGCCTTTTGTGCGTGTGTGTACAGTATGTGCATTTCTGCCCACACATACTTTACCGTGTCATTCATTGGCACGGTGGGTTAATTCCTTTATTTTTATATTCATTTTCTCATGTTTATTTTCATTTTTAAATATTTTTGCTTTGAAAAATATTTTTTTTTATGCATTTATCAATACATGCACAATGTGTCTGTTATGACTGGCATATATTCATGTTGCATACGAGAATGAAAAAACACAAAATCCTTTTTGTTTATTTGTGTATAATGTGTTCAATCTTTTATCTACATAAACAACTTATTTTATCTTTTCATCATTCCATGGGGCATTATCTCTGGTGTCTCACTTGGTCTGTCCACATTCCCGTTGTTGAGGTTTTATTCAATCTATTCGCACCTGTTAGAGTGCATTCACATTGGGCTCTTATGGCTGTATACATATTTTTGCTACCGGGAGATGCGCATGCGCTATAGGCCTTTTTTCCTGCATTTGGTCCCATGCATTGCGCTGGTTGTACTGGCGCGTGCGCACTGGGCTTGTACTGGCAGAGACGTCTGCCAGGACTTTGTATTAGCCGTCACTTCCGCTTCCGGTCCAGTGGATTCCTGCACACATGTAGATGTTTACCACTTACATTTGAGGCATTTAATGGCTGTGTGGATAACAATACTCACTTCCTCTGATGAAGCCGTCCTTGTAACGGCGACACGCGTTGGGTCTCCGCCTCTGCGCCCTGTGCTCACCAATTGATCTCCCATGGTTCCATTTATGGCATGTATATAAACGAATTCTCTCTGAAATTCTAAGGGACCGCCACCCTCATGCTAGGCCTTGTGCCTTTTCTTGTGTGGATGCTTTCATCTCAGCATTTTCTGTCAGCCATTTGCATGTGCGTTTGCACTCTCACAGATTGATATATTTGGCCGTTATATCAGCTTCATTGGCATATTTATTTCAGTATGCTATGGTGTGCATTCCTTTTTTCCAGGCTGATTCATGCCTTTATTGTTGTATGTGGTATAGTGGTCCGCTTTTTCCATGGGGGATTTATTATGCAGCTCTTTATTTAGTGACCATTTATGTCTGTTTGGAATCTTCTGCATAGTTACATGAATTGCCATTTATATGACTGCATTTGATGTTCACTTGGCTTTTTTTCTATGGAGCTGTTGTTATTTTTACCATCTTTATAATGCTTATGGTGTGCACAAGACCTATGCGGTTTTCACTGTGTGTATTTTTTTAATGTTTTTAATCATTTATTATCAACTAGATTATGGCCTGATGCTATCGCATCGGGAGGATGCGATAGCATCACACCTCTTGCCATGTTAACCCTCAACACACACTCCTCTCACCTTTCACCATCTCCACTCACTCTTTCACTCCACATACGACCCCTTCTCTCACTCCGTCTCTCATACTCATGCCGTCATCGCCGCTGCTCCACGATCCCCGACATCTTCTTCCGCCGGCGCCATCCTGGATCCAGACGTTGGCCACGCCGGCGACATGTTCTTGCGGCGACACCATCTTGAGTATCGTGAAATCCCGCGATACTCAAGATGGCGTCGCCGGAAGAACATGTCGCCAGCGTGGACGACGTCGGGATCCAAAATGGCATCGGCGAAATCTCGCGAGTTTTCGCCGACGCCATTTTGGATCCCGACATGTTCTTCCGGCGACGCCATCTTGAGTATCGCGGGATTTCGCTGATCCAAAATAGCGTCGCCGCAGGAACATGTCGCTGGCGTGGATGCCATCGGGATCCAAAATGGCGTCGGCGAAATCTCGCGAGATTTCGCCGACGCCTTTTTGGATCCCGACGTCCTCCACGCCGGCGACATGTTCTTGCGGCGACGCCATCTTGAGTATCGCGGGATTTCGTGATACTCAAGATGGCGTCGCCGCAAGAACATGTCGCCGGCGTGGAGGACGTCGGGATCCAGGATGGAGCCGGCGGAAGAAGATGTCGGGGATCATGGATCAGCGGCGATGACGGCGTGAGTATGAGAGACGGAGTGAGAGAAAGGGTCGTATGTGGAGTGAAAGAGTGAGTGGACGTGAGTGGAGATGGTGAAAGGTGAGAGGAGTGTGTGTGTTGAGGAGGAGTGGTGTGTTGAGGGTTAACATGGAAAGAGGTGTGCGGTGACGTCACCGGTTACAACTGGACGGAAGTTGTTACAACCGGAAGCTGCTTAGGGCATTTATTATTATAGATAAAGTAATCTCTTTTTATGATATATTGGTAGTGTGCATTCCTATTAGTGGCTTGCTTTTTCTTTTTTGTTTTCAACCTCATTAAAAAAAACGCATGCGATCACATTTGGGTTATCATGGCCAACAGTGCATTGTTTATTGTACTGCTCTGTGATGCGGCAGTGACTCTTGGCGGTGATCACACAGGTGTGTGTGATGCTAGAGATATTCTAGCATCATACACATTTGTGTTATCATGGCAAACAGTGCATTGTCTATTGTATTGCTCTGTGATGCGGCAGTGACTCTTGGCAGTGATCACACAAGTGTGTGTGAAGCTAGTGATTTGCCCATCAGTGCATTGTCTAATTTTTTTAATTTCTTTTTCCCACAGTGAACAAAGTCAGAACCCATTGGCGCTCGATGAAGGACCGCTTCAACAGGGATGTTCGTCAGGAGGGTCAGGGTCTCAGTGGTGCTGCGGCAAGGACCAGAACAAAATACAGATTCCATAGGGCGTTGGCGTTCCCAAGACCGGTCCTTGCCACCAGAGCGTAAGTATTTTTTGTTGTATTGTATTGTTTTTTACTCTGTGCTTTTCTATTCCACAGGAGTTGGCGCTTGTAAATGCATGATAGTAATTTTTTTTCCATTTCTTTTCACAGCACCTGGAGCAGCACCCTGCAACCTGTCCCTGGAGCGGTCCTTCATCGAACGACCTCGGACCCGTCCCAGCCATCCGACAGCCAGGAAGCAGCTTGCAGGTCGTCAACACAGACAACTGGAGATCAGGAAGCTGGTATGTCAGGTCTTCACCTGTCCCAGGTCTCTGCCACTGGTTTTGCAGGCACTTCCCGCCAGCGGAAGAGGGCCTCGGCCAGGAATGTCATGCCCAAGTTCCTTCATTTGAGCTTGGTCTTTTAGAATGGCATCAAGGCGCTGTCAGACAGAGTGGAAAGCGGTTTTAACCACATGGACCACCGCTTCCAGTCTGTCGACAGTTGCCTTGACCGTCTGCAAGCCGACCTCAACAGACCAGTGCACCATTTTTCAGCAAAAATGAACGGGCCATGGCGGAACACCTTAGTCCAGATCTCCAGCTGACTGTGATGCAGGCCTGCAACACTGCTTTCTTGCAGGATATGCAGCAGAGTCAGTACGTGCAGTAGTCAGTGGTGGCATTTCCACCTGTGTCATCACTGACTCGCTTCACCTCACCACCGACTTCTGCTGCATACCACTGCACGGCCACCTGCATTCCAAGCCAAGCCGGACAACACTACACCACCCCAAGGCCGAGTGCTGCTGGACATTCCACCGCCACCACCATGGCAAGTACTGCTCCTGTCTGGACCACCGCCGCCACAACTCCTCCAGCTTGGAGCACCGCCGCCGCGAACACTCCTCCAGCTTGGAGCACCGCCACCGCCCCTCCTGCTAGGAGCGCCGCCACTCCTGCTAGGAGCGCCAGCACTCCACCTGCATGGAGCACCGCCAGCACTCCACCTGCATGGAGCACCGCCAGCACTCCACCTGCATGGAGCACCGCCAGCACTCCACCTGCATGGAGCACCGCCAGCACTCCACCTGCATGGAGCACCGCCAGCACTCCACCTGCATGGAGCACCGCCAGCACTCCACCTGCATGGAGCACCGCCAGCACTCCACCTGCATGGAGCACCGCCAGCACTCCACCTGCATGGAGCACCGCCAGCACTCCACCTGCATGGAGCACCGCCACCCCTGCTCCTGCTTTGAGCACCGCCACCCCTGCTCCTGCTTTGAGCACCGCCACCACCGAGCATCATCAGCAGAGGGGGGACCCGCATTCCATCTTTGCTGAAACCAGGCCAAGGTCCACCAGCTCCAGGTGGTAACCCAGGTATAGGCAATCACACAGTACCAAGAGGTCCAGGCAGGACACTGGAGAACAAAACAAAAAAAACAAAAAAAAAAAAAAAACTTTGTCTGTCCCTCCACCTTCTCCTCACACTGTGTCTCCCCCTGCCTCCAGTTACATCCCTGAGCTCACTTTCCCCACTACTTTCGTCGCCCCTTCCCCTAGAACCCTTTCCTCACCTTCCAGCCGTTACTCGTCTCTCCACACCCCCAACATGCCACCATCTTCCCCCAAACGTTGGCCCCAATAAAATATATATATTTTTTTTTAAATATAAGTCAATTTCTGTTTTCCCCTAATACTATTTGATTAATGCGTCTTTCGTCGCCTACACACACTGCGCCGCGCACACACACTGCACCGTACACTTTGTGTTTTTGCCACCACATAGCTCCATTACTGACACGTTTCTTGTGTCAGTCCTGGAGATATGTGTAGTCAAAAACACAAATATATGACTTGTATTTTCACCACCAGTCTCTTCAGTCTGCTAATATTGCACAGACTAAATAGAGGATGGTGTTGAGTACAAGGCATATCTATTGTTACCTTGCCAGTATCATAAAGTGAATTGAGGATGGTGTTTTTACCATCATCATTTCACTCGTTGTGAAACAAGGACAGGGGATTCTAGCTATATCTGGTAATTAACCACATCCTCTATTCAGTGTGTGGTGAATAAACTGAAGAGATGATGGAGAAAATACACGTTATATGTACAATACCCAGGCCTGCTAACATAACTATTTATCACACATGGCCAGGTGAATACACATATGAGTTAACCTGAAGCGTCGCTTCAGTCTGCAATATCTATTGCATGCAGACTGGAGCGATGCTAGAGTTTAACTCATATGTGTATTCACCTGCCCAGGTGTGATAACGTCACCATGACACCAGGCCTGGGGATTGTAGAAGTTGTATAAACTTTATCACCTCTCCAATTTGCGTTAATACTGAAGCCACAGTGGAGATCCTACAACTAATATTTATACTCACATGGTCAGGTGTCATAAAAAGTGAAGGATGCTATTGCATCTCAAAATCACTATTTGTAACATCAGGCCATGTGATACAAATATTAGTTGTATTATCTCCACCGTAGCTGCACATTGAACACAAACTGGAGAGATGATAAAGGTCATACAACTTGTGTGTATGTAGTCACCTGGCCAGGAGTCCTAGTAAATTCATGATGCACAAAACACAGCATCCTGAATTAACTGGGACACCCGGGCAGGTGATTATTGTATTGGAGTGTATAAAAACAGAGTGCACTCAGTACAGGTATCAAAAAAGGTTTTTTATTAACATACACACAAGAAAACAATTTTACACCATTTGATCTTGCCATTCAACACGTTCTACATCAGAGATAAATTAGGCCGCAAATTGGTCCCTAATTTGGCCAACTTCAACTGATGACCTGAAAGGGTGCTGAGTGAATTCAGGCAATGGGTTTGCAGCTGGCTCATCGAGTTCAAAGTTAGGGTGCTCTTTAGCCATAATAAAATTATGAAGAACCACACACGCCTTCACCACCTCATCGACTGTTTCCATTTTAAGATTAATGGCTGTGCCGAGAATGCACCATCTGGAGACAAGAATACCAAAAGAATACCAAAAGCACACTCTACAGTTCTTCTGGCCCTGGTCAGTCTGTAATTAAATATTTTTTTGGTGTGGTCTGTTGTGAGTTCATTTTCCCCTTCACCGTCGATGTCTGATGAACTCCCTCTTCTGGTGAAGGAAGGTAGTGAGTCTGATTACCAAACACCTGATCTGGTAGGTGATGACTGGGTAACAGGAACTTCTGACTGGATATAAGGCAGCCGACGCCCTTCTGAGTCGCTGGTAATTTCTCTGCTGGATTCTTTGAGACCAGTCTGATTCCTGCTTCCCAAAGATAAGTTTTTGCTCTGCTATTGAACTTATTAGTTTTGTTTACCATGTTTTTTGGAGTTCAGCCATCCCCGGTCAGGGGTGTGCTGAGTTCCATTTTTGTCTCTGATCAGTTTTTCTCTTTGCTCTGTCTTCAGAATATACCTGAGTGCTGATATAGTCATTTTGAAGTCCTAGCGACTTCAGGGCCTGTTTTTCCTATCAGACGGTTGGGACATTTTTTGGTAGGGTTTTTTACGGATTGCAGACAGCAGCATTTCTATCCTGTCCTTTTTAGTTAGCTTGGGCCCCATCGTTTGCTCAACCTATCTTTCTATCTGTGTTAGTGTTTTCATCTTGCTTCACCGTCATTATATGTTGGGGGCTGCCTTTTGCTTTGGGGTCTGCTCTGGGGTAGTTTAGATTTCCCCTTTCTTTCTTTAGGCCTATTTAGTTGTCCGGCTGTGATCGAGGGGTCTAGGGCATCGTAGGAACCCCCCACGGCTACTGTTAGTTGTTGTGGATAGGATCAGGGGTCTGCAATCCGATAGCTGCCAACCGCTCCGGTTTTCTGGACTTAGCTTGTATTTTTGTTTTTTCCTCCTTCGGTGACTCATTCATAACAGTGGTCCATGTCCCGGCTGGTGTATGGTTTCATCAGGTTTTGGCACATCTGGAAAGCTTCATCACCAACCATTACAAATGGCTGTGGCAGACCTTCGGTGTTGGGACGAGGCCGTGGCATGGGGAAATTGAAATGGTTGCCATACAACCTCCGGCCCATGTCAGAGTTCATAAAAGCCTGGGAGTCATTCCCACGGCCAAATTCCCCAATGTCCACTGCAACACAAAGACAGTCTGCATCCGCAATGCCCATGAGTACTCTAGAAAAGTACTATTTTGGCAAAGGCAGATAAGCTCGCAATCCAAACGTCAAGGATCCCAGATTTTGCAAGTCCCTAACACTAAATCTGAACAGCTAACATAAAAAAAGGTAAAAAAAAAAAAACTTACATATGATAGGTAGACTCAGTGATAGTGCATCAGTCAGGGTTTGGATTGCGAGCTGTGCTGCCCTAAGCCTTTATCAATGGAGGCCTGCTGCATCCTGCTAGTGCATCAGTCAGGGTTTGGAAATTGCAGACTGTCCAGAATTTTTCAGCGATTTCCATCCACTTTTTCGGGGTGGGCAGGGGCATAAATTCTGGACAGAGAACGTCCCACAAAGTCCGGCAGGTGTCCGCAACTATTCCCGACAAGGTGCAAATTCCAAGCGGGTACTGGAAGTCGAGTGAAGATAGGTTCTCTCCAGTAACCAGGAATCTGCCAAACAGAGAAAGAACAAAAAGTCTTAGTTACTCACCGATTAACGGTATTTTTTGGAGTCCATGACAGCACCACCTGAGAGAGGGGATCAGCCCTTTAGGAACAGGAAACCTACAGATACAAAAAGGGTGGCACCTCTCCCACGCATCAGTTGGATTACAGAGCACAAGAGGACTTCCAAGGTTAATGCATGATTTATGTACAGTATTCTTTACAATTATAAACTTTTATCACCAGTGAGCATATACCAGAAATAGACGTGCACACCCCAATTAAACTAAAGGGAGGGAATATACGGGTGCTGTCATGGACTCCGAAAAATACCGTTAACCGGTGAGTAACTAAGACTTTATTCGGTCGTCCATGACAGCACCACCTGAGAGATTTACAGAGAGTAATATCAGCTTTAGGGAGGGACTACAGCCTGCAGCACCCTTATACCATAAGAGAGGTCTGTGGAAGCACCCAGGTCTAGCCTATAATGACTATAAAAGGTGCTCGGAGAGGACCAAGTAGCCGCCTTACATATCTGGTCGATGGAGACTTCTGATCTTTTGGCCCATGAGGTCGCCATGGCCCTGGTGGAATGCGCCCTCAGCTTCCCGGGTGGCGACCTGCCCTTTGAGGTGTAAGCTATTGAAATCGCCTCTCTAATCCATCTGGCTAGTGTATTTTTTGATGCCCTACAACCTTTTCTGGGGCCTTGATGAGAGATAAATAGGGCATTATCTTTCTTCCAGGGATCGGTGACTGTCAGATATTCTATGAGGCCTCTCCTGACATCCAGGGTGTGTAGTTCCTTTTCCTTCTCGTTAGTTGGATTAGGGAGGAAGGATGGAAGAACTATTTCCTGTATCCTATGGAAACTACCTTCGGCAAGTACGCTGGATCAGGTCTAAGTATTACCCTATCCTCTTTGAACTGTAAATAAGGAGGACACCTAGATAAAGCCTGGATATCGCTTATTCTGCAGGCTGATGTTATAGCTACCAGGAAGGCTACCTTGAGGGACAGGTTTTTTAGGGAAGCCGACGAGATAGGTTCGAATGGGGTCTCTGTCATAGCAGTGAGGACCAGGTTCAAGTCCCACGGCATTAATCTATCCTTCATTATTGGCCTGGATCTACCTGCCGCCTTAATGAACCTGCTTACCCAATAATTACCAGCAATGTTACAGCTAAACAGGGCCCCCAAGGCTGACACTTGTTCTTTAAGGGTACTGGTAGAGAGCCCCATGTCCAGACCTTTCTGTAAGAACTCTAATATCTGAATTATAGGCGCTGAATCCCCAGCGACTACTCCTGAGTTTTGAAGGAATTTCTTCCAAATTCTGACATAAATTTTTGTGGTAATGATTTTTCTACTCTTAAGTAGGGTGTTAATTAGGTCTGCGGAGAAGCCCTTCTCTTCTAATAATGACCGTTCAAACTCCACGCCGTCAGATGTAGGCCAGCCACCTGAGGATGGAAGACTGGGCCCTGGGACAGGAGATCCGGGATGTCCGGCAGAACCCAAGGATCGGACACTGACATGGTCCTGAGGCATGAGAACCATGCTCTCCTGGGCCAAAATGGAGCGATGACTATAACCCTCGCTCTGTCTTTCCTGATTTTCCTCATCACCAGGGGTAGAAGAGATAGGGGAGGGAAGGCGTAGGCTAGTCTGAAGTCCCACTTTATCAGGAAGGCATCTACCGCCAGAGGATTCTCTCTGGGATTTAGGGAGCAGAATTGTTTCAATTGCCTGTTGTCTCTGGTGGCGAAGAGGTCTACCTCTGGATATCCCCACTTTTGAACAATCAGATTGAATATGGAGGAGTTTAGGGACCATTCACCTTGCTTTAGCTGATTGCGGCTTAAAAAGTCTGCCGTGATGTTGTCTCTTCCTTTTATATGCAACGCTGTTAAAGATAGAAAGTATTGTTCTGCTAGATGGAACAACCGCTCTGCTACAATCATCAGGGGTCTGGAACGGGTCCCGCCTTGGTGATTGATATATGCCACGGTGACCCGATTGTCGGAGAACACTCGCACGTGATGGCCCTGTAGATACACAAGGAGCTTTTTAGCCGCCTGTTCTACTGCTGTCAATTCTTTTAGGTTAGATGACATTCCTAACTGATCATGTTGCCATTGGTCCTGGACTAATATTTCACCCATATGAGCTCCCCAACCGTAAGGACTAGCATCCGTGGTGACTATGCGGGTTACGTTATACTCCCAGGGCACCCCTTTAGACAAGTTATCCTTGTCTAACCACCACTCTAGGGACTCCCTTGTGTTACGGGACAAGGTTAGCTGACCCTCCAAGTAACCCCCAAAAACTTTTTGATGTAATAAGACCTCGCTCTGTAGTTTCCTTGCATGAAACTGGGCCCACTGGACTGCCGGGATACAGGCCGAGAGAGAGCCTAGAAGGGACATGGCTTTCCTGAGGGACATGGTGGGGTTATTGGAGGCGTTCAGGATCTGATAATGGAGGCGAACAAGCTTCTCCGGAGGCAGACGGCATTCCTGTTTCTCAAAATCCAGGGTTAGGCCCAAGAATTGCTGGACTTTCATTGGTTGCAACCGAGACTTTTTGACGTTCAGCAACCATCCTAACCGTTCTAGGGCAGACATTGCCTTTTGTAGCTGTTGTAAACAATGACTCGCCGTTTTACCTACAATAAGAAAATCGTCCAGGTAGGGGATCACCAGAATGTTCGATTCACGTAGATGGGCCATGACCTCCGCTATTACTTTAGTAAACACTCGGGGAGCGACTGCCACTCCAAAGGGGAGGGCCGCATATTGGAAATGTCGAATTGACCCATCCAACTGAACCGCCACTCTGAGAAACCGCTGATGGCCTGCATGGATGGGTATATGGTAGTATGCGTCTTTTAGATCTAACACCACCATAAAGCAGTTTTGGAACAGCAATTTTATTGCAGATTTAATTGTTTCCATTTTGAAAGGACGTATGACCAAAAACTTGTTGAGGGCCTTAAGGTTTATTATTGTCCTAAAGGAGCTGTCTGGTTTGCGGACCAGGAACAGAGGGGAGTAGAATCCCTTCCCCCCATTCTCCCTCTGGAACCTCTATCAGGACTTTCTTGGCGCACAGGTCATGAACCTCGGCCTCCAGGGCAGCTTGTTCTGCAGCAGACGACCTGAGTGGGGTGATTTTAAATTGATCAAGGGGAACCCTAGAAAACTCTAGTCATAGTCCCACGGCTATTATCCCCAGTATCCAGCTGCTATTAGAGATCAGAGACCAGGATGGGTAGAAGGCAGCTAGTCTCCCTCCTACCGGGGCAACTAGTCATTGGGGCGGCTTTTTCGCATCCTGAGCTGGACCTTCCTGGCGCCCCCCTCCAAACATGAATCCTGTACCTTTCCTTTTTTTCTCATCCCATCTGCCCTGATCTCTGGACGGCCTTCTCCGGAAAAAACCTTTCCTGGTAAAGGGACGTCTGTAAGAGGGGTTCGGGAGACTGGGAAATTTCTTTTTGTCATCTCCAGCTTTCTCTAACAATTCGTCCAAGACGGGGCCGAATAGGTACTCCCCCTCGCAAGGAATGGAACAGAGACGGGACCGGGCTTGAATATCTCCTGGCCAGCATTTTAACCAGAGCGCTCTTCGCGCTGCATTAGATAGACCCGCGGCTTTAGCCGCCATTCTTGCAGAGTCTGCAGAAGCATCGGCTAAAAACGCCGCGGCATTCTGAATGATCGGCAAACTTTTCCGAATAGATGTTCTTGAAGCTCCGTCTTTTAGCTCGGAATCCAGCTGATCTAGCCAGACCATCATGGATCTGGCTGTACAGGTGGCAGCTACCGCTGGTCTTAACGCGCCTGCTGACATCTCCCATGTCCCTTTAAGAAAGGAATCCGCTTTTTTATCTAGCGGATCTTTCAAGGAGGCCATATCGTCAAATGGTATGGCGGATTTTTTAGATGCTTTGGCTACTGCTGCGTCTAGTTTCGGGGCTTTATCCCATCTGTTTACTACCGGGTTATCAAAGGGGTATCTCCGCTTAAAGGCTGGTGGCATGGAGCCCCTTTTTTCCGGTCTCTTCCATTCTCTGTCAATTAGGCTCTGAACCTTATCGTTTAATGGAAAAGCTCTGCGTTTTTTGGGGTCTAGACCCCCGAACATTATGTCCTGTGCTGAGAGTTCCCGTTTTTTGTCCGCTACCCCCATGGTGGACCGTATTGCTTTCACTAATCTGTCCATCTGGTCTAAGGGGAAGCAGAACCGGCTAGAGTCTTCATCCGAGGAAGACGACAAGGAGGCCGAGGAGTCCGAGGAGTTGTCACCTTTCCCAGGGGCGACTGAGGTCTCCGAGCCTGAACCACTAGCCTCTCTTCTCCTAGAAGGTTCTCTTTGAGGTAAGGCTTTCATTTCAGCCCTAATCATCTCTCTCAGGTTTGAAGTGAAGTCAGGTGTCTCTTCCGCTACCTGTATAAACGGGGGAGAGTATAAGGGCCTGACAATCTACCCCTGGACTCCCTGTCTTTATTAACCCCTACCGTTTGCCAAATGCATGGTTGGCATAATTTTTTAGGGTGGCCATCTGGTAGGGGGGGGGGGGGGGGAACTACAGAGGGCACATTCCCTGTGCTTCTGTTTTCCCGTAGCCTTCTTCCCCTGCAAAAGAACATAAGGGAACACTGCATCAGGGTACATTCACGGAGACCTCTTACCCATGCAGATGAAGCAGGTACCGGATCACGGAGGGAGGCAGTGGGGTCCTTTCTGGAGGAACTTTCGCGGCTCTGGTCGCTAGTTCGTCTCTGTTTCTTCTGCTGGCCACTCGCATGCGGTTTTGTCGTGGCCTGTTTTTGCGGGCGCTCCTGCGCCTCGTCCTGCTGGTCTAAGGGGGCTTCCGTTGTATCCATTGCTGGGGCCTTCAGAAGCACCCCAGCGGCGTCCCCATCTGCCTTATATGCCTCCTGGTGTCCGGGTCAGCAGGTATCCTGCCGTAGCACCACCCACCCGGCGTTTCGCGTTCCCTCCCCCATGCTCCGGCCCCCCTCGCCTTACCCGGGTCGCTGCGCGACCCCCGGACAGGCGTGCACCCGCGGCGCGCGCCGGAGGCCGGCCGGCACCCGACTTCCGGTATCGGCGCTAACGCTCCGCCCCTTCCGCCGCGTCACTTCCGCCGCTCACCAGAGCCCTGCGGGAGCGCGCGCGAAGGAGCCGCGCAGCGCCTCCTGCTCGGAATGCCCCCAGCCCCCCCGCGCACGCCGCCATGAGCGCCGCCAGGGGCCAGCACTGACCGGGAGGACCGGGCCTGGGGAAGCGCAGCAGGACCGGGGCATACATACCAGGTGCTGGCGTTTTGGAGATGGCATCCACCGGACCCCTGCTCCACCTGCTCCGTCCACTGCCGTGGTGACCTACCCGGCCCCACCGTGGCGCTTCCAGGGACCCCGCACTGACCGAGGTAGGAGACCCCCTCGCTACCTGGGTCGGTCAGCCGGCCTGGGTATTCAACGACGACTCCATGACGGACGATCTGTAGAGAGTCCTGTCCTCTAGGAACAGGAAACCAACCGATGCGTGGGAGAGGTGCCACCCTTTTTGTATCTGTAGGTTTCCTGTTCCTAAAGGGCGGATCCCCTCTCTCAGGTGGTGCTGTCATGGACGACCGAATAAATTAATATTTATGTCTAGGGTTTTTTTACAACACTAACATAAAATATTAGTACATGGCATTACAATAATTCTGCAGGCTTTTGCTTACTACATGGTAGAACAATAATTCTGCCAGCTTTGGAATAGTACATGGCAGAACAAAGAAAATTATGCAGGCATTGGTTTGTAAATATTACATACCGTAATGTGACCAGGAGCCGTTCCTCAGGAGGAATTGCATGACGGAGCTGTGTGTCCTGTCTCAGGATGGCTTCTTGAACACGAGCAAGCAAATCCCTGAAGCTTTCTTGGGACATCCGGGTATAGTCACTAAATTTCTCCTGGTTTCCCTGGAGCTCGCTGTAGAGGGTGTGGTACGCTCCACGGCTCTCCCGGAGTTCAATAATCGGATGTATCCACAAACGCCCCCGCTGCGGTCTTCGCTGTCTCTCTCTCTCCCTTTGTTGCTGGCAAGTAAATACAAAAGCCTGAGCCAGCACGATGTCCGGATCCAAGCTAAAGTAAAAACTCTTCCAACGCAGATCCATGTTCACAAAGGAAAAAGCAACAAAATCTGAAGAATTCAGCTGTAAACAGGGTATATATAAAGAATTCCCATGACACACGCCCACTGTTGTCCCATTGGTGGAGTCTGTTTGAAGAATTTTTCAAGGATTTTCCTCCTGTGAAATGTGACACCTAGACAACGCATGCGCATAAAAAACGCAAACGCATGCAAAAACGCATGAAAACGCATACAAACGCTGCGTTTTTTGTCGTCATGCGCAGGGCTGTGGAGTCGGTAAGCCAAACCTGCGACTCCGACTCCTCAATTTCCCTTACACCGACTCCGACTCCACGACTCCCACACATATTGCTTATATTTAAGTGAAAAATTTATTGTAGTACAATGTGAACCTCAGACATTTAATCATTTTTATGATCCAATAATAAAGATATTTAGATAGAACAGAATATATATTGGTGTACTTCCCGGTTTTCATTCTTTTTGGTACAGATACGACATGGATAGACAGATATGGATAAATGGATATATAGATAGAGCAGATTTCTAATCTGCTTTTGCTATTGAAAACATTATCTATGAGCTCAAAAACCTTTCAGGTGATGCAGTTTTTTAAAAAGATGATCAGCTTTTGCAGCTGAAAAACGTATCCTCAAAAAACACAGGAAAAACGCTGTGCGTGAATGTAGCCTTAGATCAGGAATAGAACAGTCATTTATAGGACATTTCATAACTTTCCCAAACTCCTATAAAAAAATATTCAGCACATCCTGCATTGAATTACTGTACCCAATTTATTATATATTTTAGGAGTCGGAGTCGGTCCATTTTATACCGACTCCAACTCCACCAAAATGAGCACCGACTCCGACTCCACGACTCCGACTCCGACTCCACAGCCCTGGTCATGCGCACGCTGATGCGTCAAAAAAAAAATCCCTGCATTTCCATGCGTTTGCAAGCGTTTTTTGGTTGCGTTTTATGTGCGCACGAAACGCTGCGCAAAACGGCGCAAATGTAAAAGTAGCCTTAGTTACTTGTCTCACACTGGTAATTCTCCCTTTTACTAATAATAAGCTCTGGAGGCAGATTCTCATGCAGATCAGCATCCGACAAATAGATCTTAACAGCTCATTAATATGTAAGAAAAAAATATGGATTTCTCTGGAATAACACATCGGATTGCAGATATCATGGTATCAGGTTATTCAGGTTCCTATGACCTACATGCACATATAGACAGCTTAGGAGGATTGATCCTACTGACAGGTTCCCTTTAATAACTGAGGATATACTGTACTTAAAAGATAAGTTTGCTTCCAATTTGTCAACTTATCGGGTAAAGTGTAGGGACGAATTAGAAACATCACAATATCTAATCTGAAAATATTTTTATTAAAGGGGTTAAGCACTACACTGATACTGATAACCTATCCTTAATATACCAATATTAGGTCAGGGGGTGGTCGGAAACCCTGCAGCTCTAGCAGTGACCAGATGTAAGCAGTGTACTCAGAGGATCACCACTCCTTTGTTACACTGCTTTATGACCGCTCTTGACTACTGCAGAATAGTTTCTATTCAAATGAATAAGAGTGGATCTGCAGTACCCAAGTGTGGACTCTTGGTACAATGTTTTACTCCGGCTGCTACCAGATCTGCTAGGAGCTGATCAATTGGGGGTCACAGAGTGTCGTCGTGTTACCATTGATCTGATATTAATGACCCAAGCACAAGATAGTTTATTAATATTAGTTAGTGGATGACTCCTTTAGGAAAACCATTCAAGATAGGTAGTGATTAGTGATGAGTGCGTATACTTGTTACTCGAGATTTCCCGAGCATGCTCGGGTGATCTCCGATTATTTGGATGTGTTCGGAGATTTAGTTTTTGTCGCCGTAGCTGCATGATTTGCAGCTGTAAGGCTGGTTTCACATTTGCGTTAAAACAACGCTGCGCCCTGCGTCGTTAAGCCCCGCCTCGAGCCGGCTCCCTGCCCGCCCCATCCGGGATCACCGCCTACTTTCGCATTTGCACGCATGCGATCGGTGCACCCTATCTTTAGCATAGGGTGCGCAGATCATGCGCTGCCAGTGTGAAAGTAGCGTGCTGCGCACTTTTCACGGTGCGCCGTGCGCGCCGAAATGCAGCATTTCGCAGCATGTTGCATTTCGGCGCACACGGCGCACCGTCAAAAGTGCGCAGCACGCTAATTTCACACTGGCAGCGCATGATCTGCGCACCCTATGCTAAAGATAGGGTGCGCCGATCGCATGCGTGCAAATGCGAAAGTAGGCGGTGATCCCGGATGGGGCGGGCAGGGAGCCGGCTCGGGGCGGGGCTTAACGACGCAGGGCGCAGCGTTGTTTTAACGCAAATGTGAAACTAGCCTCAGACAACTTGAATACATGTGGGAATTTCCAAACAAACATGCAATCCCCTCATGTATTCAGGCTGTCTAGCAGCCGCAAATCATGCATCAACGGCTACAGAAACTAATATCTCCGATCACATCCAAATACTCAGAGGACATCCGAGCATGCTCGGGAAATCTTGAGTAACGAGTATACTCGCTCACCACTAGTAGTGATACTTAGGGTATATTCAAAAGCTACAATGTACATGAGTATTACAGAGCCCTATCCAGGTAAAGAAAAAAAAATCTGCATAATAATTAGAGTGTGCTTTGGACTCTGACATAACCTTATTGTGCTATTAGTGTCTTTATTGATAGAGGAATAATAACTACTTTTGCATCAAAATATTTTCCTGAAAGACAAACAGTCAGAAACAGATATAGGCTCTGTTCACATCATTGTAATGAAGAAGCCTAGGATTACAAAAATAGTTTCTTTCTTCCAAAATCAGGGCTACCCTATCCACAGGTGGTAACTGATATTTTAGCTCAATTCCATTAAAACCAATAAGTCGTATCTGAACTGCTATACAACACATGACCTGTTCACAAGTGTGGCGCTGTTTCTTAAAGAAAACAGCTGTGCTTTATACAGGGCTGTGGAGTCGGAGTTAGTTTAGGTTGGAGTCGGAGAGTCGGAGTTAGTTTTGGTTGGAGTCGGAAGAAATGTATCGACTCCGACTCCAGCTTTAAAAAAAATGCATTAATATTTCATAATTGAACTTTCATATGAATTTTATAAATGTTACTCAAATATATATGTTCTATCAAACTATGAACAACAGTGATAAGCAGTTCTGCTGGAGATAGAGACATTTCTTACTTCTTGTGTGTCACTGTTCTCCACTGCCCTTATCTAATCTTATACTTGGTTAACCTTATGCTGCCCCAACCCCCCTACTTACAATGTATGAAACTGAATAGCTTAGTTACTCACCGATAACGGTGTTTCTCAGAACCCATGACAGCACCACGGAGAGAGGGGATCCGCCCTTCAGGGACAGGAACCTACAGATAAAAAGGGCGGTACCTCTCCTCCGCCTTCAGTTGGTTACAGAGCATCAGAGGGTCTCCAGGTTAGTTAGACAACAGAAATATATGCATAACATTATAATATTGCTTATTATCAGAAGCACCGTGTCTAAACGGAAACACTCTACTAACAGTAAAACGTGCCCACCACACTCGTGAAGGGGAGGGGAATAAGCGGGTGCTGTCATGGGTTCTGAGAAACACCGTTATCGGTGAGTAACTAAGCTATTCTCCCTCACCCATGACAGCACCACGGAGAGAATTACAGAGATTGGTAGCTTAGGGAGGGACCACCGCCTGAAGGACCCTACTCCCGAAGGTCAGGTCAGACGTAGAGGCTAGATCTAATCTATAGTGCCTAAAAAAGGTCGAAGGTGATGACCAGGTGGCCGCCTTACAGATTTTTTCTATTGATACCTCAGATCTTTCAGCCCATGAGGTCACCATCACTCCTGTGGAATGGGCTCTCAACCCTTCCGGAATGGTATTTTCACTGGATGAATATGCCAGGGCAATCGCATCCCTTATGCACCTTTCCAGGGTACTCTTAGATGCTTTGAGTCCCTTCCAAGGTCCCTGAAAACACACAAGGAGAGAGCCTTCCTTCCTACATTTCTTGGTGGCCTCTAGATACTGCACTAGGCACCTCATCACGTCTAAGGTGTGGAATTTGTCTTCTCCCTTCTTTTTAGGATTTGGGCAGAATGAAGGAAGGACTACCTCTTGGGACTTATAGAAGTGTGATGACACTTTGGGTAGATATGCCAGGTCAGGCTTTAAAATGACCCTATCATCTAGAATCTTTGTGAAAGGTGGCCCTACTGATAAAGCTTGCATATCGCTCACTCTGCGAGCTGATGTTAGCGCCAAAAGAAGCACTGTTTTTAACGACAGGATTCTTAGGGATGCTGAGTGAATAGGTTCGAATGGAGGGCCTGTTAGCGTGGATAGTACAAGATTTAGATCCCATGATTGTAATCTTTGATTAGCTATCGGCCCGGATCTGGATACGGCCTTAGTAATCTGTCACCCAGGGATTACCTACCACATTATGGTTATAAAGGTGCCCAAGGCCTCTACTTGTACCTTTAATGTGTTGACCGCTAGACCCTGTTCTAGGCCCTTTTGTAGAAATTCTAGGATTTTGTCAATGTGAACCTCATCCTGAACCTTTACCTCCGAAGTGGATAAGAATTTTTTCTCTTTTTTTTTTTTTTTGTAGTGTAGTTATCAGGTTCTCTGAAATTCCTCTGTCTCTCATCAGTGCCCTCTCAAATTCCATGCTGTTAAATGGAATCTCCCTGCCTGAGGGTGTAACACTGGCCCCTGCGATAGCAGGTCCAGGAGATCTGGGAGGATCCATGGATCGGTTAGAGAGAATATTCTTAGCCAGGAGAACCAGGTTCTTTTGGGCCAGAAGGGGGCTATTAAAATCATTCCTGCCCCATCCTCCCTGACTTTTCTTAACACTGCTGGGATCAGCATGATCGGGGGAAAGGCATATGTTAGGCCCCATGTCCATGGGAGTATGAAGGCGTCCAGAGCTAGAGGATTCCCCCTGGGGTCTATGGAGCAGAAAGTTTCCACTTTTTGTTTCTGAAGTCGGCAAACAGATCTATGCCCGGGTCCCATCACTCACCCAAAGGTATGCGGCTGCAGGTATCGATTCGGGAGATGGAGTCAGGTCCTGAATAGGCTGCACTCCTGGTGGCGATTTGCTCCTTGCAGCTGACGTGCTATGCTGCGTGGAGTGACTACTGGAACGACCATCTGTACTGCGTTCTTTTGACGATGATTGTGGTGGTGGTGCTGCTGCTGCTAAAGCTGCTGCCTGGCTTGCTGCTCCTGTTGCTGGTCACTATCCCCTTCAGGATCGCCTCCAGCCTGGAGCGCTTGTGCAGCCACCATTTTAAAATTTCCCGGCTGGCGTCACCGCTCCCATCCTGCACCGCGGTCCCCGGGAGAGCGCTCCTGCGCATGCGCCGGTTCTAGGGACCCGGAAGCCGGCTTCTACTTCCGGGGCGGCCGCCCTCTTGGTACACCTCTGTAACCCGGCGCCGCCCGCATGTTTACCGGGTCCCCACGAGCCCCGACTTCCTCTCTGGAGCGGCGGCTCCGGCGTCACTCCCGCCCGCTCACCCGGCAGCCCGCATGGGCCCCAGCAGTGGCGGCTTCGGGCACCGCACCTTCCCGAGGCAGGGGCCTTCCCGCTGCCACCACCGGTCAGGCCGGCCCCGGATCCTGGACACACGAAAGGTACCGTCCTGTGGGTCCCTCCGTCAGGGACAGGAACCCAACTGAAGGCGGAGGAGAGGTACCGCCCTTTTTATCTGTAGGTTCCTGTCCCTGAAGGGCGGATCCCCTCTCTCCGTGGTGCTGTCATGGGTGAGGGAGAAAGTGAAAATGTGTTGCAAATTCTTAGTAGTAAAGCTCCTCCTCTAGACTAGATCATACTAGGTGTGCGTCTTCCAAGCATCTCACAGCTGCCTGCTACTCAGAAGAGGAAGACTGTAAGAAGTATTAACCTTTCAACAAACTTTGCATCAGTTAACTGTGAGTACATGAGGAATAATAACAGTATTACTGACCACTATATCAGTTGTACGACCTGGCAATAATTTTGTACAATTGTTTTTAGGAAAAACAATTGTCATTTGGATTGTGAATGCAGAATTAAAAACCTGAGAATGTCAAAGAAGCATCACATTAAATCAGCTGTATTTGAACATTTCACCATCACTCAAGATAGAAAACATTATGTCTGTCAGTGTATGACAAATGATCCAGACGAAAACAAATGCTGTGAAGCCAAGATGAGTGCATATTCAGGCAAAGATAAAAATGCTCCTACCAGAGCTTCTAATCTAAAGAGACATTTACGGCGCTTTCATCCAGAAGTACTGAAAGCAGTGGATGAGAAAGACTGCATCCAAACCAATGAACCAGTGCCCAGCTCTTCCAGCCAAACAAAGGAGCAGAGAACTTTGCAGCCATCAGTTGCAAGATATTTTGTCAGTGACAAAGTTACTGTGACAATGACAGTAGATACATTTAAAAAACAGATCATAGAGCTTGTTGTAAAGGATAGTGTGCCTATTTCATTATTTTCACGACCAGCTTATATGTGTCTGAATGGGGAAATGGCCCGCAAGCTTGGTGTTTCTCTGGAGAGAGAGAGAGAGTATTAGAAAATTAGTAATCGAAGAAGCTTTTAAACAAAAGAAAGAACTTAAAAAAAACTCTCAAGGGACGCTTTCTGTTTCTTAAAATAGATGCCTGCACACGTCACAGAGTGAACTATTTTGCCATCAATGTCCGATTTGTTTGTGACAAAAATGAAATAGTTACCAAGACATTGGCAGTAAAAGACACCAAAGCTCATCACACCAGTGAGTTTCTCCAGGTCTTGGTGGAAAAGGTTCTGCAAGACTATGAACTTAAAAAAGAGCAAGTTCTTTCTGTCGTAACTGACAATGCTTCAAATATGATAAGTACTATTAAGCTAATGAATGAGAGTAATGATGGTGACCAGCAGCTAGAAGAACATTCTGGGTCCACAGACACAGAAATGTTTGAAATAGAGGAACACAGTATTGTAACTGAGGAGCAAACTGAAGTTGCTTCAGATGAACAGCAACATGATAGTTTAGATGATCTTGTTGAAACTGTGTCAATATGTTCTTTCATTCATCACATGCGCTGTGTTGTGCATACGCTACAGCTGGCTATAAGAGACAGTCTGCAAGAAGGACATGCTGCTGCACTGATTGGCAAGGTGGGAAAATTGGCTACTGTTGCCAGAACCCCTAAAGTTGACTCAATTTTGAAGAGACGTGCTGGAAAAGGGGCAATTATTGATCAAGCCACACGATGGGGCAGTACTTAATGATTCAGCGCTTGGTTGAACTGAAAACCTTTCTTGTAGACATGGCTAACCCTCAACTGACGCTAAATGAAAGTCAGTGGAATCAGGTGACTGAGCTGGAAAAATTGCTAGAGCACCCATTTACAGTGACTAAAAAATTACAAGCAGAGGACTTAACTCCAGGTATTTTCTTAAAGGAGTGGAAGAACCTGATGTTTCGCCTGTCCCAAAGAGGAGGGTTAATTGCAAGTGGCATTGCTACATCAATGAAACGGAGAGAGGAGCTACTATTACAAAATAACATTCTTTTGGCAGCTGTTTATGTAGACCCAATGCATCGGATTCTTCTAGATGATCAACAGCTAAGTAAAGGAAAAGAAGCTCTGTTTGAAATAGCAGTAAGGATGAAAGGGTTGCAGAACAGTCAGGAGGAACAAGAAGAATTTGGTCGTCCTGCCACATCTTCACCCTCATCATCAACTGATGAAGAATTTAATTTCGAAAAATATTTGGATCACAAGGACCGTGCAAAGCGTTCCCGCATAGAAGAAGAGTCATCCCCATCAAGGAACACAGCCAGTACATTTCAGCAGAATTTTTCATGTGCACTAAAAGAAATTGAGAAATTTGACCGTTCATCAAAAATAACAGTGCAACAAGCGATTCCTCTGTATCCTGACATTGTCAGAGATGTTGCCCGAGTGGTTACTGCTTTGCCACCAACACAAGTTAGTGTAGAGAGGTTGTTCTCTGCTCTCAAAATAATTAGATCAGATTTGAGGGCATCCATGAAGGAGGATCTGACAGAGGCAATACTTTTTCTGAGGACAAATTTATAGATTTCTTCTTAACTGCAAAAAAGTGTTTATTGCATATTTACTTACAGTTTATAAAAGTTTATAAAAGTTATTTGCTATATTCTAATTGTATTCTAATAAATGTAGTTTTTGCTCTAAGTGGTCTGATTACTTATATGATGGTGAGAAACTGAATAAGCACGATGTTTAATATTTTACAACAGTAAATTTGTGGTTATGAATTGGCCATTTATGAAGGAGTCGGAGTCGGAGCCTGATAAAATCCAGGAGTCGGAATCGGAGTCGCAACTGTGGCTTACCGACTCCACAGCCCTGGCTTTATAGCATGCTGTATAATTTTGTTCTCATGTACACCTTTGTTTGAAATAGTGTTGTCTACTATGCCATTCCATATCCACCCACCTCCATTTTTTTTTTCTTGTTGACATACATCAGCTTAGCCACAATCAAGTGAATTGAGCCCTAAAGATACTTTTGCATATACCCCCAGGATCTTTTCCAGTGTACCCACATAATTTCACGTACACATCACTAGTGGCTTACCTGCTTGATCTTACTGCGGGAGTTGGTAATACGTTCGGTGATGTTTTGGTAAGTGCGTATGGCAGTCGTGAGCTCTGTAAAGTGCTGCTCAATCTTCTTATCCAGGTCTTTATCACAGCTCTCATACGCAGCCTCCAAACGGCCTCTCTCAGTTGCTCTGTCCTCAACATCATCACTAGTTGAAAGGGTCCTGGAAGAAAAGCCTCGGTTATGTTATGGTCTGTAACACAAGCACGAGATGCAGAGTAATTTCTAGGTCATAACTGCTAAAGTTTTCTTTGGAATATATGATGCCAGCATACATTGGCGAGGAGTGTCCTGACTCCCCTGCATTTATAAGCAATATGTTACACCCGGTCTCGTACCTCTGCGGGGTCCCCGTCGGGACTCCCAATCTGTGCCGGCCCCACGCTGTCCTGCTGCAGCCTCTTACTCCTCCGCGGGGTCCCTGCCGGGACTCCCGCTCTGTAACGGCCTCACGTCAACCTGCTGCAGTCTCCGCTTCCTTTCTTTCCCCTGCTTCCTTACGCTCGGCCAGCAGGTTTCCAGGTAGAGTGCTTAGGAAACGCGCTCCCGGTCTCTTAACCCCTTCACTACCAAGGGTGGTTTGCACGTTAACTACCGGGCCAATTTTTACAATTCTGACCACTGTCCCTTTATGAGGTAATAACTCTGAAACGCTTCCATGGATCCTGGTGATTCTGACATTGTTTTCTCGTGACATATTGTACTTCATGTTAGTGGTAAAATTTCATTCATATAACTTGCGTTTATTTGTGAGAAAAACGGAAATTTGGCAAAAATTTTGAAAATTCCGCAATTTTCCAACTTTGAATTTTTATGCCCTTAAATCACAGAGATATGGCACACAAAAAAGTTAATAAGTAACATTTGCCACATGTTTACTTTACATCAGCACAATTTTGGAACCAAAATTTTTATTTGTTAGTAAGATATAAGGGTTAAAAGTTGACCAGCGATCTCTCATTTTTGCAACACCATTTTATTTTTACAGACCACATCACATTTGAAGCCACTTTGAGGGGTCTATATGATAGAAAATACCCAAAAGTGACACCATTCTAAAAACTGCACCCCTTAAGGTGCTTAAAACCACATTCAAGGAGTGTATTAACCCTTCAGGTGCGTCACAGGAATTTTTTGAATATTTAAAAAAAATTAACATTTAACTTTTTTTCACAAAAAAAATTACTTCAGGTTCAATTTTTTTTATTTTACCAAGTGTAACAGGAGAAATTGGACTGCAAAAATTATTGTGCAATTTGTCCTGAGCACGCTGATACCTGATATGTGGGGGGGAACCATTGTTTCGGCGCATGGCAGAGCTCAGAAGGGAAGGAGCGCCGTTTGACTTTTTCAATGCAAAATTGGCTGGAATTCTGATCGGACGCCATGTCGCGTTTGGAGAGCCCCTGATGTACCTAAACAGTGGAAACCCCCGACAAGTGACCCCATTTTTGAAACTAGACCCCCTAAGGAACTTATTTAGATATGTGGTGAGAACTTTGAACCCACAAGGGCTTCACAGAAGTTTATAATGTACAGCGGTACAATTAAAAAATCATATTTTTTCCACAAAATGATCTTTTCACCCCCAATTTTTATTTTCCCAAGGGTAACAGGACCCTAAAAGTTATTGTGCAATTTGGCCTGAGTACGCTGATACCCCATATGTGGGTGTAAATGACTATTTGGGCACATGGCAGAGCTCGGAAGGCAAGCGGCGCCATTTGACTTTTTTGGCTGGAATTGAGATCGGACACCATGCCGCGTTTGGAAATCCCCTGATGTACCAAAACAGTGGAAACCCCCCACAAATGACACCATTTTGAAAACTAGACCCCCCAAGGAACTTATCTAGATGTGTGGTGAGAACTTTGAACCCCCGAGTGCTTCACAGAAGTTTATAACGCCCAGGCGTGAAAATAACAAAAAAAATTTTTTCCACAAAAATGATATTTTTGCCTCAAAATTTTTATTTTCCTAAGGGCAACAGGAGAAATAGGACCCCAAAAGTTGTTTTGCAAATTGTCCTGAGTAGGCTGATACCCCATATGAGGGGGTAAAACACTGTTTGGGTGCATGGCAGAGCTTGGAAGGGAAGGAGCACCATTTGACTTTTTCAACGCAGAATTGGCTGGAATTGAGATCAGACGCCATGTTGCGTTTGGAGAGCACCTGATGTGCGCAAATAGTGGAAACCCCCAATTCTAACCCTAGCCCTAACCCTAACCCTAGCCCTAATGGGAAAATGGAAATAAATACATTTTTTTAATTTTATTATTTTTCCCTAAGGGGGTGATAACGGGGGGTTTGATTTACTATTTATGGCGGTTTTTATGTTTGGCAGCTGTCGCACGCTAAAAGACGCTTTTTATTGTAAAAATAGTTTTTGCATCACCACATATTGAGAACTATAATTTTTCCATATTTTGACCCACCGAGTCATGTGAGGTCTTATTTTTTGCGGGACGAGTTGACGCTTTTATTGGTA
The DNA here is from genome assembly GCF_039654945.1 of Dendrobates tinctorius. Lineage (NCBI taxonomy): Eukaryota > Metazoa > Chordata > Amphibia > Anura > Dendrobatidae > Dendrobates > Dendrobates tinctorius. The sequence continues at coordinate 3,104,700 of NW_027361734.1, forward strand.
TCATGTTCGGGCATGTGACATTTTTTGATCGCTTTTTATTTCGTTTTTTGGGAAGCAGAATGAACAAAAACCAGCGTTTCATGAATTTCTTTTGGGTGGTGCGTTTACTCCGTTCCGGGTGCGGTAAAATTTATAAGGCGGTTTTATTCTTCGGGTCAGAACGGTTACAGCGATACCTCATTTAGGTCGTTTTTTTATGTTTTGGCGCTTTTATGCAATGAAAACAATTTTATATAAAAAATAATTATTTTTGCATCACTTTATTCTGCGAGCTATAACTTTATTTTTTCGCTTATGATGCTGTATGGCGGCTTGTTTTTTGCGGGACAAGATGACGTTTTCAGCGGTACCATGGATATTTATATGCGTCTTTTTGATCGCGCGTTATTGCACTTTTTGTTCGGCGGTAGGATAATAAATCATTATTTTTTGCTTCGTTTTTTATTTTTATTTTTTAAGGGGTTCGCTTAAGCTGTCAACTATTGGGACAGTTTTATAGGGCGGGTCGTTACGGACGCGGCGATACCAAATATGTGTACTTTTATTGTTTTTTTTTTTTTTTATTTCCAAAAAATGAATTTATTGGGGAATATTTTATTTTATTTTTTTTTAATTTATTTAGGCTGGTTTCACATTTGCGTTTTTTAGCGCTGGAAAAAAACGCACACCTGCGCATGCGTTTTTTCCCCTATATTTAACATGGGTGCGCATACCTGCGCACTGGTCAGCGCATGTATGCGATTTTCATGCGCTGCGTTTTTTTGGGGTGTGCGATTGGATTTTCCAGACGCAGCATGTTGCATTTTTTGGCCCTGCAAAAAAGCGCATGCGCACATATGCGCACGTTTTGCGCTAAAAATGGCCATTATAGCCTATGGATGCGCATATGTGCGCACTGGCATGCTCATGTATGCGTTTTTTTGCATATGCGTTTTTTTTTTAAACCATGGAATTTAGGGGTTTGGGTTAGAGTTAGGGTTAGTTAAGGGGGTTTAGGGTTAGGGTTATGGTCAGGGTCAGGGTTAGGGTCAGGGTTAAGTATGGTTTTGTTAAGGATTAGGGTCATGGTTAGGGTCAGGATTAGGGTTAAGTATGGTTTTGTTAAGGGTTAGGGTCAGGGTTAGGGTTAGGGTCAGGGTTAGGGTCAGGATTAGGGTTAAGTATGGTTTTGTTAAGGATTAGGGTCAGGGTTAGGGTCAGGATTAGGGTTAAGTATGGTTTTGTTAAGGGTTAGGGTCAGGGTTAGGGTTAGGGTTAGGGTCAGGGTTAGGGTTAAGTATGGTTTTGTTAAGGATTAGGGTCAGGGTTAGGGTCAGGATTAGGGTTAAGTATGGTTTTGTTAAGGGTTAGGGTCAGGGTTAGGGTTAGGGTCAGGGTTAGGGTCAGGATTAGGGTCAGGATTAGGGTTAGGGTTAGGGTCAGGGTTAGGGTTAAGTATGGTTTTGTTAAGGGTTAGGGTCAGGGTTAGGGTTAGGGTCAGGGTTAGGGTTAGTTAGGGTTTAGGGTTTGGGTTAGGGTTAAGTATGATTTGGTTAAGGGTTAGGGTCAGGGTTAGTAAAGTCATGGTTTGGGTAGTGTGAGGGGCCACCTAAAAATGTTGGAAAAAAACGCAAACGCTGTAAAAACGCGCTAAAAACGCATACAAACGCATAAAAACGCTGCGTTTTTTTCATGCATGCTCATAAAAATGCTTGAAAAAAACGCAGCAGTTGTATGCTTATGTATGCGTTTTTTCAATGCGTTTTTTTGCGGGAAAAACGCGCTGCAAAAAAAAGCAAGTGTGAAACTAGCCTTAGCGATTTTTTTTAAATTATTTTTACACTTTTTTTTTATTTTTTTTTTTACTTTATTACAATGTCCCAGGGGGGACATAACTGTCCTGTGACAGATCGCTGATCTGTCACATCACAGATCACTGTGACAGATCAGCGATCTGTCACAGGAACTGCACAGGCTTCCTCATGCCTGCGCTTTGCAGGCACTGAGGAAGCCAGCTTCCTGCAGGCCCCCGGAGGTCCCCGTCGCCATATTGGATCCGGGGACCTACAGGAAAGGAGCCCCCCGCAGCAGCGCTGCACATTGCGCTGCCGTGGGGGGCTCAGGGAAGCACGGAGGGAGCCCCCTCCCTGCCGATGCTTCCCTTTAACCCCCGGTACACCGCGATCGTGTTTGATCGCGGTGTGCAAGGGGTTAACGTGTCGGGGGCGGTCCGTGACCGCCCCTGACACATTGTGCCGGGTGTCAGCTATGATAATTAGCTGACACTCGGCCGCGATCAGCGGCGCTCACCACGTGGGCGCCGCTGATCGCGATGACGTAATATTCCGTCCATGGTAATTAGGTCCATGGTCACATGGACGGAATATTACGTCAATTGTAGGTAAGGGGTTAAAGAGACAGCGCACATTTTTCAAAAAATACTTCTGACCAATGGCGTGTTATTAATTACTATTTCTAGCACCTCCGCCATAGGGAGGGTGCCGGAGCAACAAGTATCTTCTGTTGCTAGCGTCTGGTTCTGCTGCCTGCTGTACTTGTGTGCCTACAGTGTTCTGCCAGTATTCCGCTTATACTGTTTGTCTCCGTAGATTGTCTGTTACCTGATACCCGGCTGTCCAGGACGACGTCTGTACCGTCTACGCCAGTTCCATCCCACTCCACCACTCAGTCATCCGAACCACTGGACAATGCCTGTGCCAGCTTATATCCATATATCCTGAACCCATCGGTCTGCTCCACCATTTCTGTTAACCCTGTTTATCCATCTGTCCCGCTGGGACAGCTGCCACGTGTTCGGGGTCTAACTGGAGGTAGCACTGGTGTTCTCCAGGCACTCCATTCTGACCCTGTTCGAGGGGACTTACTACGGGTGTCTGGTGCTCACTTAGTCACGCCCCCTTCGGAGCCCCCCGGACCGTGGTCCAGAGGTTCCACAAATATTGCAATTTAAACATCAATGTGAACGTCACCACCTGTGCCTCCGCTTCCATTTGTTACATAATATACACGGTGAAAAAATAAAATTGAAAAATCCTGCAACCGCAAAAGTAATAAAACATCACATTTATTGTTAGATTAAAACACTACCCTGCGCACACCCCCTGGTGGCGGCACTAGCACTACCCTGCGCACACCCCCTGGTGGCGGCACTAGCACTACCCTGCGCACACCCCCTGGTGGCGGCACTAGCACTACCCTGCGCACACCCCCTGGCGGCGGCACTAGCACTACACTGCGCACACCCCCTGGCGGCGGCACTAGCACTACACTGTGCACACCCCCTGGCGGCGGCACTAGCACTACACTGTGCACACCCCCTGGCGGCGGCACTAGCACTACACTGTGCACACCCCCTGGCGGCGGCACTAGCACTACACTGTGCACACCCCCTGGCGGCGGCACTAGCACTACACTGTGCACACCCCCTGGCGGCGGCACTAGCACTACACTGTGCACACCCCCCTGGCGGCGGCACTAGCACTACACTGTGCACACCCCCCTGGCGGCGGCACTAGCACTACACTGTGCACCCCCCCTGGCGGCGGCACTAGCACTACACTGTGCACCCCCCCTGGCGGCGGCACTAGCACTACACTGTGCACCCCCCCTGGCGGCCGCACTAGCACTACACTGTGCACCCCCCCTGGCGGCGGCACTAGCACTACACTGTGCACATCCCCTGGTGGCAGCACTAACACTACACTGTGCACACCCCCTAGCAGTGACACTAGCACTACACTGTGTACACACCCCGATGGCGGCACTAACATTACACTGTGGACTGACTGGGGGTGGGGAGTATTTGTTAACTTACGGTACATCTGATAGTTTGTTATTTCAGGCCATTTAATATATCACATAACTGTCTTAATAAGGAACACAGAAAACATATTAGGCTGGTTTCACATTTGCATCTGTGCACGCAGCGTTTGATCCAAATAGATCCTCATGCGTACATATATGCAACATGGTGTATGCAGGGACATGCATTTGCATGCGTTCGCTTGCGGATGCGTACGCATGCGTCGTTTAGCTAATTTAGCACGAAACGTGTAGACCATTCTACTATCATGGGTTTTAAATTTTTCTTCTTCATGTTTTAATCTACCAATAAAAGTGATGTTTTATTACTTGTGCAGTTGCTGGATTTTCAAAATTTTTATTCACAGTTTATTCACTCAGGAAACCAGCCTACACCACAAACTTATTTCAGGAATTTCTCAACCCGGTGAGCTGGTGTTTGCTCCATTGTGGGGTTTTTTTACCAAGTAATATACTCTATCTTGCCACATATTCTCATTCACCCACTGAAAACACATGCTTACTTAGCCAGGCTGAGTTTAAGAAAAGTGATCAAAACGTCACATGGTAAAATAAATAGTGAGATCAAAGATACAAATCTTCATCCCAGAAAAACAAGAATGCGGACAACTGTGTCATTGGAAAAATATAAAAAGATAATGCTCTTGGAACAAGGGGAGAAAAAAAAACAAAAACAAAAAGACCTTGCAGGGCCTCGAGAGGTTAATAATTGTAACTTTCTCCATTTACAGAATATGGCTACATTCATGGAATTCAATAGGAGAGTTAAAGAGAATACCATACTGAAACTATACATTTTCCCAGATCACACTGGAGCACGAGTGGGCATTTAACCCCTTCACAATCATTTAATGTAAACTTATGCTTTAGGCTTAAGAGGTGTATGGATCGTGCTTAGGAACTGAACCAACACCATGCCCAGAGTGAGCTCCAATCACTGCTGTTTAATCATCTAACTGCTGCAGTCTATCACTAAAGCAATTTTTAAATAGCTGGGTCGCAGATGAATGCCTGTAACCACACCCACTTAAACTTCCCCAAGTGCATGCCCACGTGTTACCATAGCAGCTAGGGGGCATGCTGAAGGCCTCCCATCACTGCCATATTAGTTTTCCTATAAAGCACAGCACCTCCCGTACCTATATTTTATAAATTTAAATTTTATAGACATGAAGGCCCACAAACCAATACTTATTCATGGAAAAAAAAAATAAATTGTGTCTAGACCGTATATATGGATCCAGGCGATAAGGTGGACACACCCTGATGGCGGCACCAACGCTACATTGTGCACACTCCCCGGCGGCAGCACTACACTGTGCACACACCATGATGGCGGCGCTAACACTACACTGCGGACTGACTGGGGGTGAGGTATATTTGTTAACTTACATGATCTGATAGTATGTTGTTTCCGTCCATTTAATATCACATAACTGTCTTAATAAGGAACATAGAAAACATATTGTTGAGACATTCCAGCTCCTTCCTGTGTCTCCTGAGTTCTCAGCATCCTGCCCATTTATACAATTTCCTGTGGAGTCTAACACTCTCACACAATTATTTTTATAGCTCAGACATGGAAGAATCTAACACTGCATTATAAATACACTGCTCAAAAGAATAAAGTGAACACTTAAACAACAGAATATAACTCCAAGTAAATCAAACTTCTGTGAAATCAAACTGTCCACTTAGGAAGCAACACTGATTCACAATCAATTTCACATGATGTTGTGCAAATGGAATAGACAACAGATGGAAATTATTGGCAATTATCAAGACACCCTCAATAAAGGAGTGGTTCTGCAGGTGGGACAACAAACCATATCTCATTACCAATGCTTTCTGGCTGATGTTTTGGTCACTTTTGAATGTTGGTTGTGCTTTCACACTCGTGGTAGCATGAGATGGACTCTATAACCCAAACGTGGCTCAGGTAGTGCAGCTCATCCAGGATGGCACATCAATGCGAGCTGTGGCAAGAAGGTTTGCTGTGTCTGTCAGCTTAGTGTCCAGAGGCTGGAGGCGCTACCAGGAGACAGGCCAGTACACCAGGAGACGTGGAGGGGGCTGTAGGAGGGCTACAACCCAGCAGCATGACCACTACCTCAGTCTTTGTACAAGGAGGAACATTGACAGAGCCCTGCAAAATTACCTCCAGCAGGCCACAAATGTGCATGTGTCTGCACAAACAGTTAGACACCGACTTCATGAGGATGGTCTGAGGGCCCGACATTCACAGATGGTGGTTGTGCTCACAGTCCAACACCGTGCGGCCCTCCAAAGAAATGCCACCCCACACCATTACTGACCCACTACCAAACCGGTCATGCTGAAGGATGTTGCACGCAGCAGATCGCTCTCCACAGTGTCTCCAGACTCTGTCACATGTGCTCAGTGTAAACCTGCTTTAATCTGTGAAGAGCATAGGGTACCAGCGGCGAATTTGCCAATCCTGGTGTTCTGTGGCGAATGCCAATTGTCCTGCACGGTGTTGGGCTGTGAGCACAACCCCTATCTGTAGACGTCGGGCCCTCAGACCATACTCATGGAGTCGGTTTCTAACTGTTTGTGCAGACACATGCACATTTGTGGCCTGCTAGAGGCCATTTTGCAGGGCTCTGGCAGTGTTCCTACTTGCACAAAGGCGGAGGAAGTGGTCCTGGGTTACTGCCCTCCTACGGCCCCCTCCACGTCTCCTGGTGTATTGGCCTGTCTCCTGGCAGCGCCTCCAGTCTCTGGACACTACACTGACTGACACAGCAAACCTTCTTGCCACAGCTCGCATTGATGTCCCATCCTGGATGAGCTGCACTACCTGAGCCACTTGTGTGGGTTGTAGAGTCCGTCTTATGCTGCCACAAGTGTGAAAGAGAACCAACATTCAAAAGTGACCAAAACATCAGCCAGAAAGCATTGGTACTGAGATGTGGTCTGTGGTCCCCACCTGCAGAACCACTCCTTTATTGAGGGTGTCTTGATAATTGCCAATAATTTTCATCTGTTGTCTATTTCATTTGCACAACAGCATGTGAAATTGATTGTCAATCAGTGTTGCTCCCTAAGTGGACAGTTTGATTTCACAGAAGTTGATTTACTTTGAGTTATATTCTGTTGTTTACGTGTTCCCTTTATTTTTTTGAGCACTATTATAAGTACTGATAAAAAAAAAAAAAAGACCTTCAGCAGGCAGGGGCACTGCAGCGTGATCGCATCTATTTATTTCATCAACCAAGGTATCATTTTAATCAGTATAACGGCGCCGACCTGACACTGTCTGTAGGTTACTGTGCACAATCCTGCTGACAGGTTCACTTTAAGAAAAATACTGAAGCAATCAGGATGCAACTAGGATGACTCTTGGGGAAAAAATAAAAGAAAAGTATAGTACATTTGATTTTAACCAGATGAAAACACACACGGATGTGTGAATGTAGCCTAATTGACAATTAGTGCCATACATCTTTGTCGGCACCCTTTCGGCATCAGGGTACATGGATATTTTTATTAAAGCCCATTCAAAAAGTTAGTACAAATATGTCATGAGAAACTTAGTCTAATAAGGAAATCACTTCACAAACTTTATTTTTTGGAGTTATTCTTTCCCTGAAGAGACGCCATGTCTTTAAAAAAAAAAAAAAAATTAAAACTGTCTATAAAAAATAGCGAGCGGCATACAAATGAAAGCCGCCTGAAGAACAGACCAGAGATTTCAGTTAGCCGCTTCATGACTTTCGAAGTGGTTTAAAGAAGCTCAAAAATACTGAACAGCAGGTCATTTGTCATTGCACTGCATGGGTTAATTATTTTTAGCCTTTTTAGGCTATGTGCACACGATGCAGATTTCCAGCGGATCCGCAGCGGATTTTACCGCGCAGAAACGCTGCATATCCGCATTGTGATGTACAGTAGCATGTAAATCAATTGAAAAAAAAAAACCGCTATGCAGACGCTGCGGATTTTTCCGCGCAGTTTTCTTGTGGTACAAAATATGCAGCATGTCACTTCTTTTGTGCAGTTTTCCACCTGCTCCATTCTCCAAATCCGCAGGGGGAAATCCACAGGGGAAAACCGCAATAAAAAAGGAAGAAATCCGCAGGAAAAATGCAGGTCATTTGACCTGCGGATTTCTTCAATTCTGCGTGGAAAAATCCGCAGGGCAAAAAAGTACGTGTGCACTTCAAGCGTTTTTACAGGCAGGTTTTAAGTGGAAGTTGCCTGAAAAAGACGTCATGGGCACATGCCCCAAGAAGAGTTTCCAGATGCATTCTTAGTTTGGAAAGGATTCCATCAGGATCCACTAACAGGAAAAGTCGTACACTTACTGATTCCATCAGGTGTTTTACAAAACCTAAAGGAAAAAAAAGAATTCTCAAAAAACTAATATGAACAGCAAAGTGGATTTCCCATGTCTCTTCCTATTAAGGCCTCTTTCACACTAGCGTTGTGCGACGGCCGTCGCCCTGCGTCGGGGCGACGTACCGTCGCACGCTGTGAAAGGCGTGCACAACGGGGGCAGCGGATGCAGTTTTTCATCGCATCTGCTACCCCATTGTCATGTCCGGGGAGGAGGGGGCGGAGTTTCGGCCGCACATGCGCGGTCGAAAATGGCGGAGACGACGCACAAAAAACGCTACATGTAACGCTTTGTGCGTTGGGGCCGCCAAAACACGACGACGGATGCGACATGTGCCCAAACGTCGCAATGCCTCGCTAATGTTACGCTATGGAGAGAAAACGCATCCTGCGGGCAACTTTTGCAGGATGCGTTTTTTCTCCAAAACGACGCATTGCGACGTGCGTCGCACGACGCTAGTGTGAAAGCACCCTAAGTTCCAGTGGTCCCCAACCTTTCTGACCTTGAGAGCCATATTCAGCTTAGAGAGAGGGTCGCCAGCCACAGTCAGCACTGAGAGAGGGGCGCGAGCCACATCCAGCTGCCACCCCCTTCAAAGTAGTGTCAGCCAAAGCCCCCATTACAGGTAGAATGATAACCAAAGCTTTTCCACAGAAATCACTCCAAAGCAGTACACTGAGATCCAGGGGTTCCCACAATCCCTCCATTCAGTATTCTCCCATCAAGGACTCCCAACACACTATCACAGTCAGCTTTGAGCACCTCCTTTAAGTCGGAGTCGGTATAAAATGGACCGACTCCGACTCCTAAAATATATAATAAATTGGGTACATTGGGTGATTGGGTGCTACGCCAGATGACCTGGCCTCCACAGTCACCAGACCTGAACCCAATCGAGATGGTTTGGGGTTAGCTGAATCGCAGAGTGAAGGCAAAAGGGCCAACAAGTGCTAAGCATCTCTGGGAACTCCTTCAAGACTGTTGGAAGACCATTTCCAGTGACTACCTCTTGAAGCTCATCAAGAGTGTGCAAAGCAGTAATCAAAAGGTGGCTACTTTGAAGAACCTAGAATATAAGACATATTTTCAGTTGTTTCACACTTTTTTGTTAATTATATAATTCCACGTGTTAATTCATAGTTTTGATGCCTTCAGAGTGAATCTACAATTTTCATAGTCATGAAAATAAAGAAAACTCTTTGAATGAGAAGGTGTGTCCAAACTTTGGTCTGTACCGTATGTATGTAATCGATAATATACAGTGCATTACATATTTACAATTTACTACAGTTTTTTGTGTTCTAAAGTTGTATTCCAATAAATATATATTATGTTCTATCTAAATATCTTGATTATTGTATCATAGAAATGATTAAATGTCTGATGTTCACATTGTACTACAATAAATTTTTCACTTAAATATAAGCAATATATGTGGGAGTCGGAGTCGTGGAGTCGGTGTAAGGGAAATTGAGGAGTCGGAGGTTTGGCTTACCAACTCCACAGCCCTGCCTAAAACATCTCTAAACCCCAAAAAACAGTAAATGTGCATCCAGATCTGCGCTGCCACTCACAAAATTCACCATTTTGAGACGTACTCTTCATATCTGTTTGCCTGACCAGGACGTAATGCACCAAGCTAGCAGACAGTCGCGAGCCACAATTCATGGGACAGCGAACCACATGTGGCTTCTGAGCTACAAGGTTGGGGACCCCTGAAGTGTTCAAGAAGAATTCTGGGGAGGATCAGCGGTGAAAAAAAAAAAATTCATGTGAACATTTACTAATTGAGAATTAGGACAGGAGTGGTGCACTACTCAGCAAAGCTGTGCCAGGAATTACGGCAGCTCACTGCAGAGCGAGGGCGAGGAACATTGCAGCTCACAGTGGCATGCCAGCTGTTCCTGGTCGATAGCGGTACAGGCAGAAAGATGGTCCAAAATACAGCACAGCTGGCAACAGAATGGTTCTATACCTTGCACAGCTGGCACAGGAATGGTGTATTACATTGGAGAACTGACACTGTGATGATATTGTACACTGCACAGCTGGAATAAAAACAGCCATGTATACTGCACAGCTGGCACTGCAGTGGTCCTGTATAGAGATGGTGGGTATCTAATTTAACTGGCCACAACAGCCGTCTGTGGCCGATGGATGGGAGAGGAAGTACCACTCATATGACCTGCTAAGACGTCAAACATGAGTCATGCTGCAATGTTAGCTTTGTGCCAGGCTGGTTAGCATGAGCCGCACACGCTGGCAAACAAGAGGCGATACTCCCTCTCCTGTCCAGCAGCCACAGATCTCTGTTGTGACAGATGGAACAGGATGTGCGAATCGATTCACACCAACGCTAGTCCTGTGTACTGTGCAGCTGGAACAGGCATGGTGATAGCACAGCACATAGCAAAGCTGGCACAGGAACAGAATTACTAAGTATTTATATTTTTATTTAAAGGGGTTGTCCGTTCCAAACTGATAAGTCTGCAATCACTCTGTGACTGTAGACTTTTGAAACCTCCACCGCACGCAATGTGCCCTGCAGGAATTTGCTGGTTTCAGACCCAGGACCATAGGGTTTGTGTGAGCTATACATATTCTGGGCCAGTGGGCAGAGCCTCGTTTCCATATACTTTTATGGAGTGAAGCCATGCGCTCTATTCGGCCATACCTACTGGCATCACTAGATGGGGAGCAGCCTCGCTCAATATAAGTGTATGGAAGCCATGATGCATCCACTGGCCAGGAGTATGTATAACTCATTCATGTTCACTAGAGTTGAGCGACTTTGGTCAGATCGGGTTTCATGAAACAAAATTTGTTTCAGATGAAACTGGTCCGACTAGGGCAAAAAAAAGTCGGAGTTTCGTCCGAAACCCGACCCCAATGCAAATTAATGGGGAATAAAACTCGGCATTGAGCGGATGACATTCATTCAATGTCGACTTTTATTCCCCATTGATTTGCATTGGGGTCGGGTTTCGGACGAAACTCCGACTTTTTTTGCCCTAGTTGGACCAGTTTCATCCGACTCAAATTTTGTTTCATGAAACCCGATCCGACCAAAGTTGCTCAACTCTAGTATTCACCAGTTTCAGATCTGAAATTGGTGAATTCATGTAGTCAGGGTTGTGGAGTCAGAGTTGGGTGTCCATTTTGTTGGAGCTGGTATAAAATGGACCAACTCAGACCCCTGAAATATATAATAAATTGGGTACAGCAGTACAATGCAGGACGTGCTGTAAATGTTTTCATAAGAATTTGGGAAAGTTCTGAAATGTCCTATAAATGTCTGTTCTCTTCCTGATCTAAGGATCTCGGCTTTTAGATGAGATGAATCTGTGCTGCACTTTATGTACATGCTCAGTAGTGACCAGTGCTGTGGGGCTGTAGATGAGATGAATCTGTGCTGCACTTTATGTACATGCTCAGTAGTAACCAGTGCTGTGGAGATGTAGATGAGATGAATCTGTGCTGCACTTTATGTACATGCTCAGTAGTGACCAGTGCTGTGGGGTCGTAGATGAGATGAATCTGTGCTGAACTTTATGCACATGCTCAGTAGTGACCAGTGCTGTGGAGTCGTAGATGAGATGAATCTGTGCTGCACTTTATGTACATGCTCAATAGTGACCAGTGCTGTGGGGTCAGAGGTGTGGAGTGGCAAAAGGAAATTGAGGAGTTGGGAGATTTGGCTTAGCGACTCTACAACCCTGCCCGCAGAACACAGTGATGTGGGGGAGGGGATTCATAAGTCTGCAATCACTCTGCGTGATTTGGACCGAATTATCCCTTTAAATAACTTCTCTATGACCCCCCACGTGCAACGCAGCCGGGCACTGGAGCGGCCATGAATATAACGCAGCCGGGCACTGGAGCGGCCATGAATATAACGCAGCCGGGCACTGGAGCGGCCATGAATATAACGCAGCCGGGCACTGGAGCGGCCATGAATATAACGCAGCCGGGCACTGGAGCGGCCATGAATATAACGCAGCCGGGCACTGGAGCGGCCATGAATATAACGCAGCCGGGCACTGGAGCGGCCATGAATATAACGCAGCCGGGCACTGGAGCGGCCCCACACACAGCACTGGGGGGAAACTGGAATGACCCCACACACAGCACTGGGTGGAACTGGAATGACGCCATACATAGAACTGGGGGGAAACTGGAATGACCCCATACATAGGACTGGGGGGAAACTGGAATGACCCCATACATAGGACTGGGGGGAAACTGGAATGACCCCATACATAGGACTGGGGGGAAACTGGAATGACCCCATACATAGGACTGGGGGGAAACTGGAATGACCCCATACATAGGACTGGGGGGAAACTGGAATGACCCCATACATAGGACTGGGGGGAAACTGGAATGACCCCATACATAGGACTGGGGGGGAAACTGGAATGACCCCATACATAGGACTGGGGGGAAACTGGAATGACCCCATACATAGGACTGGGGGGAAACTGGAATGACCCCATACATAGGACTGGGGGGAAACTGGAATGACCCCATACATAGGACTGGGGGGAAACTGGAATGACCCCATACATAGGACTGGGGGGAAACTGGAATGACCCCATACATAGGACTGGGGGGAAACTGGAATGACCCCATACATAGGACTGGGGGGAAACTGGAATGACCCCATACATAGGACTGGGGGGAAACTGGAATGACCCCATACATAGGACTGGGGGGAAACTGGAATGACCCCATACATAGGACTGGGGGGAAACTGGAATGACCCCATACATAGGACTGGGGGGAAACTGGAATGACCCCATACATAGGACTGGGGGGAAACTGGAATGACCCCATACATAGGACTGGGGGGAAACTGGAATGACCCCATACATAGGACTGGGGGGAAACTGGAATGACCCCATACATAGGACTGGGGGGAAACTGGAATGACCCCATACATAGGACTGGGGGGAAACTGGAATGACCCCATACATAGGACTGGGGGGAAACTGGAATGACCCCATACATAGGACTGGGGGGAAACTGGAATGACCCCATACATAGGACTGGGGGGAAACTGGAATGACCCCATACATAGGACTGGGGGGAAACTGGAATGACCCCATACATAGGACTGGGGGGAAACTGGAATGACCCCATACATAGGACTGGGGGGGAACTGGAATGACCCCATACATAGAACTGGGGGGAAACTGGAATGACCCCATACATAGAACTGGGGGGAAACTGGAATGACCCCATACATAGGATTGGGGGGAAACTGGAATGACTCTTCTGTCATGGGAAACAACACCATTAGAAGCCCAGAGCACCACACCCCATCGTAGAGCCATATTCAGGGGACAGGACGCTGCACACCACCCACCTAATGACAGAGATCAGTAGCCCTGAAGGGTCGTTGCTCTTGCTCATCTGGCCCCTGTAACCGGACATCTTTTCGTCTTGCTTCCTTCTCTCACACCAAAATACACTGAATGTACTACTGCGCAGCCGCAGGACAGCCTCAGCCAATGGTAATCGCTGCACAGCCTGGTCATTAGAAGGTGCACGCTAACTCCTAGTAAGCGAAAGGACCTTTCATGACGTCATGACCATGTGATCAGTTACACGTGTGGGAGGAGCCAGGCTCCGGCGTATTCTGTTGGAGAGATGTGTGTGACGGTCAGTGCTGTGACACAAGTTGTAACGCCGGTAGTGAGCAGTGCTGTGTGCGGGGCCTCAGCCTGACTGCTGCCCTCACACACTGACAACACAGAACAAAGGCTGGAGGCCATTTATATCATAGAAAAGGGTTTTAAGCTTAATTCACATGTTTCCTGGCGTGAAATGACCCCACGTGTGTTGTGCTGTAAACTCCGGACCTTCTGCTATGTCTGGACTCCCTCATACTCTGACCTCCCCATACTCTGACCTCCCTCATACTCTGACCTCCCCTTACTCTGACCTCATCATACATTCCCCATACTCTGACCTCCCCCTGACTCTGAACTTCCCCTTACTCTGACCTCCCCTTACTCTGACCTCCCTCATACTCTGACCTCATCATACATTCCCCATACTCTGACCTCCCCCTGACTCTGAACTTCCCCTTACTCTGACCTCCCCATACTCTGACCTCATCATACATTCCCCATACTCTGACCTCCCCCTGACTCTGAACTTCCCCTTACTCTGACCTCCCCATACTCTGACCTCCCTCATACTCTGACCTCATCATACATTCCCCATACTCTGACCTCCCCCTGACTCTGAACTTCCCCTTACTCTGACCTCCCCATACTCTGACCTCCCTCATACTCTGACCTCATCATACATTCCCCATACTCTGACCTCCACATCCATTGACTTCTCCCATACTCTGACCTCCCCCATACTCTCCCATACTCTGACCTCCCCCATACTCTCCCATACTCTGACCTCCCCCATACTCTGACCTCCCCTTTACTCTGACCTCCCCCTGACTCTGAACTCCCCTTACTCTGACCTCCCCCATACTCTGGAAGTCAATAGGGGTAGCGGTCACTAGGGAGCGCCAGTGTGAGGTACTGAGAGACTGGGAACCTCCAGAAGTGAACCCTCAGGACCGCGACGACGAACCTCCCTCGGGCAAGCTGGCCAGGTGTACCACCCCCTATACAGGGAGCGTTAGGGGCAGACCCAAGGGAGACTATCGCCGCGGGAGCTGATACCTGGGAACAGCCGGGAGGGAATGCAGGCAGGAACGTGCAGGCGACCAGATGGGAGATGGCGACAGCTGCCGGGAGACAGAAGTGGACGGCAATGGCGGACGGCAGGAACAGGTACAGGACGAGACACAGGAGCAGGAAGAGGCAGGAACGGACTGGATCTGGAAGGGTACACAGGAAGGTCACAAACATGGAAGCTTAGCGGAGGACCAGGAGAGGTACTCTGTGCAGAGACAGGAGGAACGCAGGAGAGCGTGAACCCGATACCACAAATGATAGGCAGAGAGCATAGGGTGAGGCTGCCTGATATAGGGTACGCTGTGGGACTTCCGTGTCAGGGTGCAGCAGTGCCATGGGACCAGGGGATAGGGCGCCAGGTCTAGGGGGCGTACCTAGCAACGCGCCTGCGTACCTGTGAGGGAGCAGAAGGTCGCAGGACAGATGATTGACAGGTGCCAGCAGAGGGGGCGGGCCGAGAGGACCGGAAGCGCCGAAGAGTACCAGGCGGTGTAGAGGCGCGGGGGCTGATGGCGCTGCAAGAAGAGGAGCCGAGGTGACAGGAGACCGGCCCGGGAGAGCAGCGGTCAGGGCAGCGGCCGCAGAAGCCACAGAGAGGGCGAGAGCCGGGAAGGTGAGCGTGACAGCCAGGAAAGCGGTAAATGAAGTAAATGGAAGTCAGTGATCAACTGCAGCTCCAGGAGTACACCTCCAATGGAGGATAGTGAACTGCACGATGAATATGAATGGTCAGCGGAGCGCTAAGAACACAAGGGCAAAGTTATAGTTTCTTCTTTAGCCCACAACGCGTTTCGCCGGTAACCCCATCTTCATCAGGTGGCAGTTTTATTATTAAGAGACAGGAAGGGGTATATATATAACAGAAAACCAATCAAATGATCCAAGCAATCAACAATCACATGATTAGCATGTCATATGACAGAATAAAATAACATAGGAACACACAAAAAGAGGGAAACAATAAGAATAAAAATACGTAATAAAATGCATAAAATTAGACTAAAAGGTAAGATTAAGAACAAACGTATTACAATAAAAAGTAAATTTAGCTAAAAGGAAGTAAAAATAAATACAATTATCTCGTCACTTTCTCAATAGTCAGGTTCAATCCCCCAGGGGCCAATGGACCTAGCTTAAATATCCAAAAACTTTCCCTCTTAATTAAGCTGCTGTAATGATCAGATACAGTATCTGGTATATAATCAATAATTATTAACTTTAACCCCTTTACTCCCAAGGGTGGTTTACATGTTAATGCTCGGGCCAATTTGTAGAATTCTGACCACTGTCCCTTTATGAGGTATTAACTCCGGAACGCTTCCATGGATCCCAGTGATTCTGACATTGTTTTCTCGTGATATATTGTACTTCATGTTAGTGGTAAAATTTAATTCTTATAACTTGAGTTTATGAAAAAAATGGAAATTTGGCACAAATTTTGAAAATTTCGCAATTTTCCAACTTTGAATTTTTATGCCCTTAAATAACAGAGATATGGCACGCAAAAAAACTTAATAAATAAAATTTCACAAATGTTTACTTTACATCAGCACAATTTTGGAACCAAAATTTTTTATGTTAGGAAGTTATAAGGGTTAAAAGTTGACCAGCGATTTCTCATTTTTACAACACCATTTTATTTTTAGGGACCACATCTCATTTGAAGTCACTTTGAGGGGTCTATATGATAGAAAATACCCAAAAGTGACACCATTCTAAAAACTGCACCCCTCAAGGTGCTCAAAACCACATTCAAGAAGTTTATTAACCCTTCAGGTGCTTCACAGGAATAAATTCAGGTCCAATTTTTTTTAGTTTACCATGGGTAACAGGAGATATTGGACTGCAAAAGTTATTGTGCAATTTGTCCTGAGTACGCTGATACCTGATATGTGGGTGTGGACCACTGTTACAGTGCATGGCAGAGCTCGGAAGGGAAGGAGCGCCATTTGACTTTTTCAACGCAAAATTGGCTGGAATTGAGATTGGGCACCATGTCACGTTTGGAGAGCCCCTGATGTGCCTAAACAGTGGAAACCCACCCAAAAGTGACCCCATTTTGGAAACTAGCCCCCCCAAGGAACTTATCTAGATGTGTGGTGAGAACTTTGAACCCCCAAGGGCTTCACAGAAGTTTATAACGTACAGCCATACAATTAAAAAATATTTTTTCCACAAAAATGATCTTTTCACCCCCAAATTTTATTTTCCCAAGGGAAACAGGACACCAAAGGTTATTGTGCAATTTGTCCTCAGTACGCTGATACCCCATAAGTGGGGGTAAACCACTATTTGGGTGCATGGCAGAGCTCGGAAGGGAAGCAGCGCCATTTGACTTTTTTGGCTGGAGTTGAGATCAGACGCCATGTTGCGTTTGGAGAGCCCCTGATGAGCCCAAACAGTGGAAATCCCCCAATTCTAACTTCAACCCTAACCTCAACAGACCCCTAACCCTAATCTCAGCCCTAGCCCTAACCCTAATGGGAAAATGGAAATAAATACATTTTTTTTAATTTTATTATTTTTCCCTAACTAAGGGGGTGATAAAGGGGTTTTGATTTACTATTTATGGCTGGTTTTTATGTTTGGCAGCTGTAATACGCTAAAAGACGCTTTTTATTGTAAAAATAGTTTTTGCATCACCACATTTCGAAAGCTATAATTTTTCTGTATTTTGACCCACAGAGTCATGTGAGGTCTTATTTTTTGCGGGACGAGTTGACGTTTTTATTGGTACCATTATTGGGCACATGACATTTTTTTAATCACTTTTTATTCCAATTTTTGGGACGTAGAATGAACAAAAACCAGCATTTCATGAATTTCTTTTCGGGGGGGCGTTTACACTATTCTGCGTGTGGTAAAATTGATAAAGCGGTTTTATTCTTCAGGTCAGTACGATTACAGTGATACCTCATTTATGTCTTTTTTATGTTATGGCACTTTTATACACTAAAACCAATTTTATATAAAAAATAGTTATTTTTACATCGCTTTATTCTGCGAGCTATAACTTTTTTATTTTTTCGCTGATGATGCTGTGTGGTGGCTCGTTTTTTGCGGGACAAGATGACAGTTTCAGTGGTACCATGGTTATTTATATACGTCTTTTTGATCGTACGTTATTGCACTTTTTGTTCGGTGGTATGATGATAAAGCATTGATTTTTGCTTTTTTTTTTTAAGGGGTTCACTAACGGGGTTAACTAGTGGGACAGTTTATTAGGGCGGGTCGTTACAGATGTGGCGATACTAAATATGTGTACTTTTATTGTTTTTTTTTAAATTTTTTTTTATCCCCTGCGCGTTTCTCTCCTATGCCCCCGGTACACTGCGATCATATTTGATCGCAATGTGCCAGGGGTGAATGTGCTGGGGGCGGTCCGTGACCGCCCCTTACACATAGTGCCGGGTGTCAGCTGTGATAATCAGCTGACACCCGGCCGCGATCAGCGGCGCTCCCCCCGAGAGCGCCGCTAATTGCATGTGACGTAATATTCCGTCCTTGGGACTTAGGTCCCTAGGTCACATGGACGGAATATTACATGCAATGTAGTAAAGGGGTTCATGATTTTGGGTCCTTCTGGTGCGTAGTTAAGAAATGTTTGGACAAACTGTGCAATGGAAAACCATTCCGAATCTTCTGGCGATGCTTATTTAACCGCGTGTGCATGGTCTGTATGGTGCAGCCTACATATTGGAGCCCGCAGCTGCATTCCAGTATGTACACTACAAAAACTGATTGGCAGTTGACAAAATGATTAATTTTATAACTAATGCCCGTGGTATTTGATCTAAATTCCTTAGCACCGTTGATGAGAGATGAACAACACAGGCACTTCGCATTTCTACAGGCAAAACATCCAGGGTTCCTGGCTAATTGGGCCCCAGACCCAAGAGAGGGATTCAAAGTTGTATTGCGGAGAGTACGTCTTCTTCTATAGACTGTTCTAGGCCAGACGTGGATATGTCCAGAAAGTAAAGGGTCACCCTCCAGAATCAACCAATATTTCATCAGGAGTTTCTGTATTCTCACATGTGATTGGCTAAACATGGTGACCAGGCTCCATTTGACAAAATCGGAAGTGGAAGGACCATTGGTTTTCTTATTTTTAGTTTCAATAAGTTTTATTTGAAACATCATATGAAAACACAAAAACAATAACCAATCTCCCATGCAAGGGAGCGCATATTATTATATTTTTAATAACAAATTACACATACAAGAAAGAAGTCAAGACAGAGGTAGGGGAAGGATAGATAGCAGGAGTTCAGCCAAGGTTTTCTTATTTTTAATCTTATCTATTCATCTTTCTGGGAAAATGATTTAGCTTTTAAAAAAGCATCCTGGACCAATTTTTTTGGGTAGCCTTTATATTGAAAACGTTGTTTCAAAATGCCCCCATACTCTGACCTCCCCATACATTGACCTCCCCATACCCTCTGACCTCCACCATACTATGAACTCCCCCATACTCTGACCTCCCCATACTCCACCTCTCCTTTACTCTGACCTGTGTAGGATTCGGCCAGGACGGTAGTTGTGGCCGAGGACACCAGGGCCTTGGTGTCCTGGCCTCCTCCCACAGTAAAATTGTCAGCTTTTGCCCGCGTATCTGTTTGGGGTCCTGGTTCACTGTCAGGGATTCTACTGCGGTGTGGCACAGCTCCTGTACACTCAGTTTCGGTGCATAGGTTGGAAAGAACGGACACAGATACCGATTCTGATGCCAAACAAACGATTTTACTTTTCTCTTCAACGGTCCCGGGCACATCAGTAACATTACAGTCCACACAGCATTCCTCCTGCACTCTCCCTTTCCTGCTTTCTTTGTCCTCACGCACATCACAGGATAGTAGCGCCCTAGGCGGTACCTCAGCTTCACTTCTGTAGGACCTAAAAACATAGGGGAACCTGTTGTGAATTCCCTTTCTGGGCTCCCTGTGGTGGTTACTGAAGGTAGTGGAGCTGGTCAGATTGACAGAGGTGCTGCGAGTTCTCTTTCTGGGCTCCCTCTGGTGGTTACTGGAGGTAGTGGAGCTGGTAAGATTGACTGAGGCTTGCCACCTGATAATGATGTTGACGATTGGAGATCTGGAGTTTCTGACTGGATTATTTAAGACAGCTGACTTCCTTCAATCCCTGCTGGTGATTTTCTTCCTGTGCCTTCTGAGGTCTGATGTCTCCTGCTCTGTTCCTGCTTGGTTCAGCTAAGTGGTTCATTTGCTAATCTTTTTGCATTTGATCTGGTTTTGTCTATCTCTGCTTTGTGCGGGTCAGCTTGCTCATGCTGGGGCTGTGCTGGATCACCGCCCATTTGTTAATGCTTGTGTCAGTTTGTTCTGTCCCCTGTTATATTGGTCTCTTTTTGCTTTGCTTTCAGTATATACCAGAGTGCTGATATAGTGGGGGCGAAGTCGTGTGACTTCAGTGTTTTTTGTGCATCAGACGTGTTGGATTTTTCAGGTTTTTTTTGCGTGATTGCAGACAGTGTCTTTCCTTTCCTGTCCTGTCTAGTCAGTTTGGGCCCCATCATTTGCTCAGTCTATTTTTCTGCCTGCGTTTGTGTTTTCATCTTGTATCACTGACAATATATGTTTGGGGGCTATCTATTCCTTTGGGGTCTGCTCCGGGGCAGTTTAGATTTCACCTTACTTGTTTTAGGCTAGTTAGCTCTCCGGCTGTGCTGAGGCGTCTAGGGCATCGTAGGTACGCTCGACGGCTACTGCTAGTTGTGTGGATAGGATCAGGGGTGTGCAATCCGCTTAGTTACCAACCTCTCTAGTTTTCTGGTGGCTTAGCCTGGTCCTGCTATCCTCCTCAGTGACCCATTCATAACAGGAACCCATTCATCCATTTTGCCCCAGACTTACAAGCTTCAGCCCTATTTAAGTTCTGCCACATGGTGAATATTCTGCGCCCTGCACGATTCTTGGACCATGTAATTCTCTCCTCCTGCTGCTGTGATAACCGTAATTTCCGGGGTGCTCTGGTCTCATCCAGCACCCGTCTGACTGTGCCCGTGTACTTTTCTTCTCAAAGAACGTTTCGTAGCTGCTTTGTCGTCCTGGGCCTAGAGCCCTTGTGGACACTTCGGGCGTGCTCGCCCTTCTAACCCGTTCCCATATCCTACACTCTCTTATCCCATAGCAGCTCCTCCTACCATTAACCCTCTATGAACTTCCTACAATAAATATCTACCAGATCCACTAGCATGCCCCCATCTAGTGGCCCACAACAGAGCTACACTTACCCATATCTAGGAACTATAGTATACTTATAAAGAGAAAAATCAGACAAACTGAAATTTTTTTCCAGAGCTGTATATATATATATATATATATATATATATATGTGTGTGTGTGTGTGTGTGTGTGTGTGATGTGAGACTGTTCAGGATCCTCCCTGGTCTAGCACCCCTGTTTTATTTCCATGTGTTTGTGCGGATCCTTGCACTTCATTGTCCACTGTCTTCCCCTTTGTCCTTATTTTTTTGTCCACTAAAATTATATTTTGCATATATTAGGACTCCATGGTTGTTTCTTTGGAGTTTACCTCCTTGCTACTCCATACTGGAGAAAACAAAAAGCAAAAAACACAAATATCCTGAACTAAAAAGTAAAAAATATACTGCAAATAATGCATAAAGGTAATAATAATAATAAGGGTATTTAGTAAACATAATTTTGATCAAAATAATGTACAAGCCATCCCGCCACGTCACGGCAACCCTTGTGGGACAAAACTGTCCCACAAGGGTTGCCGTGACGTGGCGGGATGGCTTGTACATTATTTTGATCAAAATTATGTTTACTAAATACCCTTATTATTATTATTACCTTTATGCATTATTTGCAGTATATTTTATACTTTTTAGTTCAGGATATTTGTGTTTTTTGCTTTTTGTTTTCTCTGGTTAATGGTCATGTGTTAATATGCACTTACATTGTGCATACACATTAACTTACTTATCTCAGTTCAGATTTGTTTTTTTACTCCATACTGGGCAGATGTCGGATGTTATACACAGCCGGCATCTGCCTGTAACAGCAGTGATCAGAGTTCAGAGCCTTGATTGCTGATGTTTTAAGTATTTAAATGCCCTTGTCAATCACTGTCAACGGCATTTAGATGGCACGAGGGCCGGTCCATGCACTCACCTGCAGCCATCAGCCCCCTGTGATGCAGTTACAGGTTGCTGGTGGTTGTCATGTGTTGCTGCCATGTTAGTTGTTCATTGAAGCCCAGCCTGAAGTTGGACTCCATGGACGATGTCATGATCACAGTGCCGGGATGTGCTCTGTCACACCCTGGCCCACCATCACTTAAACACACTGTCCCTCCTGTAGTCCGCTTACTTGTAAGGCGGGGTCTTCCTTCGACTGCTGGGCCTTCTTTTCCTTCAGCACTACGCAATGATAGTCAGAGTCCAGGGTCAACTTTAACAAAATATGTTTACTCAGCTCGTCCAGTTTAGTCACAGAAACAGCACAAAGTTCTTCACAAAACATCACCATTCTGTTCCCTGTACTGTCGCTCATTTTTCCAGAAGTATCGCAGGGTTGTACCGTCACCTTTGGAACTGCAGCTTCTTGTCTGGTCAGCCCAACCCGCTTCAGGAGTTCCCTGGCAGTTTCGTCCCGGCGTTTAGGGTTGTTCCCACGAAGTTAGCTGCTTCCATATTGATGCTGCCCTGTATTCCTCCATGACTTTGTGACTATCAGCCCATAGTCCCTGGATGGCTGGGCTCCCAGCTTTAACATAACGGGACACAACTGTCCTGTCCTGGCTCCCAGCCCTAACTAACTAAATCCAGGAAGATCGTTAACTACTAAATCCTATTGGACTAACCTACTCCTATCTTGCGCTATTGTGCCCCCCCTAATGGGCTAACTCTATATCCTACCCTTTCCCTACATCTATGCAATACTTGAATAGTTTTATATAGATGTATATAAATATATGTATATATATATATATATATATATATATATTAAGGTAGCGCTGTCATTCGGGTAGGGGATACTCGCTTGGCAGCCAATAAATCACATCCAGCACGGGTTTTCCATAAAACAATCACAGTCCATGCGGTTTATTTAGGCATCATAAACCATGACCAGCAATATAAAGTTCATATTAACAGCATAGCGTCCATGACAGAGCTTCACTCTGTTATCCCTGTGGTCACACAGGTTGTGCCATGTCCAGAACACAGGCTCTCTTAGTGTCATGGTCCAGTCCAGAGTTTATCTTCTGCTGTCTTCACTCCGGACTGGTCATGCTGGGGTTAATCTCCTCAGCCTCGTTCTGGAGCTAGCTGGGCTATTTAAATCCCTCACAGCCTGCTGACCAGTGTTAGTGATAGCTCAAGCTTGCAGTTTAGAGCCGCTGACCCTTGTACCCTGGTGATCCTCCTGCCTTTGACTGATATTCACGTGTATGACCCGGACTGATTTCTGACCCCGTCTCTTGGTATTCGTCTCTGCTGTTACGTTCCCTCTCTGGCATCTGACTCCCTGGCTTGTACCCCGACCACGTATTTCGTCTCACGTTTTGGACCCCGTGCTCATGTTCTGGCTTTCTGACTCCCGGCTTTGGTATTTTGACTACGTGTTTTGCTGCTCCTTCTGGTACGTCTGCTCCTGCTAGTTTCTGACTCGGTTCGTCTGACTATTCTCTCTCGTTACCTGTGGCACCTGTGCTGTTGCTCAGGGTTGCTGCTCTTAGTGTATAACCTCTCTTCCCTCACCAGCTCCCCCTGGTGGAGGTTTCACTACACTTGGCTGCTTCACCCCGCTGCAGACGTCCATTCCCTCCAGGGAACTATCAGGCACATGCAGCCATTAACACAGCGTTCACTTGCTGTCAGGAAGACAGCCCCATCTCTCTCAGACGGGACCTTCCAAAACGGACCAACCAGGTCCCACCATGTGACCTACCCTGGCCACCTTATATGGTCCATAGCCACGCCCACCGCGTCACATGGCTATGACCTAATCACAGGTCCTTCAACCACTCATACACACTTTACAATAGCGTTCTTAAACACACCCCCTGGGTGGGTTTGTAGGTAACTGGTTCCGCCCGTCTCACCAGTTACTTGGAGACTTTTCCCTGACACATTGGAACGAAAGATCAGCTCTACTGATCAGCACATAACCAAGCCTCCATCCTAAGGCCACCCACCTTGAGATACATAACGATCCTTTAGCACCCTGCTCCTGTTACCACTCTGGACAAGGCTATCCGTTCGTTCTGGGACACCCACACAGCGCCCCTAGCGGACACAGTGGTCACTACACCACTATATATATATATATATATATATATATACATACATACATACACAAGGCATTTCACAATATAATGACATACACTATAAAACATATGAGGTATATCAACTGTACAGAGACATAGGGACGTGTGTAAGGTGAGAAGGGCATAAACTAGCCTCTGTACACCCTTACATTATTACAGCACGCTTACTTTGTAGTTAGCGTTGACTGTAATGCCTCCCTCCTTGCACTGACCCTATCCCTGGAAGCGACTGGTGGAAGGGAGAGTAAAGCTTAATTTTCTACCTGTAGCTATAGGGAGATGGACGGGCTAGTGGTACCTCTCTCGTATCGGGGACGGAACTATTGGGGCTGTCACCATTGTTGCCGGGGGGGCACTTTCTGACCTGGACAGACCTTTGCACTTGACTGCAGGGGGCGGGTCAGTGATAAAAGGGACGGAGTGCGCCAAAGCGGGGTCTTTGGCGGGAAGACAGAGTGCACAGCAGGAGAAGGTTGACTCACTCTCCGCAGCGCAATGCCAGGAGACCAGGCCACATTGCCGAATAGCCTCACACACTCAGACAGTGAGCAGCGCGTGACTGTGGGCCCGCCAACCTCCAATACTGGGGAGACGTCCCATACCGTCCTGCTAACTACAGACAGTGAGTGCTGTAGACCTGACAGGGGTAAACATGCAGAGTTGACCAGCATATCTCCAGTCCCCGCTGCTGACCTCCATCCTTCTACACTGGTGCCACAGACGCCTCCTCCATGGACACTTCGCTCCGATACTACAAGGCTATGCATAGGAGAGCCAGGATACGTCGCGGCTGTCAGGAGACAGTCGGAATAAATAAACATGAATTAAATTACTTTTGAATGAATAATGACTCATTACCTGAATTATGTTATGAGTGAATCAGTTTATGGAAGCCGAGAGAGAAAGAGAGAGAGATATACACACACATACACACACACACATAAAAAGTGTAGGAGAAAACCGGAGCCAAACAATGTCCTCAAAATAGGGTAAAAAATGTCAATTTTATTAATCATTAGTAGAAAAAACACAACACATAGTCAATACTAGTGATAAATGCAACTACCTCCATCCTCTCTAAGGCTGGTTTCACACTTGCGTTTTTTATCGCTGCGCCTCATGCGCTATCGTGCGTATGCGCATTTCTCCCCTATATTTAACATGGGTGCGCATGGTGTAGCGCATGCACGCGTTCATATGCGTTTTCGTGCGCATGCGGTTTTTTGTAGTGTGCGCCTAGGCGCGCCGGACGCAACCTGTTGCATTTTTGATCCGTCCGACCTGTCTCAAAAAAACGCATGCGCACGGAATGCGCAAAAAAACAGCATTGCAGTCTATAGGAACACACGCTTGCGCTAGGACATGCGCACGCATGCATTTAAAATCGCATGCGTTTTTTGAGTTAACATGGTGACAAACTGGTTAAATCGCATGCGCAAAAAAACAGCAAACGCATGCAAAACGCATGATGCGGTTTTTTGCATGCGTTTGGTATGCGCATGAGGCGCAGCGCAAAAAAAACGCTAGTGTGAAACTAGCCTAATACCTAAAAAAATACCCCACATGAAAGTAAACAGGAGGGGACACTACCAAATATAGATATCAGCAGCCATAATTATATGGGTTCCACAATGGGTATTTTATGGCACAATGTCCCAACGCTCAGATATCATAAAAGACGGCATTTAAAAAGGCACCTGCGCTTACCAGAGAGAGGTAGGGAGAGGAGTCAGGAGATGTGGTGTGCCCCGACACGCGTTTTGCGGCAGCAAAGTGACGCTTTCTCAAGGAGTTATAGATAGCGTCAAAATAGGACCTTAAAGTAGCCCTGTGAACCCGGTCACATGGTTATTGATGGCCAATAATAGGTGGCGTTGGCGACGCATTCGCGCTGGGCCAGCAAGGTCCTATATGTGAAGAAGCGTCATGCATAATGCGCACACACGATGGGATGAAAGACCCCAGGCGCAGTACACACGGCATAAACACGCCTAAACACAGACAGGACTCAGGGATGCACAGCGCGATGCGCACAGCCACCAAATATAAAGAGAAAAGAGGGGGAGAGAAGGAAGAGGTGGAAAGAAGGGGCAAACCTCATTATTAGACATAATGAATCATATGAAAAACTATATATCACAAAAAACGCAAAGGTACATGGCAATTAAATTCATAATAAACATCCATAATGAAAAGCCTTATTCCATTGGTGAAATGTATAGCAAATATGATTCCAAGGAGGCAGGTCCGATGAGGATCAAATTGAAATATGCACATCTTCCATATTGAGTGGTCACATCCCCTTTGTCAAGAGATATATTTCCTTTATATATCAATGGAGCCGAAGAAAGGTAATGGTATGACGCCAACAACATCACTAGCAGAAAAAAATAAAATAAGATTAACATTAGAGTAATTTAAAAACAATAATGAAAATAAAAATAAAAACAACACATCACCAAAAAGGGGGCTAGAAGGGAGAGTTAGAAGGGGCAGGAGGAAAGAAAACGCCAAAAGAAATAATAGGGACACTACAAAAATGGGTCAAAACTCAAAGATTCGTTCAAGCCCTTCGGTCTTATAGTATCCAAAAGAACTATCCACCTTGCTTCAATTTGCGCAAGGAGTTTTTTATTGTCCCCGCCCCTGATACCATGCGTGAGCATGTGCGGGACATTGGCACGGCCAAGACGGTGATGAACTCTATGGATCTAAAAGCAATCCCCCGTCACTTTAAGTTGCATCACAGTTGTGATGCAAGATTGCTTAAGGTTAGGGGGATTGATGCCCTCCATCTTGCTATCAGGGGCAGGGACAATAAAAACAACTCCACGAGCAAATTGAAACAAGGTGGATAGTTCTTTTGGATACTATAACACCGAAGGGCTTGAACAAATCCTTGAGTTTTGCCCCATTTTTGTAGTGTCCCTATTATTTCCTTTGGCGTTTTCTTTCCTCCTGCCCCTTCTAGCTCTCTTCTAGGGGGCGTGACTTCGGGCACCTCAGATGGCAGTCGTGTGAGCGCTCAGCTCCTGTGACTTCACCCACTGAAGCGACTCATGACCCGGCAAAAAGGCATTTTTCTGTTAGTTTAATTGGTAATTTTATTCCCCTTACTAATGGGATCATATTGATACCAAAAACATGAAATTTGGTTCAGCAATACTCGAGATATGTCCCTCTGAGATGAATGGTGAAGCTGCCTGAGGTGATTTTCTCACTTATGACAAACTGCGCGCTGTGGAAGTGTGTACCTTGCAGTGAATGCGGACTTCTGGACTTCTGGGCTGATTAAAATATCCCTGTTATCGCCGGTGCCCTGCCTATATTGTAGGACTAAGAACGGGCTCGCTGGCTGCTGTGAGTAAAGACGCAACTGTGAGTAGAGCGGAGGGAAGCTGAGGTGGGAGGTGCCATAGCAATCAGCTGTGTGACTGAACCCACATTGTCACAAATCGTGCGCCATTTTTTTTTTGTCAGAGAAGTGACAGGTTGGTGCACCGAGACTTGTTGAATTAATACCTGAGCTCCTCCATCACTGCAGCAGTAACCGTTGAAGCGGTGAAGAGCTGAGTGAGACGGAGGGAGGAAGAGCTGCTGCGTATAAACAAGAGGCTGAAGAAGCCTTTATCAGCGCTGATGCCATCTTTCCCCGCCTTCATCCAGAGACACAGCATCAGAGAATACCTGACAGGATACAACGAGCAACAGGTTGGTTAAAAGGAAACTGGTGTTATATGGCGACTTAACCAATATATTAGAACATGACTATTGGATCTCTGAAATATAAAAGCAGGTCCTTAAAGAAATAAAGACGCTGGGCAATATTGCTATTTTTCTCTCTTATTTGGAGACATTGAATTCTGCTTGCCTGCTGCGACTTAAAGAGGACTGGTGTATTCATAGCAGGGAAGCTATTAAGGCATAAAGAGATCCTGGAATGTGGATAATTCAACACAGGACATAAAGGGGGTTTTACACATAGCGATATCGCTAGCAATATCGCTAAAGCATCACCGATTTGGTGACGCAGCAGCGATATCGCTAGGGATATCGCTATGTGTGATACTTACCTCCGACCAGCTCTCCCGCTGTCTGTCGCTGATCGCGCGAGATCGCGCAGCTCCATTTCTCGTCGGGCGCCTCCTGCTGGGCTTCCTGCTGGCGCCGACGAGTGATGTGTGGACGCGGATGGGAGGACGTCAGGATCACCTCGTCTGAAAGGTAAGTAACAACCACTGTATCGCTGCTGCATCGCTGTGAGATCTGCCTGTTTGGCAGCTCACTAGCGACCATTTAGCGATGCACCAGTGATCCTGACCGGGTCGTATCGTGGTCGGGATCGCTGGTGCATCGCCCGCCAAAGAACTCTCCGCGGGCCTGTTGTGCACCTGCTCCTCCTAGGTGTCGCAACGCCCGAAGACTACACCAGATCTTCAGTGGCTGGGCCCAGTGCCTGCGATGCAGACACACCGTGGAACAGAACGCCGAGGGACGTCAGGACGGATAAGTGATACATAGTGACTAAGGACCCGTCGTCGGCCATTCCGCGGCCCTATAGTGACCGGTCTTTGCCAGATTAGTCATGTTCTCCCAATCCTTGTTTATGTGTATTGGCTCCCTGCGAGGACAACTACTGTTATTCTGTTGGTTGCGTAACAATAGCCCTAACGGCATTTATCTCTAAAAGTTAACGTTTAAAGTCATATCTGTCTCGTCACTGCATCCTGCGTACCTGCTATTACCACATTTGGCGTAGTCGGCAGGATGCAGTCTCCGAGCACGGACAGTGGCACCTCAGGCCAGAGCGAGGCCATAGACACAGCAAGCAACCAGGGACCCCGGTCCAGCATTTCTCTGGGGGCTTTCTCTGGGGGCTATGCTAAACAACCTGCCCAGGTTGGGCAGAGCGAATGTAAGGCCTTTTCCGAATGCATCCGATGACCCCTGACCTGGAAGCCAGGACTAGGGGCTGTATTGTCACAAGTTCAGGACGGCCAGGAGAGCGTAATCGCGTATGGTAGTCGATCACTTCATGACTCCGAGCGAAACCCTGACAATTACAGCTCCTTTAAGCTCGAGCTCCTCGCGGTAGTGTGGGCCATGACGGAGCGGTTCGCAGAGTACCTGGCGGGCTCCGAAGTGTTGGTGCAGACCGACAACAACCCGCTGGCCCACTTGGAAAATGCCAAATTAGGGTCTCTGGAGCAGCGATGGGTGGCCCGGATAGCCAAGTTCAACTACAAGATCATCTACAAAAGAGGAGCAGAAAATGTGCACGCGGATGCCCTCTCCAGGAGCCGGCACACAACTCCGGGGAAAAGTCGAGACGACGAATTGGAAGGAGAAGAGACACCGTATGCCCTCACCTCCACCATGCTCACAGCTGTCACACAAGAAGGGCCCCCAAGGGGTGTGCTGGAGCAATCACGTGACAGATGGATCCAACAGCAGCAAGAAGATGAAGAAATTGGGCTCCTACGCCGATGGGTGACCACCGGCAGACTGCCCACCGATGCCCAGAGACAGACTTCGTCTCAGGATGTGTTGCTGATGCTGCGCAAGTGGGAGAAACTAGTCATCAAGAAAGCACTGTTGTATCATAAGATAGTATCACGGGCGATGTCTGCAACAACTTGGCAGGTAGTCGTGCCCAGAGCCCAACTCAGTGAACTGGCAAGGGAAGCCCACGAAAAGGGGGCTCACTTCAGAGTCCAGAAGACCTTGCAAAGGTTGCAGCAGATAGTTTACCATCTGCGCTTGCACGCTGCTGTGGAAGAAACTTGCCGGGCCTGCCGCCTATGCGAACTAGCTAAACCAACCGCACAACAGGCCCCGATGCAAACGATAGTGACATCAGTACCCCTCGAGCTCTTGACAGTGAACTATGTGACCATTGGCCCTGCATACCAGGGGTATGAACATTGTCTCGTCATGGTGGATCACTTCACCAAATTTACCGTGATAACCTCCACCCGAGATCAAACTGCAGAGTCAGCCGCCTATGCAATCTGCAAGAACTTTATCCAAGTGCACCGCTGCCCTCAACGGATACATTCAGATCAGGGAGTATGCTTCCTGGGGAAGGTCATGGAGGAGCTACATCGTCTCTATGGTATCAATAAATCTCGGACCACACCATACCACCCACAGGGAAACGGGGCCTGCGAACGCTTTAATCAGACACTAATTCAAATGTTGCGTACCCTGGAGACCGGAAGGCTGGAAGGCCCGCTGGCCTGAGTATGTCCCTGAACTAGTGTGGGTCTATAACAACCGGGTGCACCGAGTTACCGGCTATACCCCCTACTCACTGCTATTCGGGCGAGAAGGCAAAGGGATCACAGCGGTAGAACTAAACCCGGAGGAACCCCAACCCTGGTCTGGAGTGTCATCATGGGTCCGAAACCACCGACACCGGCTACAGACCCTTCACCGCCTCGTCCAGACAAAACTCCAGGACCTAGAGCACCCAGGGGGGACTCTACCTCCACCCACCGACTTTCAGACTTGGGATTGAGTACTTGTACTAGACCAGCGCCCCCAGAACAAGCTAGAACCACGGTGGGAAGAGAGTCCTTACCGAGTTTTGCGCCGAATAAGCCCCTATGGGCCTGTGTACGAGATACGACCTGAAACGGACTGGGCACTTCCCACTCATACTGTGCACCATAATATGTTGAGGCCCTGTACATCCAACGATCCAGTGCGACCCGAACCCACTCCTCAGGCCCCCGAACCAATGCCCATGGTCTGTGACCTAGATGACGAAGAAGATAGCCCAGCGGTACAAGCGGGCCATCCAAGGAACAATATCTCAGCAAGTCAAGCCAGCCCACCAGAATCGGCCAGTCCACCACTGGCCACCACCCCAGAAAGCTCCACCACAGTCGAACCAAGACGGTCAACAGCCGGCAAACCCCCCGAACGCTACGAACATGATCAGTTCGTATGGCAACAGGAACTTTTGTCTCAAAAGGCCAACCCGAGCCTACCAAGACCCTCGCCTGAGGACTGGAGAGCATACAGGATGGGGGAGTGTAGGAGTGTAGGAGGAGAGGCCTCCGCGGAGTACCCTGGCCGGAACCGAGGGGACGTCTTCTAGGTTCCTGGGGTATCTTTTTCCAGGGAGCAGAGCTAGGGGATGGACCGCTGAGACTGACAGCGCTGTTGGAGGAGGAGTCCAGAGAAGAGGGGCGGAGAGGGCCAGACTGTGTGAGTCAGCAGAACGAGAGAGAAGGAGGTGGAGACTAGGTGAGGGCCAGGGAGCGAGAGCGACGAGCAGCTTCCAGAGAGGACAGCGACAGGAGGAAGACTCTCAGTGAACCGCAGGGCGATGGCGCCGAGCTTACTGACAAAAGAAGACTGCTGCCTCACTCGGCAGCAGTCCGCGGCCAATGCCGCCTCACCCCACCTCGCGGCTGCGGCCTCCTTGCGGCTGCCCGCAGCCAGCGCCGCTTCACTCCCGACCACGGCGGTGACTCCTCCTTTGCCGCCCACAGCTTCCACCACCCCGCTCCAGTCCGCGGTAGAGACTGACCCTGTGCCCGCTGCGGATCCTCCAGTACAGCCGCAGACTGTGCCTGTGGCCTATCAACTGCCACTTATCTCCGCCACTGTCAGTCCCTGTCAGGGAGTTGCGACCTCCACTCTCCCACTCCCAGGCGGTATCCCGCTGCCTCCGCTGGGGGACCTCCCACGAAAGAACTCTCCGCAGGCCTATTGTGCCCCTGCTCCTCCTGGGCGTCGGAACGCCTGAAGACTACACCAGATCTTCAGTGGCTGGGCCCAGTGGCTGCGACGCAGGCAAACCGTGGAACAGAACGCCGAGGGACATCAGGACGGATAAGTGATACATAGTGACTAAGGACCCGTAGCCGGCCATTCCGCGGCCCTATAGTGACCGGTCTTTGCTGGATTAGTCGTGTTCTCCCAATCCTTGATAATGTGTATTGGCTCCCTGCGAAGACAACTACTGTTATTCTGTTGGTTGCGTAACAATAGCCCTAATGGCATTTATCTATAAAAGTTAACGTTTAAAATCATATCTGTCTCGCGCCTCGTCACTGCATCCTGCATACCTGCTATTACCACTGTGGTGAAGTGACCACTGTGTCCACTAGGGGGCACTGTGTGGGTGTCCCAGGACGGATGGATAGCCATGTCCAGAGTGGTATCAGGAGCAGGGTGCTAAAGGATCGTTATGTATCCTAAGGTGGGTGGCCTTGGGATGAAGGCTTGATTATGTGCTGATCAGCAGAGCTGATCTTTCGTGCCAATGGATTAGGGAGAAGCCTTCAGGTGATTGATGAGACAGGTGGGATCAATCACCTACAAACCCACCTAGTGGCGTGTGTCTAGAGTGCCATAGTAAAGTATATGTGTATGAATGATTGAAGGACCTGTGATGAGGTCATAGCCATGTGATCCGGTGGGCGTGGCTACGGACCATATAAGGTGGCCAGAGTAGGTCAAATGAGTGAATGCTTGGACCCAGTTGGTCCGTATGGAAGGTCTCATCTGGGCTGACGTGGCTGCCTTCCTGACAGCACGTGGAGAGGCTGTGGATAACAGCTGCATATGTCTGAGAGTTCCCAGGAGGGGGAATGAACATCAGGACTGAGAAGCAGCTATGAGAAGGTAACCCAGAGAGGGGATATAACTGTGAGTCTAGACAGCCTGTGTTCTGGACATTGCACAACCTGTGTGACCAAAGGATAAACAGAGTGAAGCTCTGTCAAGGACGCTATGCTGTTTATATGAACTTTCTGTTGCTGCTGCTTTGGTTTATGCTGCATAATAAACTGAATTGACTGAGTTATGTTAAAAAACCCATGCCGGAAGTGATTTATCGGCTGCCTAGCGAGTATCCGCTATCTGAATAACAAGCGCTACCTTACAATTGGTGGAGAATGCTATGGGCAGTGTTGTAGCCTTGTTGCTAGGGGCAATGGACGAGGACTGCAAAATTCGGTTGCTAAGGGCAACGGTTCCAACAGCACATGTTGCAGTGCTGGCAACGCTGAGCCAGGAGGGCTGACGGTCTAGAAAGCCGTGTTGTTGTGAGCTCATTATCTCGTTCACCTTTGATGTCCGATGAACTCCCTCTGCTGGTGAAAGGAGGTGGTGAAACTGATTTGGATGGGAGAAACCTGTCACCTGGATAGGTGGATTGCTATTGGACATCCGGAATCTCTGAGTGGATATAAGGCAGCCGACGCCCTGTAGGGTTGCTGGTGATTTCTCTGCTCTGAGCTCTGGCCTCCAGTTCAGTTCCTGTCCTCTAAAGCTAAGTTTTGCTCTGTTATTGTTCCATGAGATTTTGTCTGATTTGCTTAGTTTTGTGTTCTGCCAGCCCTGGCTGGGGCTCTGCTGAATTTCCATTTTTGTCCCTGATCGGTTAAATCTCTTTTGCTCTGTCTTCAGAATATATCGGAGTGCTGATATAGGGATTTTGAAGTCTAGCGACTTCAGGGCCGTTTTTCCTATCAGACGTGTTGTGACATTTTTGGTAGGGTTTTTGCGGATTGCAGCCAGCATCTTTTCTGTCCTTTCCTATCTAGTTAGTTGGGCCCCATCGTTTGCTCTGCCTGTCTTTCTGTCTGTGTTTTCATCTGTTTTCACCGATAATACATGTTGGGGGCTGTCTATTGCTTTGGGGTCTGCTCTGGGGAAGTTTAGATTTCCCCTTTCTTTCTTTAGGCTTATTTAGTTCTCCGGCTGTGAAGAGGCGTCTAGGACCACCGTAGGAATGCTCCACGGCTATTGTTAGTTGTTGTGAATAGGATCAGGGGTCTGCAATCTGCTAGCTACCAACCTCTCCGATTTTCTGGACTTAGCTTGCATTTTTGTTTTTTCCTCCTCCGGTGACTCATTCATAACAGAATCACCAGCCATACCGCAGATTCTAGGGTACTCAATAGCAGGAGAAAATTGTAAAAAGAAAAAAGGAGACAAAAAAAAAAAAGAGTGTCAGAATTTTTTTTTTTTAATGTATATTTTTTCTCTGGGGCCGTAGGAGGAATTTTTTCTTAATGGAGATTAAGCAATTGTCTGATCGTGTGGAGCAGCTCGCTGCTGAAGTTCTGGGAATTTCCGCCTATCTTGCTCATTCACTTGCTGCTGAACCAAAGATCCCTACTCCTGATGTGTTTTTTGGGGATCGGTCTAAATTTTTGAATTTCAAGAATAATTGCAAATTATTTCTTGCCTTGAAGCCTAGCTCACCGGGGAGCTCTATGCAGCAGGTTAAAATTGTCATCTCTTTGCTGCGCGGCGATCCCCAGGATTGGGTGTTTTCTTTGACACCTGATGATCCTATTCTAACTAATGTGGACGCATTTTTTCAAGCCTTGGGGTTGTTGTATGATGAACCTAATGCTATTGATCAAGCTGAAAAAGCCCTGTTGGCATTGAGCCAGGGTCAGGATTCTGCAGAGTTGTACTGTCAAAAATTCCAAAAGTGGACGGTCCTTACTACCTGGAATGATGGTGCCTTGGCAGCTCTCTTTCGGAAGGGTTTGTCAGAAACCGTAAAAATACTATGGTGGGATTTCCTCTTCCCTCTGGTATTGATGATTCTATGTCATTAGCCATTCAGGTGGATCGGCGTTTACGTGAACGTAAAATTACACGAGAAATGTTGCCAGCTGTTAAACAAATATCTGAACCTATGCAATGTGATAGAGTTTTGTCTAGGACGCAGCGTCAGGAGTTCAGAAGGTGTAATAAGCTGTGTTTTTTCTGTGGAGATGCCTCTCATAATATTTCTGTCTGCCCTAAACGAGAGAAACGTTTTGCACACGCATTTGCTGTGGGTGGTGTACAACCTAAGTTTCTATTGGCAATTACTCTGATCTGCTCCCTGTCCACATTTTCCGCTAAGGCTTTTGTGGATTCAGGAGCGGCTCTGAACCTGATGGACTTGGATTTTGCTAAACGTTGTGGGTTTCCCATGACACCTCTGCGGACGCCTATCCCTTTGAGGGGTATTGATGCTACTCCTTTGGCGAAGAATAAACCTCAGTTTTGGACCCAGGTGGTAATGCGGGTCGCTCCAGACCATCAAGAAAATTGCAGATTTTTGGTGTTGCATAATTTGCATGATACCATTGTTCTGGGGTTTCCCTGGTTGCAAATCCATAATCAAGTTTTGGATTGGAAATCTGTGTCTGTGGTGAGTTGGGGTTGTCAGTGTGCTCTTAGTGATACTCCTGTTTTCTCCACCTCTCCTCAGTCGCATGATGTTCCTGACTATTTGGCTGATTTTTATGATGTATTTAGTGAGAATAAGTCTGCGTCTTTGCCTCCTCATAGGAGTTATGACTGTGCAATTGAGCTGAGCCCTGGGTGTAAATTTCCCAAGGTTCGACTTTTCAATTTCTCTGTACCCGAGCATGAGGCTATGCGATCTTATATTAAGGAGTCGTTGGAGAAGTGTCATATTAGACCATCCTCTTCACCCTTGGGTGCTGGGTTTTTTTTTTGTGGCCAAGAAAGATGGTTCATTAAGGCCTTGTATTGACTATCGTTCCCTCAACAAAATTACAGTTAAATATCAGTATCCATTACCCCTGATTTCTGATCTATTCTCCAGAGTTAAAGGTGCTAGCTGGTTTACCAAGCTTGACCTCAGGAGGGTGTATAATCTTATTCGCATTAAGCATGGGGATGAATGGAAGACGGCGTTTAATACTCCGGAGGGATATTTTGAGTACCTGGTGATGCCTTTTGGACTCACTAATGCCCCTTCTGTCTTCCAGTGTTTCATGAATGATATTTTCCGGGACTTTGTGGATAAATTTTTGATCATCTATCTGGATGATACTTTGATCTTTTCCAGGGATTGGGACTCTCATGTGGAACATGTTCGGATTGTGTTCCGGATTTTGAGGGAGAATTCCCTGTATGTTAAGGGGTCGAAATGCCTTTTTGGTGTACAGAGGATTTCATTTTTGGGATTTATTTTGTCTCCGTCAACTATTGAAATGGACCCGGCCAAGGTACAGGCCATTTATGATTGGGTTCAGCCCACTTCTTTGAAGGCCCTCCAGAAGTTTTTGGGTTTTGCTAATTTTTATCGTAAATTTATAGCTAATTTTTCTGGTATTGCCAAACCATTGACTGATTTGACTAAGAAGGGTGCTGATGTGCTGAATTGGTCTCCAGAGGCTGTTTCTTCCTTTCAGGAGCTGAAGCGGAGGTTCACTTCTGCTCCGGTTTTGCGGCAACCTGATGTCTCACTCCCGTTTCAGGTAGAGGTGGACGCTTCTGAGATTGGTGCAGGAGCCGTTTTGTCCCAAAAAGATCTGGTAACATCTAAAACGAATCCCTGTGCTTTCTTTTCCCGAAAGTTCTCCCCATCTGAACGCAACTATGATGTGGGGAATCGGGAACTGTTAGCCATGAAATGGGCATTTGAGGAGTGGAGACATTGGTTGGTGGGAGCTAGACATCAAGTCGTGGTCCTCACTGACCACAAGAATTTGATTTACCTGGAGTCGGCCAAACGCTTGAATCCTAGACAGGCTAGGTGGGCCTTATTTTTCACACATTTTGATTTTGTGGTCTCTTTTCTTCCGGGCACTAAGAATGTCAAGGCAGACGCCCTCTCTAGGAGTTTCTTTGCTGATTCTCCTGTGGTGACCAAGCCTGCTACCATCTTAGGTGAGGGGGTAGTTCTTTCTGCCATCTCGCCCGATTTGAGACGTGCCCTGGAAGAGTTTCAGGAGGACAAACCTGAGCGTTGTCCCATTGGAAAATTGTATGTTCCTGACCAGTGGAGGAAGAGAGTAATGTCTGAAGTTCATTGCTCCGCATTGGCTGGTCATCCAAATATTTTTGGTACTAGAGATTTGGTGAGTCGGTCTTTTTGGTGGCCCGCCTTATCTCGTGATGTCAGGAATTTTGTGCAGTCCTGTGGGACTTGCTCCCGGTCTAAACCTTGTTCTCGCTCTAGTGGGTTGTTGATGCCTTTGCCGGTGCCCAGGAGGCCATGGACCCATATTTCAATGGATTTTATTTCTGATCTGCCTCTCTCTCAGAGAATGACTGTTATCTGGGTGATTTGTGATAGATTCTCTAAGATGGTCCATCTTGTACCACTCCCTAAGTTGCCATCTTCCTCAGAGTTGGTGCCCTTGTTTTTGCAACTGGTGGTTCGCTTGCATGGGATTCCTGAGAACATTGTATCTGACAGAGGAGTTCAGTTTGTCTCTATATTTTGGAGGACTTTCTGTTCCAAGCTGGGAATTCAGTTGTCCTTCTCCTCTGCGTTTCACCCTCAGACCAATGGGCAGACGGAGAGAACAAACCAGACTTTGGAGTCTTATTTGAGATGTTTTATCTCTGCTGATCAGGATGATTGGGTCTCATTTTTGCCCTTGGCCGAATTTGCTTTAAATAATAGAGCTAGTTCTGCAACTTTGATGTCACCTTTTTTTTTGTAACTTTGGGTTTCATCCTCAATTCTCTTCAGGGCAAGTGGAGTCTTCTGCCTGCCCAGGTGTTGACACTGTGGTGGAGAGAATGCACCAGATTTGGGACCAAGTGGTGGATAAGTTGTCTCTCTCCCAGGAATAGGCCCAGCGGTTTTCCAACCGGCACAGGACCATTGGTCCCTGGTTTAAGGTGGGTGATATGGTTTGGTTGTCATCAAAGAATATCTCTATGAAGGTGGCTTCTCCAAAGTTTAAACCTAGATTTATTGGACCTTACAAGATTTTGGAGATTCTTAATCCGGTCTCTTTTCGATTGGGTCTTCCTGTTACATTTAAGATCCATAACGTGTTTCATAAGTCTCTGTTGAAGAGCTTTGTTGAGCCAGTAGTTTCTGTGGGGGCACCTCCTGACCCTGTATTGGTTGAAGGTAATGTGGAATATGAGGTTGAGAAGATACTGGATTCTCGTCTGGCTAGACGGAGACTCCAGTATTTGGTTAAGTGGAAGGGTTATGGCCAGGAGGATAATTCTTGGGTTTCTGCATCTGATATTCATGCCGAAAGATTGGTTCGTGCTTTTCATCGGGCCCATCCTGATCGGCCTGGTGGCGTGGATGAGGGTTCGGTGACCCCTCCTCAAGGGGGAGGTACTGTTGTGAGCTCATTTTCTCGTTTACCTTTGATGTCTGATGAACTCCCTCTGCTGGTGAAAGGAGGTAGTGAAACTGATTTGGATGGGAGAAACCTGTCACCTGAACAGGTGGATTGCGATTGGACATCCGGAATCTCTGAGTGGATATAATGCAGCCGACGCCCTGTAGGGTTGCTGGTGATTTCTCTGCTCTGAGCTCTGGCCTCCAGTTCAGTTCCTGTCTTCTAAAGCTAAGTTTTGCTCTGTTATTGTTCCATGAGATTTTGTCTGATTTGCTTAGTTTTGTGTTCTGCCAGCCCTGGCTGGGGCTCTGCTGAATTTCCATTTTTGTCACTGATCGGTTAAATCTCTTTTGCTCTGTCTTCAGAATATATCGGAGTGCTGATATACACTCACTGGCCACTTTATTAGGTACACCTGTCCAACTGTGTGTTAAGACTTAATTTCTAATCAGCCAATCACATGGCGGCAACTCAGTGCATTTAGGCATGTAGACATGGTCAAGACAATCTCCTGCAGTTCAAACCGAGCATCAGTATGGGGAAGAAAGGTGATTTGAATGCCTTTGAACGTGGCATGATTGTTGGTGCCAGAAGGGCTGGTCTGAGAATTTCAGAAACTGCTGATCTACTGGGATTTTCACGCACAACCATCTCTAGGGTTTACAGAGAATGGTCCGAAAAAGAAAAAAAATCCAGTGAGCGGCAGTTCTGTGGCCGGAAATGCCATGTTGATGCCAGAGGTCAGAGGAGAATGGGCAGACTGGTTCGAGCTGATAGAAAGGCAACAGTGACTCAAATTGCCACCCGTTACAACCAAGGTAGGCAGAAGAGCATCTCTGAACGCACAGTGCGTCGAACTTTGAGGCAGATGGGCTACAGCAGCAGAAGACCACACTGGGTACCACTCCTCTCAGCTAAGAACAGGAAACTGAGGCTACAATTTGCACAAGCTCATCGAAATTGGACAGTAGAAGATTGGAAAAACGTTGCCTGGTCTGATGAGTCTCGATTTCTGCTGCGACATTCGGATGGTAGGGTCAGAATTTGGCGTAAACAACATGAAAGCATGGATCCATCCTGCCTTGTATCAACGGTTCAGGCTGGTGGTGGTGGTGTCATGGTGTGGGGAATTTTTTCTGGGCACTCTTTGGGCCCCTTGGTACCAATTGAGCATCGTTGCAACGCCACAGCCTACCTGAGTATTGTTGCTGACCATGTCCATCCCTTTATGACCACAATGTACCCAACATCTGATGGCTACTTTCAGCAGGATAATGCGCCATGTCATAAAGCTCGAATCATCTCAGATTGGTTTCTTGAACATGACAATGAGTTCACTGTACTCAAATGGCCTCCTCAGTCACCAGATCTCAATCCAATAGAGCATCTTTGGGATGTGGTGGAACGGGAGATTCGCATCAGGGATGTGCAGCCAACAAATCTGCGCCAACTGTGTGATGCCATCATGTCAATATGGTCCAAAATCTCTGAGGAATGCTTCCAGCACCTTGTTGAATCTCTGCCACGAAGAATTGAGGCAGTTCTGAAGGCAAAAGGGGGTCCAACCCCTTACTAGCATGGTGTACCTAATAAAGTGGCCAGTGAGTGTATAGGGATTTTGAAGTCTAGTGACTTCAGGGCCGTTTTTCCTATCAGACGTGTTGGGACATTTTTGGTAGAGTTTTTGCGGATTGCAGCCAGCATCTTTTCTGTCCTTTCCTATCTAGTTAGTTGGGCCCCATCGTTTGCTCTGCCTGTCTTTCTGTCTGTGTTTGTGTTTTCATCTGTTTTCACCGACAATACATGTTGGGGGCTGTCTATTGCTTTGGGGTCTGCTCTGGGGCAGTTTAGATTTTCCCTTTCTTTCTTTAGGCTTATTTGCTTATTTAGTTCTCCGGCTGTGAAGAGGTGTCTAGGACCACCGTAGGAACGCTCCACGGCTACTGTTAGTTGTTGTGAATAGGATCAGGGGTCTGCAATTCGCTAGCTACCAACCTCTCCGGTTTTCTGAACTTAGCTTGCATTTTTGTTTTTTCCTCCTCCGGTGACTCATTCATAACACCGTGTGATATGCTCACCGGGGTCAGTGGAAGAGACTTATAGGACACCTCTGCGGTAGAGGGGTCCGAGAACCTGCGTGGCAAGCAGGTGACGGTCGTGAAAACCGTGTGATGTGCTGACTGGTGTCAGGGAAAGAAACTGTTGATTGCTATAGGGTGCCTCTGGGGATAAGAGGTACCCGAGAACCTGTGTGGCCGACACTGGTAACAGACAGGAGTTTGTGTTGTACTGACCGGGGTCAGTGAGTAAGACTGTGTACATGGTGGGTTCAGTGTGCAAGGTCCTGGAGGGTCAGTGTTGGGAGGTTCTGGTAAAAGAATCGGATCCCTGGAGCACGTGCTGTGACTTTGGACCTGGTGAGGTGTGAGTGTTGCACAGTGTCAGACAGAGACGGATGTCCTGAAGAGCACCCGCTGAGCCCCTGGACCTGGTGAGGCCTGAGTGTTGGGAAACCCTGGGAGGAGGGTCAGCTCTCTGAATAGCACCCGGTGCGCCCTGTGTGTTGGACGGTCTCAGGAGGAGACGGACGTCCTGAATAGCACACAGACAGGACACGTGAGTTTTGTGTGGTGTGTTTTTTTTTCTCTTCTTTTCCCCTTCAAGTCAGCGTGCAGTGGCTCAGTGGGGTCAAGAAGGTGACAAGCGGCTTGCTGTAACTCGGTGGGGTTACGAAGGTGTCAAGCGGCTTGCTGTAACTCGGCGGGGTTACGAAGGTGACACCACTAGCTGTGTGTGAGCGGCAGCCGGAGGTATCGGAGATCGGTGACAGCAGGAGCTGTGGCAGTGCCAGGAGGAGCTGGTGTGGTATCATAAAAGACAAACTGTTTTGGTGTGAACTGTGGTCTAAGGAGATCTGTAGAAAGGACATGGGGAAATCCTGAAAGGGGGCGGTGACCCAAATCGGGGTGGTAACGCAGAGAGGGGTGGAGTCCCAGAGGGGGGCGGTGACCCAAATTGGGGTGGTCCAGAAAAGGGCCGTGTTTCCAGAATGTGGGACATTCTTTCCGGATAACGATGGGCCGCAGGTGTGTACCGTGATGTTGCACTGGGAAGGAAAGGAGTCTCTGGACGGTTGGACTCAAAGAGTCAGGTGACTCTGATAGGGACTCCTCTCATTTTCTGTCTGACCGAGAAAAAGCTCCAGGTTCGCTGTAAACATGGGGTCACTGTGAACTATGCGGTAGACAGAGTAATGTTTGAGTGGTCCAAAAACATTGAGTGCCAAGGTGGCGGTATACCACCAAACTTAGTGTATGCCTTTGAGAGGGGCCGGGACTTTGTTTTGTTTGATGATGTATGGCAGGATGATGGAGACCTATCTACTGGTGGGCTAGCAGACATTGAGATGCTGACGCCTACTGAAGGGGACAGGTCAGATGTAGAAGTGACGGGAAGAAGGGGTACGTCTGCCCAACTTACGGAACTGATGTCTCATGACAGGACTGATGGTGCCCTGAGTAATAAGACGACTAGAGTAGACACATGGTTTGACGGTAACTGGACGATTCACTCGGATGATCGGGGTGACCTTTCTCTTGGGGTGACTGTGGCTCTGAGAGACAAAGTGAGCAAAGGCTAGAGGAGTTAGAGAAGGAAGTCTCCGAGCTCAAAGGTCACATGGTAACGTGGCAAGGTCTGAATAAGACCCTCAGAGAAGAGGTGGAAGAACATGTCAAACGAGAAAGAGTCCTGAGACAAACGGCCGAGCACAGGGTCAAGGTGTTAGGAACGGCGGAACGCACTAAATAAAAATAATAATAAAGTGCGTTCGCCGCTCGGGGTCCACCGTGCAGTAGGTGTTACAACCGCTGCCGAGTAATGGCAGACGAGCAATATGGCGATATAATGCGCACGGGTTCAACTTCACCCGAAGTGCTCAGAGCGGGCTCTGTTCACACACAGAGGCGCCGCAAGAAAACATACAAAAAGGCTGAGCCTGTTAGAGTCACAGGCCTCAGGTAAATGCACACACGGTATAAGGTCACAGGAGCAGGAACTAAGACAGAGGGGCTGCGTCCGTCTAGACCTACCGTGTGTGCAGGGTCGC
Organism: Dendrobates tinctorius; assembly: GCF_039654945.1. Classification (NCBI taxonomy): domain Eukaryota; kingdom Metazoa; phylum Chordata; class Amphibia; order Anura; family Dendrobatidae; genus Dendrobates; species Dendrobates tinctorius. Next base: position 3,147,108 of record NW_027361734.1, read on the forward strand.
TACTGCGAACGCCAAGAAGGGCTGCAACTGCAGCACGGCGCAGGACACTGCCGCTGGACGACACAGCTTCAAAGCAGGCGCTATGTCGGACGCTAGCGCAGAGGTGCGGTGTGCACAGCGGCCTAAGGCTTGCCACAGACTGGCGCAGACTACTGAACTAATTCCCTAGCCACATGCGTAATATCAGAGGGAAGGGGTTTCATAATAAGTCAGTCACCAGAATCATACATCCGTCACCATTCACACATAGCAGTGTAGTCTATACTAGCGCATGGCGGAACGGCCATGCGCGCTTTTTATAGCAGCCGGGACCTTCTGGAAGCTTCCAGATCTCCGAGATGGACCAATGAGATCTGGAGCAGGACCTGAGCACATGACTCCCAATCTCCAATGGGAAACCATCTCATGAGCATGCTCAGTAGGAGGACAGAGGGACTTAGCCCCTGGAGAGATTTGCTGCAAGGCAATCTCCTCTGCGGTAGATAAAGAGCAAGAGACCACAGAATGTAAGGGTCTGGATTCCTGCAGAGCAGACATAGGAACCTGACTCCTAACACAAGGAGCTCGAGAAAAAAGTCGTGGAGCTCAAAGAAACTGTAAGAGGTCTTCTGCGGGCGAAGAAGTTGGACGAAGACTTACAGTGGCCGAGCGCGAGTGATAATAATACGGAGCTGCCAGTATCCATCTTGGCAATGGGTCGTGAAGAGGCTGAATTTCATGAAGAGTTGGAGGCAAGGGCTGAAGAAGATATTCACCCGGTCGGGACAACTGCAGTCAGGGAAGTGTTCGTGGTAAACCCAGAGCCTTCTGTCCAGGAAGAGAGCAGGACCACGACCTTCAAGTCTGTGATTGACGTGCCCAAAGACATGCAAGAAGCCTGTGCGGAGGAAGGTGTGCATGAGGCTTTCAAGGAGGCGGTCAAGGCATGTGAGGTGCACTGGCATCTGAGACTCGGCAGTTGGTGATAATATCAGCCAGGGAAGACACAGTAAAGCAGGTAGCTGTCCTGAGAAACATGCATCTGCAATGTCTTCACGCCAAACAGTTGTTCAGGCGGAGTAATATGAAAGCTGCTCGACGCCGAGAGATAGCAAGGGAAGCTGGACTTTGGGGAAGATATAAGTCCCGTACCCAAAGGTCTGATTGGGAGAATCATTGGAAGACTCGGGAAGTTAATGCAAGACCTTGTAAATATCTCCGGTGTTGCAAGGGTGAGGATCCCTCCGGATGATGAAGTCCAGGTATCAGCTGAAGAGGGCGTGATTCCCGCCACGGTGGTTGGCTCCATGGAAGGTCTGAAGAGCTTTCGGATGCTCTTGGAGTATCGGGTGAGGTACCTGCAAGAGATTGAGTAGTTGAGGCTGGACCGACTGCAGATCAACAAAGAGGTGCAGAACATCAGGTGGCGGCCGCCTTCACCCAAGATGTAAGGACCCGAAGGGTGCCTCCAAGAGGTCACATGGCAGGTGGCCGAAGAATGTCAACAAGGCAAGGACATCAAAAGGCTGTAAGTGGTAGTTCGACAGGCCGTACGAGGCTGAGAGACCTTAGTTTCTGTGAGATGCTGACTGGGTCAGACTCAGGCCAGACAGTAGGCTCGACTAAGACTTATGACCGCACCAACCGGTAGAGCCGGTCTAGGAACGGAGCGCACTGAAGAAGTGTGATGACTAAACAGTGTCTGATGACGCAGACAGACTGTGACTGGAGGGCCAAAAATCAAGGCCGATATTCTGACCGCTGGGGGTGGGGGAGGCCTAACGTAGAGATGAGGCCATATGACAGACAAAACAGATGGAGACGGTTCTCTCGACCTGTTGGGCAAGGTGACATGGGTGCACGGTCTCGAGATCCCGGGGTGATGTTGTGTGTTCAACCCCACAAGCTTGAACAGAGGGGGAGGTATGTGGTGTAGTGACCACTGTGTCCGCTAGGGGGCGCTGTGTGGGTGTCCCAGGATGGACGGATAGCCATGTCCAGAGTGGTAACAGGAGCAGGGTGCTAAAGGATCGCTATGTATCCCAAGGTGGGTGGCCTTGGGATGAAGGCTTGATTATGTGCTGATCAGCAGATCTGATCTTTCGTGCCAATGGATTAGGGAAAAGCCTTCAGGTGATTGATGAGATGGGTGGGATCAACCACCTACGAACCCACCTAGGGGCGGGTGTCTAGAGTGCCATAGTAAAGTATATGTGTATGAATGATTGAAGAACCTGTGATGAGGTCATAGCCATGTGATCCGGTGGGCGTGGCTACGGACCATATAAGGTGGCCAGAGTAGGTCACATGAGTGAATGCTTGGACCCGGATGGTCCGTATGGAAGGTCTCGTCTGGGCTGACGTGGCTGCCTTCCTGACACCACGTGGAGAGGCTGTGGATAATGGCTGCGGATAATGGCTGCATATGTCTGAGAGTTCCCAGGTTGGGCAATGAACGTCAGGACTGAGAAGCAGCTATGAGAAGGTAACCCGGAGAGGGGATATAACTGTGAGGCTAAACAGCCTGTGTGCTGGACATTGCACAACCTGTGTGACCACAGGATAAACAGAGTGAAGCGCTATCATGGACGCTATGCTGTTTATATGAACTTTCTGTTGCTGTTGCTTTGGTTTATGCTGCATAATAAACCGTATGGACTCAGTTATGTTAAGAAACCTATGCCGGACGTGATTTATCTGCTAGCTAGCGAGTATCCCTATCTGAATAACAAGCGCTACCTTACACCACATATGGATAATTGTCTTCATTTGCTGAGTGTGCTATCACTATAATAAGATATAGGGGTTAAAGTAATTTAAAGTGCCCTTGCATGGTGAGCCGGTGATTCATACTAAGCTCATTTTATAACAGTTGTGATAAAATAATTCTAGGTTAATGCTCTCAGAGTTAATCTCTGGAAGATAAGAGTTTGGTATTCACTTGGTATTTATTGGAATACCCATAAATAAAAGTACATCTTTGTGGTAATTTGTTAAAGGGAATCTGTCACCCTTTTTTGCCCTATTATCTGCCGGCATAGACATCGGGGGCTTATCTACAGCATTCTGTAATGCTGTAGATAAGCCCCCGATGTAACCTGAAAGAGAAGAAAAACACGTTATATTATACTCACTGAGGTGGGCGGTCCGGTCCGATGGGTGTTGCGGTGCGGTACGACGCCTCCCTTCTTCTTGCGATGACGGCCTCTTCTCCCGTCCTGTAATGGCTCCGGCGCAGGCGCATTGCTCTGCCCTGTTGAGGGCAGTGCAGAATTCTGCAGTGCGCAGGCGCCAGACCTCTCCCGACGCCTGCGCACTGCAGGACTCTGCTCTGCCCTCAACAGGGCAGGGCAGTGCGCTTGCGCCGGAGCCATTACAGGACGGGAGAAGAGGACATCATTGCATGAAGGAGGGAGGCGCCGTACGGGACGGCGACACCCATCAGACCGGACCGCCCACCTCGGTAAGTATAATATAACGTGTTTTTCATCTCTTTCAGGTTACATCGGAGGCTTATCTACAGCATTACAGAATGCTGTAGATAAGCCCCCAATGTCTATGCCAGCAGCTGAAAGGCCAAAAAAAGGGTGACAGATTCCCTTTAAGTAAGGGTTCTTGATATAATTTGCAAATCTTACTTTCATATAAGTCAAAGCTTATATACCTGACTTTATAGCTAACATTCTGTATAACAGCTTAGAAACGCCATTTTAAGATATACTATGGAAACAGGAGGTGCTAGATCCAAAACCAATAATAAAATAGGAGAACATCACGCCAGTTGTCATGATCTCAGTGCGGGTTTGACTTGCACATGTGGGGTAAATGTCTGGAACCAGTGCTGATGACTGGCATTTCTGAGGTTAAAGGTTGTGATCCCAGTGCAGGCTTACCTGCACACCTGGGGCTTATGATTGTGGCCTCTCCCTGGTTCTGGGAAAGGCTTCTTATAGCCTCAGGAAGCTCCTATCCCCGTCAGTTATACTTTCGCCCTTGGCATAGTGTGGTGACCCCTGAGTGTGTTTGTGCAGTGTTCTTGTTTATCTGATACTCTGTGTACGACTCGTCTGTTCTCTGGAAACTGCTTGTTGGATTCTGCTTGGTACCTTCTATGTCTGTTTGGCTTTGACCACTCCCTGGCCCGGACTGTCCGTTCTGTCTCATCCCTGGTACTTTACTGTTATCTCTGTGTATGACCCGGTTTGTCTGACTTTGAGAATTCCTGTATTAGTGTTCTGCCTATCTTTGACAGCAGGATGCTAAGCCCTGCCCCCTTGTGGTCACATGACCATAGGTCCTTCACTGCTCACTGACTGGCTTCTCCAGGTCCTGTTTGCCTGAACTATCCGGCCGTGTCTGACTCCGGGCCCCATTGCAATGTGGGTGAGTCCTTGCTCAGCGGTGGCTGCACGCCGACCTTAACAGGACCGTGACACCAGTAAGACCAAAAATTCATAAGAGAAAGAAATCCCAAGACAATCAACTACGAAACCAAATGAGGATTTTTCGAACTTACTAAGTCCTCCAAGGTCTCAGCCACTCCCTGAGAAAGAGGACCTGATTATCAAACCGACCAAATCTTCCTCGATACCCATTTATTTTTTTGAAACATCGTTTTTATTGATTTTGTAATGAAGTTGCATATTACAAGTTATAAACGTTGCATTGAATTGTTACAAAGAACATATTTAAACATGCTTATCACCTAAGCCTGAATAGAAGCAAAAATAAACTTAACAAATATAAAATTATCAAAGCTCCTTACATCCACTTTTTCATAGATTACTTTGACTGAAATCAGACACCTTATATCCAGCTCCACCTTATCCTCCATATAGCTCATATAATACATTTCAGTTTACCCAGATTACCACTCAAATCCTCTAATAGATACCAATCCGAATCCACAAAGGCGCTCATTAAGTCTTGAATTTCTCTGGTGGTCAGTGACGTTTCTATAAACACCATTTTTAAAAAAAAATTTTCGTCATTTTATCTTTATTTCTTTCTGTTTCTCTTTTTTCCAAAAATAAGACAGATGTTAAACTTTCCTTGATCTCTTTTATCCCTGGGAGTGTTTTAGCTAGCCAGTGTTGCAGAATTAGAAGTTTTGTCACCATTGCAATGGTGTGAAACAAGTCATGTAGCCGTCCCCCTCTTGTTTTACCCATCGTAAAGTGAAACAGCCAACACAATGGATCCACTTCTACCCATATCCCACATATCTTCAGATACATATCCTATGGACTTTTAACCAGAGGTCTTGTGTCCTGGGACATGACCACAATCCATGTTCTGTGTCTGTTTTGGGCATTGTACATTTTGGGCAAATTGTCTGCCTATCAGGATTCTGCGGAGTCGGAGGTATATTGAAGCCACATATTGTTTTATGCATTATTCTGAACTTACTATCTCTCCATTGTTCATTGATGATATGCTTTCTTACCAATTCCCAGCCCCGCAGAATCTTGTGCTCAAGTTCTTCATCATGTATATGTTTTCCCCATTTGTGAAATCTTTTGCCCTTCCCTGAAGGGCGCAATATGTCCCTCAGCATCCCATATATTGAGGTGATAGATATTTCTCCAATGTCTTTGGTAACCAAGTCCTCCCATATTTCTGAATCGATTTCCTTCCTCACATCCTGAAGGAAGTCTAATACATAATGCTTTAATTGACTATATAACATCAAATGAAATCTCGGCAGATCAAATTTGTCTATCACTTCCAATCCCGTCAACCAGCGGCCTTCTTGTAGATGTAGTAAGTCCCCTAACGTCTGTATACCTTTCCCCAACCACTCTGTGTATAATTTATTTTCTCTTCCTCATCTAAAGGCAGGAAATGCCCAAGGATTCAGGTGTTTTGACACTCTCCATGACATTTTTAGTTTTTTTCTTACTGCCTTCCATGTAGCAATGGTATCTTTACATATTACCGAATATTTAATGTTTGGCGGTATGTGTGACAGCGGCATATGTAGTAGTGCCGTCAGGTCCCACAAGCCACAAAATTCTGTTTCCAATTAGTAGTCAGTATATCGCCCTTTTTTTTTTAATTCAGTCTATTACATTCCTCATTAAACACGATAAATTATATCCCCTAATATTTGGCAATCCCACTCCCCCTCCCTCCTTTGTGTGCATTAGAGTTCTTATAGCCAATCTCGCTCTTTTACCCCTCCAGATGAATTTAGAAAAGGCCCTGTTTAATCTGTAATACGTCCTTTCCAATCTGCTGGGCAGGAAGCAGGTGATCATCATACCTCTTGCTCACAAGCTGCGGTTGCACAGACGCAGGCCACAACAAGCTCATCCACTTGTTTGTCCCAGGAAAATGGCATCCAATTGTCCATGCCCTCGATGTATGAAAGGAGGCGTAAATACCAAGCCACGCACACACAAGCACAAATACTGAATGCGCACATTGCCAAGTTGCTAGCCGTGGAGATGTTGCCATTTAGGCTTGTGGGGACACAGTCTTTCCATGATCTTTTGGCTGTGGCTGCCCCACGATACACGGTTCCCAGCTGGCACTCTTTTTCCCAGTGTGCCGTCCCCGCGTTACACCAGCACGTCTTAAACAATCTAAAACATGCTCTCACCAACTCCATAACCGGGAAGGTCCATCTTACAACAGACATGTGGACAAGTACTTGTGGCCAGGGATGATTCATCTCTGTCACGGCACACAGGCTCAACCTGGTGGAGGGTGGGACAAAGTCTCAAACTGGACCATCAACACATATCCTACCCACGCCACGAATAGCGGGCCCAACCTCAATCAGGGTTTCTGCCTCATCATATACGTCCAGTCTCCCCTCTTCCTCCTCCTCCACCTCGTCATCCTATGCTGAATTACCCTCCACATCACTCCCAAGTTGGGAGCTGTGCAGCAGCGCATCGGCAAAGCGGCAAAACGCTCTGCTGAAGCTGATCTTCTTAGGTGAAACACCACACACTGCAGCAGAGCTGTGGCAAGGAATAAAACAGACCGATCAGTGGCTCTCCCCACTGCAACTCCAACCTGGTCTGGTTGTATGCAACAATGGGCGTAACCTGGTGGTGGCTTTAAAGTTCGGGAAGCTGGTACACGTGCCATGCATGGCTCACGTGCTGAACCTAGTGGTGCAGAAATTGCTAAAAACATACCCTGACTTGCCGTACCTACTTGAGAAGGTGCGCCGTATTTGCGCCCATTTCCACCACTCCTCAACCACTGTTGCCGGTCTTGCAGCGCTTCAAAAGCAATTTAATTTGCCAAACCACAGACTCATTTGTGACCTGTCAACACGGTGGAACTCAACATATAATATGTTGGCAAAGCTAAGTGAGCAGCAGAGGGCACTTTCTGAATACCAGCTTAAACTTGCCCGTCACACTGAGACTCAGCCAAGACACATAACTGTCGAGTGGGTGTGGATCGCTGATATTTGTGAGGTGCTTGATAACTTTGAGTACTGCACCAAGCTTGTGAGCGGTGATCAGGCTATTATCAGTGTAACCATCCCTATGCTATGTCTGCTGAAAAAAATTGCTGCAGAATCAAAAAATGGAATCTTTGCGTGCCCAGCAGCCGGGTAAGGAGCAAGATTTCACAATGGGTGATCCTACCCAGCCCAGCCAATATCATCAGGTAACATTGGGGGATGAAGATGATGATGAAAATGAGGAGGGAGAGGACTTCTTTTTCAGTGCTACCGAGGGGACACCTCATGCTACAAAGGGGAATCCCAACCCCAGCTTCATGTCTGTCCAGCATGGGTGGGCTGGATAGGAGGAGGTGGAAGAGGAGAGTCAGTGTGAGGAGAGGATGGGTATTGTTCCTTCTTCAGGGGTCACAGAACAGTTGCCTCATTGCAGCTTGGCACACATGGCACACTTCATATCTGACTGTCTGTGCCAAGACCCTCACGTAATCCACATTTTCAATAGCAACCTATACTGGTTGGCCACCTTTCTAGACCCACGGTACAAGGACAAATTTTCTTTGCTACTGTTGCAGTCACCAAGGGGTTTCACAATGGAATCCTTCAAGAAGGCCGTTGTCGATCATTTGATGGCAACAGCACCCTCAGACACCACTGCTAGCAGAGATACCAGCTCTGTGCAACAGCATGCATTAATGGGGAGAGATACGCCAAGCAGGTCCAAAAGAGGTGGTGGTAAAATGTCCACAAACTGGGCCATCTCCAATAAACCGGCTCATCACCAAGAACTAGCTGGAACAGTAGCAATGTCAAGGAGGGAGAAGTTGAACAAGATGGTCAACGACTATCTAAGTGACCATACCTGCATCCTTCCTGATGCTTCTGTACCATTTATTTAATGGGTATCCAAGCTGCATAGTTGGCCCAACCTCTCCTTCTATGATTTGGAGGTGATGGCCTGCCCTGCTGCTAGTGTAATGTCAGAGTGTGTTTTCAGTGCCGCTGGGGCAATCATCACAGATACACGCACACGGTTGACTACAGAGAATGCAGACAGGCTGACTCTGATAAAATTTAACAAGGACTGGATTTTGCAACAGTATTTAAGCCCTCCAGAAGACAGTATCCCAACCTAAAGTCACCCAAAGCGTTATTTTTTTTTAAAACTAGTGATCGCGTCCATCCCTTCCCATACAAGCCCCTTTTCTTCTTCTTACACGTTTTCAAAACCTGCTTCTGACACATGTACCTCATGGTCAATAAGCTAAAAACAATGTTGCGTTAATTAATATTTCCCATCGGAGGCACTTCCTTCATCAACCATGGTATCATGCCTGTGATTGTGTGATAGGCTATGTTGATATCATTTTGTGTATATTTCTATTTCACTTATTTTCACAGTGTTTTCTTGTGTCTATAGCCTGACTGTATCTGTCTCTTGATGACCCCCTGTAGTTCTTTAATCCCCAAGGCTCCTTGGTTCTCCTTTGGGAGGCCTGGAAACTGCCCCAACCTGTTTGACTACCCCTGGACACAAGGAAGGGGGTGGGGAGGACAGAAGCTGGTCAAGTCAGTTCCTGTGTGGAGAGGATTGTGAAAAGACTGCACTTCAGAGAGAAGGACCCATTTTATCCTCTGGTGCTAGAGTTTTGGACTCTCATCTCCCTGGACATTTTATCCTGTTACTGGACTACATTCTTGTTCTGGACTATTGTATCCTCAGTGTGGTGGATTGTTTATGGACCTTCTAATTTTGCCTGTAATAAAGGTCTTGGGATTGTTCACCCTTCCCTCGCTCTGTTGATTGTGTGGTATCAGAGAAGGACCCCGTGACAATGCCCCTTGGGCTAATATTTGGAGACACTATGGCTATGCCTGGACACTGGGCACTGCCACCTCTATGCTAGTAGTCCTAGCTTCATCATAATTGTTTGGCCCTTCAGACCTGTCTTGCTTCCTTCCTCAACTATGATACAGCCCCTTGGGCTAATTTTTGGACACACTATGGCTATACCTGGACACTGGGGACTGCAACCTCTATGCTTGTAGTCCTAGCTTCATCATAATTGTTTGGCCCTTCAGACCTGCCTTGCTTCCTTCATCAACCATGATACAGCGCCTAGGGCTAATGTTTTGAAGACACTATGTCTATGCCTGCACATTGGGCAGTGGCACAACAAGGACAGTAGTCCAAGCTTTATAATTATGAACCCCTTGTGAGGATGATGATGATGGGTGGCTTCTTCCTGTGTTAAACATAACACAGTCCCTAGGGCAGATTGCTCTCCTTACACCACTTACACACTTAGCTGTCAGAAGATTGCCTCCATTATCACTCGCTCTTCCGGCACTTCTGATATATAACTGGCACTGCATAAGTGGCATATGAGTCCCGCTCTGCCAGCAAAAAACCACAAGACTTCAAATAGTGTTTGTATATTCTAGTGAAGCAGTGGTGTAAAACCACTCGGGCAGCCCCTGACCAGGTGCCCCCATGTTATATACATTTGTTTACAGCATACTTTTTTTAACATTTACACATTTTAGCCTTTTCCTCAGCCCCCAGACTGCTTTGTAGGGTACAGCAGACAATTACTCGCATTTTCCATTGACTATCATTGGACTCGCTAATCATACCGAATACCCGAGTATTATGGTATACTCGGTATGAGTATAGCGAGTCCGAATACTTCAGTACTCGATCATCCGTAGTCAAGCGCTTCCATGAAGTCCAAGTCCATGGTGTGTTGGTGGCAGGGTAACACTCCATCCCTTCTCGCCAACCACAGACAACAGAGAGGGGATCATTATTCTCTTCATCTCCTGACTGTTGCGGGTCCATCATCTCGTCCTTCTCCATTTGTTCCTTGGCTCCTGCACCTTCACTAACAGTTTGTTTGCTACCATGAGCCAAACTCGATCGCTGTAAGACACCCTCCCATGGCACACACCTGTTCATCAACAGTCCGGAACTTTCATATATTGTTGTCCCTTCTGCATCCTCCTCTGCTTCCACCTCTTCCTCTGGGACCACCACCTCCTAATGCAGACTATTCCAAGTGTACTCCAGCATGTAGATGACCGGAATAGTGATGTTGATGATGGCATCGTCAGCGCTAACCACCTTAGTAGCCATTTCAAAACTGTGCAGAAGGGTTTAGAGGTCCTTCATCTGTGCCCACTCTGCCAGCATGAATTGCATCACGTGCTGAAAATTACTGGGGCATTTTTCAACCTGAATGGTATTGTGACGCTAGTCACTTCTCACGGCTAAGCCATGAGTCAAAGTGGTCAGGGAGTCCAAGGTCAGAAGCCAGGAGGGTATGTCGTAAACAGAAGGAAGAGACAAAAGCATAGTCTGGTAACGTTCCGAGGTCAGAATGTAATGGATCAGAGCTGAAGGGGTTAAACAGGCGGATGGTCAGAGCGAAGTCCAAGGTCACGCAACAGATCAAGCATATAGAACTCAAGGCACAGGGAGCACAAAGCACAAACCTCACAAGATGAATGTACGTCTGGCAGTGGTCTGAGAGAAGCTGATCAGTTAAATAGGCATGGCCAGTGCCCCAGATAGTGCACACCTGAGACAGCCGATGCCTCCAAGTCACAGATTGGCTAGTCGAGCTGTCAAAAACAGCTCAGCACGCCCTTGAACCAGACTGGATGATCATGCTGTCAAAGTATTGATAGCTTCAACACGCCCCTGTACCAGATTGGTCGGCCGAGCTGTCAGTAACTGCATCCCAGACACACTGAGGGATGCAACCGTGAAAGGTATGATGAGGTTTTTATCATGCCCCTCTGAGGTATTGAAGGCAGTCTTTCATTCAACCCCTCTTTAATATGGATGAGATAATAAGTATCCCTAAAATCCAGTTTGGAAAACCATTTAGCCCCTATGATCTGATTAAAAAGATCCAAGATGAGAGGGAGAGCATATGGATCCCAAACAGTGATTCGATTAAGTTGGTGAAAGTCCAAGCAGGGGTGCAGCCCCCCATGTTTTTTTTTTACTATAAAATACCCTGCTGTCACGAGAGATGAGCTTTAGTAAAGCTCTCTGTAATATAATCTTTCATGGCCTGCCTCTCAGTACCCAAAATATTATTTAGCCTGCTCTTTGTCAACTTGGCCCCAGTAAGTAAATTGATTGAGCAAATATTAGGGCGGTGAGGTGGCAGTTTTTGACATCCTTGTTCTGAAAAAACATCCTCGAAATAAGACAAACATTCCAACAGAGACCTGGAAGAAACCATGGATATTCAGGTGCTCATGCAGTTATTTGCACAGTAATTGCTCCACCTTACTACCTCTCGTGCCTGCCAATCTACTACAGGATTGTGTAACGTCAGCCAAGGAAGGCCAAGAACCACCAGGGAGGGCAAACCCTTTAACATATAACATTTGATGCATCCAGTGTGACTTGTCCCTACCTAAAGACATAAATCCTGAAAGACCTTAGTAAAATACCCCTGATTATGGGTGTAGTAGGGTGGCTCACTCTGCTGGACATAGAGTTATAACTGGAACACTGTCTCTTTAAGAAAATACTTGGTTTATGGAAGAAAAGCATAAACCAAGCTTTGGAACATAAACACAGCCCTCAGCAAAACAGTAAAACAAAGAAACCAAAAAGAAACAGTCATTTTTCCTAGCGAGGATCAACCCGCTAACAAGCAGCAATGTCCACTGTTCAGATCAGCACACACTTTAATAATAATAATAATAATACATTTTATTTTTATAGCGCCGACATATTCCGCAGCACTTTACATTTCAGAGGGGATTTGTACAAACAATAGACATTACAGCATAACAATAATCACATACAGTAGATTATAACGAATACCAAGAGGAATGAGGGCCCTGCTCGCAAGCTTACAGTCTATGAGGAAAGAGGTAGACACAAAAGGTGGGTGGTAACAGTTGCCCTGATTGTATGGACCAGCCATAATGTTAAGTGTGTAACAGTACAGACACAGAGGGCTAATGGATGCATAAAGCATGTGGGAACATGATGCGGGAAATCTGGTTATGGTAAAACTTTTGGCTGTGCCACACAGGGATAGATTAGGTTAATGTGTTGAGGCGATAGGCCAGTATGAATAAATGCATTTTCAGGGCACGCTTAAAATTGTGGGGATTGGGGACTAATCGTATTGACCTGGGAAGTGCATTCCAAAGAATTGGCGCGGCACGTGTAAAGTCTTGGAGACGGGAGTGGGAGGTTCTGACTATTGAGGATGCTAACCTCAGGTCATCAGCAGAACGGAGGGCACTTGTAGGGTGGTATACTGAAACAAGGGAGGAAATGTAGGGTGGTGCTGAGCCAAGGAGGGCTTTGTGGGAGAGGGTAATAAGTTTATACTGAATTCTGGAGTGGATGGGTAGCCAGTGTAATGACTGGCACAAGGTAGAGGCATCGGTGTAACGATTGGTGAGGAATATGATCCTGGCTGCAGCATTCAAGACAGATTGGAGAGGGGAGAGTTTGGTAAGAGGGAGACCGATTAGAAGAGAGTTACAATAGTCGAGACGAGAATGAATAAGAGAAACAGTAAGAGTTTTTGCAGAGTCAAAAGTAAGAAAAGGTGGAATTCTAGAAATGTTTTTGAGGTGCAGATGACAAGAGCGAGCCAGTGATCGAATGTGGGGGGCAAAGGAAAGCTCGGAATCAATTATGACCCCAAGACAGCGGGCCTGTTGCTGGGGAGTAATAGTGGAACCACACACACAGAAATAGCAATGTCGGGTATAGGTACATTAGTAGAGGGAGGAAACACCAGGAGTTCAGTCTTTGACAGGTTCAGTTTCAGATATAGTGAGGACATGATGTTAGACACAGCGTTTAGACAATCGCCGGTGTTTTCTAGAAAGGCTGGCGTGATGTCAGGAGAAGAAGCGTATAATTGGGTGTCATCAGCATAGAGATGGTACTGGAAACCAAATCTACTGATTGTTTGACCAATAGGGGCAGTGTACAAGAAGAAGAGGAGGGGACCTAGAACCGATCCTTGGGGGACCCCAACAGTAAGGGGAAGGTGAGAGGAGGAGGAACCGGCAAAAGATACAGTAAAGGAGCGGTCGGAGAGATAGGAGGAGAACCAGGAGAGAACGGTGTCCTTGAGGCCAATGGAACGGAGCATAGTGAGGAGGAGCTGATGATCCACAGTGTCGAATGCTGCAGAGAGATCCAAGAGAATTAGCATGGAGTAATGACCATTTGATTTAGCTGTTAGCAGATCATTAGAGACTTTAGTGAGGGCAGTTTCAGTGGAGTGTAAAGAGCGGAAACCAGATTGGAGAGGGTTGAGAACAGAGTTTTCTGAGAGATAGCGGATAATACGGGAGTGGACCAGGCGTTCCAGGAGTTTAGAGATGAAGGGAAGAATAGAGACAGGTCTATAGTTAGTGGCACAGTTTTGGTCGAGGGATGGTTTTTTAAGTAGTGGATGTATGATGGCATGCTTAAATGAGGAGGGAAAAATACCAGAAGAGAGAGGTTAAATATTTTAGTTAGGTGAGGGGTGACAGCAGGGGAAAAGGACTGGAGGAGATGTGACGGAAATGGGTCACTGGTGCAAGTAGTTGGGCGAGAAGATTCAAGGAGCCTGCTTACTTCTTCTTCTGTGACTGGTTCAAAATCAGAGAGTGAGCTAGATGCAGTGGGGGAGGGAGGACAGTGCATGGTATGAGGTGATTGGGAGATAATTTCCTGTCGGATCTGGTCAATTTTTTCTTTGAAGTAACTGGCCAGATCGTCAGCTCGGAGCTCCGTGGTTGGGGCCTGTACTCTTGGATTGAGTAGAGAATGAAAAGTGTCAAAGAGACGTTTCGGGTTATTGGACAGTGAGGTGATGAGGGTGTTGAAATAGGCTTGTTTGGAGAGGTGAAGGGCAGTGTTGTATGTTCTAAGCATAAACTTAAAATGGATGAAATCTTCGTGTAGATTGGATTTTCTCCACAGACGTTCGGCGCACCTGGAGCACCGCTGCAGGAAACGTGTTTGCACCGTGTGCCAGGGTTGTCGTCGTCTGCATTGTGGTGTTCTATTTATAGGGGGTGCAAATTCATCCAGGGCACTTTGAAGTGTTTCATTGTAATGCTTCAATGCAGAATCAGGACATGAAAGGGAGGAGATAGGGGCCAATGAAGACTGCAAGTTCTTCATAAGTTTCTGGGTGTTAATTGCCTGTATGTTTCTATTAGTCTGGACAGTGGGGGTGACCTGAGCAGCCTGGCAGTTCTTGATAGAGAATGAAAGAAGATTGTGGTCAGAGAGCGGGAGAAGGGAGTTTGCAAAATCATCCACTGCACAAAGCCGAGAGAAGACCAAGTCGAGGGAGTTTCCGTCTTCATGCGTTGGAGAATTAGTAAGCTGCGAAAGGCCAAATGAGGAGGTTAGAGATAAAAGGTGAGTAGCAGATGGTGTTGAAATCTCCCATGATGAGGGTAGGAATGTCACAGGAGAGAAAATGTGGAAGCCAAGTGGCAAAATGATCCAGGAACTGATGGGAGGGGCTGGGAGGACGATATACCACCGCCACTCGCATGGAGAGTCCTCTCTCTTCCAGGCACCTCCTGAACACTGAAGGCTTTGGCAGTCATCCATTTAAGTCCAGACCTTGTGATCCCACCATAATGTGACTGATCACTTGATCCTGATATCACACAGGTCCTGTAAGGACACTGCAAGTGGAGATATGTTGAGGTACGTGGACCTCCTCCCACCCGCTCTCTGGAGGTCCTCTAAAACCAGCCCATCATATAACTTTATATAAACCGTCCCAACATGCAGTGGGCTGGAGGAAACTATTCTAGCTTTACATCACTGATGCCATCATGCACAATGACATGTATCTTCCCTCAATCACTTCACCAGTGACTCTGTCACAAGGAATGCAGAATTTATAGCAATTTTTAGAATAGGCTTAGGCAATTTATGAGCAATTAGACCCTGGGCCCAGATGAATGGGGCGTCAATCAGAATAAATCCCGCCACACTATCCAAAAAGTTGGAAATCAACACCTTTCTTTGCCTAATAGGTCCTCAGCGGGCAAAAAGAATTGTGACCTACCAACAGAGGAGATATGTACACCCAGGTTGCTATCCTCCACGCAGTGTGGATTTCTTAGCTTTCCTGCAGCTGTTTGCGGTTATATATTGAGGCATGGGCAGACATACCGCCAGTTCAACTGGTGCGACTGCATCAGGGCCCAGAGCCTCTAGGGGGCCCTGCAGGGTGGCTAATGATGAGAGCAATCTGGCTGGTTTCTCGAGGCTCCGGGGGCCCCTGGCCAGATTGCCCTCATGTGTGGCGGGCAAGGAGCGATCCAAGCAGCTCCGCATCCTGCAATAGGAAATAGCAGGAGCTGAGCTGCAAGGATCCATCCTGCTTCCTGCCCTGCGCCCGCGCTTCCTGTCTCTCTCTGACACAGAGAGGAGAGCCGCTGAATGACATCATCTTTCAGTGGCCGCTGCTGTGCTAGAGCGAGGAAGTGCAGGCGACGCTGCGGACAGGTGAGGTGCTGCTGCTGTGTGTGTGTATATGTACAGTGGGGCAAAAAAGTATTTAGTCAGTCAGCAATAGTGCAAGTTCCACCACTTAAAAAGATGAGAGGCGTCTGTAATTTACATCATAGGTAGACCTCAACTATGGGAGACAAACTGAGAAAAAAAAATCCAGAAAATCACATTGTCTGTTTTTTTCATTTTATTTGCATATTATGGTGGAAAATAAGTATTTGGTCAGAAACAAGCAAACAAGATTTCTGGCTCTCACAGACCTGTAACTTCTTCTTTAAGAGTCTCCTCTTTCCTCCACTCATTACCTGTAGTAATGGCACCTGTTTAAACTTGTTATCAGTATAAAAAGACACCTGTGCACACCCTCAAACAGTCTGACTCCAAACTCCACTATGGTGAAGACCAAAGAGCTGTCAAAGGACACCAGAAACAAAATTGTAGCCCTGCACCAGGCTGGGAAGACTGAATCTGCAATAGCCAACCAGCTTGGAGTGAAGAAATCAACTGTGGGAGCAATAATTAGAAAATGGAAGACATACAAGACCACTGATAATCTCCCTCGATCTGGTGCTCCACGCAAAATCCCACCCCGTGGGGTCAGAATGATCACAAGAACGGTGAGCAAAAATCCCAGAACCACGTGGGGGGACCTAGTGAATGAACTGCAGAGAGCTGGGACCAATGTAACAAGGCCTACCATAAGTAACACACTACACCACCATGGACTCAGATCCTGCAGTGCCAGACGTGTCCCACTGCTTAAGCCTGTACATGTCCGGGCCCGTCTGAAGTTTGCTAGAGAGCATTTGGATGATCCAGAGGAGTTTTGGGAGAATGTCCTATGGTCTGATGAAACCAAACTGGAACTGTTTGGTAGAAACACAACTTGTCGTGTTTGGAGGAAAAAGAATACTGAGTTGCATCCATCAAACACCATACCTACTGTAAAGCATGGTGGTGGAAACATCATGCTTTGGGGCTGTTTCTCTGCAAAGGGGCCAGGACGACTGATCCGGGTACATGAAAGAATGAATGGGGCCATGTATCGTGAGATTTTGAGTGCAAACCTCCTTCCATCAGCAAGGGCATTGAAGATGAAACGTGGCTGGGTCTTTCAACATGACAATGATCCAAAGCACACCGCCAGGGCAACGAAGGAGTGGCTTCGTAAGAAGCATTTCAAGGTCCTGGAGTGGCCTAGCCAGTCTCCAGAGCTCAACCCTATAGAAAACCTTTGGAGGGAGTTGAAAGTCCGTGTTGCCAAGCGAAAAGCCAAAAACATCACTGCTCTAGAGGAGATCTGCATGGAGGAATGGGCCAACATACCAACAACAGTGTGTGGCAACCTTGTGAAGACTTACCGAAAACGTTTGACCTCTGTCATTGCCAACAAAGGATATATCACAAAGTATTGAGATGAAATTTTGTTTCTGACCAAATACTTATTTCCCACCATAATATACAAATAAAATGAAAAAAAAAACAGACAATGTGATTTTCTGGATTTTTTTTTCTCAGTTTGTCTCCCATAGTTGAGGTCTACCTATGATGTAAATTACAGACACCTCTCATCTTTTTAAGTGGTGGAACTTGCACTATTGCTGACTGACTAAATACTTTTTTGCCCCACTGTATGTGTGTATGTCTGTGTGTGTATGTATGTGTGTATGTGTGTGTGTGTGTGTGTGTGTGTATGTCTGTGTGTGTGTGTATATATGTATGTATGTGTGTATGTCTGTGTTTGTGTAGGTGGAGCCTGGCCCTGGAGGAGAAGGCAATGATATGATGGGGACATTGGGAGAAGGCCGCGATGGGGATAGAAGGCCATGATGGGGGTGAAGGGGAGAGAAGGCCATGATGGGGTGATGGAGAAGGCCATTATGGGGTGATGGGAGAAGGCAATGATGGGGAGAAGGCTATGATGGGGAGATGGGGAGAAGGCAATGATGGGGTGATGGAGAAGGCAATGATGGGAGTGATGGGGAGAATGCAACGATGGGAGTGATGGGGATAAGGCAATGATGGGGGTGATGGAAAGGGCAATGATGGGGTGGTGGGGAAAAATAAATGATGATGGGGTGGTGGGGGAGAATGCAATGATGGTGGTGCTGGAAAGGGCAATAATGGGGGTGTTGGAGGAGGAGGAAACGATGGAGGTGGTGGAATAGACTATGATGGGAGTTGTGGGGGAGAAAGCAAAGATAGTGGTGGGAGAGAAGAAAATGATGGAGGTGGTGAAGAGGGCAATGATAGGGTGGGGGAGAGGACAATAATCGGATGCGAGGGGAGGAGAACAATGAGGGGTGTGGGGTATTGGGATGGGAGGAAGGGGCACTTATAATGGCCTTAGGAACAGGGGGAGGTGGGGGAAGACATTATTATTGCTTATTATGTCTAACACAGTCCCTTAGTATATAGTGTTCTCACTAATTCTGTATAACACCATCTTTAGTTACATAGTTTCCTCTTTTATTGTGTATAACACCGTCCCTTATTACGTACCATCCTCTCTAGATATATATGGTGCCGTCCCTTATTATATAGTGTGATAAAACACTCCGGGATCGCCTTTGCTGGGGTCAAAGGTCACGTGCATTCAGCATGAAACTCAGGCGCAGAGCTGGGATTCGTGTATAACTGACCCTGGGTCAGGTTTATTAACGGTGAAAGCAATGCAAAAGGAAATAAAACATAAAACAAATCCTTGCCTGTCCGGCACTAACTAAACAATGGACAACCTAACTACCAACTGGCGGGCTTCTCCCGTCCAGCCAAACCACAGTTGCAGTGGGCACTGCTTCCACTCACGTGTGTCTCTCACACAGACAGGCTCTCTGTGTTCCCAGGCTGAGACACTCACACAACCACCTGGCATCCTTTTATATCCACCTCCCATTATCCATTAGTAAGCAGGTGCGATACTGACCAGACTAGGCCACATAGGAAAGGAATCTGGGCGAGATATACCTGCCCTCATCCACTATTCCCACATGATTCTCACATATCCCCCCCTTCTGCTCAGACCACTCCGGTCGAGCAATGACACCCGCCAAACAGTGCACTCGGGACAGGGCATCTGCATTTCCCATCTGTACCCCTGGGCGGTGCTCCACCGTAAAAGTGTAGGCCTTCAGGGCAAGAAACCACCGGGTCACCCGGCTATTCCGTTCCTTGTTCAAGTACATCCACTTGAGAGGGGCATGGTCAGTGATCAGCCTGAACTTTCGGCCCACCAGGTAATATTTGAGGGCCTCTAGAGCCCACTTAATGGCGAGGCACTCTTTTTCTACGACTGCATACCTTTGCTCGTGTTTATTCAGCTTCCTGCTGAGATAGAGGACTGGGTGTTCCACTCCGTCCCTCACTTGTGACAGTACGGCCCCGATACCGGTATCAGAGGCATCCGTTTGTACCACAAACTCACTGCGGAAGTCCGGAGTCACCAGTACGGGCTGAGAGCAAAGTGCCCGTTTTAGGCTATGGAAGGCTTCTTCAGCAGCTAAACTCCATTTAATCATGACGGAGTCTTTCCCTTTTGTAAGATCCGTCAGGGGGGTAGCGATGGCTGCAAAATTGGGTATGAACCGGCGATAATAACCGGCGATCCCCAGGAAGGCTTGCACCTGCTTCTTGTTGACAGGTTGTGGCCAGTCCTGAACCGCCTGAATCTTATCAACCTGGGGTTTAACAACACCCCTCCCAATTACATACCCCAAATACCGGGCTTCTTCTAGCCCGATGTGACATTTCTTGGGGTTCGCGGTTAGACCTGCCTCCCACAGGTCGTCAATCACAGCTTGTACTTTCTGGAGATGAGTCTCCCAGTCCAAGCTGTAAATGACAATGTCATCCAAATAGGCCGAAGCGTATCGCCTATGTGGCCTCAAGACTCGATCCATCAGTCTCTGGAAGGTCGCCGGTGCCTCGTGCAGTCCAAACGGCATATACACATTCTGAAATAAACCTTCCGGCGTAGCAAATGCCGTCTTTTCTCTGGCAGCTTCAGCCAGAGGGATCTGCCAATACCCCTTTGTTAGATCTAGGGTCGTAATATACCGGGCTTTTCCTAACCGATCTATTAACTCGTCGACTCGGGGCATAGGATAGGCATCAAATTTTGAGACCGCATTCAGTTTCCTGAAGTCATTGCAGAACCGGATGGTGCCGTCCGGTTTAGGAATTAGCACAATCGGGCTGGACCACGCACTGTGCGATTCCTCAATGACTCCTAACTCTAACATTGCCTTCACTTCCCGGGAAACGGCTTCACGGCGCGCTTCCGGGATTCGGTAGGGCTTTACATGAACTGTGACACCAGGTTCCGTTACGATGTCATGTTTCATTAGCATAGTCTGCCCGGGTTTTTCTGAGAAAAACTTTTGGTTGTGAAGTAGAAACTGCCTGACTTCCGTCTTTTGCCGCTCCGAGAGAGTCTCTGCAACCCGTACCTCCGGTACGGTATGCGAGCAGACAGGACGGGCCAGCTCCGCTGACAAGGCAGACCGATCCTTCCAGGGCTTTATCAGATTTACATGATAAATCTGTTCAGGTTTCCGTTTACCTGCCTGGTATACTTTGTAGTTTACTTCACCAACTCTTTCCTTGATCTCAAAGGGGCCCTGCCACTTTGCCAGGAACTTACTGTCCACCGTGGGGACCAGGATCAACACCCTATCTCCGGGTGCAAACGTACGGATCTTGGCGCCCCTATCATAGATTCTTTTTTGGGCTCCTTGAGCCTGTATCATGTGTTCTTTGACGATAGGCATAACAGCCGCAATACGGTCCTGCATTTGTGTGACGTGATCTATCACTGTTTTAAATGGAGTGACCTGACCCTCCCAGGTTTCTTTTGCAACGTCTAACAGTCCGCGAGGACGTCGGGCGTACAATAACTCGAAAGGCGAGAATCCCGTGGAAGACTGGGGTACTTCCCTGATGGCAAAAAGCAAATATGGAAGTAAATAGTCCCAGTTCTTCCCATCCTTGTCTATCACCTTTCTCAGCATCTGCTTCAGAGTTTTATTGAACCGTTCAACCAACCCGTCTGTTTGAGGGTGATACACGGATGTGCGTAACGGTTCGATTTGTAACAATCGGCAGAGCTCCTTCATTATCCTGGACATAAAGGGGGTCCCCTGGTCGGTGAGTATCTGTTTTGGTATACCGACCCGTCTAAACACATGCACCAGCTCCTTGGCAATCGTCTTGGTGGCCGTGTTACGCAAAGGGATGGCCTCCGGGTAACGAGTGGCATAATCCAAGATGACCAGGATATGTTGGTGTCCACGTGCAGACCGTGGAAGGGGCCCAACTAAATCCATCCCAATCCTCTCAAACGGGACTTCAATAATAGGTAGGGGTAACAAAGGGCTACAGAACCGGGGCTTAGGTGCAGAGGCTTGGCAGTCAGGACAAGACTCGCAATATACACGAATATTGTGATGCATGCCTGGCCAAACAAAACAGTGTAATATCCTTTCGGTGGTTTTCTGAACTCCCAGGTGACCTCCCATCACATGTCCGTGGGCCAGGTCCAGCACCTGCCGCCGGTAGGGTTTTGGCACGACTAATAGTTGCACCGTATCTTCCCCCTTTTTCTCTATCTGATAGAGTAAATCATTCTCCAGAACCATGTAAGGATATGCCAGCCTAGAGCAAGGTTCTACGGGTACCCCATTTATCACTTTTACATTTGTCCTAGCCTGAGAAAGGGTAGGATCCTTTATTTGCTCGCTTTGGAAGTCATCTTTCTGAACTTCTAAATCCGGCAAACGGGGAGGTGGACGGCTGTCAGCCTCCTCCTCTTCCCCGGTCTCCTCATTATCACCCGCCATGACTGAAAACGGGAACTGCAGGTCATTTCCCGCAGACTCTTCCCCCGAGTCTTCCGGGGAGACCTCTTCCAGGGGTTCGGGACCCACACGCTCCCTGGGAGAAGAATCATGTACACTATTACCCGAGGGCATCAACTGATTCTCCCACAATTGCCAGAAGTGGGGAAAATCCCGGCCCAGGATAACATCATGCAATAACGCCGGGACGAGTCCCACTTTATGTTGCACAGACCCATAGGAAGTAGTAATGCATATGACCGTGGTGAGGTACGAACAGGTGTCTCCATGCACACACGTTACAGAAAATTTGTCTGATGGTCCAGTCGGGGCTGACACCAGACTGGCCTTCACCAGAGTCACCACACTTCCCGAGTCTAACAATGCCACCACATTTTTGCCATCAACAGTTAAATCACACAAGTGTTTTTCCACATCCTTTTGACCGGCATTCACACTCACTACCCGTGCAACCATAGACATACGGTTTTTAGAGTCTGTGACGTCGCACTGCATGGGTTCTGTAGTGACCAGACAGTTCGCAGCAATATATCCCATCTCTTGGCAGCAGAAACACCTAACGGGCCCCTTGCTTAGACCATAGTTCGTTACTCTCGGCCTCGCAGTGCGGGCAGTCCCGTTTTCCTCCCCCACTGTCTTAGGGATTTTTCCATCTCCCCTACTCCCTGGAACAGTCTTACCGGTTCCACGTGGAGATGATGAAGAACGAGGTGGGGTAGCGTCGTCTCGGAGTCCTTCCGCCACGGAGTAACGTTCAACCAGATCCACCAGTTGATCTGCCGTCGTAGGATTTCCATGGCTTACCCACTTCCTCAGGGCTGGCGGTAGAGCTCTCAGGTACTTGTCCATGACGACTCTCTGGATTATCTCTGGCGCTGTCAACACCTCGGGTTGTAGCCACTTCTTTGTCACGTGGATCAGGTCGAACATCTGGGACCGCGGTGGTTTATCCGGCTGATAAGTCCATTGATGCACTCTCTGTGCACGGACAGCGGTCGTCACTCCCAGCCGGGCCAAGATCTCGGCTTTCAGTTTGTCAAAGTCCTGCGCGGCTTCAGGCTCTAAGTCATAATAAGCCTTTTGGGCCTCACTGGAAAGAAACGGGGCAATCAGGCCGGCCCATCGTGCCTTCAGCCATTTTTCTCTCACCGCCGTCCGTTCAAACGTGGCCAGGTATGCCTCGACGTCATCTTCGGTCGTCATTTTCTGCCAGTACCGACTCACGTGAATCACTCTCGACTCGGCTTCCAGGTTAAGCTCAGGTAAGCTTGCCAAGCGCTGCGCCACCTGCTGGAGAAGCGAACGATCGGTAACTGTCATGTCCACCAACTCCTTCAGCTGGGCCATCATCACCCGATTAGCTTCTTGCTGGACGGCAGTGGACTGTACCAGCGCTTTCGCCACGTCCTCCATGCTCATGCTTGCAACGTGATGCCCGCGTTCTCCACCACAATGTGATAAAACACTCCGGGATCGCCTTTGCTGGGGTCAAAGGTCACGTGCATTCAGCATGAAACTCAGGCGCAGAGCTGGGATTCGTGTATAACTGACCCTGGGTCAGGTTTATTAACGGTGAAAGCAATGCAAAAGGAAACAAAACATAAAACAAATCCTTGCCTGTCCGGCACTAACTAAACAATGGACAACCTACCTACCAACTGGCGGGCTTCTCCCGTCCAGCCAAACCACAGTTGCAGTGAGCACTGCTTCCACTCACGTGTGTCTCTCA
This sequence comes from Dendrobates tinctorius, assembly GCF_039654945.1. Taxonomy (NCBI): domain Eukaryota; kingdom Metazoa; phylum Chordata; class Amphibia; order Anura; family Dendrobatidae; genus Dendrobates; species Dendrobates tinctorius. The sequence goes on from NW_027361734.1 coordinate 3,170,627, forward strand.
CACAGACAGGCTCTCTGTGTTCCCAGGCTGAGACACTCACACAACCACCTGGCATCCTTTTATATCCACCTCCCATTATCCATTAGTAAGCAGGTGCGATACTGACCAGACTAGGCCACATAGGAAAGGAATCTGCGCGAGATATACCTGCCCTCATCCACTATTCCCACATGATTCTCACAATAGCTTCCTCTGCTGTTATGTACAGTGCTGTCTCTTACATAGTGTATTCTTGTTAATTTTGTTATTCACAGCGCCCTCTTATTACATATTCCCCTCTCTTTTTAGATATCAAATGACTGCTGATGGGGCAGTCGGTGACCAGACTACCAGTCCATCAGCTCCTCCATTAGAAAGAAAGCTTTCCCATGCTCCATCAGCCATCATTGCATTATACAGCTAACAAGACAGGACGGTATGTAATAAAAAAACAGGGCTCTATATAATTCAATATGTAAGGGATGGTACTGTACAAAACAAGAGTGGGTACTGTGTAAGGCTAGTTTCACACTTGCTTTTTTTTGCAGCGCGTTTTTCCCGCAAAAAAACGCATTGAAAAAACGCATACAAAAGCATACAACTGCTGCGTTTTTTTCAAGCATTTTTATGAGCATGCATGAAAAAAACGCAGCGTTTTTATGCTTTTGTATGCGTTTTTAGTGCGTTTTTACCGCGTTTGCGTTTTTTTCCAACATTTTTAGGTGGCCCCTCACACTAACCCAAACCATGACTTTACTAACCCTAACCCTGACCCTAACCCTAACCCTAACCCTGACCCTAACCCTAACCCTAACCCTGACCCTAACCCTTAACCAAATCATACTTAACCCTAACCTAAACCCTAAACCCTAACTAACCCTAACCCTAACCCTAACCCTGACCCTAACCCTAACCCTAACCCTGACCCTAACCCTAACCCTGACCCTAACCCTAACCCTAACCCTGACCCTAACCCTTAACAAAACCATACTTAACCCTAACCCTGACCCTAACCCTAACCCTGACCCTAACCCTTAACCAAACCATACTTAACCCTAATCCTGACCCTAACCCTGACCCTAACCCTAACCCTAACCCTGACCCTAACCCTTAACAAAACCATACTTAACCCTAATCCTGACCCTAACCCTGACCCTAACCCTTAACAAAACCATACTTAACCCTAACCCTGACCCTAACCCTAACCCTGACCCTAACCCTAACCCTGACCCTAACCCTAACCCTAACCCTGACCCTAACCCTTAACCAAACCATACTTAACCCTAATCCTGACCCTAACCCTGACCCTAATCCTTAACAAAACCATACTTAACCCTAACCCTGACCCTAACCCTAACCCTGACCCTAACCCTAACCCTAACCCTGACCCTAACCCTAACCCTAACCCTAACCCTGACCCTAACCCTTAACCAAACCATACTTAACCCTAATCCTGACCCTAACCCTGATCCTAACCCTTAACCAAACCATACTTAACCCTAACCCTGACCCAAACCCCAACCCTAACCCTGACCCTGACCCTAACCCTAAACCCCCTTAACTAACCCTAACTCTAACCCAAACCCCTAAATTCCATGGTTAAAAAAAAAAAACGCATATGCAAAAAAACGCATACATGAGCATGCCAGTGCGCACATATGCGCATCCATAGGCTATAATGGCCATTTTTAGCGCAAAACGTGCGCATATGTGCGCATGCGCTTTTTTGCAGGGCCAAAAAATGCAACATGCTGCGTCTGGAAAATACAAACGCACACCCCAAAAAAACGCAGCGCATGAAAATCGCATACATGCGCTTACAAGCGCGCAGGTATGCGCACCCATGTTAAATATAGGGGAAAAAACACATGCGCACATATGCGTTTTTTTCCAGCGCTAAAAAACGCAAATGTGAAACCAGCCTAAGGGACAGCAATATGCATAATAAAGGAGACTATGTAATGTATATACATGTATGTGTGTGTGGCTATATAATATATATACTGTATATATATATATGTATATATATATACACATGTACCTTTGATGCCATGAAGGGGGGGCCCAGACACATGTCTTGCACAGGGGCTGTCAGTTTCCACTCTTGTATTGAGGGGCAGGTACCTACAAAATGACATTTACGACTAGCGATAAGTGAACTTGTTTGGTAAATGTTCATCAATCTCAAAGTCACGAACCTTGCACATTTGGATTCGTGTTCGGATTCCCGAGCATTTTCCTCAAAATTGACTAATTTCTGCCAAAATTCAGTAAATGATCGAGTTTCCACTAATGCTTCTATTAGGACTTTGGCTAGGATCGTGGTGCTGTATGATGAGCTGGGGGATGTGTTTGGTGAGGGGAGGGGGTGGGGAGATGTCAGAATAGCAGCGGACTGCATTTTTTAAAATTAACTTAATGTGTGGAGTTTACGGCAGCTAATCAGAGCGCAGAAACCCACAACGTGCAGACAAAAGGTCTTCTTTCATTGGCTGCTGAAGTCACATGTCCATCTCCATATAAGGAGTGGACATGTTGTTTTTGCGCCATTTTGTCATTGTAACAGCGCAGAGAGGCTGCTCCTGCTACGGCTGCAAGTAGTCAGATAGCTTAGATAGATATTATCCTGTGTGAAATTGACCTTCCAGCATCTAAATCGTTTGTGCTAACAGTGTGGGCCAGAGACCAATCCACATTTCCAAATCTAAATCCTTTCTGCTAATAGTATGGGCCATACACCAGGTCACATTTCAGAATCTAAATTGTTTGTGCTAATAGTGTGGTTCATAATTTATTAATAATTGATTAAATAAAACACCCAATTGCCTAAAGTGCAAAAGAACTAAAATAAAGAAACAGATTATCACTTAGGCTAAGTTCACACGTAGCGGAACTCCCACGGAAGTTACCGTGGGAATTCCGGAATTCCATTCAGCGGGAAAATCGCATTTTAAATTCCCGCGATTCCACGGAAAAACTAGCGATTTGCAAGCATAATTAGCTTGCAGAATGCTAGCGTTTTCCAAGCGATCTGTAGCATCGCTTGGAGAACTGATTGACAGGTTGGTCACACTCGTTTTTGACTAGTGTGACCAACTTTTTACCATTGAGGCTGCCTATACAGCATCAGTAGTAAAAGATATAATGTTAAAAATAATTAAAAAAAAATCAAAAAAAAATCGGGTTATAGTCACCTTCCGATGTCCCGCGCAGGCCTCCGTGATGGTCCGGCAGGTCCCGTTCCCAGTGATGCATTGCGGCAATGACCTTTGATGACGTCGTGGTCTTGCGAGACTGCTACAGTATCGCGAGACAGCGACGTCAGCAAAGGTCATTATCGCAATGCATTACTGGGAACGGGACCTGCCGCATGTATCGCTGAAGCCTGGGGACGCTGTGCGGGACATCGGAAGGTGAATATAACCCGATTTTTTTATTTTAATTCTTTTTTTACACGGATATGGTACCCAGAGCCCAGAGGACAGTTTCCTCTCCTCCGGACCGTGGGTACCATTCGCAAATGTTCTGCTTACTTTTCGCTGGTGGGCACAGCCACATGCGGAAAGTAAGCAGAACAATGCATTCCAATGTGGGCAGAATTGCCGCGATTCCGTAAAATAATGAGCATCCTGCGTATTTTTCCGCGATGCGATTCCGCCGCGGGAAAATCCGCAGCATTAGCACAGCATTGCGAAATCCCATAGGATTGCATGGGATGCTGTTTTTTTGCGGCAAAATCGCGGGATAAAAACCGCTGTGAAAACGCGAAAAAACCGTGACATGAGAACGAAGCCTAAAAGTCAGACCACTAATTAGATCTCATAGATGAGGCTATGTATAAAAGGTTGTTATTGCCTTTAGTACAAAAAATGTTTGTCAGGCAGAAAAATGTCTGTATTGTTAATTTAATACTAGACAAAAGCAATACACAAACAAACTTGGTGAACAAGGCCAGACTGATACTGGATTAGATAATTTGTGTAACCAGATCAGTATTGGATTAGAAGACAATGCACATCCAAATGATTAGATCAATACTGGATTAGAGAGCTATATGTATATGCAAAAATACTACCCCACAAGACCAGACTAATACTGGATTGGAAAATTGTATATATTAGACAAGTCATTGAACCAGATCAGAACTGGATTAGAAAAATATACATGTATCAAAAATATTAGGTGATATCGCATATGCACACATTGATTAGTTTGCAGGACTAGATCAATACTGGATTAGAAGATTAGATGTGCATATACTACTCCACAAAACTAGATTAATACTGGATTAGAAAATTGTATATATTAGACAAACCATAGAACCAGATCAGCGCTGGATTAGAAAGATATACATGTATCGACAGTATTACATGATATCACATATGCACACTTTGAATTAGTTAGCAGGACAAGATCAATACTGGATTAGAAAATTAGATATGCATAATTATATAATTATGCACATTGTGGTAGATCGGCTCACTCAGCTACACACGAAGGTAGACACGGGAACACTGCGGCTTGAAAGATGCACTTGGTTTATTAAGTATGGCATAAAGCAAGGGTTAAGCGCAAAATAAACACGGCCCTCTAGGCAAAACAGCAAATCAAAACAAAATGGTAGCTCTAGGTACAGTTCTTGTAGCAGCGCGGTCAGCCTGCTCAGGGTTAGCACAACCCAGTATTCCTCTCCAGACACTCAACACCCAGACTGCCTCTGGAACCCAGCTATTTAAGCCCAGACCATGTGACTCCTCACCCATGTGACTAATCACATAACTGCAACATCACACAGCCCCTGGCTTCTGGGCAACCCCATTTATCACTGTCACATTTTCCAATGCCCCTTTTAGGGTAAGATCCCGCATTTGAGTAGTCCCAAAAATTCCACCAAAAACCCCAGTTCAGGAATCTCGGCCTCACTGGTCACCGTCTCGTCCTTGTCACCAGCCAGGACACACAAGGGGAACTCATCCACCTCCGAATGCGATGGGGTTTCATTAGGGTTGAGCAGGCTTCTGTCTGAGAGACTTTGTATCCCCGCATTCCCTCATAAGTCCCACCAGAGATGTATCTAGGCTTTCTGGCACCCGGGGCAAGAAGTCGGTTCGGCGCCCCCCCAGTATATATTCGATTTCCAAACTTAGTCATGTACTGACGAGCTGCTCTCCCTAATGATCTCAATGTTCAATGAAAAACTGAAAGAAGCAGGAAGAGAAGCTCGTCACAAGACCATAAGTATGAAAATCGCATATGAGTGAAGTGTCCATTTGATGACTACTGGAACCCTCAGAGCTGAATCCTGACATTGCAGCTTCTGAATTCTCAGAACAAATTCCCTGCACACTTTGGATTCTCCCGTACCGGTGGCAAGATGGCAAGAGTACATGGTCATGTCAGAACAAGCATGTGATTTATATACTTCTGGCCACATTCCAACTAGATGTGCCCGGCCTTGCTCCGTTCATTTTCACTGAGTGAGGTCACACATGTCTAGTCAGCATGTGACCGCATGTATGTAAATTACTGGCATGAGAGAATCCTAACAGCGTTCAGTGAGCACTGTGAGAATTCAGAAGTCTGCAGTCACATAGAATGACTGCAGACTCAGCACAAACCTGGACAACCCCTGTAATGCTACTGACATAAATAAAAATATAAGAATTAGTCAGTATCACAAATAATATTTACATCCAGGTACCTTATAGATGACGTCGTCTCTGGAGTCGTTCTCCTTCTTTATTTCTTGTCCAGACCTCTTGATGAGTTTTCTCATCCACAGCCGTCTCTGCAGACTTCCATATTCTCTGGTCTTCTGCAGCAAATCTCCACACGATTCCCTTAAAGATAGAAGTGTCATTATAATGCTCCTAAATAAAAATATCTGCAATATACTGTCACCTCACACTATTCCCCTCCCTCCTCATACTGTCTCCTCTAACATCCCACCTGTTCACCATACTGTCTCCTCATATTATTACCCCCTCACTCTCTATACTGCCTGCTCACACATACCCCCTGACTCCCCATACTGTGTCTGCACACATCCCATCAACCTCACTGCCCATATTGTGTCCACATAGATTTTTTCCATCGCTATTCATACTGTGTCCACATACATTTACCTGTTTGGCTCCCCATACTGTCTGCACCCATCCCCCACTCACCATACTGTGCCTGCACCCATCCCCCATGGTGTTTCCTCATACATGTCCTCATACATACACTCTTCATTTGTGTCCTCAAATCTCCCCATCCCCACTCCAAATCCTCCCACACATTAAATATCCCTACTCCAAATCCCCCCACACATTATGTTCCCCCATCCCCACTCAAAATCCCCCCACACATTATGTTCCCTTATCCCCACTTATCCCTATAATGTCCTCAGGTTTCCCCCCATAATGTCCTCAGGTTTCCCCCCATAATGTCCTCAGGTTTCCCCCATAATATCCTCAGGTTTCCCCCATAATGTCCTCAGGTTTCCCCCATAATGTCCTCAGGTTTCCCCCCATAATCTCCTCAGGTTTCCCCCTCCACCCTCCATATGTTCCTCAATCTTTCTCCACCAAATCACGTTAATATGTCTGCACCCTGGGCCTGGCCTTGCTCCGAGTCCTTCTCACACACTGTCCTCAGTAAATTAACTCCCCCTGCTCCCTCCCTATCCATTCCATGGGACTCTGCAGGCAGCCATCCCCCTATTTTCCCTTGCACAGTCGTCGGTGGTGTTTTCAGCTCCATTACCCGTCTGGAGCACTTGCCGCACTAACCGCAACGCTGCCTCAGCTCGCCTCTGAAGAGCCAGCGTGTGACGTTGCAGCGTGATCATGTGACCTGATCACGCTGCTAGCCACTGGCAGTGGCGGCGCACGGGCGCAGCGGCGCTTACACCTTCACAACAAGTGAGTCAGAGACAGAGTCTGTCAGACAGTGTGTATGTGTACTAGCATCTGAAGACGCTAGTACACAGACGCACAGCATTTTCTCTGCGCCAGCTGTCAGTATGACAGCCGGCTCAAAGAACGGGAGAGTCTGAGTGTGGGGGCGGCATTCTGCCGCCGACGGAGAGTCTCCTCCTTGGACCGCCGCATCAGCTAGCCCAATGGCGCCCCCTGTCGGCTGCGCCCGGGGCGAATGCCCTGGTTGCCCCCCCCCGGATACGCCCCTGAGTTCCACAACAGGCAAAAGTCCTGCCCTATTATCACTGGGTGTAGCAAGTCCTGAACCACCCCGTCCTCATGTGATTCAGGCCCACAGTTAGTTTTCATAGTCACTCTGGCAACGGGATAGTCCTTGGCATCTGCGTGGATACAGCGGACGCCCACATGTTTCTCTGGGATCAATTGTCGGGGAGTGTGGCCTTTATCAGGGTCACCAAACTCCCTGAGTCCAAATGTCCTGACACAAGTACACAGTTTATTGTCACAGGACATGCCTACGGCCTCCACTGGGATGATAGTCCACATTGCAGGTAAGATAGGCAGAGTAGGAGCAGCACCTCACTGGGCTGCAGTCCATTTCTTTAGAGGACAAGGGACAATGGGTGGCTATATGTCCAAGACCGCGACATCTCCAGCAAAGCAAGTCTCTCCCAATGGCCTATGACAACCCTTCAGCGACCCTTTGGGGTCTAGGACTCACACCAGTGTTGGCTCTACTATCCCTCTTTTGGGGCTCAGGTTCCTGGTGGGTTCCCCAGTATGGGGATGCACCACCACCAAGCTTCTTTAGCGACATCTCGACCACCTGGTACCATTCCACTAGGTACACCTGTTTGTCCGCATTTCGGGAATCAGGTTTGCACCAGCCTAGGAAGAGAGTGCAGAAATCTGTCCATGACAATGCGCTCAACCATCTAGGCTGGGGTGGAAGACTCTAGCTGCAACCATTTTTGCACAAGATGCTATAAGTCAAACAGCTGGGATCGAGGTGGTATGTTTGTCTCCATAACATGCCCAATGGTGAACGCTTTGTGCTCTGACAGACATAGTCACTCCTGTGCCTGCCAAAGTTTCGGTTTTTAATTTGGCATACTCGTGTGCATCCTGCAGTGCCAAATCATAAGAGGCCTTCTGGGGCTCGCCAGCACCTCCGCACACTGCCTTGGTGGTAGCTTCTCACTCTCCGCCACCCACTCGAATACAATCAAAAATGCCTCCACATCATAACCAGGGGTAATTTTTTGCATGGCTCATCTTACTGCCTTCTGGACATATGTGTCGTCACCTAGACTTGGGGTAGGGGATGCCGGCCTTCCACGAACTGCTTCTCCAAGCAAATCAATCTACTTCTGGTGCTGCATCAGCTGTATAAGCAACTTACTTTTCTCTTGTTGCACCATTTGCTGCTGTTGTAAGTGTTGCTGGTGCTGTAGTTGCTGTTGCTGCTGTGCTTGTAACAGATGTTTGATCAGGTCCTCTATCTTACCTGACATTGTACGCTGACTTGTAGCCGTCGCATGTATTCATTGGGAATGCTGCACGGACTTCTAACATCACCTGTGGTAGATCGGCTCACTCGGCTGCACACGGAGGTAGACACGGGAACGCTGTGGCTTGAAAGATGCACTTGGTTTATTAAGTACGGCATAAACCAAGGACTAAGCACAAAATAAACATGGCCCTCTGGGCAAAACAGCAAAGCAAAACAAAACGGTAGCTGTTATGATTGAGTCACCGTAGGAGGCAAAAATAGAAATGCTAGCTAAGTCCAGAAAACCAGAGAAGTTGGCAGCTATCGGATTGCAGACCTCTGAACCTATCAACAAAACTAGCAGTAGCCGTGGGGGACTCCTACGATGCCCTAGGCCCCTCGATCACAGCCGGAGGACTACATAGCCTAAAGACAGAAAGGGAAATCTAAACTGCCCCAGAGCAGACCCCAAAGCAAAAGGCAGCCCCCCACATATAATGACGGTGAAGCAAGAAGAAAGAACAAAACACAGACAGAAAGATAGACTGAGCAAAGATGGGGCCCACGCTAGCTTCGATAGGAAAGGACAGGAAGGCTGCTGTCTGCAATCCGTGAAAAACCCTATGAAAATAAGAGCCAACAAACTGACAGTAAAAAGGCCCTGAAGACGCTAGGCTTCAAAAAAGCTATGTCAGTACTCAGGAATATTCTGAAGACAGAGCAACAGGCAAAAGGAGATTCAGCTCACCCCAGCAGGGAATGGCAGAATCCAGAAAAGCAAGGAAAACAAAACACTAATGCAAAAAGGCAAAGCAGAAATCCTAGCTCTAGATGAGCAGGAATCAGACTGGTTTCCTAGAAGTCCACAGAGAAATCACCCGCAGGCCAGAAGGGCGTCGGCAGCCTTATATCCAGTCATTAACTCCACTCAGCCAGTCATCATCATCAGCCCCAGGTGTTTGACAATCAGGCTCACTACCTTTCTTCACCAGAAGAGGGAGTTCCTCGGGCCTCAGTAGTGAAGGGGAAAATGAACTCACAACAGGTAGCTCTTGGTAGTCCTTGTAGTAGGGTCAGCCCATTCAGAGTTAGCACGACCCACTTCTAGACTGCCTCTGGAGCCCAGCGATTTAAGCCCAGACCATGTGACTCCTCACCATGTGACTGATCACATGACGGTGACATCACACAGGTCCTATCAGCACACAGCGGTGCTGACTCTGCAGGTGGAGATAAAGTAGACATTCTTCTACCCGCTGTATGAATGTCCACATAAAACCAGCCTATTTATGCAACTTTAGCTCAGCCTCACAACACTTTAGTGTGCTGGAGGAAAATACTCTGGCTTTATATCACTGGCCCCATTCCCCCTGAGGAAGGAGGAATCCGAAACATGCGTAGGGGCGGGCAGGCTGACCACAGGTGATACCGCTGCCATACTCTATCAGGTACTTATGATTCGGGACATGTGCAATATTTTCAGACCTTAGACTTAAAGGCATATTATGTGATACTCTATGTGCCTTTGCTATATGCACTATGTTGTTGCTTCAGTGTATTTATACAGACTGACAGCGGATCTCTATCAAGATGGTAGATATAGCAGTATACTATACTAATTTTTTAACAAGGTATATACTGTATGTGGTGTCACCTGCCCTCCGCATTGCATAGCTGTATGTTTGCCCATGTTTTTACCTTGTTTACCCACACCTGTTCACGTGACCAATAAAGTATTTTTGCATTTATAAATTGGACTTTTTGGATTGTATTTTGTTGGTTTTCCAATTCCCCTCCTGTTATGTTATATAACAATCCGTCCGTATTTTATTCCTTTATAGATATGTCAGGGGTGGCCTAGGGTTCATGTGTATACAGGGGTATACACAGTTAATTAGTAATTATATAAAAACATTTTTATTATTGTGCCCCTTACTCCTCCTGGCATATCAATGTCGGTCATCTATCTATATCATTACTATTTCTTTAGCTAACTGCAGTGAACTTGCATGTCGATTTTCTTCAACCGTTCTGATCATAAGACACATCTGTCTAGGTGTTAACTTCTGTGGTTGGCCTAGGAGATGGCTTCAGTTCCATCTTTGTTAAATTTTTGCATCACTTTTGCTACAGTATTCTGAATGATAAGTAAAGCTTTACTGATCTTTTTGTAGCCTTAATCTTTCTTGCGTAAAGAAATTATTTTCTTTCTCAGGTCTTGTGGCTTTCCTCTTCCTTGTTTCCTTCCTTCCCATCTTTTGTTTGCAATCAATCAGTGGTCCACATTTGCAATAGTATTTTGCAGTATGATATCCCAGAGAAAATTAGAAAATGTTCTGAGAGGAAATGAAAGGTTTTCTGACAAATTTGTTGAGGGTGTACCCATTTATGCTGAGCATGTATACACAATCATGGTAGAAAGTATTGTCAGCCTTGAAATTGTTCCAGAAAATAAAGTGTTTATCCCAGAAAATTATTGCAATTACACATGTTTTGTTATACACATGTTTATTTTCTTTTTGTGTATTAAAAAAAAAACAAAAACAGAGGAAAAAAAGGCAAATTTGACATAATATAATACTCAAAACCCCAAAAATGGGCTGTACAAAATTGCTGGCCCCCTCAACTTAATATTTTGTTGCACACCCTTTGGAATAAATAACGGCAATCAATTGATTCCTATAACCATCAACAAGCTTCTAACACCTCTCAACTGTAATTTTGGACCATTTTATTTTGCAAACTGCTCCAGGTCTCTCAAATTTGAATTGTGCTTTCTCCCAACAGCAATTTTAAGATCTATAAATAGGATTTAGATTCGGACTCATTGCTGGCCGCTTCAGAACTCTCCAGAGCTTTGTTTCCATCCATTTCTGGATTTCCTTGAAGTATGTTTGGGGCAATTTTCCAACTGAAAGACCCAGGTTTCTGACACTGGGCACTACATCGTGACCTAAAATCATTTGGTAATCTTCAGATTTCATGATGCCTTGCATACAGTCAAGGCACCCAGTGCCAGAAGCAAAACAACCCCAAAGACATCTTTGAACCTCCACCATATTTGACTGTAGATACTGTGTTCTTAGTAGGCCTCATTCCATTTTCAGTAATTAGTAGAATGACCAAAAAGCTCAATCTTGGTCTTATCTGTCCACAAGACACTTTCCCAGAATGATTTTGGCTTACTCATGTACAGTACAGACCAAAAGTTTGGACACACCTTCTCATTCAAAGAGTTTTCTTTATTTTCATGACTATGAAAATTGTAGGTTCACTCTGAAGGCATCAGAACTATGAATTAACACATATGGAATTATATAATTAACAAAAAAGTGTGAAACAGCTGAAAATATGTCTTATATTCTAGGTTCTTCAAAGTAGCCACCTTTTGCTTTGATTACTGCTTTGCACACTCTTCGCATTCTCTTGTTGAGCTTCAAGAGGCAGTCACCGGAAATGGTCTTCCAACAGTCTTGAAGGAGTTCCCATAGATGCTTAGTACTTGTTGGCCTTTTTGCCTTCACTCTGCGGTCCAGCTCACCCCAAACCATCTCGATTGGGTTCAGGTCTGGTGACTGGGGAGGCCAGGTCATCTGGCGTAGCACCCCATCACTCTCCTTCTTGGTCAAATAGCCCTTACACAGCCTGGAGGTGTGTTTCGGGTCATTGTCTTGTTGAAAAATAAATGATGGTCCAACTAAACACAAACCGGATGGAATAGCATGCCGCTGCAAAATGCTTTGGTAGCCATGCTGGTTCAGTATGCCTTCAATTTTGAATAAATCCCCAACCATGTCACCAGCAAAGCACCCCCACATCATCACACCTCCTCCTCCATGCTTCACGGTGGGGACCAGGCATGTAGAGTCCATCCGTTCACCTTTTCTGCGTCGCACAAAGACACGGTGGTTGGAACCAAAGATCTCAAATTTGGACTCATCAGACCAAAGCACAGATTTCCACTGGTCTAATGTCCATTCCTTGTGTTCTTTAGCCCAAACAAGTCTCTTCTGCTTGTTGCCTGTCCTTAAAGTGGTTTCCTAGCAGCTATTTTACCATGAAGGCCTGCTGCACAAAGTCTCCTCTTAACAGTTGTTGTAGAGATGTGTCTGCTGCTAGAACTCTGTGTGGCATTGCCTGGTCTCTAATCTGAGCTGCTGTTAACCTGCGGTTTCTGAGGCTGGTGACTCGGATGAACATATCCTCTGCAGCAGAGGTGACTCTTGGTCTTCCTTTCCTGGGGCGGTCCTCATGTGAGCCAATTTCTTTGTCGCGCTTGATGGTTTTTGCCACTGCACTTGGGGACACTTTCAAAGTTTTCCCAATTTTTCGGACTGACTGACCTTCATTTCTTAAAGTAATGATGGCCACTCGTTTTTCTTTACTTAGAATTTGTATTATGGCAAGAAAAAAGCAGCTAACAGTCTATTCAGTAGGACTATCAGCTGTGTATCCACCAGACTTCTGAACAACACAACTGATGGTCCCAACCCCATTTATAAGGCAAGAAATCCCACTTATTAAACCTGACAGGGCACACCTGTGAAGTGAAAACCATTTCTGGTGACTACCTCTTGAAGCTCATCAAGAGAATTCCAAGAGTGTGCAAAGCAGTAATCAAAGCAAAAGGTGGCTACTTTGAAGAACCTAGAGTATAAGAAATACAGTATTTTCAGTTGTTTCACACTTTTTTGTTAATTATATAATTCCACATGTGTTAATTCATAGTTTTGATGCCTTCAGAGTGAATCTACAATTTTCATAGTCATGAAAATAAAGAAAACTCTTTGAATGAGAAGGTGTGTCCAAACGTTTGGTTTGAACTGTACATTTTGACAAACAGCAGTCTAGCTTTTTTATGTCCCTGTGTCAGCAGTGGGATCCTCCTGGGTCTCCTGCCATAGTGATTCATTTCATTGAAATGTCAATGGATAGTTTGCGCTAACAGTTATGCTCCCTGAGCCTGCAGGACAGCTTGAATTTCTTTGGAAACTTGATTGGGGATGCTTATTCTCCATCTGGATTATCCTGCATTGCAACTGTTCAGCAATTTTTCTCTGCCGTCCACATCCAGGGAGATTAGCTACAGTGCCATTGGTTGTAAACTTTTTGATTATGCTGCGCATTGTGGACAAAGGAATATCAAGATCTCTGGAGATGGACTTGCAACTTTGAGATTGTTGATATTTTTCAACAATTTTGGTAAACAAAGTTGTTTCTCCACAATTAAGGCTTGTTGGCAGAAAAATTAGTCCTTCCCATTTTGGGGTTTATGCGTGAAATTATGTCCAATTTGCATCTTGTTTCCTCAAAACATGTGTAATTGCAATACTTTTCTGGCAGAAATCTTTCATTTTCTGGAAAAATTTCAAAGGTGCCAACACTTTCGGCCATGACTGTATATGTATATATATCTGTAGAGAAAGATTTTGGGGCTGATGAACTGAGATTGGCTGTTAAGAAGGGATATTGGAATATGTAATAAGACCCTTAGTGGGTACAATTATCAAACCTACATTAAGTCACATTGTGCCTACCTTGGATGCAGCCAAAGGATAGATGAAACCCATAGTGGAATTGTTAGTTGGTATGTTATTATGTTATTTGTTCATCTTACTAAAGTTTCTAAAAAATAGCTGACTAAAATTATGAAGCAAAGAAACAATAAACCATCTATAATGCAGGGGTACTGCTATCAAATCTGCTTTTGACAAACAGAATATATCTGAGTGCACATTTATAATCATAATGATTTTTCCTTTTGAATTTTCTATTCATTTTTACATTTGTTAAAAACAATTAATCTTTTTGCTTGTCTGGTAATTTTGCAATTGATTGTTTTATAATTGTAGAGGTAGTACTAATATTCTACAGAAAATAAGAACTATTTGGCAGAAGGTGGCAATCAACCTAGAGCAGAAAAATCCAAGTTTTGTACAGGGAAAAATAGCTTTTGGTCATCAGCTTTTTGTCCTGCTAATATGATAAAAAGTCAGAATAACCTTGATTTAACAAAAACGACAGCAATGTTCTTGTAATTGGGGGATGCGAGAGAAACAAGTCCTTTTGTACCACATGCTCTTCATTTCTTTTTCTTCATTTATAAGATTTCACAAAATAACAATGCATTTGCTCTTTTATACCTAAAATGAGATTTAGATGTTACCTATATGCTTCAATAGACAGCATGCAATAAATGGGTCATAGTGAACACTATCTGGGGCATTAGTCATAGTCACAGACCTATGTGTTTTATGTTATGCAGTTGGCAGGAGAAGTGTAAGGTGATAAGGGGGGTTTTATGGCTCTGTTCACTGACTATGTGCAATTCATTTCCCCTATTCATCTATATAAGAAAAAACCTTGGTTGGATGTGAAAATATCATGGATATTATGGAGAAATATGCCAAGTGCATTAAATACCGTATATAAGTAACAGAGGATTTGCAATAAACTAACAACTATATCGTTCTGCTCTTTATTTAATCCATATCTGCATATATACTGCTCAAAAAAATAAAGGGAACACTTAAACAACAATGCCAATCATCCTGCACGGTATTGGGCTGTGAGCACAACCACCATCTGTGGATGTCGGGCCCTCAGACCATCCTCATGAAGTCGGTGTCTAACTGTTTGTGCAGACACATGCACATTTGTGGCCTGCTGGAGGTAATTTTGCAGGGCTCTGGCAGTGCTCCTCCTTGTACAAAGGCTGAGGTAGCGGTCATGCTGCTGGGTTGTTGCCCTCCTACGGCCCCCTCCACGTCTCCTGGTGTACTGGCCTGTCTCCTGGTAGTGCCTTCAGCCTCTGGACACTAAGCTGACAGACACAGCAAACCTTCTTGCCACAGCTTGCATTGATGTGCCATCCTGGATGAGCTGCACTACCTGAGCCATATTTGGGTTATAGAGTCCATCTCATGCTACCACGAGTGTGAAAGCACAACCAACATTCAAAAGTGACCAAAACATCAGCCAGAAAGCATTGGTAATGAGATATGGTTTGTGGTCCCACCTGCAGAACTACTCCTTTGAGTGTGTCTTGATAATTGCCAATAATTTCCATCTGTTGTCTATTCTATTTGCACAACAGCATGTGAAATTGATTGTCAATCAGTGTTGCTTCCTAAGTGGACAGCTTGATTTCACAGAAGTTTGCTTTACTTGGAGTTATATTCTGTTTTTTAAGTGTTCCCTTTATTTTTTTGAGCAGTGTATTTATAATGCAGTGTTAGATTCTTCCATGTCTGAGCTATAAAAATAAGTGCGGGAGAGTGTTAGACTCCACAGGAAATTGTATAAATGGGCAGGATGCTGAGAACTCATGAGACACAGGAAGGAGCTGGAACGTCTCAACAATATGTTTTCTATGTTCCTTATTAAGACAGTTATGTGATATTAATGGACTGAAATAACAAACTATCAGATCATGTAAGTTAACAAATACACCTCACCCCCAGTCAGTCCACAGTGTAGTGTTAGTGCCGCCATCATGGTGTGTGCACAGTGTAGTGCTAGTGCTGCTGCCAGGGAGTGTGCACAATGTAGTGTTGGTGCCGCCATCAGGGTGTGTCCACCTTATCACCTGGATCCATATATACTGTCTGGAGTCAATTTCTGTTTTTTTTTTTCCATGAAAAAGTATTGGTTTGTGGGCCTTCATGTCTATAAAATGTGAATTTATAAAATATAGGTACCGGAGGCGCTGTGCTTTATAGGAAAACTAATATGGCAGTGATGGGAGGCCTTCAGCATGCCCCCTAGCTGCTATGGTAACACTTGGGCATGCACTTGGGGAAGTTTAAGTGGGTGTGGTTACAGGCATTCATCTGCGACCCAGCTATTTAAAAATTGCTATAGTGATAGACTGCAGCAGTTAGATGATTAAAAAGCAGTGATTGGAGCTCACTCTGGTCGCTGCTGTTACAAGCTGATGCTGGCTAAATAGCACAGTGCGCGTCTGTTGGGCATGGTGTTGGCTCAGTTCCTAAGCACGATCCATACACCTCTTGAGCCTAAAGCATAAGTTTACATTAAATGATTGTGAAGGGGTTAAATGCCCACTCGTGCTCCAGTGTGATCTGGGAAAATGTAAAGTGTCAGTATGGTATTCTCTTAAACTCTCCTATTGAATTCCATGAATGTAGCCATATTCTGTAAATGGAGAATGTTACAGTTATTAACCCCTCAAGGCCCTGCAAGGTCTTTTGTTTTTGTTTTTTTTTCTCCCCTTGTTCCAAGAGCATTATCTTTTTATATTTTTCCAATGACATACAGTTGTGGCCAAAAGTATTGACACCCCTGCAATTCTGTCAGATAATACTCAGTTTCTTCCTGAAAATGATTGCAAACACAAATTCTTTGGTATTATTATCTTCATTTAATTTGTCTTAAATGAAAAAACACAAAAAGAATTGTCCTAAAGCCAACTTGGATATAATTCCACACCAAACATAAAAAAGAGGGTGGACAAAAGTATTGGCACTGTTCGAAAAATCATGTGATGCTTCTCTAATTTGTGTAATTAACAGCACCTGTAACTTACCTGTGGCACCTAACAGGTGTTGGCAATAACTAAATCACACTTGCAGCCAGTTGACATGGATTAAGGTTGACTCAACCTCCGTCCTGTGTCCTTGTGTGTACCACATTGAGCAAGGAGAAAAGAAAGAAGACCAAAGAACTGTCTGAGGACTTGAGAAACCAAATTGTGAGGAAGCATGAGCAATCTCAAGGCTACAAGTCCATCTCCAAAGACCTGAAAGTTCCTGTGTCTACCGTGCGCAGTGTCATCAAGAAGTTTAAAGCCCATGGCACTGTGGCTAACCTCTCTAGATGTGGACGGAAAAGAAAAATTGACAAGAGATTTCAACGCAAGATTGTGCGGATGTTGGATAAAGAACCTCAACTAACATCCAAACAAGTTCAAGCTGCCCTGCAGTTCGAGGGTACAACAGTGTCAACCCGTACTATCCGTCGGCATCTGAATGAAAAGAGACTATATGGTAGGAGACCCAGGAAGACCCCACTTCTTACCCCGAGACATAAAAAAGCCAGGCTGGAGTTTGCCAAAACTTACCTGAAAAAGCCTAAAACGTTTTGGAAGAATGTTCTCTTGTCAGATGAGACAAAAGTAGAACTTTTTGAGCAAAGGCATCAACATAGAGTTTACAGGAGAAAAAAAAAGGCATTCAAAGAAAAGAACACGGTCCCTACAGTCAAACATGGCGGAGGTTCCCTGATGTTTTGGGGTTGCTTTGCTGCCTCTGGCACTGGACTGCTTGACCGTGTGCATGGCTTTATAAAGTCAGAAGACTACCAACAAATTTTGCAGCATAATGTAGGGCCCAGTGTGAGAAAGCTGGGTCTCCCTCAGAGGTCATGGGTCTTCCAGCAGGACAATGACCCAAAACACACTTCAAAAAGCACTAGAAAATGGTTTGAGAGAAAACACTGGAGACTTCTAAGGTGGCCATCAATGAGTCCAGACCTGAATCCCATAGAACACCTGTGGAGAGATCTAAAAATGGCAGTTTGGAGAAGGCACCCTTCAAATATCAGGGACCTGGAGCAGTTTGCCAAAGAAGAATGGTCTAAAATTCCAGCAGAGCATTGTAAGAAACTCATTGATGGTTACCGGAAGCGGTTGCCGCAGTTATTTTGGCTAAAGCTTGTGCAATCAAGTATTAGGCTGAGGGTGCCAATACTTTTATCTGGCCCATTTTGGGAGTTTTGTGTGAAATGATCAATGTTTTGCTGTTTGCTTCATTCTCTTTTGTGTTTTTTCATTTAAGACAAATTAAATGAAGATAATAATACCAAAGAATTTGTGTTTGCAATCATTTTCAGGAAGAGACTGAGTATTATCTGACAGAATTGCAGGGGTGTCAATACTTTTGGCCACAACTGTATATATAGTCATTTTTTTTACATTTAAAAGGTTACAAAAACAAAAATGGGCTGATCCAAAAGTTTAGGCAGCCTTGGAGATTTTTGTCCTCACATGACTTCCGTGAACAAAAGAAGATCCAGCTTCGAAGAAATAAAATCCGAATGCTTTAATTTCAATTAAAAAACATGTCATGACTGCTATTAATAATAATAATAATAATAATAATAATCTTTGTTTATATAGTGCCAACATATTCTGCAGCGGTTTACAGTTTAACAGTTTCAAAACGCAAGTCATAAGTAACAACGTTAACAATACAATCATTAAAGCAAAATAAGACAACCCTGCCCATGAGAGCTTACAATCTAAAATGAGGTGGGGGAGATACAAAGTACAGGTGTGTATTTACAATGATGTATATACAATGATGGTCCAGCCATCTTGAAGGATAGATGGAGCTGTTGAATGGGCTACACATGCACACTTACACTTAAAATGACTTCGATTAGTGAACGTGATAGGCCGCTCTGAACAAATGCGTTTTGAGGGAGCACCTGAAACTATGCAAATTGTGGATCGTCCTAATTTCTTGGGGTAGAGAATTCCAGAGGATAGTCCCAGCTCGGGAGAAGTCCTGGAGTCAGGAGTGAGAGGTACGAATTAGTGACGAGGTTAGTCGAAAGTCATTTGCAGAGCGCAGTGGTCGGTTAGGCCGATAGACATAAATGAGGGAGGAGATGGAGGGGGGTGCAACACTGTGGAGAGCTTTGTGGGTGAGAACAAGTACTTTGAATTGGATCCTATAATGAATGGGCAGCCAATGTAAGGACTGTCGAAGAGTGAACGCGTCCGAGTACCAATTAGCCAGATGGAGGACCCTGACTGCTGCATTAAGTATGGACTGGAGAGGGGAAAGTCGAGTAATGGGAAGGCCAATTAATAGAGTGCTGCAGTAGTCCAGGCGAGAGTGGATCAATGCGACAGTGAGGGTTTTTGTTGTTTCCATGATGAGAAGAGGGTGGATTCTAGAGATATTCTTTAGGTGTAAGCGGCAAGAGCTGGCAAGAGATTGTATATGGAATGTGAAGGAGAGATTGGTGTCAAACATAATACTCAGACAGCACACCTGCTGCTGGGGTGTTTTTATGGTGCCACCCACGGAGAGGGAAATGTCAGATTTATGAAGGTTAGTAGATGGCAGGAGTAGAAGAAGTTCAGTTTTTGAGAGGCTGAGTTTCAGATAGAGAGCGGACATGATGTTGGAGACTGCGGACAGACAGTCACTGGCATTCTGTAGTACAGCGGGGGTAAGATCAGGGGATGACATGTATAGTTGTGTGCCATCAGCATAAAGATGGTACTGAAAGCCAAATCTGCTGATGGTCTGTCCAATTTGGGCCGTGTACAGAGAGAAGGGAAGGGCACCAAGGACTGAGCACTGAAGTACCCTGAGGAAGAGGAGATGACGTGGAGCCAGCGAACAAAACACTGAAGTAGCGGTCAGAGAGATAGGAAGAGAACCAGGAGAGAGCAGTGTCCTTAATGCCTAGTGACTGGAGCCTAAAGAGTAGGAGATGGTGGTCAACAATGTCGAAAGCTGCAGAAAGGTTGAGAAGAATGAGCAGAGTCATCCAGCTGGTGTTACGGGAGGAAGATTGCCTGAGGAGTACCTGAACGCGTTTCGAACAGCAAGGTGTACAGAGTCTAAGAACACCTTGCTGTTCGAAATGCGTTCAGGTCCTCCTCAGGAGATCTTCCTCTGGTAACACCAGCTGGATGTGAATAGCAGTCATGACATGTTTTTTAATTGAAATTAAATAAAGCATTGGGATTTTATTTATTTGATGCTTGATCTCTTTTTGTTCACAAGTGTTTCTCACATCATCTGGCAGAGATGTGATCCATGCTAGGAAATCCATGTTCCATCAGGACTGCATAAGGGTGAGCTTAACAAACCTTTCTTTTTTGTATTTGCCTCACATAATTTTGACCAAGGTTTCAGACCTTAATTAGCCTTTTAGTGTTATTACTTGTTCCCTATCATCATTACGAAAGGCCAGGTGATGCAAATTTCCCAGCTTTGTATATAATTTCCTCTGGTGCTGAAGAGGTTAACAACCCTTTCTATGCTGGTCAGAAACATGCAGCTCTTTTCAACTGCTTCTGAGTTGGTCATGACCTCTTCCTATAAAAACTGGCCAGACCTTCCTGTCCCTGCCGGTGAAAGATTCGTCTTTCTGTGCTGTGTGCTTTTCTCCTGGACCCGTTTCTCATTTAGTGTACTTCTCCCCGTCCCTATCCTCCTCCCCATTGTTGGTTAGTACTTTTGAATGATAGAAGTTCTCTGTTATTCTTGTTTTGTCTTTGTGTTTTCTTTACCTTTAATTTCTTCTCCATGGCTCATGGGGTGGGGAAGGGGACAGATCAGGGTTTAACAGGAGCATAGTAAGGTCAGAGACTCAGGCCTCTCCACTGTCAGACCTGCAATCTATGGTCTCACAACAGCAGACTGTTTGTCTAGCGGGCAGTCAGGTTGAACGGGAACCAAAGGTGGCTTCTCCGGATAGATTTTCTGGGGGACTGGATAAGCTTGTTGTGTTCCGTGAAGCCTGCAAGCTTTATTTTAGGCTTCATCCTTGTTCATCTGGGAGTGAGGAGCAACAGGTTGGGATTGCTATTTCACTCCTTCAATGAGATCCATAATTCTGGGCCTTTTCACTTCCTTCAGACTCACTGTTTATCACGGTCAGTTGATGTTTTTTTGAGCCTCTATGCCTCGTGCATGATGATCCGGACTGTGTCCCCTTTGCTGCGTTTAAGCTACATAAACTCCAACAGGAAGACTGACCGGCAGAGGAATTCTGCTGAGAGTTCTGTAGATGGGCTACTGATACCCGATGAAACGATCCAACTCTTAGGAGTCAGTTTTGTCAGGGCCCAACTGAAAGATTAAAAAAATGAACTAGTGCTTTATGAAACTCCTGAGTTGTTGGAGGCTACCATGGCTCTGGCCATACACATATAGATGCCTCATGGATAGACCTGTTGTGACTCCACCCCCTCATGGTAGTCCCGAAAAACCGAGGTTCTCCCTGTGTGCTCTGAGGAACCGATGCAGATAGGAGGAGCCTCCCCTTGGTATGAGTCTCTAATGGTTCGCCGAAAAACAGGGTTGTGTTTTCTCTGTGGTCAAAAGGGGCATTTCATGGGGGTCTGTCCTTTACCAAAGCACCAAAAGCCATCGGGAAACTTCTAATCCCAGGTTATGTGGGGGATAACAACCTTGCTGTACATATCTTCTCTGCATGTGTATCTGTTTTTCTTACCCGCAAAAGTGGTTATTGGTAAGAAAACTGAGAAAATATCTATCCTCTTTGATATTGGGGTGGGAGCCAATATGGTGGATGATCTGTTCACACGGGACCTTGATCTTCTCTGTAGTACTATCCTATACCATTATCACCCTCCCTCTCGTTCCTGACTTATTTAAACAGGTTGTTGGGGCAAATCTGATTAGGATCAAAGTGGGAAAGAGTGGAAGATAGCCTTTAACACTCCTGAAAGGCATTATGAAAACCTTGTGTGTCACGTTGACCTGTCCTGTGTGACGCGACCCGCAGGCCGGTAACTGAAACAACAAGATGCGGCACGTGATACTGTCCTGTGTGACATGGCCCGCAGGCTGGTAACTAAAACAACAAGACACGGGGAAAGGGGAAACAGTTACAACGGTGGGCCCTGCAATAGGGAGAGGGAACTTGGAGACCCTCCTGCACTCCCCTGAGTCAGTGTCCCTAACACTCCTAACCTTCCCTATGCCGGTTCCGCACTAGGCGCCGATCAGGAACCTGTCGCCCTAGCACACCCTACACCTATCCCTTGCTAGGGAGATGGGTGGCGCAGGCACTGGCCCCACCGCTGTACTAATACACACTAAGGAAAAACACAAACAGGGAAACACCACTTAGCTTTACTCTGTTGCTCTTGCTCCCGGCAACAGAGTCCACCACCAGCATGCAGCTTTCTTCCTGAATAGCTGCCACCAAGCTCTGTCAGAGCTACAAGGAAATCCCCTCTGACTCCTTCCACACCAAGGCTAAGACAGTGCTGCAAGGAACGCTCTCCAGCTCCTTCCTCCACCAAGGATGATTGAAAGAACACTATCACCAACACTGATTGCAACACCTGTGACTCTTTTATAGCAGAGCCAGAGCAATCACACCTGCATTATAATCATGTGCACTTAACTAAAGAAACCAGAGTGCAATGATACTCACCACCACCGGGGGCAAACTTAGAGCAAAAGACACCACTGTGTAATAATCCTAATGGCCACCGGGGGCAAAAACCAAACTTAAGCACAGCTTAAGAAAAAAAAAAGTTACCTGTGCTTTTTATCAGTCATGATCCAGCATGGATCATGAAAATACCCTCGCCTTAATGAGGGGTCTCTGGACCCTCAAGACCGCTCCTCATCAGGGAACCACCTACAGCGGGGACGTCCAGACACAGAATTCACCCTAGCAACTACCTGCACGTCAGGTTGATGACAAACGAGCCCACTGGTATTGGCAAAGTATGTTCTGGAGGCACCACACCTCTCCGAAGCACCGACCTGGGGAACGAGTTGTGTATGTGTATGTTTGGTATGAGCTGGTAACACTCCACAACACACTTCCACTGGATGTTTTTTTGTGGCAACCCATACATACTCGTTCACACACAGGTCCGGACCTGAACGTTTATTGCCACTCATTCGCTTGTCACCATTTGATGAACTCTTTCTGGGATTGACAATAGAGGCATCCCCCTGTGTCACCACACTCACACCCCCGCACTCCACCAAGGGGTACACCACCCTCCAACCCCTTCCACCACGAGGTCTGCGCCTCCCAGGGTTGGCCAATGGCGAGGGTTGAGACTTGCCTCTACTCTCCTGCAGCACATCTGCTGCTCTCACTGGAGAGGAAGGGGTCCATTGAGGAGAGACGGAAAAGACAGTAGTCCCTAGGCAGCAGCCCTCACACGACTGCCCCCAGCTGACCACTTCCCTCACCCGCCAATCTATTACCGGGTTGTGTCTTTTCAGCCAAGGGAGGCCTAAAATGATAGGTACTGGCATTCCCTCCAAGATGTAGCATGACAAGGACTCCTCATGATATCCTATGCATAGATGGATATTCTCTACGACTTGGGTCAAGCTCCCCTGGCTCAGTGGAACAGAGTTTATGGCCTGGACGCTTATAGGTTGGGCTAGCATCCTACACCTCAGCCCATTAGTCTGGACAAAGCAAGCATCCACCAGACTGACTCCTGCTCCGCTGTCCACAAACAACGGTATCACCTCCGGTACCCCGCCAGCCAACACCTCTGCTGACATGGTACCTTGGGAGGGCAAAATGGAGGAAATGTATACTCCCTGGTCGCCTCCCTCCAAGCGACCAGGGGAATGCGGCTTCTCAGATGGCACAGATAATTTGGCGCGCAATGGGCAAGCCTTCAGGACATGACCAGTCTACCCACATTACAAACATGCCGACACCACTCCCCAAACCATAGGCAGCTCCGAATACAAACTAGCTCCTCCTACTTGCATGGGTTCATCTGGAGACTTGGCATGAACTGGGCAGGCTCTCATAAAATGGCCTGGCTTCCCACAGGAAAAGCATACCCCCCATCACGACGAGCCGCAGACACCCCCTTTTATGTATCAACAACACCGGGCTGTCTGGGTTCCTCCGTCCGCACTGGTGGGTCCTCCTCCCTAGCGAGGACATCAGGGGGCACTTTTTGTATATGCCTTTCCCTAAGGCGTCTATCCACCCGGATGGCAAGGGACATGGCAGCCTCCAGCGACCTGGGGGCAGCGTACTGCACCAGAGTATCCTGCAACTTTGGAGACAAACCCTGCACAAATTGACTCCTAAGTGCAGGGTCATTCCACTGAGTGTTAGTGGCCCACCTCCTAAACTCTGAGCAGTACTCCTCAGCAACCCGGGCTCCCTGTTTACACCTACGGAGTCGGGATTCCGCCAGAGCGATGCCATCAGGATCCCCATACACAAGCGCCAAAGCCGCAAAAAACTCGTCCATGGACTCTAATGATGGAGAATCGTCTGGTAGGGAGAAGGCCCAGGATTGGGGATCCCCTTTAAGAAGGGATATAATGATTCCTACCAGTTGCTCTTCACTCCCTGATGAACGAGGGCGCAGCCTGAAATATAATTTACAGGCTTGCTGAAAAACCAAGAATTGATCTCTCCATCCAGAAAACCTGTCAGGGAGAGGTATCTTGGGTTCTGCCTGAGCCTGTTCCTGAACCAAGCCCCCAGAGCCCACCAACAGCCGAAGCCGCCGCACCAACCCTCCGCGCAGCCCCCTAATCTCATTAGTAAGGATCTGCAGCATTTGGGCAAAGGGCTGCGTTGGGTCCATGGCTCAGCAGAAAAAAAATGTTATGGTTGGTGATAATGTCACGTTGACCCATCCTGTGTGACGCGACCCGCAGGCCGGTAACTGAAACAAGACGAGGCACGTGAAACTGTCCTGTGTGACACGGCCCGCAGGCCGTTAACTAAAACAACAAGACACAGGGAAAGGGGAAACAGTTACAATGGTGGGCTCTGCAATAGGGAAAGGGAACGTGGAGACCTCCTGCACTCCCCTGAGTCAGTGTCCCTAACACTCCTAACCTTCCCTGTGCCGGTTCCGCACCGGGCGCCAATCAGGAACCTGTTGCCCTAGCACACCCTACACCTATCCCTTGCTAGGGAGCTTTGTGGTGCAGGCACTGGCCCCACCACTGTACTAATACACACAAAGGGAAAACACAAACAGGGGAACACCACTTAGCTTTACTCTGTTGCTCTTGCTCCCGGCAACAGAGTCCACCACCAGCATGTAGCTTTCTTCCTGAATAGCTGCCACCAAGCTCTGTCAGAGCTACAAGGAAATCCCCTCTGACTCCTTCCACACCAAGGCTAAGACAGTGCTGCAAGGAACGCTCTCCAGCTCCTTCCTCCACCAAGGATGGTTGAAATGAACACTATCACCAACACTGATTGCAACACCTGTGACTCTTTTATAGCAGAGCCAGAGCAATCACACCTGCATTATAATCATGTGGACTTAACTAAAGAAACCAGAGTCTCCTGCTGTCTGTCTATGAAGGACACACAGTGCGTCACCCAGCTTTGCACATAGACTTGCCTCTGCACCTAGCATTCACATGGTATGTCCATCCACCCAGCTCTCCTGCTCTCCTGCTGTCTGTCTATGAAGGACACACAGTGCGTCACCCAGCTTTGCACATAGACTTGCCTCTGCACCTAGCATTCACATGGTATGCCTTTCAGCTAACCCCAGCTTACCCCAGTGTTATTTATGACCTTGTTTACTCTGGCTTGATCATATACATCTGGTCCACTCTTAATTGTCTGGCCAAGATGAGCAGAGACCACTCCTCTCTGCTTCACAC
Organism: Dendrobates tinctorius; assembly: GCF_039654945.1. Taxonomy (NCBI): domain Eukaryota; kingdom Metazoa; phylum Chordata; class Amphibia; order Anura; family Dendrobatidae; genus Dendrobates; species Dendrobates tinctorius. The sequence goes on from NW_027361734.1 coordinate 3,196,393, forward strand.
CTGACTGCACTTAGTTGTACATATATTGCAGAGCACAAGTCTGCATAGACTTCAGTCTGCATTGTGATTGCTATAAGTGTGTGCTAGAAGTGTGAAGATTAATTTAAGAATTAAAACCAGAATTGAACCAGAAGGGAACTGAAGGTAACTGGACACAGTCACTGTAAACAATGTTTCTGGTTGTTTTCACTTTCACCCCTATAATCCTTCACTTTCTGCTAATTCCCCTAATCCCTACTCCTAGTAAGGAACTGTTCATCTCTTCTTCAATCCTCCCCATCCACCTCACCTCCGCCTCAAAACTGTTCCTTAACATACAATCCTCTGTCTCCAAACACAGACAGCCCCCTCATGCCCTCTCCTGCTCCCACCTGCTAACACTTTCTCTGCTCCTTCTCACTGCTGGTGATATCTCTCCAAATCCTGGTCCTCCTCACCACATTCCCACAGTCATTTCTACCTCCCATCCACGCTCTATCACAACCTTCCGTAACCTCTCCAACCTTATACCCATTCACCCAGCCCCCGCTTCCCCAGTCCCACTAACAGGAGCTCTGTGGAACGCTCGCTCTGTCTGCAACAAGCTTTCCTACATCCATGATCTTTTTGTTACTACCAAACTCTCCTTCCTCGCCATCACCGAAACCTGGCTCACCCCTTCTGACACAGCCTCTCCTGCTGCACTTTCGTAAGGCGGCTTCCACCTTTCTCACACCCCCCGCCCCAGCAGCAAACATGGTGGAGGAGTTGGTTTTCTCCTGTCAGATACCTGCTCCTTCACCCCAATCCCACTGCCACCCTCTGTTACCCTCCCTTCCTTTGAGGTGCACTCTGTGCGCATCTACTCCCCCTCCAACCTCCAACTGGCTGTCATCTACCGCCCCCCAGGGCCAGCCACCACCTTCTTTGACCACTTCACCACCTGGTTACTTCATTTCCTTTCCGCGGACATCCCTACTATCATCATGGGCGACTTCAACATCCCCATTGACACTTCCCTCTCAGCTGCCACTAAACTTCTATCTCTCACTTCCTCCTTCGGCCTCACTCAATGGTCTTCTACAGCCACCCACAAAGATGGCCACACACTGGACCTCATCTTCACCCGCCTCTGCTCCCTATCTAACCTCTCTAACTCACCTCTTCCTCTCTCTGACCACAACCTGCTCACATTCTCTTCCCTCTTCACTCCATGTCTACAATCCCCACCCCACAAACTTTCACACCCTCGCAGGAATCTTAAACACCTTGACCTACACTCATTCTCCGAATCCCTCCTCCCTCTTACAGATATAAGTTCCTTACACAATGCGGATGACGCTGCCGCTCTATATAACACCACAATAGCTGTAGCTTTGGAATCCGCTGCCCCACTTACACATACCAAAACTCGCAAAATCAACAGACAGCCCTGGCACACCAGCCTGACCAAAGAGCTGAGGCGAGCTTCAAGGGCTGCTGAGCGCAGATGGAAAAGATCCCACTCCAACGAGCATTTCATCGCATTCAAACAGTCCCTCACTACTTTCAAGACCACACTCGCCACAGCTAAACAAACCTACTTCTCATCTCTCATATCCTCCCTGTCTCACAACCCTAAACAGTTATTCAACACCTTCAATTCTCTCCTCCGCCCCCCAGCACCTCCTCCCTCCCCACTCATCTCAGCTGAAGACTTTGCCTCATTTTTCAAGCAGAAAATTGATAACATCAGGGACAGTTTTGGTCAACAACCCCCAGAGCCCTTCCTCCCGACTTCCCAGCCCTCCACCTTCAAAACCAACTTCTCCACCATTACAGAAGATCGACTCTCCACTCTACTCTCAAGATCACATCTCACCACCTGTGCACTCGACCCGATCCCATCCCACTTCATCCCAAACCTCACCACAGTCTTCATCCCAACCCTAACCCATCTCTTCAACCTATCACTAACAACTGGTGTTTTCCCCTCAAGCTTTAAACATGCCTCCATCACACCTATCCTCAAAAAGCCCTCTCTTGACCCATCCTCTGCATCTAGCTATCGCCCTATATCACTTCTCCCATACGCCTCCAAGCTACTGGAACAACACGTCTACCTTGAACTGTCCTCCCATCTCTCTTCTTGCTCCCTCTTCGACCGCTTACAATCTGGCTTCCGGTCACACCACTCCACTGAAACTGCCCTTACTAAGGTCACCAATGACCTCTTAACTGCCAAGAGCAAGCGACACTACTCTGTCCTCCTCCTCCTGGACCTGTCGGCTGCCTTTGACACAGTGGACCATTCCCTATTATTACAGACCCTCTCATCCCTCGGCATCACAGACTTGGCCCTCTCCTGGATCTCATCATACCTAACAGACCGGACATTCAGCGTCTCCCACTCACACACCACCTCCTCACCTCGCCCCCTATCTGTCGGAGTCCCACAAGGTTCAGTCCTAGGGCCCCTGCTGTTCTCTATTTACACCTTTGGCCTGGGACAGCTCATAGAATCTCATGGCTTTCAATATCATCTTTATGCTGATGACACACAGATCTACATCTCTGGACCAGATATCACCTCCCTACTAACCAGAATCCCTCAATGTCTGTCCACTATTTCATCCTTCTTCTCCACTAGATATCTGAAACTCAACATGGACAAAACAGAATTCATCATCTTTCCCCCATCTCACGTGACCCCCCCTACGAACCTATCAATTACAGTAAATGACTGCCCACTCTCCCCAGTCCCACAAGCTCGCTGCCTCGGAGTAATCCTTGATGCTGATCTCTCCTTCAAACCACATATCCAAACCCTTTCCACTTCCTGCCGACTTCAACTCAAAAATATTTCACGCATCCGTTCATTCCTCACCCAAGAATCTGCAAAAACCCTAGTCCATGCCCTCATCATCTCTCGCCTTGACTACTGCAACCTCATGCTCTGCGGCCTCCCCTCAAACACTCTCGCACCCCTCCAATCTATTCTAAACTCTGCTGCCCGGCTAATCCACCTGTCCCCCCGCTATTCCCCAGCTTCTCCCCTCTGTCAATCCCTTCACTGGCTCCCAATTGCCCAGAGACTCCATTACAAAACCCTAACCATGACATACAAAGCCATCCACAACTTGTCTCCTCCATACATCTGTGACCTCGTCTCCCGGTACCTTCCTGCACGCAACCTCCGATCCTCACAAGATCTCCTTCTCTACTCCCCTCTTATCTCCTCTTCCCACAATCGCATACAAGATTTCTCTCGCGCATCACCCCTACTCTGGAACTCTCTACCACAACATATCAGACTCTCACCTACCATCGAAACCTTCAAAAAGAGCCTGAAGACCCACCTCTTCCGACAAGCCTATAACCTGCAGTAACCACCGATCGACCAAACCGCTGCACGACCAGCTCTACCCTCGCCTACTGTATTATCACCCATCCCTTGAAGATTGTGAGCCCTCGCGGGCAGGGTCCTCTCTCCTCCTGTACCAGTTATGACTTGTATTGTTTAAGATTATTGTACTTGTTTTTATGTATACCCCCCTCACATGTAAAGCGCCATGGAATAAATGGCGCTATAACAATAAATAATAATAATAATAATAAAGAGTGCAATGAAGCTCACTACCACCGGGGGCAAACTTAGAGCAAAAGACACCACTGTGTAATAATCCTAAAGGCCACAGGGGGCAAAAACCAAACTTAAGCACAGCTTAAGAGAAAAAGTTTACCTGTGCTTTTTATCAGTCATGATCCAGCATGGATCATGACATTGCAATGCCCTTTGGATTGACTAATACCCCCGCCGTTTTTCAATATTTTGTTAATGACATTTTTCTTCACCTTGTGGGTAGATTTGTAGTGGTGTATCTTGATATTTTAATATACTCACCTGATCTCAAGTCACGTCAGGTACATGTCCAGCAGGTGTTACAGGTTTTGCAGGATAATAAACCGTACACCAAATTAGAGAAATGTGTATTCGCTGTACAAGAAGTTCAGTTCCTGGGTTTCCTAGTGTCTGCGGCAGGTTTCGGGATGGACCTGGATAAGGTCTGTGCAGTTTGGAATGGGATCTGCCAAAAAATCTAAATGCATTGCAACTCTTTCTGGGGTTTGCTAACTGCTGTCGTTAGTTTATCATAAATTCTCGATTGTCAAACCCCTCACTGACATGACAAAGAAAGGTACACACTTCTCGAGGTCCGACTACACCCGTCAGTCATTTTCTTCTTTACACTGCTCCTGCATTCATTCAACCCAATGTTTTCCAAACATTTATTGTTGAGGTTGATGCATCTGAGGTAGGGGTTGGGGCTGTGTTATCTCAAGGGTCATCCTCTGGTAAGTGGAATCCATATGCCTTCTCTAAAAAATTATTGTCGGCCGAAAGGAACTGTGATATAGGCAATAGAGAACTTTAAGCCATCAATTTGGCTTTTGAGGAGTGGTGTCACCTTTTGGAGGGGGCAGTCTACCCTGTCACTGTCATTACTGATCATAAAAATCTGATCTACCTCGAATCTGCTGAACATCTTAATCCTAGACAAGCTAGATGGTCTTTGTTTTTTTACCAGGTTTAATTTTATTGTCACTTACCGTCCTGAGATTAAGAAGGTCAAAACTGAAACTTTCTCTCAAAGATTCCCTAGGGGTGGTTGTTCGGATGACTCTGTCCCTATTTTACAGGAAGACGGTGGTTGTATCTGCCGTGTGTTCTCAGCTGAAGGAAGAAGTATTGAATTCTCAGGGGGATTCTTCTACTTATCCTTCAGGGAAATTATTTGTACCATTGCATCTGCATCGCAAAGTTTTAGGGAAACATCATAGCTCATCTCTCGCTAGTCATCCAGGTAGTAAACCTTGTACTTCCTTTCTCGTCATTTTTGGTGGCCAAGGTTGCATTGGAATGTAGCCAACTTTGTGCATTCTTCTTTTAATATTTGTGCGCTTTCCAAGATCCCGCATACTCATCCGTTTGGGGATCTTATACCACTAACCATACCCAAACGGCCGTGGACTCATTTATCCATGGATTTTATTACGGCTTTTCCTTCCTACTCTGTTAAGACTGTTAACTTAGTTGTGGTTGATGCGTTCAGTAAAATGGCGCACTTAATTGCTTTAACTGCTCTCCCTAACACTAAAACCCTGGCTCAGGTGTTTGTCAACGAGAATGTGAAGCTTCACAGGGATTATTCCGAAGTTGTGTCAGTTTCTATCTAAATTCTGGAGAGCATTTTGTTCTTGTATCTACCCTTTTCTTTGGGATTTTATGCTCATCTAATGGTCAGACTGAACATCTAAACCAGAGGTCTCAAACTCGGCAGAGTAAATGGGCCGCACATAAAAAAAATTTAAGCTGGCGGGCCACATTCCTTTCAATCTTAATACAGTCACAATTGATAGCGGTATCTAAGGGGTTAAACGGCCATGATCGGTGCTAATACCGATCGTGGCCGTTCAAATAGGTTATCAGCTGCGATGTACAGCTTACCTCAGTGGATGAGCCGGCGCATGTGAGCCAGCGCTATCATCTCGCTGTACACGCACAGCCACAGTCACCCCTGCAAAATCCAGCAATGGGAGGAAAGTCACGCCTCCGCACTCTGAGCGCTGGCATGATGTCATTACACAGCGCCAGAGGGATGTCATCACGCAGTACCACAGCCACTATGGAGCGGCACACTCCTTTTCTCTTCTAGCGTGAGCAGTGGCGTAACTACAAAGTTATGGGTCCTGGTGCGAACTTTCAAATGGGACCCACCCCATGCCAAAATACAAGCACATCTAAGCTCAGCACACCTCGAACACACGCGGCTCTGCTCCACACACCTCGTACACATGTGGCTCTGCACACCTCGTACACGCGCGGCTCTGCTCCGTACACTTCATACACACACGGCTTCGCTCTGTACACCCCGTACACACATGGATCCGCTCCCAACACTTTGGTCCTCGTACACACACGGCTGCACTCCATATACCTCGTACACTCGCGGCTCCGCTCTGTACACCTCATACACACGTGGTACCTCTCCGTACACCTCGTACACACGCGGCTCCGCTCCGTACACCTCGCACACACGTGGCTCCACTCCGTACACCTTGTACACACGTGGCTCCACTCAGTACACCTAGTACACACGCGGCTCCGCTCCATACACCTCGTACACACGCGGCTCTGCTCCGTACACCTCGTACACACATGGCTCCGCTCCCTACACCTCGGTCTTCGTACACACACGGCTCCGCTCCGTACACCTCGTACACACACGGCTCCGCTCCGTACACCTCGTACACACACGGCTCCTCTCCGTACACCTCATGCACACACGGCTCTGCTACATCCACCCTGTAAACCCCTCCTGACCCCACACAGAAACTTACCCGCATCCAGCACCATGACAACCAGCACAGACACAGACGTGCTAAAACTGAGGCCCCTGATCATGTGACCCCCTGACTCCCCCCCTCCAGTGACCTCATCACAGGGCCTGTGCACACAGAGCAGCCATCGCACGCTCCTGAATATGTGCCTTCCCCATACTACCTGCCTCAGGGGGTGAGACATGTGGTGCATCGGGGGCCGCATGCGGCCCGCGGGCCGCGTGTTTGAGACCTCTGGTCTAAACCAAGGTCTGGAGACATACCTCAGGTGTTTTGTGTCAGATAACCAGGGGGATTGGTCATCTTTTCTACCATTAGTTGAGTTTGCCTTAAACAATCGTCCCAGTGTTAAGTCCCCATTTTTTGGTGCATATGGCTTCCATCCTTAGTTTTGCACCTTCAGTAAGGAGGGTTCTTCAGGGGTTCCTGTGGAGAAACGATTTTCTTCATCACTCTCATCTGTATGGCAAGGCGTTCAGAACAACTTAAAGATCATGCGGGACAGATACAAACCCAAGGCTGATAAGAAACGGTTGTCAGGTCTGAAAATGGGTATGAATGATTTACTATGGCTGTCTACCAGAAATATTAAACTGAAAATTCCTTAGTGGAAATTAGTTCCTAGGTTCGTTGGTCCTTACATGATGGTTGCCGTAATTGACTCTGAGGCCTTTCATCTTGAGCTTCCTCTAACTCTAAAAATCCACCAAGTTTTCCAGAAGTCATTGCTCAAAAACTATGTAGCACCTGTGGAGCCATAACCCTTGCCGCTGCCACCGATTATTGTTGATGGCAATTTGGATTTTCAGGTGGCAAGAATCATGGATTTTCGTATTGTTCACCGCTCTTTACAATAGTTGGTGCACTGGAATGGGTGTGTTCCTGAGGAGAGGATGTAGGTACTGACATCTGAGGTTAATGCCAATAAACTAATTTTGTCCTTCCATGCGGCGCATCTGGATAAACCCAGTCTTGAGGGTCCAGTGGCCCTTTGTAGAAGAGGGTGCTGTCACAAGGGTGTCACATCCCCTTTGAAGACCTGAAATTAGGTAATGAATCACAGGTCTTCCTTAGAGAGAGTATGATTTTTACAAAATGGTTTCCTCTGGTGCTTAAGAGGGTACCAACCCTTTCTATGCTGGTCAGAAACATGCATCATTTCAGTTGCTTCTGATCTGGTCATTATCTCTTCCTATAAAAACTGTCCAGACCTTATTGTCCCTGCCGGTGAAAGATTTGTCTTCCTCTGCTATGTGCTAAGCATAAGTGGTTGGAGTGGAGTGGTTGTAGTAGTGATTTGTGGTTTGCTGTAAAACGTGTGTTTTTCTCCTGGCCCCTGTTTCCATTTAATTTATTCCTCCCTGTCCCTATCCACCTCCCCATGGTTGGTTAGTGCTTTTGTATGATAGCGTTTTTTTTGTTATCCCTGTTTTGTCTTTGTGTCATGTTTACCTTACATTTCTGTACGATTCCTCATGGGGTGGGGGAGGGCATAGATCAGAGTTTTAACCGGAGAATAGTAAGGTCGGAGACTCGGGCCTCTATACTTTCAAGAGTACCCCTGGAACAGGAATAGTTTGGTCTCCAGTTCCAGGGACAATTTAAAGCCCCCCTACCTTACTGAAGTCCATCTCACCACAGGGACAAAATGTTAGGTGTCAGGTTCCTGCAGCTGCACAGCAGGAATCCAGAGCCATGCAACCAGCTGTCTCCCATTCCTCTCCGACCTCTCAGGGACCTGCACAGCAATCTCGGCGATCCAGACGCCCTGCTCAGACCAGTTCTCTGGGTCTGGTTGTTGCTGCCACCTCTGGACCAGCAATAGTAGCGCAGCCTGCTCTGCAGCAAGCCACTCCAGAGGCTAAGTTCTCTTGCCGCGCTACTGGGTATGCTCACGAGACGATCTCCCAGTGGAGATCGGGAGTCACGTGCTCAGGTCCTTCCCCTGATCTGATTGGTCCATCTCAGAGATCTGGAGGGTTCCGGAAGCGCACGGCTATAAAAGGCCCACATGGCCGCTCGGCCATGCGCTAGTATAGACACTAGATGCTAACTGTGTGTATGATGATGGATGTATGGACTTGCAAATGACTCATTATGATTCCCCTCCCTCTGATATTACGTATGTTGACAGGGAACTAGTGTTAGAGTCAGCGCCTGTCAGTGGCACGTTACAGGCCACGGTCTCCATCTTCACAGTGCTAGCGTCCGATGGTGCGCCTGTCTGGGCATTGTCGTATTGCGGCTAGTTTAGTCGCCGCGCTGCAGTCAGCAGCAGTTGGGGCGTTCACGGTAGCGACGCCGCACGCACGGTACCCAGAGTCTAGGGCCTAGTTCTGTGACTGATTACTGTGTGTGCACACCGCCGAGTCCTGTGTATTAATGTCTATGTTTAAAGCGTCTCTGTGATTCAACAGAGTACGCTCCATGCACAACGGGTGATGTTCAACCTGTGTGCGTTATAGCGCATCTGCCATTAGCTAGCAACGGTGTAACACCTACTGCACGGTGGACCCTGGACGGCGAACGCACTTACAGTATTATTATTTATTTAGTGCGTTCCGCCGTCCCTAACACAAAGTTGTTGAGAAGTATAAGTCAGGGTTGGGTTATAAAAAAAATCCCATTCTCTGATGATCCCCGGAACACGTTCAAATTCATTGTCATCAAATTGAAAGAATATGGTAGCACAACAAACCTTCCAAGAGAGGGCCTCCCACCAAAACTCTCAGCCTGGGCAAGGAGGACTTTAAAGATGCCATACAGAGACCAAAGGTAACCCTGTTATGATGAGTCACCGAAGGAGGAAAAAAAACAAAATACCAGCTAAGTCCAGAAAAACCAGAGAGGTTGGCAGCTATCGGATTGCAGACCCCTGGACCTATCCACAACAACTAGCAGTAGCCGTGGGGGGTTCCTACGGAGTCCTAGACCCCTTGATCACAGCCGGAGAACTACATAGCTTAAAGACAGAAAGGGGAAAAACTAAACTGCCCCAGAGCAGACCCCAAAGCAATAGGCAGCCCCCAACATATAATGACGGTGAAGCAAGATGAAAACACTAACACAGATAGAACGATAGGTTGAGCAAATGATGGGGCCCAAGCTAACTACACAGGACAGGATAGGAAAGCTGCTGTCTGCCATCCGCAAAAACCCTATCAAAATGAGCCAACCGACTGATAGGAAAAACAGGCCCTGAAGTTGCTAGGCTTCCAAAGACTATATCAGCACTCAGGTATATTCTGAAGACAGAGCAAAAGATCAACAGATCAGAGACAAAAATGGAATTCAGCTCACCCCCGGTCGGGGTTGGCAGAACTCCCAAAAAACAAGGCAAAACAAAAACAAAACTGAAGAGTACAAAGCAGAGCAGAAAAACTTAGCTTTGAGATGCAGGAATCAGACTGGTCTCCAAGAATCCAGCAGGAAAATCACCAGCCAGGAAGAAGGGCGTCGGCAGCCTTATATCCAGTCCTCAATTCCAGCCACCCAGTCATCATCTAGCTGCCCAGGTGTTTGGTAATCAGCCTCACTACCTTCCTTCACCAGAGGAGAGAGTTCATCAGACCTCAATGGTGAAGGGAAAAATGAACTCACAACATAACCCTGAAGGAGCAGCAGAGTTCCCAAGCAGATAATGGACCACAAAAAGCCGTAAACTCCATAGAGGTGGCCTTTATGGAAGAGTGTTTTGCGTTTTCCAAAAGACTTGTGGCAGCATCATGCTCTGGGATGTTTTTCAGCCAGAGGGACAGGGAAAATGGTCCGAGTCGAGTGGAAGATGGATGGTGCGAAATATAGGGATATTTTTGTGCAAAAACTGTTTCAGTCTGTCCGTGATTTGACACTGGGACCGAAGTTCACCTTCCAACATGACAATGACCCAAAACATACTGCTGAAGCAACAGTTGAGAGGTTTAAAACGAAATGCGTAAACGTTTTGGCGTGGCTCAGTAAAAGCCTAGGTCTTAATCCAATTTAGAATCTGTGGACAAACTTGAAGATTGCTGTTCACCAGAGGAAATCATCTAACTTGAAGGAGCTGGAGCAGTTTTGCCTAGAGGAATGGACAAAATTCCCACTGTCAATATGTGGAAAGCTCATAGAGACTTATCCAAAGTGACTTACAGCTGTAATTACTGCAAAAGGAGACTCTACAAAATACTGACTTTATGGAGGTGAATAGTTATGCATATTGAAGTTTTCAGTTATTTTGACCTTTTTGTTGTTTGCTTCACGATAAAAAGACAACTAAATGTTCAGAGTTGTAGTCTTGTTCTTTGCATGAATTGATGCAAACTCTCAAAAAAAAGCCAATGAAATTCCAGGTTGTGAAGTGGCATGATGCAAAAAATGCAGAGGGGTCTAAATACTTTTTCAAATCACTGTATGTTCCCTGCTAAAAACTTATTAACTTCATTCTTTGACTCTGAGCACATTGCTGCTTTATGTATACAAAGCGTTCAGAGTACAATCAGGTGCAGTGGCTCTGTTGTGTAATCTAGAACAGCTAAAGTGTTTTGAGTAATATTTTATGAAGTTATATTGACAAAAAATGATTGAAGGGAATCTGTCACCAAGTTTTTGCCACCACATCTAATGCCCCATCACACACAGTGATCTCGCTAGCGAGATTGCTGCTGAGTCACAATTTTTGTGACGCAACAGCAATCTCACCAGCGAGATCGGGGTGTGTGACACTTACCAGCGACCGGCCCCCCTGCCGGCTATCGCTGATCGCCCTGGAATGGCCAGGACATTTTTTTGATCGCTGGTCTCCCGCTGGCCAGCACGCATCGCGTGGCAGGCGGGAGATCAGCGTTCAGCGAGCTGGCGCTGGTAACTAAGGTACACATCAGCTTAGAAACCTGATGTGTACTTTAGTTACCAGCGCGCTGGTGCAAGGAGCTGGTAACCAAGGTGCACATCGGGTTTCTAAGTGCCGCGCGCTGCTTAGAAACCCGATGTGTATCTTGGTTACCAGCTTCCTGCACCAGCGCGCTGGTAACTAAGGTACACAGTGGGTAACTAAGCGACGTGCGTCGCTTGTTACCCGCGTGTCGCTGGTGCTGATTGCTGGTGAAGCTGCCTGTTTGGCAGCTCACCATCGATCATGTAGCGATACACCAGCGATCCTAACAAGGTCATATTATTGTCGGGATCGCTGGTGCGTCGCTATGTGTGACGGGCCCTAAGAGCAGTGTGAAGTAGAAACAGATCTAGATTACAGCGATGTACCAGTTACTGCAATTACTCGTCTCCTTTCTGTCATTTTCATTAAAATCACTATTTTAATCAGCTGCAGATCTACTAGTTCTCTCAATGTTGAGCTCAATATAACCCCACCCACACCACTGATTGGCAGCTTTCTGTTCAGTGTACAAAGAAAGCGATCAATCAGTAGTAGTGAAAAGACTAGGGAAAGACTAGGAACTGACAAAAAGCGCATATAAGGCATTGGCCAAATGGCATGCGGTTTTATTGCATTTCTTGCTCTCACTTGGTGATGCTGTGAAGCCACAGCAATTGAATCACTTTAGATAGAAATACTCCAGTTGCTGTTACGTTGGTTGAAGAATAGACGAACGTCCATATGTACCAGAGGGAGAAATGAGGGTGGGCTGCACTACTAGTAAGGAATTCACAGGATTCAGATGAAAAGAAAACGTAGTTTATCCCAACGCATTTCTTGGTCGAATGGAAAGATCTCAGGGAGTCACAATAAAAATACAGACAGTGTCATGCTGGTGATTCAGATGGTTTGTAAGCACCATCCTATCACTGTGTGCACCGCTCTGTTCCTTCCAGCACTGCTACATTCTCCTGTTGCTGGAAAGTCCCCACCTGCTACCTCATAAATGGATAAAGACTATCCAGAACACACCACTCACAAGAAGGGTGATAAAGAAGTAATACATTTTATTTATAATACAATTCATATAAAAATTGTCAAAGTCATGAAATGGCATCATAGCACAAATATAGAGAGGAAAGGAATGTTACCCAAGTAAACTGCACGAGAGGTGGTAGAGGGAATAAATACAGGCTATGGGATCATGTGACATCTATATAAGAACCGACACATCCAATAGACATGAAAAAGATCCATTCCATAATAGTCATTTTAACCCCTTTACCCCCAAGGGTGGTTTGCACGTTCATGACTGGGCCAATTTTTACAATTCTGACCACTGTCCCTTTATGAGGTTATAACTCTGGAATGTTTCAACGGATCTAGGCGATTCTGAGACTGTTTTCTCATGACATATTGTACTTCACTATAGTGGTAAAATGTTTTCGCTATAACTTGCGTTTATTTATGAAAAAACAGAAATATGGCAAAAATTTTCAAAATTTTGCAATTTTCAAACTTTGAATTTTTATGCCCTTAAAACAGAGAAATATGTGACACAAATTAGTTACTAAATAACATGTCTACTTTACATCAGCACAATTTGACAAACTTTTTTTTGTCAGGAAGTTATAAGGGTTAAAAGTTGACCAGCGATTTCTCATTTTTACAACAAAACTTCCAAAACCATTTTTTTAGGGACCACCTCACATTTGAAGTCACTTTGAGGGGTCTATATGGCAGAAAATACCCAAAAGTGGCACCATTCTAAAAACTGCACCCCTCAAGCTACTCAAAACTACATTAAAGAAGATTATTAACCCTTCAGGTGCTTCACAGGAGCAGAAGCAACGTGGAAGGAAAAAATGAACATTTAACTTTTTAGTCACAAAAATGATCTTTTAGCAACAATTATTTTATTTTCCCAAGGGTAACAGGAGAAATTGGACCCCAACAGTTGTTGTCCAATTTGTCCTGAGTACGCTAATACCCAATATGTGGGAGGAACCACTGTTTGTGCACATGGCAGGGCTCAGAAGGGAAGGAGGGAAGGAGCGCCGTTTGACTTTTCAACCTAAAATTGGCTGGAATTGAGATCGGACTCCATGTCGCGTTTGACGAGCGTCTGGTGTGCCTAAACAATGGAAACCCCCACAAGTGACCTCATTTTGGAAACTAGACCCCCTACGGAATTTATCTAGATGTGTGGTGAGCACTTTGAACCCCCAAGGGCTTCACAGAAGTTTACAGCGCCCGGGCATGAAAATAAAAAATCATATTTTTTCCACAAACATGATCATTTAGTCCCCAATATTTTGTTTTCCCAAGGGTAAGAGGAGAAATTGGACCCCAAAAGTTATTGTCCAATTTGTCCTGAGTACGCTAATACTCAGTATGTGGGGAGGAACCACTGTTTGGGCACATGGCAGGGCTCAGAAGGGAAGGAATGCCGTATGACTTTTTCAACCTAAAATTGGCTGGAATTGAGAGCGGACGCCATGTCACGTTTGACGAGCGGCTGATGTACCTAAACAGTGGAAACCCCCAATAAGTGACCCCATTTTGGAAACTAGACCCCCTAAGGAACTTATCTAGATGTGTGGTGAGCACTTTGCACCCCCCAGTGTTTCGCTAAAGTTTATAATGCCCGGGTGTGAAAAAAAAATAATTTTTTTATCCACAAATATGATTTCTTAGTCCCCAATTTTTATTTTTCCCAAGGGTAACAGGAGAAATTGGACCCCAAAATTTGTTGTCCAATTTGTCCTGAGTACACTGATACCCCACATGTGGGAGAAAACTACTGTATGGGCACACGTCGGGGCTCGGAAGTAATGACGTTTTGGAATGCAGACTTTGATGAAATGGTCTGCGGGCATCATGTTCAGTTTGCAGAGCCCTTGATGTGCCTAATCAGTAGAAACCCCCATAAGTGACCCCATTTTGGAAACTATACCCCCTAAGGAACTTATTTAGATGTGTGGTGAGCACTTTGAACCCCCAAGTGTTTCACTCAAGATTATAATGCCCGGGCGTGAAAATATAAAATCATGTTTTGTTCCCACATAAATGATCATTTAGTCCCCAATTTTTAATTTTCCCAAGAGTAACAGGAGAAATTGGATCCCAAACGTCGTTGTCCAATTTGTCTTGAGTACTCTGGTACCCCACAAGTGGGAAAAAACGGTTTAGGCACACATCGGGGCTCGAAAGGGAAGTAGTGACATTTTGGAATGCACACTTTGATGGTCTGCTGGCGTCATGTTTCGTTTGCAGAGTCCCTGATGTGCCTAAACAGGAAAAATTACCACATGTGACATCATTTTGGATACTAGACCCCCAAAGAACAAATCTAGATGTGCCCCCAACTAATCTAATGTAAATTAGTAGTGCATGGAGGTGTGGTACAATTTGAAGCAATCCTTCATACACAGGCAAGGTTTTTCGGGGCAGGTGTCGCATTGATAAATGGTGTCCCTGCGTATTCCTTTTTTGTAACACACTCGACACCTTTTTTGTGGCTTACCTTTTCTTGGGGTTCACGGGACCACCCCCGGAAAATGCTGACCTGGTACAATACGATAACGTTCAGTTCCAGAAGTACTGGGGCCCGCTCCTTCCTGAGCGCCGAACATCAGGGCCTTAACCACTACCTCCTGGAAATGAAGGTACGACGTATCAGTGTGGCATGCACATTGTGACAGCAGGAATGCGTTGAGCATTGCCATTTGGACGATGTGCACGGCCAGCTTTTTATACCACACCTTGGCCTTCCTCTATGCATTGTATGGTTGGAGGAGTTGATCGGAGAGATCAACGCCCCCCATGTTTTTGTTGTACCCCACTACACATGTTGGTTTGCAGACCTGTGTAGAGGTACCCCATACAGTGCAGCGGGTACTGCCATCACCGTGTATGGTGGTCAAGAGATGGACATCTCTCTTGTCCTTGTACTTGACCACCAGCAGGTGGTCGCTACATTGGGCTTTACTCTTTCCTCTTTGGAGCATCTGCTCAAGTAGCGTCTTCGGGAGGCCTCTCTGACTTTTGCAGACAGTACCATAGGCTGCGGTACCTCACTCAGAGAGGGATTTGTAGAGTGGGACGCTGGTATAAAAGTTATCAGTGTAGAGGTAATAACCTTTATTCAGCAGTGGGTGCACCAAATCCCACACAATTTTCCCACTCACTCCAAGGGAAGAATGACACTCAGGGGGTTCAATCCGGGTGTCCTTCCCTTCGTACACTCTAAACCTGTGGGTGTACCCTGAGGAACTCTCACACAGCTTATAGAGTTTGATTCCGTACCTAACCCTCTTACTGGGCAGGTATTGATGGAATCTCAGCCTTCCCTTGAAGTGAACCAAGGACTCATCCGCGCAGATGTCCCTTTGGGGCACGTACACCTCAGCAAACTTTTTGTTGAAGTGTTCGATGACTGTCCGAACTTTGAAAATACGGTCAAAGTTGGGGTCATCTCGTGCAGGAAACTGTGCATTATCAGTATAAGGCTACTTTCACACATCCGGTGTGCAGGGTCCAGCGGCGTGCGGCGAAAAGCCGGGCCGCCGGTTCCGGCCTGCAGCGGTGACACCGGATGTGTATGCGGCGTCTGATACGGCTCGGACACGATTTAAAGGAGCCACAGGAGGAAGATACACCGGGGGACGAGAGAGACAGCCGCCGAAAGGTATGGGGAGAGAGAGACACATGTGGGGTTAACACTCACAGTGTCCGGGCGAGAGAGAGAGATCTCTCTCTCGCCGGGCACTTGTGGGGTTAACACTCACAGTGTCCGGGCGAGAGAATGAGAGAGATCTCTCTCTCGCTGGGCACTTGTGGGGTTAACACTTAGTGTCCGGACATGTGCTGTGTAAAAAGCCGTTCCGACGCTGCAAAAAAAATTGCAGGGAACGTTTTTTGCTGACGCTGGACGGCTCATGTTTGCCGTATCCGGCAAAAAAATGAAGGGTTGCATGTCCATCCAGCACGATGCGGCGATCATTACGTTCAATGTGACAAAACCGGATCAGATTCCGGATGCGGTTTTCACACTTTTCGCCGCATCGTGCCGGATTTAAAAAGACGGATGTGTGAAAGTAGCCTAATGCAGAAATTTGTGGATGGCCGCAAAATGCGTCCGGGCCATGACCATTCGGAACACTGGAGTGTTATATAAAATATCAACACTCCAATATTGCCGAAGTTCGGGCTTTTTCAGGATCCCCATATGGAGGACCAGGCCCCAAAACTGCGTCATTTCAACTGCATCTACAGGAGACCAGTTTGAAAATGATGAACGTGGGTTTTGCTCCAAAAATTGATGAGTATACAAATTAGTTTGCTCCACCATGAGGTTAACAAAATCCTCAGTGAAAAAGTCAATTTCTGTGAGGCCAGTGGTGTCAAATTTGATTCCGGATTCTGCCACAAAATCAGGAATCAGTGGCTCATAATTTTCGGGGGGCGAGGTCCATACAGGGAGCACTGGGTCAGCTGCGGGCATGGTGGGCGCTGCCTCATCTTCTGCCCTGGAGCGTCTGCATGGTGGTTCCGCAGGACCCGAGGAGGAAGATGAAGAGGGGGAAGAGAAAGAGGATGAAGAATCCGAAAAATAAAGAAAAGTGGGATCGTCATCCTCGCTATCAATGTCGGAGGCAAGTATAGCATATGCCTCCTCCATTGAATAGGGCTGTTGGGATGTATTTGATGAAATTTTTGTGTAAATATGGTGCTTGGGTGTACACTTTATTGAAAACTGTATGTGTATGTGTGGGGGGTAGTGATTGGTGTAAGCTTTCTGTAAAGAAAAAGCTATGGAAAAAAGTCTAAAACAGCAGACCCTAGCTCTGATAAGTGTCACTTATCAAAATTAGGCTGCTGTATGTGCGCATGGGGGTGGCGCAAGGGGGGGTGAAAAAAAAAAAAGGAAAACGGCAGGCACAAACTCTGATGAGTGAACTGTGTCACTTATCAAAGTTTGGCAGCTGGGGGATGTGTGTGCGGAGTGTCATGGGAAGCCTAGGTAACGTCCTGCTTCGTGAAGGGTTACCGTGAAGTGGTGAAGCAGCTTGGTATGTATTTTTTGCAAAAAATGTGTCGACTAAATACCCTGTATTTGCTATACAGCACTTGCTGATTACTTTTATATGTTTTTTACTGCAGAGTATTTTTTCAAATTTGCCATTTTGTGCTCTCTTGTTGTGGTTCAGCCATTGGGTGGTGTGGGCATTGTCTTACCGACTTGTTCACACTTGTGCATGTCACATATATGTTTTTAATCCTTTTTTTCTGTGCTCAGCATGGTTTGGGAGACCCCACCCTCCTCCTTTGTGACATGCACATAAATGAGCTGTCTTTCACCAACAAGCCCATATACTGGGAAGCGCCTGTCTGTATCCTGTTCATTCAGACACTGTTCACATGTTCAGGTTTTGAATACATTAGATAGGGACTGCTTCGTGAAGGGTTACCGTGAAGTGGTGAAGCAGCTTGGTATGTATTTTTTGCAAAAAATGTGTCGACTAAATACCCTGTATTTGTTATACAGCACTTGCTGATTACTTTTATATGTTTTTTACTGCAGAGTATTTTTTCAAATTTGCCATTTTGTGCTCTCTTGTTAGGGTTGATAATTGCGGAGATCCTAAATGGGCCAATGAACCTGGGCCCCAACTTAAGCGATGGTATTTTGAGCTTGATGTTCCTTGTAGACAACCACACCCAATCACCCACACACAGGTCCGGACCAGGCACATGTCTACCGTCAGCCACACGTTTATACCTAGAACCTACATTCAGCAAGCGCTGCTTTACTCTCCTCCAAACGGATGACAATTGTGCTCCCAACTGGTCCTTCTCAGGGACGCCCGCAGAGCTCCCTTGGCGCAAGGTACAGAATTGGGGATGTTGACCATAAACACAAAAGAAAGGAGATTTCCCAGACGATTCCTGATAATGATTGTTTATCGCGAATTCAGCCAGAGGAAGAAACGCCGACCACTCTTCCTGATTGTCAGACACAAAACAGCGTAAGTATTGTTCCAGGTTTTGGTTCATACGCTCAGTCTGCCCATTCGACTGAGGATGGAAAGCCGATGAATGAGACAATTTAATCCCTAGGCGTGAACAAAAAGCTCTCCAAAATTTTGCCACAAATTGTGTACCTCTATCAGATACAATGTCAGACGGGACACCATGAAGTCTGACCACCTCGCGAATAAATACCTGAGCAAGGGTCTTCGCATTGGGCAAAGATGGCAAAGCAACGAAATGCGACATTTTAGAGAACCGATCAACTATTACCAGAATGACCGTGTTCCCAGCCGAGGAGGGCAAATCCGTAATGAAATCCATGGAAATCTCAGTCCATGGCTTACTGGGCACACAGAGAGGATGCAATGTGCCAGCAGGACGGGAGCGTGGTGTCTTGGCCCGTGCGCACGTGGTACAGGCTGACACATATGAGGCCACGTCCTGCCGGATTTTGGGCCACCAAAAACGACGTGATACAAGTTCCAGAGTGCCCTTAACTCCTGGGTGACCCGCCAGGACAGTATCGTGATGTTCCCCTAACACTTTTAAGCGTAGGTGTAGTGGCACAAACGATTTATTAGGAGGCAGATCCGGCGGTACCTCCTCCTGAGCATCAGCAATCTCTGCCTCAACCTCTGTCGTGAGAGCCGAGACCACAACTCCCTTTTGGAGGATAGGCACCGGATCCTCACGTGGCTCTCCACCCGGAAAACATCTGGACAAGGCGTCCGCCTTAGTATTCTTAGAACCTGGTCGGTATGTCACAAAAAAATTGAACCGGGTGAAGAATAACGCCCAGCGAGCCTGTCTGGGGGACAGGCGTTTAGCAGACTATAAATAAAGCAGATTCTTATGGTCTGTTATGACAGTAATCTGATGGACAGCCCCCTCCAAGAATTGTCGCCATTCCTCAAATGCCAACTTGATGGCCAACAATTCCCTGTTACCAATATCGTAATTACGCTCGGCCGGCGACAGTTTCTTGGAGAAGTAGGCACACGGATGCAATTCGCCCAAGGATGGACCCTGAGACAGTACCGCCCCCACTCCAACCTCAGATGCATCCACCTCCACGGTAAATGGTAGGGAGACATCAGGCTAAACCAGGATGGGAGCTGAAGCAAAACGGTTTTTGAGGAATTCAAACGCGCGCACAGCAGCCTCAGACCAGTCAGAAAAATTGGTACCTTTTTTAGTCATGTCGGTGAGCGGCTTAGCAATCATAGAAAAATTCTTAATAAATTTCCTATAATAGTTTGAAAAGCCCAGGAATCGCTGAAGTGCCTTGAGATTATCAGGCCGATCCCACTGCAGCACCGCTTGCACCTTAGCAGTGTCCATTTTAAACCCTGAGGCGGAAATTACATAACCCAAAAAAGGTAATTCTTGGACGACAAATACACATTTCTCAAGCTTGGCATAGAGCTTGTTTTCCCTGAGCAACTGCAACACCTGCCTAACATGCTCTATGTGTGCATCACGGTCACGTGAGTAAATAAGAATGTCAACAATGGAATATACTACACCAGCAACCGTATGCTCCTCAGACCACCACTCCAGAGCGGTATCGCTTAGCACAAGGCAAGAGCTATAGTCGGCGACGCCCATAGTCACACAGGGCAATTTAAAGACAGAGGGCGTGGCTAAGCCCTCAACCAGAATGACAACCTGGTTAACCCAATCCAAGCCGGATCAGAAGACCAACCAGCGCCGCTGAGAACCATGTGGTAGGATGGGGTATTACCGCTGTCTGCTGGACACCCTGGTGCGAACAGTGTCCGACGTGACACGGAGTTGGCGCTAAGGGGGCTGAGATAAAAAAAGGGAGCACGAGTGTTCGATGAACTGCATCACCAATCAACGCTCGGTGGCTGCGCAAAGGGGGGTGGAGGGGGGTAAAAAAAAAGGGATGGGGGATTGGGGTGAATGAAGAGAGATTGTGCAGGGATCAACAGTTAGGGTTTTAGTTAAGTGGCACAAAGTGGGGTGAAAAAAATTAAAAAAGGCAGGCACATGCTTTGATAAGTGACGTGTGTCACTTATCCAAGTTTTGCAGTTGCAGGATGTGTGTACAGAGGTGGCACAAAAGGGGGGCTAAGGAAAAAAAAGCTAGCACGAGTGTTGATTGGTGAACTGCGTCACCGATCAACGCTCGGCAGCTGCGCACGGAGGCGGCGCAAAAGGGGGATGGAGGGGGGTAAAAAGAGGGGGAAGGGGGGATTTGGGGGATGAAGATAGATGGGGGGTGAAGATAGATTGGGCAGGGGATCAGGGATCAGGTAACACTTACAGTTGGCAGTTTTCTCTTCTTTTTTCTGCAGGGATTGTGATGCTACAAGTTGTGGCACCACAATACCCAGCACAGGAGCTCTTGCTGCATCTGACCTCTCTGCAGGAATCCTCAGCTAAGAGTGAGGACCCCTGCAGAGATGTCAGACAGGTCATCTGCAGGTCAGAGACAGGTCACAGGGCGGTCACATCGCTGCTGTGACCGGTCATTGGTGGGATCGAATGATTACATCGATCCCACCAATCCCTGCTCTGCCTGGTGACCATAGCAACTGTCTAGGATTGGAGCTCACAGCTCCAATACCTAGGCAGGTCATGGTCAGGTCACCAGCAGGGCACAGAGATGTGACCTCAGCTGTCCCCTGTGGTTGGTGGTTGGCGCGATTGCCTATCTAATCGATCGCGCCAACCAGCTCCTGCAGGCCCTAATGGGCCTGCACCTGGCTCCGATCTAGGATCGGTGCTAATACAGCACCGATCCGGGCCGGTGCTGGCAGGGCACAGCGGCAATATACTCCGATCCTAGCCTAGGACATCATTGTTTCAGCCAAGCTGATTGGCTGAAACAATGAGAAACGCTGCGATTGGCTGTTCAGAATTGAACAGCCAATCACAGTGCTCTGGATGCCGGGGGGGCGGGCTCGCAGCCCGGGAGGCCGACGCCACCTTCCATAAGGTGAGATGGCGTCGGAATTTTAATGCGATCACCGTGACTTATGTCTCTTTTTGGGGATAATCCCCTTTTCCCAGGATTGGATTAAAATCGAGTCCAGTTGACAAGAGAATGTGGTCAATGGATTTTGAGGGAGGAGTGAATAGTAATCATTATCTTTAACTTGTTCATAAGCCTCCCTCTCATGTTTATCATTCGGCCAGATCACAACATTTCCCCCCTTGTCCGCCGGCTTGATGACTATGTCACCCAAGGCTTTTAGCTCATTTAAGGCACGTCTATGTTTAGATCTGAGATTATCTCTCTTAAGTCTAGGTGATATTTTTTTAAAATCCTCAGTAACCAGACGTGAAAACATGTCAACTTGAGGAAAAATGGACAAGGTGGGAAATGTCATCGATCTGGACATGACAGTTTGTGAAAATTTGACCACACTCTCGGACTCCTGTTCATCAAGTAATCCCTCCAATACCTCCAATGCCTCCTGCTCAGTCTCACCGCGGATGCCGAACTCTTCCCCAGGTCGGTGGTGCTACATTCTCCTGTTGCTGGAAAGTCCCCACCTGGCAGACTTTGCAGGAATTTAAAACCACTGTGTTTTGCAGAGTTTTGCTTCCCTGACCTATCCCCTGTCAACAGTGGCTATATTAGGCAGCTCCTCCTTCCACACCTTGCCTGAGCTTAGGTCTTAGTTTGTTACTAGTTCCCTGTCGAGGTGCATTACTGTTTTGTCTCTCCTGTTATCAACCCGGCTTGTTTTCTCATTTTGTTGATCTCTCCACTTCTGACCCCGTTATCGTATTCTGAACCTGCGCAGCCCACCCCATTCTCAGACTGTCTGACCAAGTCTCTGTCTTCACCCTCTGTGCCTTTGACCCATTGGGTCAGCTGCTGTAGGTCCGGGGATTGCCCTGGAGTGGTACCTGGTGCTAAGGACATTCAGGGTAAGCCACTGTGGAGTGGCGGTGCCATTGCATTATGACAAACAGAGTAAATGAAAAACACCTGTTACCCAAAACAGAAAAAAATATAATAGAACTAAAACACCCCCAAAAAAGTGTATCTGTTGTGGCTCAGTGGAAAGAGACGCTGACCACAGAAACAAGGGTTCGAATCCAGAAGAATGACAGTAGTACACCTTCAAGAAGGGGCCACTGGACCCACCAAGATCTGCTGATACTGCAGATAGACTTCCCTCACTAGGTGATTGGTGTGCAGGTAGCATCAACCCAGGAGTTATCCTCTGGAAGGAAGCCCTTTCATTTAACAAGAAACTGAAGTCATCATCTGAAATGTCTGGATTTCAAGACTTGTTCTACCTTATACTCCTTGTGCTCTTCCAAGTCTACCTCAATACTGTCCTTAGGACCTGGCGTCTCTTCAAACTTTTTACTAAGTGAGACATGGGATGAACTATTAATCTTCCATGCAACTGGAGGTTGGAACTTAGCCATCACTGGATTAAGGATCTTGATTATTTTAAATGGTCCAACAAATTTAGAAGCAAAGTTTTTGGATGGAACTTTAAGATGGAGATTTTTAGAGGCTAACCAGCCAAAATTTCCTACCTTAAAGACTATGTTTGTGGTTGACAGTTTTCTTGGTGCAATTGCGAGTTATCAAGCAACCTCTTTTAAACTCTTTCCAAACTTTAACCAAATGGACAAATGGACGTTCTGTCCTCCTCTGGAACTGCAGACTGCAACCCACAAAAATCTTCCAAAACCAGATGGAAACTCCCATACCAAAATAAGGAGAGGTACCGGTAGCAGTGGTGGTGCAGTTATTGCATGCGAACTCAGAGGAAGAAAATCCACCCAATCCTCTTGATTAGATGAGACAAATAACATTAAATATTTATCAAAATCCTGGTTCATTCTCTCTGTCTAATCATTATTCTCAGGATGATAACCTGAGGAGATTTCCCAACCTAGAGCAAAAGCTACACCAAAAGCTAACTTCTTTATCAGAAATGTTTTTAGGAACACCATGTAGTTTAACGTCGTGGGAGACAAACAAAGTAGCTAAACCTTTAGCCATAGGCAATTTTCATAGAAAAACCAAGTGAACCATGTTGCTAAAATAGTCAGCCACTACCCCAGTATTGCCCAGAATTAGGTAAATACATGACAAAATCCATTGACAAGTGAGTCCTAAGTCAAGACGAAACTTCGATTGGCAAAAGAAACTCTGCTGGGGCTTGGAGAAAGGCATTAGTCCTGGTTCAAATCCAGCACTTATGGACATATTCATCCACTTCTTTTTGAGCACTTTGCCACCAAAAGGACCTAGAAACAGCTCTCCAGTTGGCAGAGGAATCAGGTTGTCCAGCCAACATCGAGTTATGTACCTCGTTAACAAGATCAGTGCGAAGTGAGAAAGCCACAAAAACTTGCCGGGCTGCAAGTCTTCCGGTGCCCCATTCTGAGTCTCCATAATGCATTGTCTGATATTGATACACAAAGCACCCACCAACACCCCTTCACTAAGAATTTTGATGGGATTCTCGTCCTTCAATTCCAGACGAAAAACTGTGCGATAAGGCATCCGCCTTAATATTCTTAGTACCAGGGAGATATGTCATAGAAAAAGCAAACCGAGCGAAAAAGAGTCTACCAGGCCTGTCTAGTATTCAGGCACTTAGCAGCGTAATACAGTAAATTTTTGTAATCAGTAAACATCATCACTCTATGCCTAGCCACCTCCACCAATATCTCCATTCCTCGAAAGCTCTCTTAACTGCCAAGAGTTCCAGCACACCTTTATCATAGTTGGACTTTGCTTGTGAGAATTTAGGCTGGAAAAAAGCACAAGGATGAAAGTAACCCATCTCTATAGAAGAGGCATATACCTCAACCTCAAAAGGAAAATCAACATTGGGTTGACTGAGGACCAGAGCTTTTGAATAGGCTAACTTGAGAGCAGTAAAAGCATCAACAGCCTCAGAAGACCAAGAGGTAAAGATAGCACCTTTCTTAGTCATTTCAGTAAGAGGTTTGACTATGACTGGGAAGTTTTTAGTGAAGTTATGATAACCATCAGTGAAACCTAAGAGCATCTGTAGAGCTTTAAGATTAGTAGGTTGCACTCATTCCAGGACAACCTGTACCTTAACGGGATCCATCTGAAAACCTTCAGCAGAAACCAAATGACCCAAGAACTGAATCTGCTGCACCTCAAGCTAACATTTCTCTAGTTTGGCAAACAAATGATTGTTATTTGGCACTGTCATGAACTCATTTTCTGCTCCACCAGTTGAGAGTTCCCCTTCCGTCCTCCCTCTGGTGGTGACAAGAGGTAGTGCGGTTGGTTTAAGTGGTAGTGATCTGCCACCTGATGAGGAAGATAATGAT
This sequence comes from Dendrobates tinctorius, assembly GCF_039654945.1. Classification (NCBI taxonomy): domain Eukaryota; kingdom Metazoa; phylum Chordata; class Amphibia; order Anura; family Dendrobatidae; genus Dendrobates; species Dendrobates tinctorius. The sequence goes on from NW_027361734.1 coordinate 3,220,958, forward strand.
TGGATCTCTGGAGTATCAGACTGGATATAAGACAGCCGACGCCCTATCCAGGTGCTGGTGAATCTGTCTGCTTCGCAGGTCCTGGACTTAAGCTTTCTTCCTGTCTTCTCAAGTTAAGTTGGCTTTTTTGCTATTGTTCACACTTGCGCTTGTTGGTCAATTCAGTTTTTTGTGTATTCAGCCTGCCCCTGCTGGGGCTATGCTGAAATTCCACTCCTATTAATCAGTATTTTCCAATCTGCTTTTTGACCCTTATTAGATTGGCCTCTTTTTTGCTCTGTCTAAGAATATTTCAGAGTGCTGATATAGGTTTAGAAGTCTAGTGACTTCAGGGTTAATTTTGCTATCAGAAGTGTTGGACAATATTTTTGTATTTTTTTTTGGCAGATTGCAGACAGTGTCTTTCCTTTTCTGTCCTTTTTAGTTAGCCGAGCCCCATCGTTTGCTCAGCCTATTTTCCTGCCTTTGTTTGTATTTTCATCTTGTTTCACCGTCAATACATGTGGGGGGGCTGTCTTTCATTTGGGGTCTGCTCTGGGGCAGTTAGTTTTACTCTTTTCCTGCTTTAAGCTTATGTAGTTCTCCAGTTGTGACGAGGCGTCTAGGACCAATGTAGGAACGCTCCACGACTGCTGCTAGTTGTGCGGTTAAGATTAGGGATCTGCAATCTGCATAGTTACCAAATTCTCTGGTTTTCAGAGACTTAGCTTGTTGTCTATTTTTTCTCCTTGGTTTCCCATTCATAACAGAATCACCAGCCGTACCGCAGATTCTAGGGTACTCAAAAGCGGGAAAGAATTGTTAGAGAAAGGAAAAAAAAAAAAAAAGTGTCAGATTTTTTTTTTTTATTATGTATTTTTTCCTCTTTTTCTCTGGGGCCGTAGGAGGATTTTTTTCCTAATGGAGATTAAGCAACTGTCTGATCGTGTGGAGCAGCTTGCTGCTGAAGTACAGGGAATTTCCACCTACCTTATTCAGTCACATGCTGCTGAACCCAAGATTCCTACTCCTGATGTGTTTTCTGGGGATCGGTCTAAATTTCTGAATTTTAAGAATAATTGTAAATTATTTCTTGCTTTGAAGCCTAACTCATCGGGCAGCTCTGTGCAGCAGGTTAAAATTGTCATCTCCTTGCTGCGCGGCGATCCCCAAGATTGGACTTTTTCTCTGACACCTGAAAATCCTATTCTGACTAATGTGGATGCATTTTTTCAGGCCTTGGGGTTGCTGTATGATGAACCTAATGCCGTTGATCAAGCTGAGAGAACCCTGTTGGCATTAAACCAGGGTCAGGATCTTGCAGAGTTGTACTGTCAAAAATTCCAAAAGTGGGCGGTCCTTACTACATGGAATGATAGTGCATTGGCAGCTATCTTTCGGAAAGGTTTGTCAGAGACCGCAAAAGATGTTATGGTGGGATTTCCTGTTCCCTCTGGTCTGGATGGCTCTATGTCATTAGCTATTCAGGTTGATCGGCGTTTACGTGAACGTAAAAACTACACGGGAGGCGCTGCCACCTTTTGAACAAATGTCTGAACCTATGCAATGTGATGGGGTTTGTCTAGGGTGCAATGTCAGGTGTTGTGAGTTCATTTTCCCCTTCACCATTGAGGTCTGATGAACTCCCGCTTCTGGTGAAGGAAGGTAGTGAGGCTGATTACAAAGCACCTGAGCAGAATGATGATGACTGGGTGACTGGGATTGCTGACTGGATATAAGGCAGCCGACGCCCTTCTGCCTTGCGGGTGATTACTCTGAAGGATTCTTGGAGACCAGTCTGATTCCTGCTCCTCAAAAGCTAAGTTTTCTGCTCTACTTTTTGCATTTGTGTTTTGGTTTTGTTTTGCCTTGCCTTGTTTTTCTGGATTTCTGCCTTTCCCTGCTGGGTGAGCTGAATTCCTTTTTGCTCTGTCTTCAGATAATACCCGAGTACTGATATAGTCTTTTTGAAGCCTAGCGTCTTCAGGGCTTTTTTCCCTATCAGTCTGTTGGCTCTTGTTTTTGAGAGGGTTTTGGCGGATTGCAGACAGCAGCTTTTCTATTCTGTCCTATTTAGTTAGCTTGGGCCCCATCATTTGCTCAGCCTATCTTTCTATCTGTGTGAGTGTTTTTTCATCTTGCTTCACCGTCATTATATGTTGGGGGCTGCCTATTGCTTTGGGGTCTGCTCTGGGGCAGGTTAGATTTCCCTTTCTGTCTTTAGGCTATGTAGTTATCTGGCTGTGATCGAGGGGTCTAGGGCACCGTAGGAACCCCCCACGGCTACTGCTAGTTGTTGTTGTTAGGTTCAGGGGTCTGAAATACGATAGCTGCCAACTTCTCTGGTTTTCTGGACTTAGCTAGTATTTCTGTTTTTGCCTCCTATGGTGACTCATTCATAACAGGTAGATCTTCCAATGAGAAACTCATGGTGGAGGGCGGCATAAGACAGGCCAGTGGACAGGAAGCTGAAGAACAACAGAAAAGGAAGATTTTAGAAAGCACAAATTACAAAAAAAACAGGTACATACATACCAAACTTGTTAGGAATTCAGATTGACTAACACACACATATTTGGTTGCACAATTACTAAGTGATATTCAGTACATATTAGACATAACATTCTGGTCTGTAAGTTGAAACATATGTGGACTAAGATGAGGGCATTAAACTTAGTCCAAGAAGCCAAAAATACATACTTTGGCCAACACATTATGAACATACAGAATGTGGTTGGGTAGTACATACCGTATTGTGAGTAGAAGTCGCTCCTCTGCAGATATAGCTTTGCGCATCCTTGTGTCCTGAAAGGTTATCCCAGAGCGCACTGTCTCCAAGAGTCGATCAAAGGTTTCAAGGCTCATGCGACAGTATTGGTAGAATTTTACAGGATGCTCCTGCATAGAAGAATAGAGGCGGTGAAAATGACCTCTTGTGAGTCGTTGCCTCAAAAGTGGATGTACCCACATGCGTCTCCTCCTCCGCGGATCCACTATCATTGAGTATGGTTGGCCAATGCGGCGTGACAAAAGCCAGTTGAAGAGAACCTGCTCAGATGTGTTGAAACTCAGACTGTTTGCCATGTTGTACATACAACAGCAACACACCTAGTGAAGGCAAGGTCACAAATGGCCAGAATGGAGGCAGCCACCTGTTCCTGAGGCAATAAATAGGGTGCAGGCTAATGATTTAAATAGTTAGCAGGCCTCAAAACCGTTAAATGTCCGTTTTGCAAGCCTGCAAGAAAATCTCGCCATATGGATTGCATACGGATGCCATACGGATTACATACGGATGCAGACATGCGCAAAATACGCGACCACACCTTGCTTACGGATGACATACGGAGCACTATTTAGGGGTCATTCATCCGTATTACGCCTGTAAACTACGGACCGTATTTTGCGTCGGTTAGTGTGACCCCCGGCCTTCCTTGCAAATACTGATGTGAAATACTGACCAAATACTCATAGTGTGACCGTAGCCTAATAGCGATTTTGCAAATGCCACCTTTATAATTAGGGAGCAGGGACAGGTTGCTGTGCCACTGATTCATTACAGTGTAGAGTGATTGCACATGAATTGCAATGTCTGAACAGTAAATAGGAGATGAGACCTTTTTGTTGCATCAAGAATAGACCCTCATCAGTATGTGTGTGTACCCGGCGGCTTTATCACGGCTGCCGGGTACACATGAATTGGCCAATTTATGCGCCAAGTAGTCTCAATTTTTCCAATTTTTTAGTGCAGTAATACAATTCAAATTTCATATATTTCATATTTACATGTTATAGCACTACAGAGCGCAACTTTATTTTGTTATAAGTGTGAAACCAGCCAATTATGGACTGTGATGTCTAAGTCAGCCATTGATTTGCTGACCCCAGTTCAACAGCCTCATTGGTATGAGTAAGGATTTCGAGTTTGGGTCATAAGACCCGGGGCCAGTCCAAACATTACTGCCCATACTCAGACCATGAAAGTCAAATGTTTGAAACTGGCATTAGGAGTTTATCTTTCTATAGTGATGTCTTTTAAAAAAATAAAAATAAAAATTACAACTGTTATGGAAATATATATGTATTTCATCTAGATCTCACTTGCCTGCTATAGGCTATATACTGCTATATACTCATATATACTGCACACAGATACATATTCACAGTTTGAACCTTGTAACTAGTTGGTGGAAATAACCTGCTACCCAGTCATCTCATTATCTTGTGACTTGAGAAATATCTAGCAGACATAGGGAATGAGGAAGCAAGGCCAGATGGTCCAGCCGATATTGGAGACTTGCTGACGAGTGCAAGACTCCGGACAGTAAATCATGTGGTGTCTAAGTAACCCCAGGTCGGACACCCATATATGTTCATGTATTCAAACTGACCAATTAGATAAGTAGTAAAGCCTTTATGTTAATGAGTAACCACTCCTTTATACGAACTGATAAAAGACCATGAATATGAATAAAGTTTCCAAAGTTCTTCTGGAAGGTATTGCTGCTAACCATGTGTGGCGTCTTTCCTTCCTTGAGCGCTCAATAAGACTCTGTCTAATCAGGACAGGCCACAGTACACACAGGGGTTAATTCACCCAACCAAAAAATCCACATCAATTGCCGCCCAACTCGAGGCCGTGGACGAAAACACACGGGGAACCTGCTGACCGGAAAGGACAGAGGTGCCGGCCAAGGTCTTGGCTCATGGGAACGGAGATTTGCGCAACTCCATAAGTAAGGTAAGAAAATCTAGTTATCTTACCTGAATGTTCCCTGTGCCCTGTCCGGGTCAGCAACTCTAGCCGGTCAGTGTGGTCACCAAACCCAGGTAGTGTAAAAAAGTCCACGCGCAAATCCAAACCCTAGGATAAGCTAAGTGTCTACTGTGATCCTGTGTGTCTGAGATCCGGGTGAGAGAATTGGTGGAGACTGTGACTTGATTTGTGGCTGCTGAGACACCGATAACAAGACTGAGTCTCTCTGACTAAGTCAGATCACGTCCCCGCACCACGCGGAGGTTTTGACTTAGACGGGATATCACAGGTGAATTCCTCTGAAAAAGCTGTCACGGTCCCTGCACACATACACGGAGGTGTCAGCTTCAAGGAGGTATCACAGGTGAATCCCACGGTTGTCACGGTCCCCGCGCACATACACGGAGGTGTCAGCTTAAGGGAGGTATCACAGGTGAATCCCTCGGCTGTCACACGTCCCCGCATCAAGCGGAGGCTGACAGACTGGAGAGATATCACAGACTGATCACTGGAGAGATTACCATGGTCCCCGGGTGCACACGGAGGGGTGATGATCTAGTGGGATATCACGGCGCCCGTCTCCCAGCAGACGGAGGGTGATGCATCCCGGTGCTAACCAAAGCGCCACGGGTGATTGGCAGTTACCGGTTGTCAGCAGCTGTTTGACATGTCACAGAAGGGCTTTCGATCTCTCTCCCCGGATGTCTATATGTGAATTCACTGCAGGTTTCCGCAAAGATCTGAAGCAGAAAGAGTTTTGCCTTTTTATTGTAAACTTCCTCTTTTGCCTGCAGGGTGTGCCCCTGATATATAATATATATATATATATATATATATATATATGGAGTATGTGTGTCAGTGTCCAGCTGCAGCAATGAGACTCCTGGGTCTTTCCATCTGGTAATCAAGTACCTGCACGGACTGGATTAGGAGTAAATCCTTCATAAAGAGAACAAAAAGGAAATCCAGCAAGAACTCAGCAAACTAGGATTGGAGTAAAATGATGCTTTTCTTTATTTCTTCAACAAGGTATAAAAACGACCCACAAGAATCAGAAACCAGAGTACATGGCAGAAATTTGCGCTAATTTCTGCCATGTACTCTGGTTTCTGATTCTTGTGGGTCGTTTTTATACCTTGTTGAAGAAATAAAGAAAAGCATCATTTTACTCCAATCCTGGTTTGCGGAGTTCTTGCTGGATTTCCTTTTTGTTCTCATATATATTTTTTTTTTTCATATTGTTATATTTTGGACTCTGCTTTTCCCTATTTTATGTTTTATTTTGTATTTTTGGTAGAGGCTTGTTACTGTAGTATGAGAATTTTCGGGAAAGCTGGGTCATTTTGAGTCTGCTTTTTGGTTTTCCATTGTTCTCAGATTTCACTGAGAGATGCAGGCAGGGGAAAAAAAAAAAGAAAGAGGAAGTTGGGTGCCTGCATTCTACATTCTACATTCTACATTCTACATTAACCCTTTTATTGTTGGAAGTTGTAAAGTTGTACTGATTTTTTGGAGTTTTATTCTTATTTTTCCTTTAGGAGTGTTTTTTCCAAAGTTTATCAACTTTTTTTGGTTTTAAAATCTTTTAAAAATCATTTTTTGTGACACTTTGTGACATTTTATCAGTTTTTAATTTTCACTTCATTCTTCCAGTTTTTTTGTTAAAAAAATAATTTTGAACTTTTACCTGTTTTGGTAATTCCTGTGTTATCTTGCCAATTTTTGATTTTCCATATTAGGTTTTAATCACTCACTTTTTTGAAGTTTTTGGAACAGACACAGTAGGTGTTATTCAGAAAGTTAAGCATGTCATTTTCTACGGGCAGCTCCGTATGCTGCAGCATGGCATAATGTATTGAAAGGAAAAAAGGGAAGTAGCTAGTTGAGCTCAATTGCTGTCTGCATTTTGTTAAAGTGACAGATGATTTAGCAGCGCAGTAGGTGCTAGCAGATAGTGTGAACAAGAAAGGAGTGTTTTTTTTTGTTTTACATGTAGGAAAAGTGTTTTCAGCGGCATACTAATCTGTGCCATCTGAGAAGGACCACAGGTCCAAGAATGCCTTCTGTGACGGATAAAAAGGGGAAGCAATCCGCTCCCCCTCCCATCTCTGCTCTTCCCTCTATCTCCGCTATTTTCACAACCTCCTCCCCTCTCTCATCTATTTCTCCTCCTATACCTCGTCCTCTCTCACCATCTCTCCCTCCTCTATCTTCTTCACCTCTGCCTATCTCTCCTCCTATCCCTTCTCCTCCTCCTCCTTTTCTCTCTCCTATCTCAACTCCCTCTTCATCTTCATCACCAACGCCCACCTCTCATCCCTCTCCTCTTCACTCCTCCTCCTCCTTGTCTTCACCATCTACTCCCCACTCTCCTTCACTATCTCTCACCTCTCCTCCTATTCCAAATACTTCCCCCACCATTCCCTCTCTTTCTTTACCTCTCCCACCTCTCAGTTCATCGTCACCCGCTGGCCCAGTGCCAGATCCAGACAGTGAAGCGTCCCTAGTTCCACAGGGCACTCTCTCGAAAGAGACAGTTATAACACCGGGAGAAGACAGTGAATCACTCCCCACATATGACAACACAGGTGCCCTCCCGATACAACAGATAGCAGAAGGGAGGTGTGGGCCATCAGACACTGCACTTGCTGAGACTGAAGATCCTATGTGCCACACGGAGCTGCTGTCTCGGGGGGGGGGAGTATACACACACAGAAAGACAATCACACAGTGGCACAGTTCCTCCTCTGATGAACATGAAGAGGAGATTATGCTGCATAGTACTAGGGGAAACTCACAAACACCAAGAAGGCAGGGGCAGATAGAGCCAGAACTCTTACACTATGTGCCCTTCACCCCTAGTCAGGTGTTCAGTATTCTAAAAAACCTGCCAGACCCAGATATGGACCCCATGCCATTTTACCAAAGAATGCAGCAGAGCCAGCAGACATATGCTGCAACCTGGAGTGATCTCTGGTCCATAATGGAGATTAAAGCAGGTGCAACACTCTGGCCAATCATGAAGGAACATTTCAAGCTTCCATCAGAATTAGATTGTGCATTCCTGGGAATCAGGATCAAAGCTAATTGAACAGCTTAGAGAGTGGGCCAATGCCAGACAAGCACTCAGCCTGCATAACATGAGCCAAGCCGAGACAGAGTCTGTAGACAAGTTTCATGGCAATGTGAGGCAAGTATTCCAAATTTTAGGCTTCACTAGTCATGATCAGGTACACGGACAAATGTTGGCATAGGCCTTTGTGCATGGACTAAGAGAACAATCAAGAAACTACTGATAGAGGCCAGGCCTGCATACAGGACAATAGCAGTGGATGTCCTGCTTGCAGTAGCCAGAAGAATTGAGTCCCTCCCAGGAGTGCGGAGGACAGGCCCTCCTGTGGTGGCCACTGACATGGAGGAGCAACTATCACACAGAGTTAGGAGAGCTGGCAAGTGTTTCAACTGTGGCAACTTTGGCCATTTCCGGAACCAGTGCACAGCACCCCGGCAACCCAGGTAATCCCGCAGAGGAATAGGCCAAGAAAGAAACACAGAAGACAATGAAGAACCCTGTCCATAGGACAGAGGCAAACCAGGTCCGCCAGACATCGCGCCCCTGACATGTGAAACCCCATCAGCGGACCCAATACCTCAAATCACGGGGGGCTGTCATATCTTTCCTTGTGGACACTGGTGCAGTCAGAAGTGAAAAACCCCGACTCCACCAGTCTATCAGAACACTCTGTGTCTTGTATGGGGATTAAAGGTCAAGACAGACGTTCCCCAGCTTGCAAGCCCCTGAGCATGAGGACACTGCCAGGACACTCCATCCTGTTCCAGTTTACAGTGGAGACCTGCCCACCCCACCTGATGAGCGCAGACCTACTGCAGGAACTGAAGGTGACCAAAGTGTCCCATGAAGATGTGACCTTGACCTCTTCTTCACCCCAGACCCAAGAAGAATCAATCATGCCCATGCTGGTGGCCCTACAAGAGCCTCACTCGAACAACCGGTGCAAGCCTACCCAAGGAGGTGCCAGGCATAGCACCCAGAAGCCTATGGCCCAAGGGAGACTTCAAGACTTCAAGTTGCGCCAGTGCGGGTGTCACTCAAGTCTGCAACCCCGGACGCTCCGAAGGCCCAGCATCCGCTGCTCATCACCCAGAGCTAAACTGCCTCTGACCAACTGGAGGTCTGAGTGGAACTGCTGTTCAAGAAATGGCCTAAGAACTTTGGCATGGGCCAGGAAAACTCTCAACCCAGAGAGACCACACCCGCTCCGTGAAATGGCTGCACTGCTTCCGGCTCCAGCGCCAGAGTATCATCTCGGACAAGATTCTGAAGGTGCTCCCTGAAGTTAATCCAGGCCCTGGACCAGAAGATAGCCACTCAGCTACTCAAATTGGTTAACAAGATGCTGACCTGAAATCAAGCTGGGTGAAAGGAACTGCTGCTGGCTGGTAAAGAAGATGCTCCAACAAAAAGACCCCCTGTGAGAGCAAGAAAGCTCAGCTGAACGTCACCTCTGACGAAAAAAGGACCCCAATAAACGGTTTGGTTTCCTGCCAGCACTGTGCCAGAAGTTGGGAGTCACTCACGGCACTGTGAAGAGCAAGGCCAGATTGAGCCGCCTCACCCACGGGAATCATCATGCGGTCCCAGCTTCTCTCGATCAAGAGGAAGACTGTGAAAGGAGAACCAGACCAGATTGAATGGTGCATAACCTGAGGGCTGTGAGCGAAGCAACCGTGTTTGAAACCCTAGTTGTGCCAGATCTGCACACTCTGCTGACAAACGTGCCAGCCACAGCAACGGTGCTCACGGCAATGGATCTGCCCGAAGCTCCCCTCAATGTTCCCCCTCACCTGAACGACCAGTTCCTGAAAACGCACAAGGGGGGTGCGCAACAAATGGACAGTGAGGCCCAAGAGGGCCCGGAACAGCCTTTCACAGCTCGCCAGAGCATTGTCCTTCATCCCCGTCAACTGGATTGCAGAGCATGCAGAATTCATTGACATCGCTACCTGCACAGCCCTTTCCATGTCTCCTCTACTCTGCCTGGCGGAGCAGCAACGTAAGTTCTGCAAAACAGAGTCCAGTGGTGTCAAAAGCAAGTTCCTGAAGACACCGTATTGCCCACTAGACGAAACACTTGACAGGTGACCGGAGGACCGCGGAGGAGAAGATGGCTCCCTCAACAACTCCGAAGATGCAGGCCTTCCTTAGTCTAGTCTCGTACTGCAGAACTTGGATGCCTGGTGCTCCAGGCTTAATTCAGCCTCTGTACAATTGCATCAATGCATTGCAACCTTCATCTCGTACAGGAAACTGAAAGACTTCATAGTCTCTGCGCCAACTCTAGGCCTCACTGAGTATGAGAAGCCATCCCGTCCTGACCAAACGGAAAAAGAAGGACCAAGATGGAGAAGGTCATGCTACTGGCCAGACTTAAAACAGACCCACGGAGGAAAACCAGAGGCCTCTAGACTACCTCTCAGCCGGCCTGGATCCAGTTGCAAGGGGGGGCCCTCCTGCATGAAAACAATATCTGCAGCACACGCCCTCCTGACAAGGCTGCTCTCCATTACTCTTCAGTGCTCTCAGCCCTTACCTCTCAGCCGTTACCTGTCTCTACTCCCACTCCCAAGGGGGATGCGGATACGGACCCTCAGATGAAAAATCTGCAAGATATCGTAGATGGCTGTTTTGCAAATGATGAAGGAAGGTTCCACACGGATGTGCAGCGACCAGCAATCAAGACATTCTATGGTCCAGAAGGTTGTCAGCCCAAGGGCCCAAGAAGCGGAGCTGATAGAGCTGACGAAAGACCTGCCAGATAGCGAAGAACAAAAACTTCCAGGTACTCGCATTACATGGCACCCGACTTCGGACCCATCTGGGCTGCAAGAAACTTCATCACAGCAAGCGGATCGACCGTGAAGCACCATGGAGCCATCAGAGACCTGCTGGACGCTCTTCAACTACTAAAAGTGGTGGCAGTGCTGAAGGTCAAGGCACACGGAAAACTGAACAAAGTAGAGACACGGGGCATCAACAGCAGACGTGGCAGCCAAAGAAGCAGCCAGAGGAAGACAATATGGAAAATGAGAGAGGTCGTAGAGACGGACGGCTACTACATGACGACTGAAGCAAGAAAACCTGGCAAACAGAAGTCAATAGGAAAACCGTTGAAGATGCCATCTCTGAATTGGACAGAAGTGCTGCCTCCTCCTCCACCAGCCAACAAGCTGAATCACTTCCAGGATGAAGACTCTGACGTGGATATAAATTCTGAGGCAGAAGAATGGTGCCCACCTTTACCAGAAAGGACATATTTGATGGAGAACATTCCAGAAGATTGTCCTCCACCACCCTCTCGTGGGGAAGCTTCTTCTCCAGCACAGTCCTACGATTGGCAGTCCACGGCAACACTCCCCGAGACGAGCTGCATGAGTCCGAAGGCATCCCAAGGCTACAACAGTTTGACCTTCCCCCTCATCCCCGGAGAATGTCGGCTGGATCGGTACCAAGGCAAAGAGTCCCAAGTCCTCCTCTGACACAGTCTAACCCGAGTCTTCATACAGAGGGAGGCGCGGACATAGACGAAACCTCAGCTAAAATCCCACAATCAGCTCAGGGAATGTCAATTACCACAACCCAGTCACTAAACCTGACAAAATGACATCCTGAAACCTGTACAAGAAGTAACAGGATCAGACTCGGAAGGAGGAGAAGGAAAGCTGGATGCTGAAGGCCAAAAGCACTGGGCCCCAAGAAACCGTCTACATCAAAACGTCTACCTCAAGACGGACCTAGTCTACCTCAAAACGTCTACCTCAAAACGTCTACCTCAAAACAGACCCAGTCTATCCCAAAGTGTGTACCCTACGGTGGTTCAATGGGCACATGGCCCCCACACAGAATTGAAGACACAGATGAATGACCTGATTGGACTCAACTCACACCTGAACAGCGAAGATTCCCAGCAGCTGTTCGGCCACCGACAAATTTAACATCGGACAAGTGGGAAAAGTTCCCCCACATCGTCTGGCCTGAAGACTTCCCAGTAAGGAACCAGTTGCCGAAGACTACTGCAAAGAAGCTACTCTCAAAAATAGTGTGCAGATATGGGGTTTCCAGAAGCAATAGCAAGTGATCAGGAACCCGCATACACAGCAAACCTAACACAAGAGACCTGATCAGCAGTAGGGTCAGACTTAGGCCTACACATTACTCACCACCCCACACCATAGACTAGGTGGGACACTTAAGAGCAGCATGCTAAAAAATTTGCCCAAGAGACAGACAAACCCTGGCATTAGACACTCCTGTAGGCTCAGAAAAAAAGCTGTCACCAATATGAGACTTTATTTGGGTAAAAAACCCAGTTTAGGGGCATTCTTTACTTAGCAGTTGACTATGCAATATGATACTTTGTCTGCATGTGTAATTGAATTTATCAAGACTCTTGCTAATGTCCATTCTCGAGTTTTCTCCTTCATTGCCAGGTCCAGATTCGGTGCCTGGTATGCACGCCCTGAAGTCAGGAGACTGCTGAGTGTTGGTGGGAAAAGTCAATAAAAAGAAGCACTCGATCCCAGATCCGATGGCCCTTCACCAAGTGCTGACGCCACCAACCTGGAGGGAGAACCCCCACCTGGATCCGCGCACCGCATTGCAGGAAAAAGCCTTCATACCAGAGGACACACCTGAGCTGGAATGATGCTGTGGATGACCTCCCTGACTGAATAAATTACCTACCTGACAGAGAATACACATGCACTGACTGCATAGACTGCTAACTAAGAGACTTTGATTACATTGCACCACACCCCCTTTAGGGACAGATCTCCTGACCGCCCATTTGCAAAAGTCTGTACAGAGGAGGATGTATGCACTAGGCATACGTCAGTCCACTGGCAGCACAAAAGAGTTGCAGCGCTTTAGGCCAGGAGCAGGATTTTAGGGCAAGTGATATCTAAGGGGGGATTGTTATGGAAATATATATGTATTTCATCTAGATCTCACTTGCCTGCTATAGGCTATATACTGCTATATACTCATATATACTGCACACAGATACATATTCACAGTTTGAACCTTGTAACTAGTTGGTGGAAATAACCTGCTACCCAGTCATCTCATTATCTTGTGACTTGAGAAATATCTAGCAGACATAGGGAATGAGGAAGCAAAGCCAGATGGTCCAGCCGATATTGGAGACTTGCTGACGAGTGCAAGACTCCGGACAGTAAATCATGTGGTGTCTAAGTAACCCCAGGTCGGACACCTATATATGTTCATGTATTCAAACTGACCAATTAGATAAGTAGTAAAGCCTTTATGTTAATGAGTAACCACTCCTTTATACGAACTGATAAAAGACCATGAATGTGAATAAAGTTTCCAGAGTTCTGCTGGAAGGTATTGCTGCTAACCATGTGTGGCGTCTTTCCTTCCTTGAGCGCTCAATAAGACTCTGTCTAATCAGGACAGGCCACAGTACACACAGGGGTAAATTCACCCAACCAAAAAATCCACATCACAACATTAGAGCCTACTTTAAAAAAAAAAAAATCTAAACGATACACACAGAGAATATTGCAAAAACACAGCATATTCCCTACAATACTGTTTATGAAGGCACTATAAGTGGCAGTCCCTTTTCCTCAATGGGCTCCATAAAGGCATAATAATTCCATCATGATGTCACACTGTAGAACTGGGCACAAGAAACACATTGCATTGTTAGGTCACTGTACTGCCACCTCCAACATTCTAAACTGATGTCTAGTTACAGTTATTCTCATTAGCATCTGGGAAGACACAAAGTGGCAATGAAGTTCCAGTTGCTTGTACATGCCATCTCCATTTTGCTGTGGCATTTTATGGATTATGCCAATGGTGCTCCTCTCCCTAACAGTAAGTATGCATGTATGCAACCAAAGAAAATTAGACGTGATTTCAGATCCTGACAAATTGATAGAAACACCTTATTTCCAATCTTATATATCTATTTTATTGCATACTATAAAAGTGTTGGAGCAACATCACTATAAGATAATTTAACTCAGCCTCTATTTAAAATGCAAAAATTATCTAACTAGCGTATATATGATGTCTGGTAAGATGTGAAGTTGAGATGATGCTCAATTTGTATAGTCTTCTCACAAAATATACAAGTATGACAATTGTTAGATGTAGGCGTACATTCTTATCAGTGGCATAAGTAAAGTCCGATGGGCACTGGTGCAAGATTTGGACCAGGGGTCTCCCATCTTGGTAAATATATATAATCAATAAAAGTGCTTTTTAATAGCCCATGTGGCGACGTTTCGGTCTCAAGGGATATATATATATGTCCCCTGACCTGAGCCCCATTGTGGTATATATGTCCCCTTGCCTGGCACCCATCCTGGTATTTATATCCCCCATCATGGTATATATCTCCCTTTTCTTGGGCCCGATCTTGGTATTCAAATACACCATCTTGGGCCCTATACTAGTATATATATCCCCCGTTTTGGTATGTATGCTCCCTATGCTGGTATATGTCACCCGTTCTGCTGCTGTTTTTCATGCATAGAAAAAAATAATTAGATTCACCTCCCATCTGCTCCCCCGCCGCACGGTGGCCTCTTCTGGAGTCTGCAAATGATTTCAGCTTGCAAGCGGCAGAAGCGCATGACATCACTGTCGTATGTCCCTAGTCCCATTCACGCATTGCTACCCAGGGACCCAACAGGTTTCTGCGCCGCAATATACTTCAGCTCAATGTGCGTCTTTGGATGCAAATCCAGTTGAAGTTTCTTCTGGCTTAAGAAGGCCCCTCACCCTCAAGAGCCCGGTGGTGACCTCTGTGACCGCGGCCGATTATTAAACATTCTTAACTTCAGTTAAATAAATCACAAAAAGAATCCACCCAGATCAGCGGCAGGTAGCAATTTTTACCTCGCGTATTGAAAGACTTAAGTGCAATAAAATATGAACATTAACTTCTAGATTCCTGAGGGTTTATTTCGATTATTGTATTATCTTAGCATTTTAAAGAGTGTAGGCAAGAGGAACATAAAGGAAAGATATGTATTTCTTCTCCACTGACTGTCCCTAAATGAGAATTCAATCTCTATTACATGATGCATTTGCTGTGCTTATACACATGTAACTGAATAATTTACCTTGCCTATACATATATATGTACTAGCGTGTGTATATATACATGCAAATTTCCTGGTCAGAGAGGAAGGGGATTTGAACTCTATAGCACCACCTGTTGGAAGCAGCGATCCTACAAGTCCCTAGCGACCCTTTAACAGGGCTTGAAATGTGATCTCAGTACAGAGCCTCTCACCTAGCCAAATCAGTTCTCATACTTTGCACTGACGAGAGGCAATACCCCTAAACACCATGTCTGCAAATTGAGATTCTTATTTGGCTTTTATCCTAAGTCACATTTCAAAGCCTGTTAAAGGGTCAACAGTGACTTGTAGGATTGAGGCAATTTGCATGTTAAATTTTGCAGAGGAGCTTTGCACCACTAATAATTTTCCTTACCTTTGGCATGCCAGAGCCAGTATGTCCCTGTCCACAAGGAGAAACATTACTATATATATTATACATGCACACACTCAAACACACACTCCTCCACAAAGTATAGCGCACAGCCCATAGTCCTCCATAAAAGTATAATGCACACCCATATCCCTCCATAAAATATAATGCCCACACAGCCCAGTCATCCATAAAGTATAATGCACCTCATAGTTATCCATAAATATAATGCACAGCCCATAGTCATCCATAAAGTATAATGCACAGCCATATCCCTCCATAAAATATAATGCACCCCAATCCATAGTCATCCATGAAGTATAATGCACATCCCATAGCCATACGTAAAATACAAGTGCATCTTAGAAAACTAGAATATCATCAAAAAGTTCTTCAACACAAAAAGTGAATCTCATAAATTATATAGAGTCATTACACCCAGAGTGATCTATTTCACGTGTTTATTTCAACCCATAGTCATCCACAAATTATAATGCAAATCCCATAGCCATGCATAAAATATAATGCACCCCATAGTCATCCATAAAGTATAATGCATTTTATGTTAGGTACAAATTTTTGAGTGGAATATACAATATTTATTCCTATCAGCATACAGGCGTTTGTAGCCGCCAGGCTGCTAGTCATAAAAGAACATTTTAAGCCAAAACAAAATAGATAGTGACTGGTACGGTAAGTTTTGATTAACAGACGATATCCATTGGACATTCCTCTCAGCCTAAGAGGACAGGGGCTACCTATTATACTAGAAACATGTAATTTGGCAGCTTCAATGTTCATTATATAAACTAAGTGCCATCTTGCCTAAATAGATGGAATCCAAGGTGCTTACCCGATGCTCCGGATCAGGTAATTTCCAGTCTCCTGTTCCCTGAATAGTAGCCTGGGCCGGTGACTTAGGGATTCTAGCAAACCCCATGAGCTTCTCTGAAAGGAGTCTTGGCCGCCTACATCATCTTGGATGGAGGATTTTCTCTCGGTGGCTGCTTCTTTTCTCCGGTTTTCCTGCTGCGGATCATGATGTTTCGGGCCGTGAATCCGCTCACTGCATAGCAAAGGTGTAGGGTAATACAGGCCTTTACTCTGTGTCTTCCAAGCATGGTATATTACTGGGGTATTACAGGATTTTTGCATGGGTTGAAGCAGAATCCCCCTCACATGCCTGCCAGACCACGTGCCCCAAAACATGATATAATTGTTAGTGACATGAATACATCATTACTTAATATAATTAATATTTTTGCATAGTGGTCTCCATCCATTAAATTAAATATTGTTCATGCAATATAACTTCAAAGACTAAAAACCCGTCACATATTTTCTTTCCTTCTACAATAGCATGCGGAAACCGTCAAGCAGACATTGACATTGGCTCACGCATTGTTGGTGGGAGAGATGCACAACCTGGGTCCTGGCCATGGTTAGTCAGCATCCAGCTACCGATCGATGAAGACACCTTTATACACCAGTGCGGAGGCTCAATCCTTAACAATCACTGGGTTGTGACAGCCGCTCACTGCTTCAAGAACCATGCAGAGTAAGAAACCCCTTCACGCTCTTTGTAATACAGAATATAGTAAGATTCTTAGGGAATTCCTAGGGTTTAGGCCTCATTCAGATGTCTGTTTTTAATGTACGTCTTTGTTCCTTGTTTTTTGCAAATAGAACACATACCCACTATAATCTGTGGGGCTGTTCACATATTCATATTTTTTATGCAGACCGAGTGATCCACAAAAATATCATGTACATATTATGCCCGTTGTTGATCCAAATCACGGATCAAATTTACCTTTACAAGTCTATGTGCCCATGATAATCACGGTCAGCAAACACATGTCATCAGGGTGCCGTCCGTGGGCTGTCTGTGATTAACATTGTAAGAGACAGACAGAAGAAAGTTTAATTTCTTTTTTTCCATCTGTGAAAATCACTGATGAAACACTAATGGTAAAAACTGACATACTGACCAAATACTGATGACACTCGGATCCAAAACACTGAGGAAATAATGGTCTGTGTCTTTACATACCGGAGTCTGAATGAGGCCTAAATGCTGAAAGTTGGTTTAGACTTCATGCGTACAGTATTTATACTGTACGGCGGCACACTTAGTCTTTATGGCTGTTCTCCATCTCGGTATAATATTGGAACCATACAGTAAATCTTTAAAGGGGTTGTCTGCTTTTCCGATAAAAGTCTGCAGGCATTATATGTGACTGGAGACTTCTGAATCCCTACAGTGTGCGCACCACACTCTCTGCTATTGATGGCAAGACCACAAGTAGGAAATTTGCATGATTCCATCATTCCATGATTATTATTTTTATTATTATTTATTTATATAGCACCATTGATTCCATGATGCTGCACATGAGAAGGGGTTACATACAAATTACAGATATCACTTACAGTAAACAAACTAACAATCACAGACTGATACAGAGGGGAGAGGACCCTGCCCTTGTGGGCTTACATTCTACAGGATGGTGGGGAAGGAGACAGTAGGTTGGGGGGTGGCAGCAGCTCTGGTGTTGGTGAGGCAGTAGCTCCTGTAGTGGTGAGGAGGCAGAGGGGTTATTGCAGGCTGTATGCTTTCCTGAAGAGGTGGGTTTTCAGGTTCCATCTGAAGGATCCAAGTGTGTTTGATAGTCGGACGTGTTGGAGCAATGAATGCCAGAGGAAGGGGGATATTCGGGAGAAGTCTTGGAGGCGGTTCGATGAGGAGTGAATAAGTGTGGAGGAGAGAAGGAGGTCTTAGGAGGACCGGAGATTATGTGAGGGAAGATATAAGGAGATTAGTTCAGAGATATATGGAGGAGACAGGTTATAGATGGCCTTGTAGGTCAGTATTAGTAATTTGAACTAGATACGCTAAGGGAATGGGAGCCAGTGAGGAGATTTGCAGAGGGGAGAAGCAGAGCAGTAGCGAGGAAAGGAATTAATTAGTCGGGCAGCAGAGTTAAGGATGGACCGGAGAGGTGCGAGGGTGTTAGCAGGGAGGCCACAGAAAAGGATGTTGCAGTAGTCGAGGCAGGAGATGATGAGGGCATGCACAAGCATTTTGGTAGATTGAGGGTTGCGGAAAGGACGGATTCTGGAAATATTTTTGAGCTGGAGGCGACAGAAGGTGGAAAGAGCTTGGATGTGTGGTTTGAAGGACAGGGCAGAGTCATGGGTTACTCCGAGGCAGCGCACTTCCGGTACGGGGGGAAAGCTTGATGCTGTCAATTGTGATAGATAGGTCAAGTAAGGAAGATCTGTGAGATGGAGGAAAGATGATGAGTTCAGATTTGTCCACATTGAGTTTGAGGAAGCGAGAGGAGAAGAAAGAGTATATGAAGCTTATTGCAGATGGAGTGGGCATTCCAGAGTGCTCCAGAGAGAGGAAGCAGGGAGGTGGGCGTCAAGGGCACGGTTTTTATGTTGGAAAGATTGCAGTAGTTCATATTGGATAGGGAGCGGTAGGAGGGGGTAGTAATCGGAGGTATGAACTGTGGGGATCCAGGATTGGGAGATATGTTGCCAGCAGTGAGGAGAAGCAGAGAAAGGGAGAGCAGGTGGGAGGAGAGTGGGTGGCTTGTTTTATGAGGACAGATCTGAAAGGAGGGAGGGGGAGATGGTTATTTGTTTAGAGGGTGCTGGGGTTTGGGATAGTGAAGGAGAGTGAGGATTAATGGAGCAAACACTGTTAGAGCATATGTAAACATGGTGAAGGAGTAAGATGGTTTAATAGAAAAGCCAGGTTCAAGTACTAAGAAGTGCTTACTTGGCAGACATATCCAGAAGAGACAGATACATAGTGTGGGGTCCTGACTCCTGCCGTGACTAACTGCTGTTAAAATAACTGCATGTTCTCAATACTTTTGATGCAGTGATACTTTTGCTGCAGGGAGACGCGTGCCAACAAGACTTGCTCAGCCTTGCTCATTTCTTTTATATTGATTGATGCCAAGCACGTCTAGTCAAAATGTGTCTGGAACTATACAATTCGCCTACTTGCGATCATTGCTCTCACTGGCAATACCCGACAATCCTGACAGCCTCAGGTGAAAGGATTCAGAAAACATAGTCAAAAGACCGGACTATCCCTTTAAGTCAGACATATTGACTATTTGCTCAGTTCAGATATAATGATCAGATTTATGTATTTTGTTGACATGAAAGAGATATAACATTAGATATTTATAGTAAGACCTTAAAGGGATTGTCCCATTTAAGGAAATCTTCGTCTCTGAGCACAGTTTTTTTTTAAAGAAAAAAGCAAATCGTACTTTACTAACCTTTCAAAGGTTAGGCACCGAGTCTCCACCACTGCTCCCAGTATCTGATATTGGCTATGAGCTGATGTCATGCTTGCAGAACTGTTGAGCTCAGCGATTGCCTGCTGTGCTGGTCACGTGACACCAGTGCTGCAGCCAATGTGAAATACCAGGAGCAGAAGCGGAATTTCAGCGATGGACCTGGAGTTGGTGAGTAAAGCAAATTTTCAGTGTGTGTGTATATATATATCTCAAACTAAAGGATTTTCTGAAAAGATACAACTTGACTTGGAAGTGAAGAGAAGTGACATTTCCATAATTGATTTGTAGAAGGAGAATAAAATACAGGTTACAAGACACAAAAAGGACAAACACCTTTTAGGTTATGGCTACAGGGTGTCTTGTAGTTGTGTTACATAAGATTAGTGTTGAGATACTAAAACACAATAATAGTGAATGTGGTTGCATTGTGCCACTCAAGGTGTTATGGCCACAAACAAACCCTGCTGGATTCTCTGTGACCATCGTAAGGGCTCATGTAGACAACCACATTGTCAGTCCAAGTGCAATCCAACATCGAATTTGACGAGGACCAATGTTAGTCTATAGGGCTGTGCACAAGTCAAATTTTTTCCTTGGACAGCGTCTGTCCGAGGAAAAAAAAAAAAAAATCACACCATACACAATTTTCAACCACTGTTTAGATTTTGTCTTCAGATGTCATCCGCGTGAGGTCTTATTTTCACGGACTGACGGGATGTAGAAGATGGATAATTTTTTTCCATCTTGTTCTCATACAAGAAAATAGGACCACAGTGATCACACCCTGATCAACCTACGATCAAATTGTGATTAGCATAATCGGACCAATTTTTTCAAGTAAGATAAAATACGGTTGTGTGTCCCTAGCCTATCTCATTAGTTGTGAATCTTAATAATAGCCTCTAAGAAAAATATTCAGAATTGAGAGTCCTCAGTGGTTGATACCTTTTAATGGCTAACTGAAAAAATAGTAACACATTGCAAGCTTTCGAGACTACTCAGGTCTCTTCTTCAGGCTTGACTAATACAAAATCTGAAGTCACATTTATGCACAACACAGCACAGAAAAAATGCAATAGATAAGACAAGTGACGTGAAGCAGAACTAGCAGAATGTAATAGCCTCTAGTCACTGTATAGCTCTAGCTTTATTCTACTTTTCTCATAGTGCTAGTTTAGTATATATATAATTGCTTATGTCCTCTGATATCTTCATTTCTATTGTTTTAGCGATGTCTACTCTTGGAGGCTGGTTTTTGGACTCTATCAACTGTCAGTTTTTGGCCCAGAAACTGAAATTCGAGGCATATCCCAAAAGATTATACATGAAAATTATGACCTTGAAACAGAAGAAAATGATATTTCCATGCTGTCTGTAGAACGGCCAATCAGTTACAACAGATTCATTCAACCAGCGTGCCTTCCTCGGAAGACATCAGATGTTTCAGTTAAGACTGATTGCTACATTGCAGGCTGGGGTGTGCTGGAAGAAGAAGGTATATATGATTTACACATATATATACATATTGCTTATTTTTGAGTATGCAATAAGTAGCAAAAATGGAAACAATATCAATCAAGAGGCAAAGAAATGTTAAGTAAGAGGGTATTAAGTACAGTATATGAAGACAGTAGGAAAGGTGTGGGGTCTATTATACTGTGCGCAGGTCAGTACACAGTGTGGAGGGTTGTATGGGGTCCATTATATTGTGCAGAAAGTTGTGTGGAGGCCAGCATGTGTGTGAGGGGTGTGGGGACCATTATACTATATGGAGGGCTGGGTAGGGGGCCATGATATTGTGTGGTAGGATGAAGTGAGTATTCCCGCAGGGAAGAGCTTGAAGGGGATTCTGAGTCAGGTGACAGCTGTTGCACAGTTACTTAATATAAAAGGCTGGGATGGTGAAGTGGCAAAAAGGCTGGCACCAGGATATGTTAAGAGGAGGATGTATGAGTCGTGTAACAACCCCAGAATAGAGGAATCTGAGAGTCTTTGTACCAGAACAAGTTGTTGGTCAAGCACTGAAGTCCAGACTTCGCAAGTGAAGACCCAGCATCCAGACTCTGCAGGGCAAATGTGGCGCCCCTGAGGGTTCAGTTGCCACAGAGGTACTGCACCTCCTCCTGAGGTGTGGTACCCCACCATTCAGGTAAGGTGGAGACCCCTGACCACGCTCCAACACCTGCATCCCACACAACACAGTAGTGTAGCAAAGCACCCTTTGGTGGCTCCCTGCTTGGAACACGAAGTGTGCTGGGAGGCGGGTGGAATTTAGTTTGCACTAAAGAGCGGGAAGAGGATAGGATATAGGGGGAGTTAGTCACAGGAGTCTGAGGAGGTCGGACCTGTGTAAGGAGATCCCCTGAGAGGGATGAAGGAGGGAAAGTGCTGCAGCCGACCTCAGTGATCTGGGTCCGCTGGCACAGGAAAGGAACACTGAAAGAAAGCCTGACTTTCCATAAGAAGGAAAGGATTAGTATGGAACGTGAGGAGAGGAAGAGAACAGAGGATTGAGGGTTAGAGGAGAACCCCTCTCAAGTTCTAGGCGCAAGGCCGGGGTCCGGTCCCCGAGGTTGTTTGAATACTTATGGTCCCGCAACAGACACCGGAGGAATAGAAGTTTGTCATCACTTTATTCCCACACAAGACTTGGGGGCACAACAGCAAAGAGATAGAGAGCCGGGACAAAGAAGCAGAGAATCCCCGAAGCAGGCTACAGCTGTCTGCCGTACAAGTAGAGTTCATAGGAACATCGGACATGAGGAACTCCAGTGTAACTCAGTACTAGGAGTACTTCACTTAAAGGCGCTAAGAGGGAGACGTTCAGAAAAGGCACATAAGTTGGAGGAGTGTTGGAAAGGTGTGCTTCATCTTGCCTGGAGGTTGGCTGGGCTCCTGACCCGGAGGACACGGCACCAATGCGGGCTCTTGAGCCACCACAGACTGTGAGTAAAGCTTTGGATCTACATGCCCTGGTGTCCTCCACTTATTCCTGCGTCAACCCGCCCAGCACTGCTACATCCCTTGCGCCCGACACTACACCATCTAAGTGTCGCTACATCCACTCTGCCCTGTGACTACAGCCCTGCCTGTGGAGGGCTATGCCATCACTGCTGCACCACACCATCTGTCACAGAGGAACTGTCTGCAGCGTCGGCTAAACATCTACATTGCCGAACACCACAGGTGGCGTCACGACTTACACATTCACACTGAACATTTACAATGGGCGCCCAGGGCCACCGCTACTGTGACACTTCCCTGTGAGATACCGGCTCGGTACCGAGTACCCCACAGCCCTGGGTGTGAGGGCGACCCACAAACTCTGAAGAAAGGACACAGATCATTGGATAAGATCAAGCTTTGGGTAAATTGGGCTGTTACTTCCAGCACAGATGTACGTAAAGGGTGTGGGTCGGGCCTGTGCTTCAGAGAACGAAGGCAGCCAGCGAAACGAACACAGTAGGCATCGAGTGGCTTACATATTGGAGACATGCATCCCAGCATGAAGTACCGTGACCCCCATTAATGCCAGTGTAACCACCAGAGTTGTCTAGACAAACTTATGCTGGCGACAGACCTAGTATTAGATGTGATGCCTGTTAAGCTGAGACATACAGGGCATATTAGTCGCCTAACTGCCAGTTAATAAGTACATGTGTCACCACACTGTTGTCAGATATCCCAGGGCCGGGGGCTCCTTTCCTATCTTTAAAGTTAGGTGCACAGATGAATTACCAAGCAACAGTCTTTAGAATAACACACCAAACACCTCCTCAAACAACCAGCTCCTCCAAAATCATAGAGTCTAAAAAACTTGGCATTCACGGGTGATGAAGTGTGAGAAAAATTTTTCCATTTATTATGCATCCAATAATATCGTTAAACATTTTCCTTTCAGTTGTGGACCTTCATCAGAACTAAAATATCAATGTGGCTGTCCTGTAGTATAATGATACTTCTATGTGGACTCAGGCTGCCTGGGGGGTTATGGGTAAACACAGATAATTATCATTTGTACTGTAAAAAATAGGAATCAAATATCAACTTATTAACTGTTTTTTAGGGAATGGTGTGGAAACTGTGCATAGCATGGGACGCATTATGATTGAGTATATACAAGGGTCCGACGGTAAAGATGACTGTGGCATAGTGTTAGAGTAGTATAGAAAATGTACACCGTATGGAACACATTAGTATATAGAACATCTAACGGTCATGCGGTAAAGAGGACTGTGGTATAGATGTAACTGGAATATACAATCTGTGGTGGTGCCAGTGAGATCTGCACCGAGCGTATGGGAGGGATCTATTAATGAGAATACTGTGGAACCACATGTAGTGGTGGGAGCAGGTAAAGGCTAGCGTGGATAATCATAGTTAGAATATACGGTTGTGCTGGAGCTGGTAAGATATGTATCAAAAAGGGGAAATCAATATGTCATTCATAGCGACACACATTATGGCAGTAGTGATCGGAAAAATATGCAAGGATTAATAGACCAACACTCTGTCAAGGACCCCGATGTGAGCTAGGGCATGGATAGTCGGCGATCTGCGTCGCTGGGAAAGGCGCTGTATATCTGGTGGCTGGTTCTGCTAGCTCACATCGAGTTCTTTCCCCTCACAGCATCTAGGTAATCCCTTTTCTTAACCCCTTATGGAGGCTGCCGCTGCCACACAGATTCTCCACTATTGTATACACCGTTTGCGCTATACAGCAGTGTCAGGGACCTTGACAGAGATGGTGTACACTTAATAATAGTGTGGGTACTGTGAAACTTTCAAAAGGAGGTGCTACTAGGTACTAACCATGCAGGGTGCCCAGACTTTCGCATTGGCCCGTTTTCCTTTTTGGAATTTTTAAAATGTAAAAAATGACTTTTTGCCTAAAATACAAATGATATTTGTGTCATTATGTGTGATATTTAACTTTAGACCATTTAGGTATCATTTCATCTTCAGCTTGTTTAACTATTCACAATAACAGTAATTTTGACCAGAGGTGCCCAACCTTTTACATGCAAGTGTATAGCTAAATTACTTTTCTGTGACAGTCAAATAAATAGTGTTTTGCTGTCTAGCACAGTGTTCTTATTGCCCGTTTTGTTGCATTCAAATAACCTACTTACTGTTAGGAACGGCGGAACGCACTAAATAAAATAATAAAGTGCGTTCGCTGCTCGGGGTCCACCGTGCAGTAGGTGGTATAACTGCTGCTAAGTGGAGGCAGACAAGCAATATGGCGGTATGCTGCACACTGGTTAAACTTCACCCAGAGTGCGCAGAGCGGGCTCTGTTCACACACAGAGGTGCCGCAACAAAAAACATGCAAAACACTAAACCTGTTAGTGACACAGGCGTCAGGTAGATGCACACACGGTATCTGGTCACAGGAGCAGGAAACAAGACAGAGGAGCTGCGTCCCTCTAGACCTACCGTATGTGCGGTGTCGCTTCTGCGGACGCCAAGGAGGGCTGCAACTGCAGCACGGCGCAGGACACTGCCGCTCGATGACAAAGCAGAATTCAAGCGCGATGTTGGACGTTAGCGTAGCGGGGCGGTGAGCACAGTGGCTTAAGGCTTGCCACTGACTGGCGCTGACTACCAATCTAATTCCCTATCCACATGTGTAATATCAGATGGAAAGGGTTTCAAATGAGTCAGTCACCAGAATCATGCATCCGTCACCATTCACACATAGCAAGTATAGTCTATACTAGCGCATGGCGGAACGGCCATGCGTGCTTTTTATAGCCGTGCGGGACCTTCCAGATCTCCGAGATGGACCAATGAGATCTGGAACAGGACCTGGGCACATGACTCCCGATCTCCAATGGGAGATCGTCTCGTGAGCATGCCCAGTTGGAGCACAGAGGGACTTAGTCTCTGGAGCGGTCTGCTGCAAAGCAATCTCGTCTGCAGTAGAAAGACAGCAGGAGACCGCAGAATGTGAGGCTCTGGATTCCTGCAGAGCAGACGCAGAAACCTGATGCCTAACACTTACATATGCTATAAAAATTAACACAATTACTCTTTAATACCACTGGAGCCTGGTGTGATGTTAATAAAAAGTGCTAATGCCCTTGAGATGCCCTCTTAGAGCCTGAACAGAGAAATGCACTTTAAAAGCAGCTCCCACTTTGTCAAACCCCGACCTGTCTATTAAGCATTCTTTAAGGGTATGTTTCCACGGGCAGAAACCGGCAGTGCTTTGGACGCAGCACATGTCCGCTCCGTCCAAAGCGCTGCCGACTTTTGTACGCGCGGTGATTGCACATGTGTTCATTTAACCGGGTGGAATCACCGCATCCTATACAGTGGACTGTGATATTTATCTTATAAATAGATATGCTGCAGTCTAGAAAGATGTGCCGCATGTGCGTATACGCAGGGAAGCCGGAGGCGTGCTTGCTCGCATAGTGGAGATTGGATTTCATAAAATTCCCTCTACTATGCTGTAACATCTGGACGCTGTGGATTGGATGCTGTGACTGTACACAGCGTCCAATCGACAGAGTTTACTGACCGTGGAAACATACCCTTAAGGATGGCAAGTATTTACTCTTACAATGTAGTAATAAGCTTGCTCTACATAAGGGCAGTTTAAATATTAACTACCTTTTTTTCAATAAATCAACAATACAAGTGAAAATAACAAACTTTATATTATGTTATCAAAGAAAAATGCCACTTTCCCATCCTATCAGTCTTTTGCACTGATCATTCACTCTCAAAAACTTCTCAAATCTGTCAACAAATCTGTCTGCAGTGAGGACCAGATTGCACCTGCTGCTATAAAAAGGTCTATTAAGAAGAGAAGGGAGTTGGAGAAGCTTGGCTTAGTTTATATTTTTAACTATTATAGAAAGATAAATTCTAAGAATATTAAACACCAATAATGAGTTATTTGATCATATAAAAGCACAAGACCAATGGATTTAATTATTATATATTATTATTAACACTTTGCCGGCAGCAGAACCTCTTTTTGAAAAGAAAAGGGAGCTTATTCTGATTTCCGACACCCTAAATCTTGAAAACAGATGATTTGTTTATGAGAAGCTGGGACCATCCAGACATTTCTAATGAAACCACCACTTTTCTTCTATATACTGTGCCTCTCTTATCCATGGGATTTACCATATTATGCGGATTATAAGACGCACCGGACCATAAGATGCACTGAAAATTTTGGTGTAGAAAATAGGAAAAAAACTGTTATTAAACAAACTGTTGGTTCTTCTTTGGTGGCTTACTTGGGGGTGTCTGCGCTGGAGTAGGGTCACAGGAGGCAGGGTCGCTGCTTCAGGCTATGTGCACACGGCGTTTTTTGGCTCTGCAGATTTTGTAGTAAAAAACGCAGATAAATCCGCAGGACTAAAGTCCTGCGGTTTATCTGTGGTTTTGCCTGCGGTTTTGTCCTGCGGTTTTACACCTCATAATGGATGAGGTGTGAAACTGCAGCGTTTCTGCACTAAAGAATTGACATGCTGCGGATTGTAAACTGCAGCAAAACTGCGCGGAAAAATCCACAGCATGTGCACTGCGTTTTCCAGTTTACCATTGAAAAGAATGGTACTGTACAACGCACCTAAATCTGCTGCGGACCCGCAGCTGCAGAAGCGCTGCGGATCCGCAGCAGAATCCGCACTGTGTGCACATACCCTCAGGAGGTCAGCAGCTGTAGAAAGGGGGCGATGCTGCAGGCCCTAGGCTCTTATAAAGTGTTGGCACCAGTGAGTGAAGTCCCCTTTCCTGTAGGTTTCCCTGTGGGGGGCTTTGGGAAAATGGTCTCCGGAGGTGGTGAATGCACAGATTGAGATCTCAGAAGACGAGATGTGTCATGTGTTCCAACTGATGCCTAGCCCTCAACAATCAATTTCTGCACTTTTACTGGAAAAATTAATACAGTTATATGGCTTGAGTTTATGGTGTCCAATACCATGAGTTGCATGCACAGATTGAGATCTGGGAAGTCGAGATCTAGTCTCCTGAGATAACAATTTCTAAGTGTAATGTGTTCCAACTCATGCCTAGCCCTCAGCAAACAATCAATTTCTGAACTTATGTTGGAAAAATTGGCTTGAGTTTATGGTGTCCTATGCCATGAGTTATACATATCATATTGTTTGATTTGCAGCCACTGAACCATCAGATTTTCTTCAAGAAGCTCAAGTGCAGTTGATTCCTAATAAGAAATGCAATAGCCGTTCATGGTATAATGGTGCCGTGGGTGTCTACAACCTATGTGCAGGCTATGAAAAAGGAGGCATAGACAGTTGCCAGGTAATCACATGTGATGGAATGTAGTAATTGATATTTTTAAGATCAATATGTAAATAGTCTTGAGATATGTGCATTGATATATTTTTTCTATCCCTATAGGGTGATAGTGGAGGACCACTGATGTGCAAGGAACCTAATGCAAGGATATTTTCAGTGGTAGGAATAACTAGCTGGGGATCAGGATGTGCACAAGCACGAAGCCCCGGGGTTTATTCATCTACCCAATACTTTCTCACCTGGATATTGGAAAAACTTGAATCCACCCCCTCTAGGGAACAAGTGTAAAAAACGGAAAACATATTGACCAACAATAACACCTTAAACTTGTTTTCTTGAAAAATAAATTACATTTCTGCATAAGTATTTTCTTGTATTGTTTAGGGTACTGTAGCAAAAGGCAAGGCTGCCAACATTCCTTGGAGCACGGTGTTGCAAGTCAAGCTCCATATCTTCCATCGAAACAATGTTTCTTTGAAAGACAGAAAGAGTATAGAATAGAGATGGGCAAAACCCAAATAGTAAAGTTCGGTGTCCGTACTGAACACCTACTGTGCGGATGCAAAGGTCGGCCAGGACAGTAGTCATGGCTGAGCTTATCTGGCTTTGCAGGCACTGACCTACCTTTACATAAAAATCATGTTTCACCTTCAACTTACCTGTCTCTCCATTCTCTGCGCCATCAGGGTTCTTCCTTTGCTCTCTAAGGTCACCTTTGGCCGTTTGTGGAATAACAGAGACACAGTCCAGTTGTAACTCAAAACGCAAAACTTTACTCTCATATCTTCGCAGCACATCCAGGTTCAATACAGCATCTTCAGCAGGTTTCACATTACATGTCACTTCAGCTTTCCCTTCACTTTTGTCCATCACACGGCTCGAGATCGGGTCCTCCCTGTCCAGAGTCACTGCCATCGGGTGTTCCCTCAGCCATTTCACCCCAGATCTGAGGGCTAAGACCTGGCACATGGTGAGTGACCAGCCCATCTGTCCTGCCATGTCCACCTTTGCAGCTTTTGCACTTGTAGCTCAATCTTCTGTAACTTCTGTAACTGTGTCTATGCTGTTCCCCCACACACTGGATGTCTGGGCAATTTCTTGAAACTAACGTTACGGGGTCTTACAGTTGCCCGGGCTAATAGCCCACCCGAGTTCTATGGGCGCCCTTCTGGCACTAATCAGGAAGCTCCCTTCCTCTCACTACCATCACCCCTCCTATATTAACTATTTACACTACCATGCAAAACTAGGTGCACTAAAATGCCCCCATCTAGTGGCCTAACACTAATATTACACTTTTCCTATATAACACACATATTACAGTTTATCTACACATATTGAAGACATTATGCAATACCAATAAATATGTACACTTCTTTACATTTTTGTACACTTTACACCGGGACATGCTTAGGGATCCAAGATGGCTACTGTGACCCCCTTACACGGACACCGAACACTGTCTTCACCAGGAAGTCCGTATTACTGTTTGTTCTTGCCCCCCCCCCCCGAACACAGGGTGTTTCATACAGATGACAGAGTGTCAAACACTGCTTCTTTTGAAATGACATTGTAAGTCTGAAGCTGTGATTGGAGGCAAAAAGTTTAAACAGTTTTTCATAGCTTTTTTGTAAGCGTTAATGTGTCATTTCTTACTTGGTTACATATTTACTATGTGGTTTACCTATCATTTTTAAGCCCCTTAGGAAAGCTTATTGTATAGATGTGTAAGGGGCATGCTATATTACAGTTATACCTTTGCCTTTCTCTTTCGCTCCAATGCCGTATATTATCAGTGTATGTATATTTGTTAACACAAAATGGTACTGCTACACGATAAAGTGTATTACCATGTCTATACAATGGTACTACTACACTGTTATGTGTCTTGTTAAATGTATATATGTGTAATGTTATATCGTTGAAATGCTGCTATGTATAGTATATAGGATAAGTGCAGTTATTGGATTAGCCACTAGATGGGGGGCATTAATATAGTTTACAGAGCTTTCAGCTAGTGAATAGTATAGGACAGTGTTAACCATAGGAGGGGCTGCTGTGTGGTAAGCTAGGAACGTTCACTTAAGTAGTCAGAAGGCACAGGCGCCCAAATAGTCCATTGGCTCTAGGCCCAGAACACCACAGCAGCCACATAATGTTAGAAGAAGAGAAGCTTAGAGATAGGCAGAAATTCCCCGCACTTCAGCAGCGGGCTGATCAACACGATCAGACAATTGCTTTGTCTCCATTTAGACAAAACATTCCTCCTACAGCCCCAGAGAAAAAAAAGAGGAAAAAATATATATATAAAAACATTTCTGACACTTTTTTTTTTTTTTAAATTCTTTCCTTCTTTAGAGTACTCTAGAGTCTACAGTTAGGCTGGTGATTCTGTTATGAATAGGTCACTGAGGAGGATAGCAGGCCCAGACTCAGCCACAGAAAACCAGAGAGGTTGGTAACTAAGCGGATTGCAGACCCATGATCCTGTCCACACAACTAGCAGTAGCCGTGAAGCGTACCTACGATGATCCTAGATGCCTCGGCAAAGCCGGAGAGCTAACTAAGCCTAAAGCAAGAAAGGGGAAATCCAAACTGCCCTGGAACAGACCCCAAAGGAATAGATAGCCCCCAAACATATATTGTCGGTGAGACAAGATGAAAACACAAACGCAGGCAGAAAAATAGACTGAGCAAACGATGGGGCCCACACTGACTAGACAGGAGAGGAAAGGAAAGACACTGTCTGCAATCACGCAAAAAACCCTGCAAAAGTCCAACACGTCTGATGCACAAAAAACACTGAAGTCGCACGTCTTCGCCCCCACTATATCAGCACTCTGGTATATTCTGAAAGCAAAGCAAAAAGAGACCAATATAACAGGGGAGAAAACAAACTGGCACAAGCAGTAACATATGGGCGGTGATTCAGCACAGCCCCAGCCGGAGCTGGCTGACCCGCAAAAAGCAGTTCTTTTTGGGCCGGATATAATGTGACGGCCGTCGGCGAATCTGGGCTGCAGTGGGGACAGCACCCCGAGTAACCCCGAGACCCATAACCCCTATACAGGGATCTGGAATTGTAGCAAGGCCCAGGAGGTAGCTGTCTAGATTAGCAGTGGACCAGAGCAGGATGGCCACCAAGGGGTCAAAACTAAAACCCGTAATCAAGGTCAGGATGCAGGAGTCTGAGACCAGGGCGCAGCAGAGGCACGAAATCAGCAGACAGAAGGAGAGTCAAAAGTCCAGGCCAGGGTCAGTAAAACCAGGAGGGCAGCGAGGTACAGAATCAGCAGGCAGAAAGAGAGTCAGGAATCCAAGCAAAGGTCAGCATCAAAAAGTCGGAGGTACAAAAACGGCAGGCAATAGAATGGTCAAGAATCCAGGCTGAGGTCAGAGTATACACTATAGCAATTCACACAGTAACACGCAGGGGAACCAAGAATATATCTGGCGGCTTGCAAGACCAGTCCCCAGGTATTTGAGGGATCAGGTCCTCCCTCACAGGTTCCCGGCCCGATGATGTAACCAGGACTGCCCCCGGACCAGGCCAGTTGGACATGCAGTAAGCCCTACATGACTGACAGAGGGGCGGAGCCTGCGCCTACCAGATGCCTGCGCAGGAGCCCCCTCTCTGCCACCACCCTCACCCTGGAGCGAACCACGGCGCCTCCCAGTGGCTGAGGCATGAACAGCCGTCCCTGAGTCCGACGGCGACGTGACGGTCCGGCGCCTCCGAGTGGCCGAGACCGGAACTGCAGGCCCTGAGTCTGGTAGTGACGTGTCAGTCCGATGCCTCCCAGTGGCCGACGCCGGAACAGCAGGCCCTGAGTCTGGCTGCGACGTGACAAATAGTATGCCGATGTCAGACTCCCTCCCTTTGATGTGGGCTCCAGGGGTGAGCCCACATCTTTCCCGGGACATATCAGCTGTTTAGAATAGCTGGCATGGGCCCGCAATAGCCGCGGGTGGAATCGCTATCCACCCGTGGCTATTAACCAGTTAAATGCCACTGTCAAACTCTGACAGCGGCATTTAACAAGCGCTTCCGGCAATCTCGCCGGAAATACGCACACGGGTGACCCGCGTCATGTGATCACATATCACCGGTGTGTTGGCATGGCAAAGGAGATGTTAAGCCGACGCTGCAGACAGATCCTCTGGGACAGATGGTGGGATGCAGCAATGGTGGTATAGCCCTCCACAGGCAGGGCTGTTGTCCCAGGGCAGTGTAGATGTGGGGACACCTTGATGGTGTAGTGTCCGGCGCAGGGAATGCAGCAGTGCTGGCGGACCAAGAAGGAATGGAGGACTCCAGGGCTTGCAGTTGCAAACGCTTTACTCACAGTTCTTGGTAACCACTGGTGCCCGCTTTCATGCCGTGTCCTCCGGGGCAGAGACTCAATCAACCTCCCGGGCAAGTCAGGCTTCTCCTCTCCAACACTCCGCCAACATGTACCTGTCCTGAACGACTCCTCTATTGCGCCTTTAGTGTGAAGATCTCCAGTACCATGGTTACTCTGAAGTTCCTCCTGTCAGATGTTCCTAACAACTCTACTTGTATGACAGACAGCTGTAGCCTGATCAGGGACTTCCTGGATCCCGGCTCTCTATCCATGTTGCTGTTGTGTCCCAAGCCTTGGATGGGAGAAGTGAATTTACAGCCAACTATTCCACCGGTGTCTGCTGCAGAACCATAAATGTCCATACAACCTCAGGGACCGGGCCCCGGACTTGCGCTGAGAACCTATAGGCAGGGTTCCTCTTCCAACCCACAACTCCTCTGTGTTCTCCTACTCCTTCGTTCCGCGCTGTTCCTTCTCTCTCTTATGGAAACTTAGGTTGTAGTTCTACGTCTCTTTCCTTCTGTTCCTTTCCTAGGGAGCTCATTCAACTAAGACCAGTCCTCAGCCTCGCCTGACTGACTGCCTTCCTCCGCCTTGAGCTCCCCTCAGGCTGACCTCTTGTCAGCCTGCTCTCTGACTCAGAAAAATGAGGATGAATGAACTCATGGAGATCAACATCCAACACTGCGGAGACACCATCACATGTTTCTCAATGCAGTGGTTCTAGGGCAATGCCCCCAACCTTATGGGAAATATGTAAATATATGCAAAACACAAGCCGCGGAGACACCATCACATGTTTCTCAACGCAAGCAATGACTAGCCAGGTCTTTCCCCGGGAGGGAACAACCACGGGAAGGGCAGTCTCCAATGAAGGAAACCACCTATGCCAAAACATGGTATCCATCCACAGACAGCTGTTTTTTTTTTTTTATTTTTTAAAACCATTCAGGTTAGTTATAAACAACTCAATATAAGCTCATCAACTTAAACGTCGTTGTTTCAACTCTCATCATCATGGTTCATATTTATTTTAGTATAACAAACCAAGAGTATACACAAAAGACATCCTGAACATCAATAAACATCACTAAAATTCACTGATATTTGATCAGGTGCTGCCATTTTTTAAATTTCCAGACACCCTCTGCATCAGAACCACCACCGCCTTCGCTGTCTAATTTATAAATCAAGTATAATCTAGAAAGGATCAGCCCGACACACTTATTCACAGATACATGCTTCTCTTTGAAAATTCCTAAATTCCTCACATCCCACAAACTCTGCATCACACAAGTCATAATTAACCATAGGATTCTATTTTTCACACGACCAGATGCACCAATTCCAAAAATCGCAACATGCCAGTCAATAAAACTCACACCTGCTACCTCCTCACACAACCCACCTACACACTTCCACACACTGCACGCGTAATCACAGTCCCACATAGTATGCCACACAGTCTCACATCCACCACATCCTTCCCTCGGGCACACATCAGTTCTGGTCAGACCTCGTCTCTTCTGAACCTGTCACACAGGCAAAATATTGTGCAAGGACATCCATACAATATCCCTTTGTCTATTAGACATCCCGTGCGTTTCCAAACTCTTCCATGCAACCGAAACTTCATTCCCTCTCAACCCCACAATATTACATTCCACATCATTCTTACGTATTATTTTCATCACATTCTTAGCCATTCTAAAATCATTCATCGGCACACTCAGCAAATCATGCTTCCTCACAAACTTCTCAATCACCTCATACCAGACCAGACACTGGAAAGCAACAGGCACTCTCGCATCCCTCTTTCTCCAACATAAGCGATATAACATCCAACCAGCAGAATAACTTGCCATATACGCTCCCTTATTTCCTTTATTCAGCAAAATAACAGTTTTGATATACTGAAGCCCCAGAAAAATCTCAATGTTTGGAAAGGCCATGCCACCACGGTGACACGCCTTGAAAAGACTCTTTCTCTTAAGTTTCTCTATTTTACTGCTCCAGAAAAAAGTAAAAACTAACTTTTCCACTCTTTTTATTTTCCTACATGATGGTGGAAAAACTGTTGCAATAAAAAGCAAGATCGGAAGAATCACCGCTTTTATGACCAAAATCTTACCACTCAAGGTCAAGTCTCTCAGTCGCCAAAAATTTAACTTACGCTCTATGCGCAATCCACACTCCTCCCAGCTCTCCTTACCTTCCAAGTCCTTATTAAATAATACTCCCAGAACTTTGATAGCACCCTCCTCACACTTTACCCCCTCCATTTTAACCCTGTCATCCCCAAAACATTTAAAACTACATTTATTCCAATTCACTCTAAAGCCAGATGCACCACAGAAAAACTCCAGAAGCAACTTAACCCTACTCATAGACGCAACACTTTCACTCACAGCCACAACATCATCCATATATCCAAGAACTTTCACATGCTTCCCACCACTCCCAGGTACCAGGAAACCTCGCATCATTTTATCACATCTCACCAAGCACACCAAAGGTTCAATCACACATACAAACAAGACAGGGGACATGGGACACCCCTGCCTTACACCAGACTTAATATTCACTTTCTCACTCAACCACCCATTAACAAGAAACTCACTTAACACACAAGCATACAAAGACATTATCCCATTCACAAATTTTTGAGGAAATCCCATTCTATCCAGAACTTTAAACAAAAACACATGCGAGACCCTATCAAACGCTTTCTCAAAATCAATTGACAGAACCATACACTTCCGTTTCCTTCCCAAGCAGTCTCCAATCAAATCCCTTAACAACAATAAGTTATCACTCATACTTCTTCCAGGCACAGCACACACTTGATCCTCATCCACAACACTACCAATCACCTCACGCATACGATTCGCCAACAATTTGCTATAGATTTTGTAATCTGCGTTCAGCAATGTTATAGGTCTCCAATTCTCTAAACACTTTCTCTCACCTTTCTTATGCACAAGCACAACCACCCCCTCTTTCATTGATTCACACAACTTACCACTCTCCCACATATACTTACATATCTCAATCAAATCAGCACCCAGAAAATCCCACGCCTTCACATAGAATTCTACCGGCAATCCGTCTTTACCTGGAGTCTTATTCTTTTTAGCACTCTTCATCACATTTTCTACTTCTTCCATAATTACGTCCTCATTCAAAATATCACATTCTCCACTATCCAACTTGTTCTCCAACCCATTCAGCACTTCTGAAACAAGACCAGAATCAATCCATTTTTTATCATATAACTTGCTATAGAACCTATTCACCTCCTTTATCACATTGTCACCTGACACACAAACCATTCCTATCCAGGATTTTATCCATATCAGCCTTTCTCCTATTAATTTTCTTAAAAAAGAACCTCGTGCACTTTTCATCTTTCTCAAGATGTTCTATTTTGGTGCGATAGATGATTTCTTTCCCTTTTTCATCCATAACACTCTTTAATTCACTCTTTGTCTCAGCCAGCAGATCAGACACATCCATGCCACTTTCTCCGCACTTCCTTAACCAGTCTAAGCGCCTGTTTAAATCATTAAATCTACTCCGATAAATAGAAGCTTTTTTATAGCCCCACTTTTTGAAGAATTTTTTGCAACACACCTTAACCCAGTCCCACTATTCCAGTACACACGCAAAATCCCTCTTACATACTCTCCACTCTTTATACTTTATTTTTAATTCATTCATCACGTCCTCATCTTCTAACAATCTTACATTCAGCTTCCAAACCCCACCCCCATACACACGGTCATCAATCGCACTAAACACAAACACTCATGATCAGAAAAAGGTACAGCATTTTGTTCAAAATTCATACACAACATATTTTTGGAAAACAACATTTTATCTATCCTGGATGCAATACCACCCCTATCAGCATGGTACGTTGGTGGTGATGGGATGCCAAATTTCAGAGCAGCAGCAGCATCTAGAAGGGAAAAATCAGAAATAAGATTGGATAACTTTTTACCAGTTATGTCACAATTCCCTTCTGTGGTGCAATTAAAGTCTCCAACTAAAACTGTAGGCATTTTGCCTGGAAGAAACAAACTTAATTTTTCCAAAAGAGCCAGACGCTCCTTTTTCCTGTCGTGTCCTGATGGACAATACACATTAATAATTCTAGCCCGCCACCCCCTAT
This sequence comes from Dendrobates tinctorius, assembly GCF_039654945.1. NCBI lineage: Eukaryota > Metazoa > Chordata > Amphibia > Anura > Dendrobatidae > Dendrobates > Dendrobates tinctorius. The sequence goes on from NW_027361734.1 coordinate 3,257,376, forward strand.
AGCTAACATGTGCAATTATACATCTACCCACCTCTACCACCGTGTAGCTATCTAAACTAATCTCCCTGTTACCCATTAATATCCCTACACCATCATTCCTATTAACACATGAGCCAGACCATACATGCTGTCCGTAAGGTCAGTCCTTATCGCTTGGAGCGTCCACAATCCCACATTCCTGAAGACAAAAGATGTGAGCATTCATCTGTTTAATATAATCTAGAACGCTTGCCCTCCTGAATTTGGATCTAATTTGCCTGACATTCAGGGACGCAATGCCCCAACCAGCTTGGGGAGCCATAACATGACTGTGTTATTTACATAACGACAAAAACGCCACTTCCTCTTCAGCCGTTTTCGTCTTCCATCTGGAACTGCAACTCCTTGAATCTGTTTACGTCTGCGGGAGTGCCTAAAAAAGCATTGGTGTCAGGAGAGAAGACATTCTGAGGGTAACTACGTTCACTCACCGGACTTAAACCAACTTCACCGGGGTCTGCCCAATCCGTTCTGGGCTTCTTACAGGAATTTCCAGGCTCCTCATCCTCAGAGGACCTCGCAAGAGTGAAGTCACCTTGATCTCCACAACTGGCCAACTCCTCCTCAGTAGCAAATAAGATACACTGGGGGTATTTCCAAGAGTACTCTCCAACTCCCCCTCCCCACAGACATCAGACTGAAGAGGGAGCTCACATTCAACATCAGTAGCTTCCAAAACTGCCACCTCTGGGCTGGGAGACTCCGTTTGGGGCAGGGCCTCCTCATGTGCATCCATGATTTCAAGTTCCTCAATAAGTTCTGGGTCTGAAACCTGTGGAATGTCAACAACAGCAGCAGGGGGGGCAGCTGCCCCACCTGAGACCTCAGCGTAAGACCTAGGACTGATCCTGGCCTTACAGTCCCGATACTTATGGCCCTCCTCACCACAAGCATTTCACATAACAGGATTTATGCAGTCTTTTTCCATATGGCCAGAAGCATTGCAATTCCTGCAAGTTGGTATCTCCTTGCAACTATCCTGGGTATGCCCGAAATTTTTACACCTCCTGCAATACATCGGGGCATCTGGAAAGAACAAAAAACCAGTAACTTTCCCAATTGAAAAATTAAGAGGGGGTAATGGATGCCTCCCGGGCCTTGGGGATCCATCCCAAATCTCACAAAAAATTTGTACTTCCCAGTCCAGAGCCCTTCTCCATTCAGGACCCTGTGGGAGTACTGAACATAAATGCAATGTCTTTTCAAAAATAAAGCAATGTCCTCCAGGGAAATAAAAGGGTTGTGCATGAAAACTACAAGTGGGATATCTCCCTTAGAGTACAGCACAGTAAAGGTAAGACCTTCCAGCAAAGGATTTGCCACTCCATTTTTCAGGGCAGTAAAAAAATTCTGGCAAGCCGCCATAGAAGATAGCACCAGTACATACCTGCCTTCTCTCCTAAACTCCTGCAGGCATATTATATCGGACTTCCAAATCTTCAGGATGTCATAAAACACCATGTTGACCAAATATCCCAGGGAAAAATGCAACTTCTTATCTTCAGCGATGTCAATCCTGAATCCATTTTTGACCCGGCTATCACCGGTCCCAGAGAATTGAAGTCGGACTCCCATCATCCACAACTCCAAGGGTCTCCTCCCCGAAACCTCCTGGCTATCTCCCAAAAGCAGCGACCGGCTTAAACCACCGAAGTGTGGAGTAGGAAACTGGCCAGTAGGAGCAATGCCTAGTAGAAGACTATGAAAAATGAGGATGAATGAACTCATGGAGATCAACATCCAACACTGTGGAGACACCATCACATGTTTCTCAACGCAGTGATTCTAGGGCAATGCCCCCACCCTTATGGGAAATATGTAAATATATGGAAAACACAAGCCGCGGAGACACCATCACATGTTTCTCAACTCTCTGACTCAGACTCCCCGTCTGACTGACCTGTAATTCTAAACTTTCCCACTCTTTTATACCTAACTCCACCCACCTCCCAGCACATCTAGTGTTACGAAGCAAAGACCCACGAAAGGTGCTCTGCTACCCTCTAAGCGTGGCGCCGCAATCTGGTCCATTGCTGAACTATCCTGTGTGTGGGTGCAGGTGTTGGAGTGTGGAAAGGAGTTCCCAACTTACCTAGTTGGTGGGGCACTACACCTTAGGAGAAGGTGCAGTACGTCTGTGGCGACTGAGCCTCAGGGGCGCCACAGAGACATGGCTTTATAAACCAGTGTAAGATTCAGTTAATGATCAAAACCCATCTCTTTCCATTGAACCAAACAAAGATAGCGTTTATGGTCTCGCTGGTGTCCAAACAAGCAATGGCTTGGGAAAATCCCATTTGGGAGCATGGGGGTGTAACTTAGGCCATCTTTGCCATGGTAAGGGTACCTCTGCCCCTTGAACATAAGGTACCCAGATCCTGCCTTACTACGCCAAGTGTAACGGAGGTCAGGGGGGTAGACGTGGCTGACGGTGGCAGTACTGGCACACCCTGGCCCTCCTGTTATGAATGAGTCACCGTAGGAGGCAAAAACAGAAATGCTAGCTAAGTCCAGAAAACCAGAGAGGTTGGCAGCTATCGGATTGCAGACCCCTGATCCTATCCACAACAACTAACAGTAGCCGTGGGGGGTTCCTACGATGCCCTAGACCCCTCGATCACAGCCGGAGTATTAAATAGGCCTAAAGAAAGAAAGGGGAAATCTAAACTGCCCCAGAGCAGACCCCAAAGCAATAGGCAGCCCCCCACATATAATGATGGTGAAGCAAGATGAAAACACTAACACAGACAGAAAGATAGACTGAGCAAAGACGGGGCCCAAGCTAACTAGATAGGAAAGGACAGGAATGCTGCTGTCTGAAATCCGTGAAAAACCCTATGAAAATAAGAGCCAACAGACTGACAGTGAAAAAGGCCCTGAAGACGCTAGGCTTCAAAAAAGCTATGTCAGTACTCAGGAATATTCTGAAGACAGAGCAACAGGCAAAAGAAGATTCAGCTCACCCCAGCAGGGAATGGCAGAATCCAGAAAAGCAAGGAAAACAAAAACAAAACACAAATACAACAGGCAAAGCAGAAAACTTAGCTTTAGAGGAGCAGGAATCAGACTCGTGTCCTAGAAGTCCACAGAGAAATCACCCGCAGGGCAGAAGGGCGTCGGCAGCCTTATATCCAGTCCGTGACTCCACTCAGCCAGTCCTCCTCATTAGGCTCAGGTGCCTGATAATCAGGCTCATTACCTTCCTTTACCAGAATAGGGAGTTCACCAGACCTCAGTGACGAAGGGGAAAATGAACTCACAACACCCTCCGCCACATTAACACATTATAGTCCACTCACTTGTAAGTCAGGGTCCATTCCACACTGACGGGGCTCCTTTTCTTTTAACACCACACAATGATAGTCAGAGTCCAGGTTCATCTTCAACAAAACAATTTTACTCAGCTCGTCCAGCTTAGTCACAGGAACAGCACAAGATTTTTCGCAGAATATCACCATTCCGTTCCCTGTACTGTTCCTCACTTCTCCAGGAATATCCGCCGGTACTGTAGCTACCTGACTGGTCAGACTAATCCACTTCAGGAGTTTCCTGCCCACTTCCCTCTCCAAAGGTGAAGCTGAAGAATGGTTCTTCCATTCTTTACTAGGCCGTAGGCTCAGACGTTAAGGGTTGTTCCCACAAAATTAGCTGCTACCATTCTTATGCTGCCTGATATTCCTCCGCCACATGTGACGGTCAGCTCTTAGGCCCAGGACCGCTGGGCTCCTCTACTTGAACGTTCCCCTGGACATGACTGTCCGGTTCTTGCTCCCGGCTCACACTTACTAACTCCAGGAAGCACCCCCAACTACTCTCTCTTAGCCCCTCCAAACCAGACAAAATCTTATTTGTCTAACGAATCCCTATCTTATTCTACTGTGCTCCCCCTACTGGTATAAGTCCTTCACTATCCCTATATCTTTATAACACATAAGCATAAGTACAATGCAATATACAATGTATAAACATTACATATGAAATATACCAGGGATATATGCAAGGAGTGCAGGAAACTAAACTGGCCCCCATACCCCTTACAGGGGTCCAGAGATGGTGACTTAGGGAAGTTCCTGGAGAAGTTTTGAGCGGTGTTCGAGGTTACAGGCTGCACCTCCTCAGTCGCTTGGTCCTTTTTGACTCTAAAACAAGGCGCTCAGTATGTTTTACGCATCCACACCCTGGCTGCGGAGGTGACATGGAATGAAGAAGTCCTGGTGGCAACCTTCTGGCAGGGTCTGTTCGGTTGTGTTAAGGATGAATTGGCAGGCAGAGATTTACCATCTTCCCTCAATGCTGTTATACACCTGACTACAAGGATTGATCTCCATTAGCGAGCTCGGGAACAATCGTTAGAGAACCACCCAACCCAAGCTTTCTCCAAACTTCCGATACCCCTTACTGCTGCAGGCCACACCTCTGATGCAAGTTGAGCAGGCCAAACTTTATGGTCTTTTAGCAGCAGCCCATCTAGACTCCAGTTCCCCTGCCAAATTCATCCGTCAGGACATGGTTCTTCAACTTCCTACACAAAAACTAGATAATCCCCTGGCTATTGTCTCCATTGATGGACAACACCTGACAGAACCTATCCAATATATCACGCTGCCAGTCATGTTGCAGATTGGAGTCCTGCATTCCAAACGAATGTCTTACTATGTTCTATCTACATCTGTAAACTCTGTTCTTCTGGGCCTTCCATGGTTGCATTTACACTCACCTTTGTCTGGTCCACCGGCCAGGTGTTATAGTTGGGACCGTTTTGTGCTACCAACAGCATTGCCAAGGTCTTGCCCAAGTCTCCGCCTTCCATGCCTTCAAACCTTAATTTTCTGCCCACCTATTTTCATGCCTTTGCAGATGTCTTTTGTGAAAAGAAGGCAGAGGACTTGACACCCCTTAGACCTTACGAGTGTCCCATAAAACTTCAGTCTGTTATCTCTCCACCCTGGGGCTGGGTGTATCCCCTATTCCTGCCAGAGACTCGTGTCATGTTGGAATACATCCAAGAAAACATAGCCAAGGAATTCATCCATAAGTTTTCTCCTGCCGATTTCAGCTTCTTCTTCGTGACAAATAAAGTCCCTGTTATTGACCCTCATGGGCCTTAACATAATTACTACTAAGAACAAGTATTCCCTCCTTTTGATTTCAGAACTATTTGACAGAATCTGTGGGGCAAAGGTTTTTACAAAATTTTGTCTAAGAGGGGCTTATAACTTGATCCAGATCCGTGGGGTGATGAATGGAAGATGGCCTTTAACACCTATGATGATCACTACGAGTATCTTATCATGTCCTTTGGTCTGTGCAATGCACCTGCCGTGTTTCAGAAATTCATTAATGACATCTTCCTGGACCTGCTCTTTGTTTCCTTATGTTCTCATATGATCTATCTACCCATGTCGGGGTAGCTATTTAGGGAGGGCTAAATTAACCCTTCACGGTTGAGACAGTGATGTCCAAATTATTGCAGTGTTGCTAGCAACTCAAATGACCACACGGAGATGGGGGTCTCTGTACAGGAGGATCGAGGCAGATCACTAAGCCCCTTTATTTTAGTCACATCTTTTATAATCTTTGGCTTAATTATGCAAGGTTCTCAAGTACCAATAGCATCATTTCACTTTATAAGCCAATAATATTGGAAACTACATATATGTCCATATCTAAATGGAAAGTAGTATAATGGCATAGTCTTCAGAGTTTTACACTCCCGCCTCCCTTATCTTGCACCTGATGAGAACAGTCTGGTTTCATGACAGTTTGAACTTTTACCTAATTACAAAATTTATCTTACAGCAAAAAAAACGGAGAAATGAAACCTTCAGAGAATGGACAAAACGAAACTTCAGCTCTGATTTTAGTATTAACCCTTCACACCCATAGAAGACACATCCATCAGGTTCTTCAGCGTCTACAGGAGAACAATTTGTTTTCCAAATTGTCCAATTGTGTCTTAGAAAAATCCTCCTTACAGTTCCTCGGCTATATTGCTTCCAGCCAGAGTATTAAAATGGATACTGAGAAGGTTTCTGCTGTTCTCTCCTGGCCTCATGCTGAAGGCTTGCATGCCATCCAGCGGTTCACAGATTTCACCAGCCACTACAGCCAAATTATTCCACACTTCTCGCCCCTCATGGCACCCATCTCCACCTTAAAAGCAGGTGGTGGATGCCAAGCTCTGGTCTGAATAATCGTGTCAGCCTCCCAGCACTTGAAAGAGGCCTTCGTGAGAGCTCTGCAGCACCCTAATCCTAGCAAGCAGTTTCTCCTAGAAGTGGATGCCTCCTCTCTCGGTGGTGGGGCAGTCCTTCAAAGGACTTCTTCGGGAAGTCTGTCACTTGTTGTTTTTTCTGTGAGCTGTTTTAACCAGCAAAGCAAAACTGTACTGTTGGGGATCATGAACTACTGGTCATTAAGATGGTGGTTGAAGAATGGTGACATGTTCTGGAAGGTTCCAGCTCTCCTGTAATTATATACACAGACCATAAGAATTTAACCTTTCTGCACTCGACCCAACGGTAAATCCTTGTCGAGCCAGGTGGGCACTCTTTTAATTAGGATACTCCAGGACCTTGAAATGCTTCTTACTGAGCCAGTTATTAGTTGCATTGGCTATGTTTTTCAGGCAACTAAGTGCCATCTACATAACGTCCCCAAAATTTGATTTGGGCATCCCAGGTGACATCCTCATCCTTAAACACCACTGTATCCTCCAACAAAGGCAGGTGCAAATTGGAATATGTGGGGGCATATGGACTCTCCATATCAGTGCCCCTGAGCTGGTGGTAGAAGTTCCCATTGAAGGTAAAGATGTTGTAATTCAAATTAAGGAGGTTTCTCCGTTGGTCTAGCCGAAAAAGGAAGGGGTATAAGGGGGATGTACTGTCATGCCGGTGACTCGCAAGGTTTGTAAGCACCATCCTACTCACTGTATGTACCCTCTGCTCCTTCCAGTGTCAGACCATCTCACTGCATCACTCGTGCAACACTTCAATCACTGCTATGTCCTCCTGTTGCTGGAGAGTCTCTACACGGCTATAGGGAGGTGTAGAATTTTGCTTCCGTGGCCTATAACCTCCCTTCAGGCTTTGCCTGAGCTGCAGTTTGTTACTAGTTCCCTGTCAAGGTATATTATTGTTTTGTCTCTCCTGTTACCTATCCAGCTTGTTTTCTGGATTTGATGAATCTCTCCACTCCTGAATCCAGCTTTGTATTCTGTACCTGTGCTGCCTGCCTCATCTTCAGAATGTCTGACTACATCTCTCTCTTTGCCCTCTGTGCTACAGGGACTGCCCTGGAAGTGGTACTTGGTGACTACCCTAATGGCCCAAGCCTATCCTCACCATCAGAGGCTCTAATGAAGATCAGGTAATCATTTAGTTACACCCTCCAGTGTAAGCCTGGCCAGTGATCATATCCACCAGACCTCACACAGAAACAGTTTTCTGGCTTAACCCCTTTACTCCCAAGGGTGGTTTGCATGTTAATGCCTGGGCCAATTTTTACAATTCTGATCATTGTCCCTTTATGAGGTAATAACTCTGGAACGCTTCCATGGTTCCTGGTGATTCTGACATTTTTTTCTCGTGACATATTGTACTTCATGTTAGTGGTAAAATTTCATTCATATAAATTTCACAATTTTCCAACTTTTAATTTTTATGCCCTTAAATCACAGAGATATGGCACACAAAAAACTTAATAAGTAACATTTCCCACATGTTTACTTTACATCAGCACAATTTTGGAACCCAAATTTTTTTTTGTTAGGAAGTTATAAGGGTTAAAAGTTGACCAGTGATTTCTCATTTTTGCAACACCATTTTATTTTTAGGGACCACATCACATTTGAAGTCACTTTGAGGGGTCTATATGATAGAAAATACCCAAAAGTGACACCATTCTAAAAACTGCACCCCTCAAGGTGCTCAAAATCACATTCAAGAAGTTTATTAACCCTTCAGGTGCTTCACAGGAATTTTTTGAATGTTTAAAAAAAATGAACATTTAACTTTTTTCACAAAAAAAATTACTTCAGGTCCAATTTTTTTTATTTTACCAAGGGTAACAGGAGAAGTTGGACTGGAAAAGTTATTGTGCAATATATCCTGAGTATGCTGATACCTGATATGTAGGAGGGGTCCACTGTTTCAGTTCATGGCAGAGCTCGGAAGGGAACGAACGCCGTTTGACTTTTTCAATGCAAAATTGGCTGGAATTGAGATCGGACACCATGTCACGTTTGGAGAGTCCCTGATGTGCCTAAACAGTGGAAACTCCCCACAAGTGACCCCATTTGGAAACTAGACTCCCAAGGAACTTATCTAGGTGTGTGGTGAGAACTTTAAACCTACAAGGGCTTCACAGAAGTTTATAACGTACAGCCGTGCAATTAAAAAATATTTTTTCCACAAAAATGATCTTTTCTCCCCCAATTTTTATTTTCCCAAGGGAAACAGGACACCAAAAGTTATTGTGCAATGTGTCGTGAGTACGCTGATACCCCATATGTGGGGGTAAACCACTATTTGGGCGCATGGCAGAGCTCGGAATGGAAGCAGCGTCATATGACTTTTTTGGCTGCAGTTGAGATCAGATGCCATGCTGTGTTTGGAGAGCCCCTGATGTGCCCAAACAGTGGAAACCCCCCAATTCTTACTCCAACCCTAACCCCAACACACCCCTAACCCTAATCTCAGCCCTAGACCTGGCACTTACCCTAGCCCTAACCCTAAACCTAATGGGACAATGAAAATAAATACATTTTTTTTTATTTTATTATTTTTCCCTATCTAAGGGGGTGATAAAGAGGGGTTTGATATACTATTTATGGTGGATTTTTATATTTGGCAGCTGTCATACGATAAAGGATGCTTTTTATTGTAAAAATAGTTTTTGCATCACCACATTTTGAGAGCTATAATTTTTCCGTATTTTGACCCACAGAGTCATGTGAGGTCTTATTTTTTGCGGGACGAGTTGACGTTTTTATTGGTACCATTTTCGGGGCACATGACATTTTTTGATCGCTTTTTATTCTGATTTTTGGGACGCAGAATGAACAAAAACCATAATTTCAAGAATTTCTTTTGGAGGGTGCATTTACACCGTTCCACATGCGGTAAAATTTATAAGGCGGATTTATTTTTTGGATCAGTACGATTACAGTGATACCTCATTTATGTCTTTTTTTATGTTTTGGTGCTTTTATGCAATAAAAACTATTTTATATAAAAAATAATTATTTTTGCATCGGTTTTTTCTGCGTGCTATAACTTTTTTATTTTTTCACTGATGATGCTGTATGGTGGCTTGTTTTTTGCGGGAAAAGATGACATTTTCAGCGGTACCATGGTTATTTATATCCGTCTTTTTTATTGCTCGTTATTGCACGGTATGATAATAAAGCATTATTTTTTGCTTTGTTTTTTATTTTTATTTTTTAAGGGGTTCGCTAAAGGGGTTAACTAATGGGACAGTTTTATAGGGCGGGTCCATAGACCACGTGAGCGCCGCTGATCGCTATGACATACTATCCCGTCCATGGGCATAGGGACCCGGGTCCCATGGACGGGATAGTACGTCAGATGTCAGTAAGGGGTTAAAGCACCATTTTTTTATTACAGCAATGGAGCGGTGCTAATTATTTAAGTTCACTACGAAGGTCTTATACTTACCAGCCACCATCTTCATCTTTTATAAGTTCAACTCTGGTCGGTGTCCAACAGTTTGTGACCTACTGGAGTGCTCGAGTGTTTGCTTGAGCAATCCAGAAGACACAACTCAATGTACTGTGTTTACGGTAAGTATTCAGACCCCTTTAAATTTTTCACTCTTTGTTTCATTACAGCCATTTGGTAAATTCAAAAAAAATCATTTTTTTCTCATTAATGTACACTCTGCACCCCATCTAGACTGAAAACAGAAATGTAGAAAATTTTGCAAATTTACTAAAAAAGAAAAACTGAAATATCACATGGTCATAAGTATTCAGACCCTTTGCTCAGATACTCATATTTAAGTCACATGCTGTCCATTTCTTTGTGATCCTCCTTGAGATGGTTCTACTCCTTCATTGGAGTCCATCTGTGTTTAATTAAACTGATAGGAAATGATTTTTAAAGGCACACACCTGTCTATATAAGAGCTCACAGCTTAGATTAGTAGCACCACTGCTGCTGTGAAATAAAGAAAAAAGCTGGAGAGGTGGTTTAAGGTGTGAAAGCATTTAAATGGACACTTGTTAACCTCTGATTTACCCAGCAGCATCCCGGTTTGTGTTTACTAAATGGTAACACCCTTTATACACAGCAGCAGTGCTCCAGGCAGCCATCTTAGGCTGGTTTCACATTTGCGTATCTGTGCGCAGCGTTTGGTCTGCATAGATCCGCATGCGTCATGCATACATAACTTTAACGTGGTGTATGCAGGGACATGCGTTTGCATGTGTTTGCTTGCAGATGCGTACGCATGCACCGTTTCGCGGTGTGCGGCGATGTGCTTCGAACGCAACATGTTGCATTTTTTAAGGCGTCAAATATTCGCAGCCATATGCATGTGGATGAGTGCAGATGAAGTGTGTCAAAACATCACATTAAAAGAAGGAAGAAAAATTCCAGCGCGAGAAATGGAAAATTAAAAATCCATTTTATTGTGCCAATGCATATTAAAATTCCAGCAGGTACAGCATACTAGTCGGATGACTGCAGAACAACGCGTTTTGACGCCTCAGGTCTTAATCATGTTCTGTCCTCAAGTGGAGACCAGAATTCCTCCCAGAGTGGACAGGAGACTGATGAAGTGAGGACATTTGCTATACTTATAGGTATATATTGACTGTCAATATGACACATGTGGTAAAATGATGTATTTTCTTTACAGAACAGTTTAAGAGCGGAACAGCAGGAGCAGTTGACATGGGCCCAAGTTCCTTAGGTGGAAAGATGGCGTGTAAGTATTCTTGAATGTTTTTGGTTTTAGTGCTTTATCTTTAGAAGTATATGACTAATGTGTTTCTTTGATTTCTAGGTTCCACAACGTGAGGAAGCCACCATTGACAATGACTTCTTGATTATGCTGGTGCAGGAGCGAGTCGCGTTGTGGGACACCCGTGATCAGCAGCACTCGGACACCGTGGTGATTAGACAACTCTGGGACGAAGTGGCCAGATCGCTGATGGATGATTGGGACCATGCAAGGCCACAAGACAGAAAGGATTTTCGTAAGTATTGCAATGTAGTCTGACGCGGCAGTGAACCTGTAAAAGGTGCATTGTTTTACAATTTACTTTTTTTCCTCCTTCACAGTGAAGAGAGTAAAAGTTCTTTGGCGTTCGATGAAGGATTGCTTCAATAAGGACATGAGAGAGGAGAACCTAGTTCAAAGTGGTGCTGCTCCAAAGATTGCAAAATACAAGTACCATCGTAATCTCTCCTTCCTGAGGCCTGTGGTTGCTCTTTGAATGTAAGTATTTTTGTGTTGTATTCCATGGTATAACATCTGAATTTTTCTATTCCACAGGATAGGTTGGCGCTTTTAACATTTTTATTTTTTAATAGTAATGTTTTTCATTTCTTTTCCACACAGAACTTGGAGCAGCACCACCGAACCTGCATCGTCCTATTTGGAGCAGCCCTTCATCGACCAGCCACAGAACAATCCCAGTCATCCACCAGCGATGCAGACTGGGGAACAGGCAGCCAGTCCAACAGATTTTCCCCTCTCCCAGTCCTCTACCATGGGTTTTCTTCTGTCTTCTCGCCAGCGGCAGAGGCCCTGGGACAGGCCAGTCATGCCCGAGTTTCTTCACTTGGGCTCGGTCTTCCAGAATGGGCAGAAGGCGATTGTAGATAGACTGGAAAGTGGGTTCACCCATGCGAACACACTTTTCCAGGAAGTCAACCGATGCCTTGACCGCCTGGAAGCTGACCTTCAGAGACCGGCACTACATTTTTTTCTGCTATAGAGCAGGGCATGTCGGAAAACATTATGCCTGAACTCCAGCTGAATGTGATGCAGGCCTGCCAGCCTGCTTATAGCCAGGCAATGCAGCAGTCCCGGTACTACCAGCATCCACACATGGCATTTTCAGCACAGCAACAAGGGCAGTGGCAGAAGACGGCGACCTATCCTCCACCACCACCTCTGGAAACCAGTGCTATTCCACCACTACCCAGCTACACCACGATGACGAGTCCAGCAGCATGCCAGTCTGAAGCCAACACGATGCCCATTACAGCAGCACGCCAGTGTGCAGCGACCACAATGCCCGAGTCCTGCAGCACACCAGTCTGAAGCCACCACCATGCCGAGTCTTGCAGCATGCCAGCCTCATGCCACCAGGCTGAGTCCTGACGCACGCTAGCCTCATGCCTCTAATGTGTCTCTCCATTCCCACGATTCCAATCCTAATGTGTCTACACCCATCCATGACCTCCCAGACCCCATGCATTTTATAGGCCCTTTCCTGGAACCCCTTCATCATCCAATCATGGTAGCCACTCATCCCTTCTCCACACCCCCCACGTCCACAATATATCACCCTCCGACATATCCCAGAGCTAATTAATCATTTTATTGTTAAATAAAAATTTGCTTTTGTTTGCACAATCACTGTGTTTTCTTTGTCTCTTTATGCGCCAGAAACACACACGTGTGTATTGTATTGTTGAGGTAACTTGTAACTTGTGTTTCACTAGAGGTGTTTTATTATTAATGTAATAATAATAACATTAGAGGTACATAACATTACAAGTACATAACATTACAGATACATTTTAGCGGCTTAAAACATTTCGTCTTGCCATGCCACACGTCCAATATCTGAAACAAAGTAGGCAACAAATTTATCCCTCATTTGGGCAACGTCCACTGTAGTCCTCAGAGGGTGATCTTGGTAATCTTGCAATGTGGTAGCAACAGGTTCATCAAGTTCTAAGTTGGGTTGCTCTTTTGCCACGGTGTAATTTTACATAACTCACGCTTTCACAACCTCATCAATTTTCTCAATTTTTAGATTTATGGGTGTTCCCAAAATGGCCCTGAGCTGTTTCTAATGAGCATGCCGTTTGTCAAATGCTTTTAATGGAAGAAAAAAGTTCAACAATTTTATGGGAGCTGGAGCGCTTTTTGTCTTTTCTCCATGTTGTACACGCTTGTCCTGGCGGAGCTCCATGCACCCATGGCAAACCGGTGAGCTGGTTACTTTTCTTTCTCTGGACACTCCAATGCGGAATTGAAAATGTAGAGATGATAAGGTCTCTCCGGTAGCCAGGAATCTGCGGAACAGAAAATGGGATAAAATCAGTATATGGCTTTTATAACAATAATATTAATGACAGGTGTTTCTTTTTCAAAATTATGCACCTTAGGGTCACCAAGAGACATTCCTCAGCAGGAATTGCTCGACGTAGTTGTGTGCCCTGCCTAGTGATGGATCCTCGGATACGTAGCAGCAAGTCATCGAAGCTCTGTTCCAACATCCTCGTGTAGTTGAAAATTTTTTGAGGGTTTGCACGCAGCTCGGTGTAACGAGTGGTGGGCTCCACGGCTCTCTTGGACTTCAACGATTGGGTGTTGCCAGTAGCGACGATGACGTCTTCTCCATCTTTGTCTTCTTCTTTCTTCTTCACAAGCCACAGCAAAGGCAACAGCCAATTAATCATGAAGCTCTCAATGTTAAGATCCATCTTGCAGCTGAATACAGGAGTTCATCTGTACAAGGGATTATATACAGAATTTCCATGAGGTATGCCCATTGGACGTGGCTTGTGTCAAGAAAATTCTCCTGGAAAAGCATTGTCCTATCGTACGCATGCGCATAAATAACGCAAGCATGAAAGCGCAGTGTTTTTGTGGCGTCATGCGTAAGATGATGCGGATTAAAAAACGATGATACGCTGCGCACATATACGTAAATGTGAACTTAGCCTTTATCTGTCCACCCCTCATCCCAGCCCTGGTAAAACAAAACTGCAGTATCAGACCACATAAAGGATTGTTAACTAATACCCATGGAGACTCTTTCATTTAAATATTCATGTAATTTTTTATCTTTGCAAATAAATTACATTAATAGGAAAGACTATTTTTTATGGCATGAATTAAAATAAATTTTTATTGTGAAATCACAATTTAATGGACACTTTTGCCTCCAGAATGAAAACCACAAAGGAGTACAAATTCTGGCACTTCACTTGTACAATATTTAATTCCCCTGAATCCCTAATCATTTTCTTATTAAGGATACCATTGCTTTTGGGCACACCCATCTAGGTCAATTAAGATAAATCTGTTTAACGTAAAAAAAGATTAAGGTGAAAGATTTTCTTTCATTACTTTGTTTTTGCCAAAACACAATGGGTTGCTCTTTCTATTGCTTCATGTTTCTGTCCTGAGGATTTAATTACAAAGTGCCTTCAGCCAATATCCATCACATCATCTCTGCTGCACAATCTGATCTGGGTCACTTGTTCTTCTCCTCATCTCTTTCTTAATACTGTAACTTTTTTAACAAGTGTTTCCTTGGACAATGAATACAGGCTCAAATGTGTGGGTCAATTATGTTCTTCACTGACTCTGGTAATTACTTGAATTGAGTCAATATAGTTTGGGATCAACAAATCATCTTAAAATTATTTGGGTCATTTACTTTCTGCCCTTGTTTTTCTGTTATGGCCTTGGTATTTTGGTTAGATGGTGCTACAGCAATATCAATAATAACACTTTCAAACAGATGGATTTCTACAAAGTAAGAAACAAATTGAACAATCTAATTGAAGAACATGCAGGCAATGAATATAGTTGGTAAAATAACATCGCTATATGTTATACCATTCTGATATAATTTGTCACCTATGGTGATTTTACATTTCTCCCACATAAAGTCTGTCTAAAAATATAACTAAAATGTTTGGAGCAATGCAGGAGGGTAGTCAGTTAAAAATATTGACACAATAAAATCTCTTTTTAAGATTTTAGCTGCTGAGTGAGCCAAGAACCAGCCAAGGTAAAGCAGACAGCTGTGGGCTTATATTATCAGGCTGGGAAGGGCCATGGATATTGGGCCCTTCTCAGCCTAAAAATACAAACACTTTGGACTGCCTCATTAGGCGGCACGACTGCACCCCCCTGCTGGCTGAGGCCTGTTTATACCACAAGAAATACTTGTAGATTTTCTGTAGAAAATATTATTCTTGACTAGCAGAAGAAAGTCAGTATACAGACATGTCTGTATTTAAAGTTGATGTTGTCACAGAATTAACATTTGTTTTCTGGATTGGGTGAGATTGTAACTATTTACTATTGACACTGGTATTAGCATTGCACTTATTGCATAGGATCTATATTATGCTTTGTGGAGGGATTCATTCTTTCTGGTAGGTATTAGGTATTAGGCTTTAGGTAGCGTTCACAAAAAGGAAAGCAGTTTTGGTCCAATCATGTGCAGTTTTTATTCCTTTCCACAGGTTGCACAGCACCAAAACAACAAAACTATAAACACAAATCCCTAGCCTTGTCCAGGCACTAACTAAATAGCAAAGACCCTGACTACTTCAGAAACCACTGAGCCAACCCTAGTTCAGTCAAACAAAACTGCTATCATCCATATCACCCACTGATACTTGCAGTTTCTTGCATATGGCGTGGAGCAGACTCTTTTCAAAAAGATTTTGACTTGTTTCTCTCTTAAATACAGTACATCCAGTCTGCTCATCCTCCCCAGCAGACTGACTTAGATGAACACCTAGCCTGTTTATATGCAGAGCTAGTCAGGTGTACTAATCAAAGTTGCAGAGCTACGATTTAACCCTAGCCTACCTGGCATTACTACATTTGATATACCTATTTGTGTCATTTGTCATGTGGTCTGCATAGGTTCTTGGACATTATTGTCGGTATATACCTATTTTTAAACTTTACTATTATAAGTTATATTTTAACAATAGAATCTCTTAATGCTATTTACTGATTTTAATCTGAGAGATTTACATCTGGCACTATGGTTGGGTTATTTATTGCTGTATAATAGTCGGTTTACTGTACAAGGCTGGTGTTTTATCGGTAGGCCTGAATACTGACTGGTGGTTGACAGAGTCCAGGGATATATTTTCAGAAAAAACGTTCACACAAAAAAAAGTATACACCGATGTATAGTGCTGCATTTCGTGAGCTAACTAAAATCTAAACGGAACAAATACAGTAGTATCATGGTGAGAGGTACAGAGTCTCTAAAATTACATTAAAAATGCATTGTACCTCGGGGGCTTCGCATTACTCTTTTCTGCATTATGGCACAGAAGCTCACAGTGAATGTCTAAATGGGAAACGGAGGCAACAAATAGATCCCTTAAATTCATGAAACTCCTTTTGGAGGATGAGAAAAATAATCTATCTCTGCTAAATGAAAAATTAACAGATAGAGCTCACAAAAAATTTCGTTTGAGACACACCGAGAGGAGGAATCGTTACAGTACCCTCTCTTCTATAGAGGCCACTAGACCCTCAGGCTTCCCAGGAAATTTCAGATGGAAGGCCCTGACTAATCAATTGATCTTTACATCTCGACCTCATATGTTAGCCACTATCGACCGAAACCGGAGGAGGCAGGGATGAGGGAGACATTGCTGGATGGACAAACTCCTTTAATAGAGATCTATGGAAAAAGTTAGGGATCCAATGAGACAGAGGAATCTTTAAGCTAAACGCCACAAGGTTGACCACTTCCAGAATTTCATATGGACCAAAAAACTTTGGACCCAATTTTGCTGACGGCACTTTCAGTTTAATGTTTTTAGATGACAACCAAACCTTACCGCCTATCTTGAAGGCAAGACTCACTTAACGTTTTCTATCAGCCTTCCATTTTTGGTGAATCTAAGCGTCCCCTATATTCTTTAGAATCTCCCTCCAGACATGCCCAAGTCTCTGCATGGCAACTTCCAGCCTAAGACATTCTGAACTAATCCTAGAAAATTCTCCTAAATAGGGATGAAAACCATTATTACAAAAAAGGCAAGGTTTCAGTGGACTGATTGACCCAACTGTCAAAAGGTGAACTCAGCGAAAGTTAAGAATGAGGACCAGTCCTTCTATTGAGCCGCCACAAAGCACCTTAAGATTTTTTGCAAAGATTGAGTTGTCATCTCAGTCTGGCCATTGGTTTCAGAATGGTAGGCAGAGGAAAATGACAAATCAATCCCCATCTTACTACAAAAAACTATCCAGAATTTAGAGAGAAATTCCACTCCCCAGTCATTTTGATACAGAAAAGGTATATATCTTTGCACCGTGTTAGCCAGTAGATAGAAAAATAGTTAGAATTGAGAGTCCTCAGTGGTTGATACCTTTTAATGGCTAACTGAAAAGATGGTGTGACATCGGCGGTTATGCCCGCCGATGCCCCTTCTGCTGCAGCGCGCGCTGCAGCGTTTCCTCACCTGCGCGCTCCCGCCCGGTCACGCGCTCGCCGCCTCCCGCGCTCTCTCTCCTGCGGTGGGCGGCGCTGAGGGGCGGGCTTGGGTGACGCACTTCCGGGGGTTGCTGTACTTCAGGCGTCCTCGCTGTTAGGAGGACGCCTGATGATTGTGTAGTTTTTCTGCACCCTCTGGCCTCTACAGTTCTCCTGTAGCTCAACCGCTTTCCGCCTGACTCGCCCTGTCGCCCCCTGCCTCGTGTCTCCCTTCCCTTCCAGTCTGCCTGGGCGCTGCCTTCCATCCCCGGTGCCGTCCTCTGTCTCCAGTCCGCCTTGGTCTTTCCACTTGCCTGTCTCCCGTATTGTTTCTTTCCTGCGCCACTGGTCCCTGCTCGTTTTTCGCACCGTTGCCTCCCCTGTCCTTTTGTCCGTGGAGCCGTCCCTCTTGGTTCCGGCTGTCGCGCCTCCGTCCTCTGTGGTCCTGCCCCAAACGATCCCTGTATAGGGGTCGGTCTTCACCTGGCGTGCTCGGCCCAGGGGCTCCGGATCCGCGATCCAGAGGGTCCACTCTCTAACGTAGTTTTCCCCTAA
This sequence comes from Dendrobates tinctorius, assembly GCF_039654945.1. Lineage (NCBI taxonomy): Eukaryota > Metazoa > Chordata > Amphibia > Anura > Dendrobatidae > Dendrobates > Dendrobates tinctorius. The sequence continues at coordinate 3,275,422 of NW_027361734.1, forward strand.
GTATTACAGTATCATCAGGCCATGGACCCCGCCGGTGCCGCGGCTGCCACTCAAAAGGAACTGCTTTTCCTTAGAGAAAATCAGACCCGTATCATGTCGTTCATGAAGTCCATGGACACCCGGCTCTCCGCTCTTCAAACCGCAGACCCAGCACACGCACCTCTCTTAGTCAGTCTCCAGCAGGAGCTCGCACAACAGCGCAATGCTCAGTCTCACATTTTGGGGTATATGGCGTCCGTGGATGATCGGCTGCTTTCTTTGCAGTCCTCTGCGGCCGCTTCCACCCAAGCCCGGGACACCGTCTCTTTTCCTCCCCCCCGTCTCGGTAAACCGCCCAGGTACTGTGGGGACCCAAAATTGTGTAGGGGATTTTTAAATCAGTGCAGATTGCACTTTGATCTGTCGCCCCAACAGTATCCTACGGACCGTGCTAAAGTGGCCTTTATAATCTCCCATCTAGAGGGGGAGGCGTTGGCTTGGGTGAATCCGTTATGGGAGAGGGATGACCCGGTGGTGACCAACATCCAGTGTTTTTTGGAGACATTCCGTAAGGTTTTTGATGAACCTGGACGCCTTGCTTCCTCTACAGAGGCCCTTTTTAACCTCAGCCAGGGGTCCCTTACGGTAGGGCAATACGCCATCCGTTTTCGGACCTTGTCCTCGGAGCTGGGGTGGAATAACGAAGCCCTGGTTGGTGCGTTTTGGAGAGGCCTTTCTGGTAAAATCAAAGACGAGTTGGCCGGGCGTGACCTTCCCACCACCCTGGAAGATCTCATCTCCCTGGCTACTCGTATTGACCTGCGTTTTCAGGAACGCGCCAGAGAGTCAGCCAGGGAGAGGAGGCCCTTTAGGTTATACCAAGCTCCCATTCCGCGCACCGTTGCTCTCCCTAGTAACACCGCCCCTGAGCCTATGCAAGTAGATCGCATCAAGCTGTCTGAACAACGGCGTAAGGAGAGGATGACCAAGGGACTCTGTCTCTATTGTGGAGGGGCCAATCACTTCATACGCACTTGTCCTGAGAGACCGGGAAACGCATCCGCCTAGGCCAGGTAGGAGAGGGCCCCCTAGGTGATCCGACCCCCCTCTCTTCCACTTACTGTTTCAGCTCTGCTTATTTCAGGTCGGGGGCGTAGCTCTGTGGAGGCGTATGTGGACTCGGGCGCGGCAGGCAACTTCATCCACCAGGAGGAGGTTGACAGACTCCAGATTCCCGTGGTCGTCCTAAGTAACCCTCGAGCAATCACCTCCGTTGATGGCAAACCTCTTCCTGGGCTCATCACCACGGTAACCACTGAAGTAAACCTGCAAATTGGCGCACTTCATTCTGAGAAGATTGCCTTTTATGTCCTGCCTCAGTTATCCCACGCCATTCTCTTGGGGCTACCTTGGCTTAGGCGGCATGAGCCAGTTATCGACTGGCGCTCCGGAGAGATCCTGCGCTGGGGGCACGCCTGCCATGTAAGCTGTTTACGTACCCTGGTCCGTTCCCATCCTCAGCTCAAGCCTACAGACCTCCCTGGTCTTCCTGTGCCATACCACGCCTATGCTGATGTTTTCTGCAAGAAAGAGGCGGATTCCCTGCCTCCGCACCGGCCTTATGACTGCCCCATCGACCTGATTCCTGGAGCGGTTCCTCCCAGAGGTAGAACATACCCTCTCTCTCCAGCCGAGACCGCTGCCATGACGGAATATATCCACGAAAATCTGTCCAAGGGGTTTATCCGAAAGTCCTCCTCTCCCGCAGGCGCGGGTTTTTTCTTCGTCCGGAAGAAAGATGGATCACTGCGGCCTTGCATTGATTACCGGGGTCTGAACAAAATCACCATCAAAAATCGTTACCCCCTTCCGTTGATTCCGGAGCTTTTTGACCGGCTGAGAGGAGCCCGGATCTTCACGAAGTTAGACCTGCGGGGAGCCTACAATTTGGTCCGAATCCGTGCTGGGGACGAGTGGAAGACAGCCTTCAATACCCGTGACGGGCATTATGAATACCTAGTCATGCCATTCGGCCTTTGCAATGCCCCCGCTGTGTTCCAAGAATTTATCAATGAGGTATTCCGGGATCTACTCTATTCTTGTGTTGTCATCTACCTGGACGACATTCTCGTTTTATCCCCCGATCTGCCCTCTCATCGCAAAAGTGTACGCTTGGTCTTGCACCGCCTTCGAGAGAACCAACTCTACGCCAAGATCGAGAAATGCCTTTTTGAGCAGTCGTCACTACCCTTCTTGGGATATGTCGTCACCGACTCCGGTCTAAGGATGGATCCCGAAAAACTCGGTGCTGTACTCAAGTGGCTCCGTCCAGTGGGGATTAAGGCCATCCAGCGGTTTCTTGTGCCTCACTTTTCTACGGTTACCAAACCCATCACGGACCTGACCCGTAAGGGAACGAAGCCCAACAGCTGGTCCCCTGAAGCGGAAAACGCTTTCCAAACTCTGAAACGTTCTTTTGCGTCAGCACCCATTTTGCATCGGCCTGTGACCAGCAGACCCTTTGTCCTGGAAGTGGATGCCTCCTCCACTGGAGCGGGGGCGGTCCTGTCCCAGCAGGCTTCGTCCGGACGGCTGGTTCCTTGCGGCTTCTTTTCTAAAGTCTTTTCACCGGCGGAGTGCAACTACTCCATTGGAGACCGAGAATTACTGGCCATTAAGATGGCCTTGGCTGAATGGCGGTATTTACTCGAAGGGGCTGTACATCCCTTTACCATCCTCACAGACCACAAGAACCTGGCCTATCTGCAGTCTGCCCAAAGGCTCAATGCCCGGCAAGCCAGGTGGGCCCTGTATTTCTCCCGCTTTGACTTCCAACTTCACTTCCGACCGGGTAATAGGAACATCAAGGCCGATGCCCTTTCCAGGTCGTTGCAGTCTTCAGAGAGGGATGAAGTCCCATCCTATATCATCGAGCCTACTAGGATGATCACCGTGGCTCCTGTGAATTTTGCTATCCCTCCGCCCGGTAAGACCTTCGTCCCTCCAAGCAGACGTATAGAGGTGTTGGGCTGGGGACATTCCTCCAAAATTGCTGGACACGTTGGGACAAAGAAGACTCTCTTACTGCTTTCCCGGTATTACTGGTGGCCCACGCTTCGCCAGGATGTGATGGACTACGTGGCCTCTTGCACAATCTGTGCCCAGAATAAGGTGGCTAGGACTTTGCCCGCCGGTCTTCTTCACCCGTTGCCAGTTCCTGAGGCCCCCTGGCAGCAGATCGCCATGGACTTTGTGACTGACTTACCCCGCTCAGCCGGATGTACCACCATCTTAGTCGTGGCAGATCGTTTTTCCAAAATGGCCCATTTCATTCCCTTACCGGGACTACCGTCCGCCCCGAAGTTAGCTGAGATCTTCATCCACCAGGTCTTCAGGCTGCATGGTCTTCCTCAGCGGATTCTGTCGGATCGGGGGGTCCAGTTCACCTCCCGCTTCTGGAGGGCACTCTGCCGGCTTATGGGTACATCTCTCGACTTCTCCTCCGCATATCATCCTCAGACCAACGGGCAAGTGGAGCGAATTAATCAGGGGTTAACCACCTTCCTACGTCACTTCACCAACGCTCATCAGGACGACTGGGTTGCGCTCTTACCTTGGGCTGAATTCTCGCACAATAATCATCCCAGTGAATCTACCACCAGGTCACCTTTTTTTGTGGTAACCGGTCAAAACCCAGGTATTCCGTTGCCTTTCTCCACCTCTACAGGGGTACCCGCAGCCGATTCTCTTGCTAAAGAATTCTCGCAGATTTGAAGAGAGACCAGGGATGCGCTCAAAAGTGCCAACGACCGAATCAAGAAACATGCAGACAAGAGACGGAAGGATGTGCCCCCGTACCATCCAGGTGACAAGGTCTGGCTTTCAACTCGACATATCCGTCTGAGAGTTCCCTCTTATAAGCTGAGTCCTCGGTACATTGGACCGTTTGAAGTGATTGGACGTATTAATGCCGTGGCTTACAAACTGAGGTTGCCTGCTTCGCTCCGGGTGCCCAACGCTTTCCATGTCTCGCTCTTGAAACCCGTAGTCCTGAATCGGTTCCAACCAGTTTCCATCGTCCCTCCCTCACCTGCTATCTCGGACAACGTCTTCGAGGTCAAGGACATCTTGGCTATGAAAAAAGCCCGGGGTAAGACCCTTTTTCTTATCGATTGGGTGGGTTTTGGTCCCGAGGAGGGGTCCTGGGAGCCTAGGGAAAATATCAACGCCCCTCGCATTCTGAAAAAGTTTTTGGCCAATCTCAGTAAGGGAGGGCGTAAGGGGAGGGGTACTGTGACATCGGCGGTTATGCCCGCCGATGCCCCTTCTGCTGCAGCGCGCGCTGCAGCGTTTCCTCACCTGCGCGCTCCCGCCCGGTCACGCGCTCGCCGCCTCCCGCGCTCTCTCTCCTGCGGTGGGCGGCGCTGAGGGGCGGGCTTGGGTGACGCACTTCCGGGGGTTGCTGTACTTCAGGCGTCCTCGCTGTTAGGAGGACGCCTGATGATTGTGTAGTTTTTCTGCACCCTCTGGCCTCTACAGTTCTCCTGTAGCTCAACCGCTTTCCGCCTGACTCGCCCTGTCGCCCCCTGCCTCGTGTCTCCCTTCCCTTCCAGTCTGCCTGGGCGCTGCCTTCCATCCCCGGTGCCGTCCTCTGTCTCCAGTCCGCCTTGGTCTTTCCACTTGCCTGTCTCCCGTATTGTTTCTTTCCTGCGCCACTGGTCCCTGCTCGTTTTTCGCACCGTTGCCTCCCCTGTCCTTTTGTCCGTGGAGCCGTCCCTCTTGGTTCCGGCTGTCGCGCCTCCGTCCTCTGTGGTCCTGCCCCAAACGATCCCTGTATAGGGGTCGGTCTTCACCTGGCGTGCTCGGCCCAGGGGCTCCGGATCCGCGATCCAGAGGGTCCACTCTCTAACGTAGTTTTCCCCTAAGTAATACAGATGGTAACACATTGCAAGCTTTCATCACATAAATGACCAACAGACCCAAATCTTAAGAAAATATGCTTATGGGATAAAAAATCTTATCTATATACTAAAATATTCAGAATTGAGAGTCCTCAGTGGTTGATACCTTTTAATGGCTAACTGAAAATATGGTAACACATTGCAAGCTTTCGAGACTACTCAGGTCTCTTCTTCAGGCTAGACTAATACAAAATCTGAAGAGTCACATATTTATGCACAATACAACACAGAAAAAATGCAATGGATAAGACAAGTGACGTGAAGCAGAACTATCAATATGGGAGAGGGAGAAACATAAATATTGGACCAGTACATAGATAAGGAGTCCGGATGTTTTATAGTCCTCTGATTGGGGTCTCCTAATGTGTTGTGATGCCCCCACCAGGTCTTGAAAGCAAATACCTTAATTGATGTAAAAAGACATAAATCCATGCAACACATTCATTCCAGCACTGAGAGTGTCAAAGGTCGTCATAAATTTATACTTCCAAACATGTCTCTCTCTCTGAGATGTGAAGTTACCTTTCAATACCAGTAATTTCATATCCATGTTGCTGTGATCAGGGATACAAAAATGTTTTCCATGGTAGGCAAAAGTCTGATGTGTTGGGGTAGAGAGTACCAAAGTATGGGGGAAGCACGGGAGAAGTCTTGTATGCAGTTGCGGGAAGAAGAGATAAGAGGGAAGTAGAGAAGGAGATCTTGAGAGGATCGAAGGTTGCGTGTAGGTAAATACCAGGAGACCATGTCACAGATGTATGGAGGAGACAGGTTGTTGATGGCTTTCTATATCATAGTTAGGATTTTGAACTGGTGCCTCTGGACAATAGGAAGCCAGTGAAGGGCTTGACAGAGAGGAGAGGCTGGGAATAACAGGGAGACAGGTTGGTTAGTCGTATCTCAACCAAAAAGTCGTCACGGAAGGTACCGTGAAGACTCAAGAAGTGAAAAACAATAATGTTGATAAAAATATAATTTTTATTAATTATCAATTAAAAATAACATAATTGTATTAAAAAGACAGGATTAATTGGTCTCCAACATAGGGGGTAAGGATAGCCAGCAAGGAGAGTGTAGGATATCTCCACAGTGTGCAAATTATCTATTTCAAATATATCCAAAAAACCAAAAAGAGTCCCTCCAAAGCAAAAGAAATACAATATATTTAAGGCCTGTATTCCAACGGCAGTTACAAAATCTTGCAAAAATAAAGCGCTATAAGCACTAAAGGAAAGATTGGCCTATTCAGTATGAAAAATGGCTAGTGAAAGAATTGCACTTCAGGGAGATATATCCAAAAAAGCAGGGCACAGCAAAAAAAGGGGTTCCATAAATGGATAAGGTGCAAGGCAATTTTAAAGAAAGATTTTTACCTGTGGCTGGCCACTGGGAGAAAGAAAGCCAATGGAAAGGCTAAATGCTGGAAAACCTTTTCCCCACCGCCGCCCGACAGCACTGTTTCGCATGAGTTGCTTCTTCCCGGGGCGTTCTGACAGGTAGTGGTGTTCCTGAATCCTTTATAGTTACCATGGGCACATGTGAATGGTCACGTGACCAAAGTTATATACATTAGCTTCCGGTAAAATACCGAATAGGGAATAGGACCTGTGAATAGCGCACGCGGCTAGTTCCGCCCCCTTAGGCAAAAGGGACTTCCCAGGACCGCGCTCTGTGACCCGTAGTGGAACGCACTGCGGTCACATATGCGAGCGCTCCCGGAAGTCAGAGCAGGCCGCCAAACCAGGCGCGTGCGCATAGGTCACCAAATAAACAATGGGCCAGTGTAAGCAGCATCTATATGGATAGTGATCATAATATAGAGAAAAGAGACTTCTCTGCAGGGATTGATACATGGGAATGGAAGGATCATACAAAAGGGAAGTAAATCAAATAGATCAATTGATACTCACATAGTATAAGGGCTATGAAAAAAAGGAATACAGGAATGCTGTATACTAAAGAGATAGTGATGGTGCAAAAATGGTGATAAAAAATATATAGAAGTAGAATAAAAAAGGGGTGAATCATAACAAGGGGGGGAGGAGAAGCATAAATCTAGAATCTAAAAATCATTTTAAAAGCCTATACAAGGTGACGGCTGAATTAATATATTTATGGCAATAAACAATAATAATAAATAATAAAAGGAACTCCGTGGGCAATAGTGAAGGGAAATGTGTATGAATAGATGAGGGCTGTACTTATTAACGCAAAAGGTGAGAGCAGTGGTAATCCTTATACAAAGGGGGGGAGGAAAGGGGGAGAAGGGGGAAAAAAAAAAGGGGAAAAGAAATATACGTTAAAACATAAAACACATAATACAAAAATCATTTTAAATTAATGAACATTAATATTATCTGAGAGTATTCATAAGTCCCAAAAGCATGATAAAAGTGAATTATTGATCCATTTCTTCTTCTTCTATACGTTTTTTCAATCCAAAAAGAAGGTCAGACAGTCGTGCGATCAAAAGATAGAAATTTTCCATCATGTGCTGATTGTGAGCCACAGGGTAACTTCAATAACATTAATATACCTGGAAGAATGAAATTTTTTTTAAAATTAAAAAAATTGGAGCCAGGGGAGAAAAAAAAAAAAAAAAAAAAAATTTCTATATCATAGTTAGGATTTTGAACTGGTGCCTCTGGACAATAGGAAGCCAGTGAAGGGCTTGACAGAGAGGAGAGGCTGGGAATAACAAGGAGACAGGTTGGTTAGTTGTGCAGCAGAGTTTAGGATATATTGCAGTGGTGAAAGAGTGCTAGAGGGGAGGCCAGAGAGTAGGAGGTTGCAATAGTCAAGTCGGGAGATGATGAGGGCGTGAGTGAACGTTTTTGCAGTTTCTTGGTCAAGGAATGTACGGATCCGGGAAATATTTTTGAGGTGGAGTCGGCAGGAGGAGGCAAGGGCTTGGATATGTGGCTTGAAAAGAAGGCAGATTCGAGGAACACCCCGAGGCACCGAGCATGCGGGACTGGAGAAAGTGAGCAGCCATTGACGTTGATGGATAGGTCTGGTGGAGGGGTAGAGTGAGACGGGGAAAGATGATGAATTCTGTTTTGTCCATGTTCAGTTTTAGAGAGTGAGCAGAAAAGAAAGATGAAATAGCGGACAGATATTGTGGGATTTTGGTAAGTAAGGAGGTGATGTCAGGTCCAGATAGGTAACCATGTGATTCTATGAGCTGTCTCAGGCCAAAGGTGTAGATGGAGAAGAGTAGGGGTCCTAGAACTGAACCTTGAGGAACACCAACAGACGGGGCAAGGTGAGGAGGTGGTGTGGGAGAGGGAGACACTGATTGTCCGGTCTGTTAGATATGACGAGATCCAGGATAGGGCCAAATCTGTGATGCCAAGAGTTGAGAGAATCTGTAATAAGAGGGAACGGTCTACAGTGTCAAAGGCAGAAGACAGGTCTAGGAGGAGGAGAACAGAGTAGTGTCGCCTGTTCTTGGCAGTTAGTAGGTCATTGGTGACTTTAGTTAGGGTGGTTTCAGTTGAGTGATGCTGTCAGAAGTCAGATTGTAACTGGTCAAAGAGGGAGCAGGAGGAGAGGTAAGAGGACAGTTCAAGATGGACATGCTGTTACAGTAGTTTTGAGGCATAAAGGAGAAATGACATTGGGCGATAGCTAGACACATAGGCTGGGTCAAGGAAGGGCTTTTTGAGGATGGGTGAGATTGAGACATGTTTGAAGAAAGAGGAGAAGACACCATTTATAAGTGAAAGGTTGAAGAGATGTGTTAGGGTTGGGATGAAGACTGGCGAGGTTAGGAATGAGGTGGCACGGGAGTGTGTCAAGCATGCAAGTGGTGAGATGTGATCTTGACAGAAGGGTGGAGAGCTGATCTTTTGTCATGGTGGAGAAGCTGGTTTGGGAAGAACAGGTCTGAGCAGTTAAGAGGAGGGGCATTGGGGGCTGCGGGCCAAGGCTTTCTCTGATGTTATAAATCTTCTGCTTAAAGAAAGAGGCAAAGTATTCGGCAGAAATGAGAGGAGTGATAAAAGTTTAGAGGCAGCTGAGGTGGAAGTGTCAATAGGGATGATAGTAGGGATGTTAGCAGAAAGGAAATGAAGTAGCCACGTGGTGAAGTGGTCGAGGAAGGTAGAGATGGCTAGTTCTGGGGGAACAGTAGATGATAGGCAGCTTGAGGTTGGAGGGGGGAGTAGATGCGAATGGAGTGCACCTCAAGCGAAGGAAGCGTAGCGGAGGGTGGGAATGGAATATGGGGTAAAGGAGCAGGTATCGGACAGGAGCACGCCAACTCCACCATGTTTGTTGCTACGATGAGGGGTGTAAAAGAGATGGAATCTGCCATAAGAAAGTGCAGCTGGAGAGGCTGAGTCAGAGGGGGTGAGCCAGGTTTCAGTGATGCCAAGGAAGGAGAGTTTGTAAGTGATAAAGAGGTCATGGATATATGGCAGTTTGTTGCAGACAGAGCGTGTGTTCCATAGTGTCCCAGGTATGGGGACCGGGGGAGTAGGGGCTGAATGAATGGGTATAAGGTTATCATGGTTGCGAAAACTTGTAGAGGATCATATCAGGGTGTTAGAAATGAGTGTGGGGATGTGTTGAGGATGCCCAGGATTTGGGCATACATAGCCAGCAATGAGGAGTAGCAGACAGAGTGTTAGAAGGTGGGAGCAGAATAGGACATGATGTGGTCGTGTGAGTCTGGAGACAAAGAATTGCATGTGGAGGAACAGTTGTGAGGAGGAGGTGAGAAGGCTGGTTGGATGGAGGGAGATATGACTTGTTTCTTACTAGGTGGAGGGATTATAGGAGATAGTAAGGAATTAAATAGTATGGGAGTGAATGTGAAAAGAAACAGGAACATTGTAGTGTTTTTCTATTCCATTACCTTACAGTCTATTCCAGATGTACTTTGAAAGATGTAATTTGAGAGATGCATGGATCAGGCGCGACCCTGCACCTCAACCCACCGCCACATTTGGGGAAGCCTCCTAGATATAGCGGGGATCTGAAATTATGCCGGGGGATTCTAAACAAGTGCTGCCTACATTTTGAGCTGCTGCCCCAACAATACCCGTCTGAGAGGGCTAAGGTGGCATTTATCTTGTCCCATCTCGAGGGGGAGGCCTTGGCATGGGTGAACCCCATGTGGGAGCGGGATGATCCGGTGGTATCCAGCCTACACGACTTCCTGGACACTTTTCATCAGGTCTTTGACGAGCCTGGGCATCTGGCCTCCACCACGGAGTCCCTTTTCATTTCCGACAGGGAACTCTGTTGTGAACTAATTTTCTGATTTACCTCTGGCTCCTGGTGAGGGTGGTGGAGCTGGCTGTGTTGACAGGGCTCCCTCTGGTGGTGACAGCAGGTAATGAAGCTGATCTAAAAGGCAGAGACCTGCCACCTGAGGAGGAGGACTGTGAGTGGACATCAGGAGTCTCTGACTGGATTTAAGACAGCCGACTCCCTAATTTTGTGCTGGTGATTTTCTCCTGCCCTGAGGTTCTAGCTTCCAGTTCTGTTCCTGCCTTCTCAAGCTAAGTGTGCTCTGCTATTTTTCACATGAGATTTGGTCTGGTTTACTCAGTTTTGTGGTCAGCCAGCCCCTGCTGGGGCTGTGCTGAATTTCCATTCTTATGTCTCTGTTTATGCCAGTTTGCTTATTGTCCCTGATCAGATTGGTCTCTTTTTGCTCTGTCTTCAGAAGATACCAGAGTGCTGATATAGGGAATTGAAGTCTAGCGACTTCAGGGCTTTTGTTATCAGAAAGTTTTGGACATTTTTTGGCAGGGTTTTGTGCGTGATTGCAGACAGCATCTTTCCTTTCCTGTCTTTTCTAGTTAGTGTGGGCCCCATCGTTTGCTCAGCCTATTTTTCTATCTGTGTTTGTGTTTTCATCTTGTCTCACCGACAATACATGTTTGGGGGCTGTCTATTGCTTTGGGGTCTGCTCTGGGGCATTTTAGATTTCCCCTTTTCTTGCTTTAGGCTTATTTAGTTCTCCGGATGTGACGAGGCATCTAGGATCATCGTAGGTACGCTCCACGGCTACTGCTAGTTGTGTGGATAGGATCAGGGGTCTGCAATCCGCTTAGTTACCAACCTCTCTGGTTTTCTGGAGCTTAGTTTGTTTTTGTTTTTCCTCCTCGGTGACTCATTCATAACAGAATCACCAGCCATACCGCAGATTCTAGGGTACTCAAAAGCAGGAAAAAAAATTGTAAAAAAAAAAAGTGTCAGAATTTTTTCTTTTTTTTATATGTATTTTTTCCTCTTTTTCTCTGGGGCCGTAGGAAGATTTTTTCCTTAATGGAGATTAAGCAATTGTGTGATCGTGTGGAGCAGCTCGCTGTTGAAGTGTGGGGAATTTCCACCTATCTCGCTCAATCACATGCTGTTGAACCAAAAATCCCTACTTCTGATGTGTTTTCTGGCGATCGGTCTAAATTTTTGAATTTTAAGAATAATTGTAAATTATTTCTTGCCTTGAAGCCTAACTCATCGGGGAGCTCTGCGCAGCAGGTTAAAATTGTCATCTCCTTGCTACGCGGCGATCCCCAGGATTGGGCATTTTCTTTGACACCTGAAAATCCTATTCTAACTAATGTTGATGCATTTTTTCAAGCCTTGGAGTTGTTGTATGATGAACCTAATGCTATTGATCAAGCTGACAAAGCCCTATTGGCATTGAACCAGGGTCAGGATTCTGCAGAGTTATAATGTCAAAAATTCCAAAAGTGGGCGGTCCTTACTACATGGAATGATGGTGCCTTGGCAGCTCTCTTTCGGAAGGGTTTGTCAGAAACCGTAAAAGATACTATGGTGGGATTTCCTGTGCATTGGCAGCTCTCTTTCGGAAATCTCATTACTCTTGGCTCTCTTGCAATGTAATTTCTTTATATCCATCTATACCTCATAACGTTGCATTACGCTGTCTATCTCAACATCTAGACAGATTTAGTGACTATGACACCTGTTTAAAAGATTTTATAGTCTCATCTATTGGTTTTCTCCTAAAGCATAATTATTTTTCTTTTGATAAAAAATTTTATTTGCAGTGCAGAGGAGTTAGTATGGGAGCTCGCTTCTCCCCCTCCCTTGCAAATATTGTTATGGCGAGGTGGGAGGAGGATTTCCTATACTCTGATGAGAACCCATTTTCCAAATGCCTGCTATGGTATGGCAGATACTTGGACGATCTGCTGATGATTTGGTGTGGTACAGAGGATAGTATACAAGAGTTTGTTTCATATTTGAATACCAATGAATTCAATTTAAAATGTACCTTTTACCATCATTTGACTACAATGAATTTTCTGGACGTCACCTTATCTATCAGTGATTTGGATGTTGTCACAGTCACCCCTTATCACAAACCTACTGCCACTAATTCCGTTTTAACTGCGGATTCTTGCCATGCGGCACAGACCAAGAACAATATTCCGGTAGGAGAATTGATTCGAACAAAACGAAACTGCTCCCAATCCAGTGATTACAATAGGGAAGAAAGTCAGGTTTGCAGCAGGCTTTCCAAGAGGGGGTATCGTCCCTGGATTCTCAATAGAGCTAAATCAATCGTAAGTGAAATCAATAGGGAAGACTTATTGTTTAAACATAAACCATCTTATATGAAAAATAAATCGAATAACAATATTGTCTTTTCAACTAATTATAGTAATCAGTTTAACACTATTACTGGCATCGTGAAAAAATACTTACCAATTCTCAATGAGGATCCTATTTTAAAACAGGTGATTCAGAGTAATATTAGGAGTGTTGCTAAACGGGCACCTACACTTAGTACTATTCTTTCCCCTAGCCTTTTTATAAGTGATAGCGGACAGACAGAGGGATCCTCTTGGATCACATTAAAGGGTTTTTACAAATGCGGTGCAGCTAGATGTAAAACTTGTAATTTTGTACAAAAAGGAAAAACATTTTTTTCTATGGTAAATAAAAAAACATTTACCATTAAAAATTTAATAAACTAATTCTTCTTATATTGTATATTTAATAACATGCAATATTTGCAACATTCAATACACAGGTTGCACCACGGGACCCCTGAAGGTTAGAATTAGGAGGCATCTCTCAGATGTATCTAATCACAATGCTGTTGCGGTCTCTGCAGTATCAAAGCATTTTGCCACAGTTCACAAAGGGGATGTTAGAGGCTTTCATTTCATGGGAATAGAACAGGTGCATAGATCGATTCGGGGTGGAGATCACAGAAGGAAGCTATTGAACAGGGAGTCCTTCTGGATTTTCACCCTGGGCACTAGATATCCGGATGGTATGAATAGCCGACAAGATCTTATATTACATTATTGAATATGTTCTTCCCATATTTTTATTCAGAGGTTGTAATGTAACTTATCGATCTAATTTTAGTATATTATATATGGGATATGAATATGTGATATGTACTTTGAAATATGTTATTGTAATTGAATAAATATATATATTTTTTTTATTATATATTCATCTTCTTCTTCATCTTACATTAGGAGTATATACAGTATATCTCCATTTTAAATTATATATGTCATTTATGCTGTGTTGTCTACATTGACTGTTTTTGTTTTTTTTTCTTTTTCCTTGTTTGACTCTCCCACCATTACCATATCGGGAGCTGCTTTGGAGCAGCCCACACATGTGTTTCTGATTTTTGCAGGTGGGAGAATCCAATAAAAGGAAGTTGGTTGCATTCAATGTCAGAACATGATTAAGACCTGAGGCGTCGAAACGCGTTGTTCTGCAGTCATCCGACTGATATGCTGTATCTGCTGGAATTTTAATATGCATTGGCACAATAAAATGGATTTTTAATTTTCCATTTCTGGCGCTGGAATTTCTCTTTTTTCTTTTCCACTATTGATTGACTGCCTAGTCAAATCCGTGCGCAGGATTTGGATTCTACCAGCAAGGCAGTACGGTGAGCTGGATTATTTTCTCTCTTTTTTCTACCTCTCTTTCGGAAAGGTTTATCAGAAACTGTAAAAGATATTATGGTGGGATTTCCTGTTCCCTCTGGTCTTGACGATTCTATGTCATTAGCCATTCAAGTTGATCGGCGTTTACGTGAACGTAAAACTACATGAGAGGTATTGCCACCTTTTCAACAAGTGTCTGAACCTATGCAATGTGATAGAGTTTTGTCTAGGGTGCAACATCAGGAGTATAGAAGGCGCAATAAGCTGTGTTTTTTCTGTGGAGATGCCTCTCTTATTATTTCTGTCTGCCCTAAACAAGAGAAACTTTTTGCACACACATTTGCTGTGGGTGGCGTTCAACCTAAGTTTCTTTTGGCAATCACTCTGATCTGCTCCTTATCCACATTTTCCGCCAAGACTTTTGTGGATTCAGGAGCGGCTTTGAATCTGATGGATTTGGATTTTGCTAAACGTTGTGGTTTTCCCATGATACCTCTGCGGACGCCTATTCCTTTGAGGAGTATTGATGTTACTCCTTTGGCGGAGAATAAACCTCAGTTTTGGACCCAGGTGATAATGCAGGTCGCCCCAGACCACCAAAAAAATTGTAGATTTTTGGTACTGCATAATTTGCATGATACTATTGTTCTGGGTTTCCCCTGGTTGCAAATCCATAATCCAGTTTTGGATTGGAAATCTGTGTCTGTGGTGAGTTGGGGCTGTCGGTGTGCTCTTGGTGACACTCCTGTTTTCTCCACCTCTCTCCAGTCTCATGATGTTCCTGACTATTTGGCTGATTTTTATGATGTATTTAGTGAGAGTAAGTCTGCATCCCTGCCTCCTCATAGGAGTTATGACTGTGCAATTGAGTTTAGGCCTGGGTGTAAATTTCCCAAGGGTCGGCTTTTCAACTTATCTGTACCTGAACACGAGGCTATGCGATCTTATATTAAGGAGTCGTTGGAGAAGGGTCATATTAGACTATCTTCTTCACCCTTAGGTGCTGTTTTTTTTTGTGGCTAAGAAAGATGGTTCATTAAGGCCTTGTATTGACTATCTGTCATGATCCAGGCTGGATCTGACAATTTAAATGGACAAAGTTGAACTTTTTTTCCTTTGGCTAGGTGCCAAAGTGATGTGATTGCCCCCGGTGGCCATTAGAATTATTACACGTGGTGTTTCATTCTAAGTTGCCCAGTGGTGGTGAGTGGTATCGCACCTTAGTTTTAGGGTTAATGTGCACGCAATTACAAATCAGGTGTTAGGCTCTATAAAAGGGAGCCAGGTGGGTTCAATCACTGTTGGTGATATGTGTGTTCATTTCACAAGGAAGCCTGGGTGAATGAAGGAGCTGAACATGAGTCCTGCGCAGCCCAGCCAGAGGGGACGAGTGGCAGCTAGGTGGTCTGCAAGAAGGACTGGCATGGCGTGGTGGAGTCCCAGCTTATGGTGTTGGCAGGAAGTGCTTGCATGGCTTGGTGGAGTGATGACTATGGAGAGAGTTGCACTCAGCATGCGGGACTTGGTTGCTGGGAGCTGGATTCAAGCATGCTGGACTTCTTGGGCAGGAGCTGAACTCATCTTTGGGACTCTGTTACTGGACTTCTGCAATTGGTGGTGGACTCTGCTCCAAGGCTGCACTATGGTGAAGGATCCAATTATGGTGATGGATCCAGGTGGAGAAGATGCACACAGGTGGTGGGCTCTGTTGCTAGGAGCGTACGCAACAGAGCAAAGCTAAGTGGTGTTTCCCCTGTATTGTCATCTTTCCTCATGTGTGTTTTAGTGCAGTGGTGGGATTAGTTTCCGCACCGACCAATTCCCTAGTGAGGGTTTAGGTCAGGACGAGCTAGGGTTTTTAGGTTCCTGTTGCGCGCCTGGTGCGGAACCGCCATAGGGAACGTTAGGAGTGCAGGGACACTGGCTCAGGGGAGCTCAGGAGGTCTCCACTTCCCTATTCCCTATCGCAGGGCCCACCATTGTTAATGTTACTCAGGTTCCCCTTTATTATTTAAATTCGCCTTACTGGAGGCGAGGTTTCCCGATTTTCGTGTAATGTCTAAATTCGCCAGTTGTTAGCAGTGTATCCAGCTGCACGTGTTTATTATTTAAATTCGCCCCACTGGAGGCGGTGTATCCAGGGTCACGTGCGTCACATGGGTTCGCCTTGCGGTACTTGCTGCGTCCATACACACATGACCATGACACTACACTTCTGTTCCCTTAACAAGATTATGGTTAAATATCAGTATCCGTTACCCCTGATTTCTGATTTATTCTCCAGAGTTAATGGAGCCTGCTGGTTTACTAAGCTTGACCTCAGGGGGGCGTATAATCTTATTCGCATCAGGCATGGAGATGAATGGAAGACAGCGTTTAATACTCCAGAGGGACATTTTGAGTACCTGGTGATGCCTTTTGGGCTCACTAATGCCCCTTCTGTCTTCCAATCCTTCATGAATGATATTTTCCGGGACTTTGTGGATAAGTTTTTGATCATCTATTTGGATGATATTCTGATCTTTTACAGTGATTGGGATTCTCATGTGGATCATGTTCGGACTGTTTTCCGGATTTTGAGGGAGAATTCCCTGTATGTTAAGGGATCAAAATGCCTTTTTGGTGTACAGAGGATTTCATTTTTGGGACTTATTTTGTCTCCGTCAACTATTGAAATGGACCCGGCCAAGGTACAGGCCATTTATGATTGGGTTCGGCCCACTTCTTTGAAGGCTCTCCAGAAGGTTTTGGGTTTTGCTAATTTTTATCGTAAATTTATAGCTAATTTTTCTGGTATTGCAAAACCACTGACTGATCTGACCAAGAAGGGCGCTGATTTGCTGAATTGGTCTCCAGAGGCTGTTTGGGAATTTCAGGAGCAGAAGCGGAGGTTCACTTCTGCTCCGGTTTTAGGGCAACCTGATGTCTCACTTCCATTTCAGGTAGAGGTAGATGCTTCGGAGATTGGTGCAGGAGCTGTTTTGTCCCAAAAAGATCCGGTGACTTCTAAAATGAATCCCTGTGTCTTCTTTTCCCGAAAGTTCTCCCCATCTGAATGCAACTATGATGTGGGGAATCGGGAATTGTTGGCCATGAAGTGGGCTTTCGAGGAGTGGAGACATTGGTTGGAGGGAGCTAGACATCAAGTTGTGGTCCTCACTGACCACAAGAATTTGATTTACCTGGAGTCGGCCAAACGCTTGAATCCTAGACAGGCTGGGTGGGCCTTGTTTTTCACGCGTTTTGATTTTGTGGTCTCCTTTCTTCCGGGCACTAAGAATGTTAAGGCAGGCGCCCTTTCTAGGAGTTTCTTTGCTGATTTTCCTATTGTGACCAAACCTACTACCATCTTAGGTGAGGGGGTATTTCTTTCTGCCATCTCGCCCAATTTGAGATGTGCCCTGGAAGAATTTCAGGAGGACAAACCTGAGCGTTGTCCTATGGGAAAATTGCATGTTCCTGACCAGTGGAGGAAGAGAGTGATGTCTGAAGTTCATTGCTCCGCGTTGGCTGGTCATCCAGGTATTTTTGGTACCAGAGATTTGGTGAGTCTGTCTTTTTGATGGCCCGCCTTGTCTCGTGATGTCAGGAATTTTGTGCAGTCTTGTGGGACTTGTTCCTGGTCTGAACCCTGTTCTCGTTCTAGTGGGTTGTTGATGCCCTTGCCGGTGCCCAAGAGGCCATGGACCCATATCTCAATGGATTTTATTTCTGATCTTCCTGTCTCTCAGAGAATGACTGTTATCTGGGTGATTTGTGATAGATTTTCTAAGATGGTCCATCTTGTACCACTCCCAAAGCTGCCATCTTCCTCTTCCTGCCCTGAGGTTCTGGTTTCCAGTTCTGTTCCTGCCTTCTCAAGCTAAGTGCGCTCTGCTATTTTTCACATGAGATTTGGTCTGGTTTACTCAGTTTTGTGGTCAGCCAGCCCCTGCTGGGGCTGTGCTGAATTTCCATTCTTATGTCTCTGTTTATGCCAGTTTGCTTTTTGTCCCTGATCAGATTGGTCTCTTTTTGCTCTGTCTTCAGAACATACCAGAGTGCTGATATAAGGAATTGAAGTCTAGCGACTTCAGGGTTTTCGTTATCAGAAAGTGTTGGCCTTTTTTGGCAGGGTTTTGTGCGTGATTGCAGACAGCATCTTTCCTTTCCTGTCCTTTCTAGTTAGTGTGGGCCCCATCGTTTGCTCAGCCTATTTTTCTATCTGTGTTTGTGTTTTCATCTTCTCACCGACAATACATGTTTGGGGGCTGTCTATTGCGTTGGGGTCTGCTCTGGGGCAGTTTAGATTTCCACTTTTCTTGCTTTAGGCTTATTTAGTTCTCCGGCTGTGACGAGATATCTAGGATCATCGTAGGTACGCTCCATGGCTACTGCTAGTTGTGTTGATACGATCAGGGTTCTGCAATCCGCTTAGTTACCAACCTCTCTGGTTTTCTGGGGCTTAGCTTGTTTTTGTTTTTCCTCCTCGGTGACTCATTCATAACAGAACTCTTACTGTGGGACAGTATGCTATCCGCTTCCGGACCCTGGCCTCAGAGCTGGGGTGGAATAATGAGGCATTGGTAGGGGCCTTTTGGAGGGGGCTTTTGGGAAAATCAAGGACGAGCTTGCTGGTCGGGACACCCCCACCTCTTTAGAGGACCTTATATCCCTGGCTACTCGTATTGACTTGCGTTTCTAGGAACGCTCCCGCGAGACAGTCAGGGAGAGAGGCCTGTCTAGGTTCAACTATGCCCAAAGTCCTCGTTCGCTCAAGCCTGCCAGTAGTTCTGCCCCGGAGCCCATGCAGGTGGATCTCATTAAGCTATCGGAGCTGTGTCGCAGGGAAAGGTTAGAGCAAGGTTTATGCCTCTATTGTGGTGGAACCAACCACTTCCTGCTTTTCTGTCCTGAGAGGCCGGGAAACTCCTCCGCCTAGGCCAGGTAAGAGAGGCCTTCCTAGGTGATTCTGTTCTCTCTCTACCCCTTACTATCTCAGCTTTAATTCTCTTAGGTCAGGAGCATAGATCTGTGGAGGCGCAAGTGGACTCGGGTGCGGCGGGCAACTTCATTCGGATGGAAGAGGTGGACAAGTTTCGGATTCCTGTCGTCACCCTTGAAGAGCCGCGTGTGATCACCTCAGTGAATGGCCAGCTGTTACCTGTTCCCGTCACCACGGTCACTCTCGAGCTGGAAACGCAGATCGGAGCTCTCCACCGGGAGAGAATTGCTCTTTATGTTTTGCCTAATTTGTCTCACGCTCTGCTCCTTGGCCTGCCCTGGCTCAGGTCGCATGAGCCAGTCCTTTCTTGGCGCTTCGGGGAAGTCCTTTGCTGGGGTCACTCTTGCCAAGAACGTTGTCTGCTGCCTGTTACCCGTACCAGTCTGCACCAAGTGCCCGCGGACCTTCCGGGGCTTCCCGTGGCCTACCATTCGTTTGTGGATGTCTTCAACAAGAAAGAAGCTGAGATCCTTCCTCCGCATCGGGCCTACGATTGCCTAATTGAGCTAGTTCCTGGAGCTACTCTTCCCAGGGGAAGAATATACCCGTTGTCGCCTGCAGAGACCTCAGCCATGACGGAGTACATCCAGGAAAACTTGGCCAGGGGCTTTATTCGGAAGTCGTCTTCTCCAGCAGGGGCCGGGTTTTTCTTTGTTCGTAAGAAGGATGGATCCCTTCAACCTTGCATTGACTACCGCGGCTTAAATAACATCGCGGTCAAGAATAGGTATCCTCTACCTGGCTTACCCATGGCCTCCGAATTGGCTAAAATCTTCATTCATCACATTTTCAGATTACACGGGCTTCCTCAGGGAATTGTGTCTGACCGCGGGGTACAGTTTACCTCCCGCTTCTGGAGAGCACTCTGTAAACTCTTGGGCATATCCCTGGTTTTCTCTTCGGCTTATCATCCACAGACCAACGGGCAAGTCAAACGGGTCAACCAAGTCTTGACCTCCTACCTGTGGAACTTCTCTAACGCCCCTAACAATCACTCCAAATGAATCCACCACCAAGTCTCTGTTTTTGTGGTCTCCGGTCAGAATCCAGGTGTGCCTCTTCAAGTATCTTCGCCCTCCGGCGTACCCACCGCCGATGCCCTCTCCCAAGAGTTTTCCCAGGTCTGGAGGAAGACCAAAGAGGCTCTTATACAAGCCGCGGTCTGGATGAAAAGACATGCCGACAAGAGATGGAGGAATCTCCCACCATACCATCCAGGTGACAAAGTCTGGCTGTCAACCAAGCACATCCGCTTGAAAATCCCTTCTTATAAGCTGGGTCCCTGGTACTTTGGCCCCTTCGAGATTCTTGGACGCATCAACAATACGGCCTATAGATTGAGGCTGCCTGCTTCACTCCGGGTCCATAATGCCTTCCATGTCTCACTCCTGAAACCGGTCATCCTCAATCAGTTCTATCCTGCACCTCCCGTTGTTCCCCAGTCAGTAGGGGCCAATGACGTCTTCGAAGTGAGTGATATTTTGGCCATGAAAAAGGTTAGGGGAAAGACCTTTTTCCTCATCGATTGGAGGGCCTGAGGAGAGGTCTTGGGAACCGCGAGAGAATGTTGATGCTCCTCGCATCATGGACAGATTCTTGGCCAATCTCAGAAGGAGGAGACGTAAAGGGGGGTACTGTCATGCCTGCGCCGCCGGTACCGGCGCCGCCTGTCAGGTCGGGGCCGGCGTCACCTATCTCACCGGGTCCCGCCCTTCCTGCTGCTGTTCCTGGGTTCCCCCTCAGATCCCCGCTTACCACTCTGGCCGCCACGCTACACCTTCAGCCTCCCGTTCTGCAGCCCGGGGGATTCAGCACAAGGGGTCCTCTTCCTGTCCTGCTCCTGCTCCAGGTATGCGCCTTAGGCCGCTGGTGCGCGCCCTTCTCTTCTCTTAACCCCTTCTGCACCACCCCTGTGGAGCGATCATCAATCAAGCTCCAGCACAGGGTATATCAGGTGGCTCCTCCCTCATGGAGGCGCCTGATTATTGTGTGCCTTCCGTACGATACTCTGGCCCCGTCTGGTCACTCCTGTCTCCAGTCGCTCCTGACTCCGGTCACTCCTGACTCCGGTCACTCCTGACTCCTGTCACTCCTGACTCCGGTCACTCATGACTCCTGTCACTCATGACTCCTGTCACTCATGACTCCTGTCACTCATGACTCCGGTTTCTCCTGACTCCAGACTCTCCTGACCCTCTGCCTTGTCTGTCTCACCCGCTCCTGTGCCACCCCTCTTGGTATCAGCTGTCACGGTATTCGACTCAATCGGGACTGCTCCTAACGGTCCCTGTATAGGGGTCTGCACCACCTGGCCAGCTCGCCCCAGGGATCCCGGTACCGTGACCCAGAGGGTCCACTCTTGCTACTCATAACACGCTGTATAAAATACTGGTTGGTAGTGTCCCTAAGACAGGGTTGTATTTTCTGCAGCAACTGCAGGCCTCCTACAGTTCCCTTGCTGAATTTGCATTGGAGTTGCACAAACATCTGACTGTTACTCATAACCGTGATCTTTCCTCCATCCCAGATCCCAACTGTATAAGCGCTCACTCTGGAATCAGGAGACTGGGTCATGGTCAAGAGACACTTGAGGAGACCACTGTAACACAGATACAGTGAGCCATTTCAAATACTACTCACAGTGCCCCTAACCCCATATGACGCTTTCAACTATAGCTGTTTCCACAAAGAGACTATTGATGTTGCCCTTTGTGATGAAGGAAACCTCACCAGCAGCCATGTGGTTCCGGTCCAGATTGTGGGGTGGGTGGAGGGTCCACGGTTACAGATAAATCTTACTGGTAACTTAAAACGTGGTATAAGCTAGACTTAGTACAAGGTAAATTCATAACACACAGGGCTAAAAAGTTTCCAGTAAGTGAAAACTATAACAATTTGTCAAGATCACGTGTGTCCGGTCGCAGATGATGCCGCAAGGCGAACCCATAACACACGTGACCCTGGATACACCGCCTCCAGTGGGGCGAATTTAAATAATAAAACGTGCAGGTGGATACGCCGCCTCCACCTGGCGAATTTAGGAATTACACGTTAACATATACATTTCTGGAAACACCGCCTCCAGTACGGCGAATTTAAATAATAAGGGGGGAACCTGGGAAACTTTAACAATGGTGGGCCCTGCGATAGGGAATGGGGACATGGAGACCTCCTAAGCTCCCCTGAGCCAGTGTCCCTGCACTCCTAACATTCCCTATACAGGCTCCGCACCTGTCGCCGCACGCGAACCTTAACCCCTTGCTCGCCCTGACCCTAAACCCTCACTAGGGAATAGGTCGGTGCGGAGACTAATCCCACCACTGCACTAACAACACACATGAGGAAAGAGACAATACAGGGGGAACACCACTTAGCTTTGCTCTGTTGCGTACGCTCCTAGCAACAGAGCCCACCACCTGTGTGCATCTTCTCCTGCACCCTGATCCATCACCATAACTGGATCCATCACCATCGTGCAGCCTGGGAGCAGAGTCCATCACCACTTGCAGCAGTCCAGTACACAGAGTCCCAAGATGAGTCCAGCCTCTGCCAAGAATCCAAGCATGCTCGAGTCCAGTTCTCAGCAACCAAGTCGCGCATGCCGAGTGCAACTCTCTTCCTAGTCGCCACTCCTCCAAGCCATGCACGCACTTCCAGCCGACACCATAAACTGCGACTCCACCAGGCCATGCCAGTCCTTCCTGCAGACACCATTAGCTGGCACTCGTTCTCTCTGGCTGACTGCGCAGGACTCCTATCCAGCTCCATCCTTCCACCAGACTCTCCAACAACTCAGCAAGAAATATCACCAGCAGTGAGTGAACACCCTGAGACCCATTTATAGAGTGTCACACCTGAACCATAATTAAGTGCAACCTAACCTAAGGTGCAATACTACTAACCACCACCGGGGACAGTCAAAACACCTTTGAACTTAACCAAAGTAAAAAAAGTTCACTTTGTGCTTTTAATACCGCCATATCCAACACTGGATCATGACACAATTCTGTTCATTTAGGATTTTTAAATCTTGCTGTGGCATTGTGGCAAGTTTTTACATTTTTTTTTTCGATTTCCTATAATGTTTATTGGGCCTTCATTGACATCTGATGCTAAAGGTAAAACTCTTCCTTTTGGAGGATATTTTTCTTTTAGGGGCTATTGGGTTTGATGTTGTCTACAGTAGTCCCTTGTATCTCATTTGATGTATTGCATTACAACAGAAGTCTAGGACACAATTGTACAAACAAAGTCAATAGCTGCCACAGAAGTACTTGGGTAGGAAACTTAAAACGGGGTGAGGAACAGCCATACTCTGCTTTAAAGGTGAGGTTGTATAAGACAGTTTCATGTCACAGATCATACACCACTGCAAGGCTGCTCTCAGCAACAAGACTCAACATAGTTATACTGCATGAGCAAAAAATTTGAAAACAGATTGGGGTTTCAAAATGTGCCGTTTAAGCTCTTTTGAAAAATAATGAAGGGGTTGAGGATCATAAAAGCATTGGTTAGCCAAGGAAACTTAGGGAAAAGATACATCATACTTCACCACAAATTGTTTAAATGTCCATCAGTGCCATCACCTTAGATCTCGAAGCAACTAGCAGTTTCAGACTGGGGTGCTTAGGGCTCATAGGAAGAATGGACTCTAGTGTCCTACAACAAGTGGTTACAACTGAGTGCAAATACCTATTACTCATTATCCTTGTTAAAGCAGAATGTCGACTATAAAATACAGATGGATCCTGCACATCTACTGTATTCGCCCCATTACACCACCACAACTGTGAGGTACAATTATGGTAGTTTCAATTAACCACTTCTTGACATGTGTCGTATATGTACGGGAGCTGAGATTACGCAAAGTGCAGTACATATATGGGGCTGCGATCATGGGGGCTCATGCTGAGCAACGCTGCGATCGGGTGCAGGTGTCACAGCTCTGTGTGACCCCTCTGATTCCGCTGTTAATAGTGAAAGCGACATTGAGGAGATCACCCAGGGAGTGGGCTCCCTGCATACTTCCATAAGGACAGCGCAATGCGATTGTGTTGTCCCGATGATTAAATAAAATGCAATTAAAAAGATGAATATAAATAAAAACGGTACCGCTGAAAACTACATCTTATCCGGCAAAAAACAAGCCATCACACAGCTCAATTAGCGTAAAAATATAAGTTATAGTTCTCAGAGTACAGTGGTGCAAAAAAAATTATTGTTTCTATAAAATAGTTTTTATTCTCTAGAAGCAGCAAAACATAAAAAAACAATATAAATGGAGTATCACTGTAATCGTACTGACTCGAAGAATAAAGCTGCTTTGCCAATTTTGCCACACGCAGAACGGTATAAAATAAACCCCAAAAAACAATTCCTGAATTGCTGGTTTTTGTTTATTCTATCTCCCAAAAATTGAAATAGAAAGTGATAAAAAAATGTCATATGCCCAAACATAGTATCAATAAAACCATCAGCTCGTCCCGCAAAAACAAGCCACCACATGACTCTGTCGGATGAAATATTGAAAAATATAGCTGTCTAAATATGGTGATGCAAAAATTAGTTTTCTCAATAATAAACATCTTTTAGTGTGTGACAGCAGCCAAACATAAAAACCCGAAATAAATCTGGTATTGCTGTAATCGCACTGACCTGAAGAATAAAGTTGTCTAATCACTTATACCACACGAGGAATTGTGTAAAAAAATAAATAAAACCAATTCTTCACATGCTGTTGATTTTTTCATTCTATCTCACAAAGATTGCAGTAAAGCTCGGCGCATATTTATCCTGCGCTCTACGCTGAGCACTTACACCGGGGTTTCGTGTAAATGTCTGAAATACTTAATTCAGACAGAATCCCCCAGCGGAAGATTCCCTATAATGAGGCAGATGCAGCGTCGGACTGGCCCACCGGAGAACCGGAGGATTCTCCGGTGGGCCCTGGCATCTGGTGGGCCCTGGCACCTGCTGGCATACAGGGCCAGCAGTTGCCTAGGGCCCCCGCTGCTCCAGGGGCCCCCAGCCAGTGGTGTGTCGCACACCATGCAGCTGCTATGGGGGCCCCTGCCAGCGGAGCAGCAGCGGGTGTCAGGAGGCAGGAGCCCCTGTCCCGGCTGCTAAAGAGAAATGAATATTCACTGCGAAGCAGTGAATATCATTTCAGGTCTCCACCCCCAGAGGCCCCGCCCCCAGCCCAGTAAGCCGCTCTGCATCAGGGCCGGCGCCGCCCTCAGCCCCCTCTGCTCCTGACTCACAGCCAGTGGGCGATGACGTCACTACATCGCGCACCCGCTGTGTGTCTGGCAGAGGGGGCAGCTCCTGACACTGAAGCCGGGATCAGCGTGGGAGCGAGGAGGAGAGGTGAGTATTGTTTTTTTTTTTTTTTTTTATATCTCTCTCACTCTCTCTATCTGTCTCTATCTATCTATCTATCTATCTCTCTCTATATATCTCTCTCTCTATCTCTATCTATCTTTCTATCTCTATCTATTACACAGGTCAACGAAAAAAAATTTTTTTTCTGGTGTCCAAAATATTTTAATGAATTTGGGGTATTTTTGGGGTGCTGATTCTGAATATGTCATCAGTTTTGCCAGATTGGCTCAAGTTTTTGAGATTTTTGGTATCTTATTTATAGCACTTGTTGGTAAATGCGACGCATCATCTCATTAATTTCTTTGGATTAGTACTTGAACTGAGCAGTTCTCAATATAGTTTTGTGTTAATTAGTGTTCTAAAAGTTTGTTCATAGCTTGATTTTTGCACTAACTTTATGTTGTTGTCTGTTTTCCAGTGAAAAGCATGAACTCATCATGAAGAAGTTGTCTTAACGATCCAGACTCATTCTGTTACATTTGTGGTGAATATACACTGCCAAAACATAGAAGAAACATAACACACTTCGTAAAAAAAGTGTATTTTGCCTATTTTGGGGTTATGCTTGGGGACCAAGACAAGTTTTGGGCACCACACATAGTGTGCAAAGCATGTATCGAATTATTACGAAAATGGAGCAAAGGACAAAGAAAAAGCTTCAAATTTGGTGTTCCAATGGTGTGGAGAGAGCCAAAAAATCATCATGATGACTGTTATTTCTGTGCAGTGCAAGTGCAAGGATTCAATAAGCATAAGAAACGAAAATGGGAGTAACATGGAATCTGCAAGAAGGCCTGTCCCTCATTGTGAAGATGTGCCTGTACCTGTGTTTACCATAAATAACAGTCATCATGATGATTTTTTGGCTCTCTCCACACCATTGGAACACCAAATTTGAAGCTTTTTCTTTGTCCTTTGCTCCATTTTCGTAATAATTCGATACATGCTTTGCACACTATGTGTGGTGCCCAAAACTTGTCTTGGTCCCCAAGCATAACCCCAAAATAGGCAAAATACACTTTTTTTACGAAGTCTGTTATGTTTCTTCTATGTTTTGGCAGTGTGTATTCACCACAAATGTAACAGAATGAGTCTGGATCGTTAAGACAACTTCTTCTTGATGAGTTCATGCTTTTCACTGGAAAACAGACAACAACATAAAGTTAGTGCAAAAATCAAGCTATGAACAAACTTTTAGAACACTAATTAACACAAAACTATATTGAGAACTGCTCAGTTCAAGTACTAATCCAAAGAAATTAATGAGATGATGCGTCGCATTTACCAACAAGTGCTATAAATAAGATACCAAAAATCTCAAAAACTTGAGCCAATCTGGCAAAACTGATGACATATTCAGAATCAGCACCCCAAAAATACCCTAAATTCGATGAAATATCTTTGGCACCAAAAATGCTGTTGACCAGTGTTATCTATATCTATCTATCTCTATATCTATCTCTATCTATTATCTATATCTATCTATTTCTATCTCTATCTATCTATCGCTCTATCTTTATATCTATCTTTCTATCTCTACATCTATCTCTATATCTATCTATCTATCTATCTATCTATCTCTTTCTATTATGTCTATCTATCTATCTCTATATCTATCTATCTTACTCTATCTATCTCTATATCTATTATCTCTATATTTATTATCTATCTAGCTACCATCTATATCTATCTATCTTTATCTATATATATCTCTATCTAATATCTATATCTATCTATCTCTATACCTATCTATCTATTTATCTATCCGTTATCTATCTCTATATCTTTTCTCTGTAACTATCTCTATATCTATATCTCTCGCTATCTATCGCTCTATCTCTATATCTCTCTATAGCTATCTATCTATATATCTATCTATCTCTATATCTATCTCTCTGTATATCTATCTATCGCTCTATCTCTATATCTTTCTATCTCTATATCTATATATCTATCTATCGCTATCTATTTATCTCTATATCTTTTCTCTGTATCTATCTCTCTCTATATCTATATCTATCTATCTCTATATATATCTATTATCTCTATATCTATATCTATTTCTCTCTATATCTCTCTATATCTATCTATCTCTATCTATCTCTATCTCTATATCTATCTCTCTGTATATCTATCTATCTTTCTATCTCTATATCTATCTATCTTTCTCTATCTATCTATCTATCTATCTATTTATCTCTATCTATTATCTATATCTATCTCTATCTATCTATCGCTCTATCTCTATATCTATCTTTCTATCTCTACATCTATCTCTATATCTATCTATATCTATATCTATCTATTATGTCTATCGATCTAGCTATCTCTATTATCTATATCTACCTATCTCTATATCTTTCTATCTTACTCTATCTCTATATCTATCTGTTATCTCTATATTTATTATCTATCTTTATCTATCTCTATCTATTATCTATATCTATATCTATCTCTCTATTTATCGATCTCTGTATCTATCTCTCTCTATATCTATCTCTCTCTCTATCTACCGCTCTCTCTATCTCTATCTATCTTTATATCTATATCTATCTATCTCTATATCTATCTATTATCTCTATATCTATCTACCTATCTATCTCTATATCTATCTCTATATCTCTCTCTCTATAGCTATCTATATATTATCTCTATATCTATCTATCTATCTATCTATATATTATCTCTATATCTATCTATCTCTATATCTATCTATCTCTATATCTGTCTATCTATCTCTATATCCATATCTATCTCTATATCTATCTATCTCTATATCTATCTATCTCTATATCTATCTTTCTATCTAACACTATATCTCTGTATCTATCTCTATATCTCATTATCTATCTATCTCTATCTCTCTCTCTTTATCTATCTATCTATTGAACTATCCATCTATCTCTATATCTATCTCTATATCTATCTATTATCTCTATTATCTATATCTATCTATCCATCTATCTATCTAGCTATCTCTATCTATCTCTATATCTCTCTCTATATCTGTCTATCTTTCTAACTCTATATCTATCTATCTCTATACACATCTCTATATCTAGCTATTATCTCTATATCTATCTCTATATCTATCTATCTATCTATCTATCTCTATATCTATTATCTCTATATCTATCTATCTATATATCTCTATATCTATTTTTATTTATAGCCATCTATCTATATTTATCTCTATATCTATCTATATATGTCTATATTATTATTATTATTATTATTATTATTATTATTATTATATCTGTATATCTCTATCTATTATCTATCTCTATCTATTATGTATCTCTATCTATATATCTATCTCTTTATCTTTCTATCTATAGCTATCTATCTCTATATCTATCTATCTATCCATTATCTATTTTCTATCTATCTCTATATCTATCTACCTATCGATCTATCTATCTATATTTCTTTCTATATCTATCTTTATATCTATCTCTATCTATCTCTATCTCTATGAATCTTTCTATCTATATCTATCCATTATCTATTTTCTATCCATTATCTACTATCTATCTCTATATCTATCTATTTCTACATCTATCTTTCTATCTATATCTATCTAACTCTATATCTATATATCTATATAGCATTATACCCTATGAGGGGGTGCATTATTCCCTATGAGGGGGCAGTATTATACCCTATGAGGGGGCAGCATTATACCCTATGAGGAGGCAGCATTATACCCTATGAGGAGGGCAGCATTATTCCCTATGAGGGGGGCAGTATTATACCCTATGAGGGGGCAGTATTATACCCTATGAGGGGGGCAGTATTATACCCTATGAGGGGGGCAGTATTATACCCTATGAGGGGGTGCATTATTCCCTATGAGGGGGGCAGTATTATACCCTATGAGGGGGGCAGTATTATACCCTATGAGGGGGTGCATTATACCCTATGAGGGGGTGCATTATTCCCTATGAAGGGGGCAGTATTATACCCTATGAGGGGGGCAGTATTATATTCTATGAGATGGCTGCATTATATTCTATGAGATGGCTGCATTATACTATGTGAGGGGGCTGCTTTATATTCTATGAGGGGGCTACCCCAACTCCTGCTACATAATTAAGACATGTACAACCTTATATTATACCCGGATATTAGCGTTTTACCGCATAATTGGTGGTCTGGTATTTAACTCTATGCAGCTACATAGTGGGCCCCAAGAATGATTTTCTCTGGTGGGCCCAAGGTGTTCCAGTCCGACGCTGGGCAGATGCAGGCACTGTGAACGCCATAGGACCTGTGATCCGGCTGTGTCCGTCTTTTTAGGATTGCAAAAAAGTTCCGTTGGCTACAGTTTTGTGCACTTCTTAAAAGAAGGACACCGCTGAACAGAGGCCAGACGGATTCCAGAGTAACTCTACTGCCTCAGTATAGTGAATAGATCCCTTGGAGGTTTCATCTGAATCACGTCACTCAGAGATTTAGATGGAAACCCCAAAGTAAGTGCTCAGCGTAGAGCGCTGGATAAATGTAATCGTAAATGTTATGCAAAATGTTCCCAATAAAAGCTTCAACTCAATTCAGAAAAAATATCAAGTCCCCACTCAGGTCTGTCATTTTTCAAAGGAAATATAGGGGGCTTCCATGCTAGTGGTGGCAAAAAGGCTCTGGAAAAGCTTAATGGCTCCTCGCCCCCCAAAAGAAATTCATCAAATTTTACATTCCCAAATCCAAATGCTCCCATCCCTTCTGAGCCCCAGTGTGCCTAAACCACATTTAGCGCCCACATGTTTGGCATTTCTGTATCGATGAGAACCTGCCTAATTTACAGGTGCATGCTTACAGAAGCATAGGCTTTGAATAATGTACTGGTGACTGCAACATACTGTTCACCACAGCTTACTGGTCACTACAACAGCAATTTTCAATTTTCACTCAGCAACATCCACTGCTGCTTATTTTTGGAGAACACCCATGTAGTAAAAATAATCACTATATCTGAAGATAAATTCCCAAAGGGTCATAATTTCCAAAATGGGGTCACTTGAGGGGGGATTCTGCTTTTATAGCACTTAGGGGCTCTTTATATGGAATCCACAAATCCGCAAACTATTCTTGGAAAATCTGCGCTCCAGGAGGCAAATAGCGTCTCCCTCCTGAGTCTCTCTGTATGGCTAAGCAGTACTGTACATCCACATATGGGGTATTTCTACATGTGAGACAAATTCTAGTGCAATTTTTACCCATTTCCCAGTAGGAAAATGTGAAACTTGGGGCTAACACAATCTTGGTGGTAAAAATGTACCGTATATACTCGCGTATTAGCCAAGATTTTCAGCCCATTTTTTGGGGCTGAAAGTCCACCTCTCTGCTTATACGCGAGTCATATACCGGGGGTCGGTGGGGGAGGGGGAGCGGAGGTGTCAGATCATACTGACCCCCTGACGCGTCTCTGCAGCCCCCCGCTTCTCCCATGGTCTCCCTTCCTTCAGCGGTCACGTGGTACCGCTCATTAAAGTCATGAATATGTGCATATTCATGACTTTAAAGAGCGTTACCACGTGACCGCTGAAGGAAGGAAGGGAGACCGTGGGAGAAGCGGGGGTCTGCAGAAACCGCGCCAGGAGGGGGTAAGTATATGCAGTATTCACCTGTCCCCATTCCAACGCTGCTCGCTGCTGTCTGCCGCTTCCTCTGTCAGTGACGTTCAGGCAGCAGAGGGGAGCGATGACATAGTTAGTGCACGCCGTGCCCTCTGCTGCCTGAACAGTCACTGACAGCGGACACGGAAGACAGCAGCAAGCAGCGTTCGACCAGGGACAGGTAAATATCTCAGGTGCTGGGGTCCTGTGCCATCGGTGACACCGGCATCTGGCCCACAGAGACGAGAGGTGAGAATGTAATTTTTTTATTTGCAGCAGCAGCATATGGGGCATAGTCTATGAAGCATTTTATGGGGCAAAATCTATGGAGCATCTTATGGGGGCATAATCTATGGAGCATCTTATGGGGCATAATCTAAGGAGCATCTTATGGGGGCATAATCTATGGAGTATCTTTTGAGGGCATAATCTATGGAGCATCTTATGGGGCATAATCTATGGTGCATCTTATGGGGGCATATTCTATGGAGCATCTTATGGGGCATAATCTATGGAGCATCTTATGGGCAGCATATGTGGTAGTCTATGGAGCAAGTTATGGGTCAAAATCTATGGAGCATCTTTTGGGGACATAATCTATGGAGCATCTTATGGGAGAATAATCTATGGAGCATCTTATGGGGGCATAATCTATGGAACGTCTTATGGGGCCATAACCTTTATGGAGCAGCATATGGGGCATATTCTATGGAGCATGTTATGGGGCCATTATTAACCTTTGTGCAGCATTATATGGGGCGTATTTTGTATGGAGCATCTTATGGGGCCATCATGAACTGAATGGAGCATTATATGGGGCTCCTGATTCAATATGGATATTCAAAAACATTTAACCTACTGATGTCTCAATTAATTTTACTTTTATTGGTATCTATTTTTATTTCTGAAATTTACCAGTAGCTGCTGCATTTTCCATCCTAGGCTTATACGCGAATCAATAAGTTTTCCCAGTTTTTTGTGGCAAAATTAAGGGGGGGTCGGCTTATACTTGGGTCGGCTTATACTCGAGTATATACAGTAAATTATTTTTTCCGAATGCCCAATGGTATAAAATTCTGTGACATACCTGTAGTGTCAATATAAACACTTCACCCCTAGATAAATTGATTGAGAGGTTTAGTTTGTAAAATTGGGTTACTTATGGGGGGTTCTGCTGTTTGGCAGCTCAGGTTCTCTGCCAATGTAACATGGCAATCTCAAACAAGTGCAGCACAATCTACACTGTATTATGGCGTTCCTTCCCTTCTGAGGTTTGCTCTATGCCTCAAAAGTACTTTTCGACCACATATGGGGTATCGGTGAACTCAGGAGAAATTGCACTACCAATTTTGGGGTCCATTTTCTCCTGTTACCCTTGTGAAAATACAAAATTTGGAGCTAAAAAAGATTTTTGTGAGAAAAATGTGATTTTTTTAATTTTCACGGCTCAATGTTATAAACTTCTGTAAAGCACCTGGGGTTTCAAGGTGCTCAATACGCATCTTGATAAGTTCCCTAAGGTGTCTAATTTCCAAAATGGTGTCACTTGTGGGTGGGTTTCCATTGTTTAGACACATCAGGGGCTCTCCAAATGCTACATTGCGTCCGCTATTTATTCCAGCAAATTTTGTATTCAAAAAGTCAAATGGCGTTCCTTCCCTTCCAAGCTCTGCCATGTACCCAAATAGTTGTTTTCCTTGACATATTGGGTATCAACACACTCAGGAGAAATTGCAGAACAAATTGTATGGAGCAATTTCTCTTATTACCCCTATAAAAATGCAAAATTTGGAGCTAAAAAAGTTTTATCTTGGAAAAATGTAATTTTTTAAATTTTCACGGCTCTACGTTATAAATTTCTGTGAAGCACCTGTGGGTCCAAGGTGCTCAATACACATCTAGATAAGTTCCCAAAGGGGTCTACTTTCCAAAATGGTGTCACTTGTGTAGGGTTTCCACTGTTTAGGCATATCAGAGGCTCTCCAAACATGACATGGCATCCGCTAACTATGCCAGCAAATTTTACATTCAAAAAGTGAAATAGCACTCCTTCAATTCCGAGCCCTGCCGTGTGCACAAACAGTGGTCTCCCACTTATGGGGTATCGGCATGCTCAAGAGAAATTGCACAATAAATTGTATGGTCCATTTTCTCCTGTTACCCTTACAAAAAAAAAAATAAGCCTAAAGGAAAAATTTTGTGAAAGAAAGATAAACGTTTATTTTTTCCTTCCACATTCCATTAATTCCTGTGAAGCACCTGAAGGGTTAATAAACTTCTTGAATGTGGTTTTGAGTATCTTGAGGGGTGAAGTTTTTAGAATGGTGTCACTTTTGGGTTTTTCTGACATATAGGCCCCTCAAAGTCACTTCAAATGGGAAGTGGTCCCCAAAAATAATGATTTTGGAAATTTTTGTTGTAAAAATGAGAAATCCCTGGTCAACTTTTAACCCTTATAACTTTCTAAAAAAAAAAAAAATTATGTTTCAAAAATTGTGCTGATGTAATGTAGTGGCATGCTGATAGTATAATGTCCCCCTCTTTGCTCCCCATACAGCACAATGTTTCCCTCTGTGGCCTGCATACATTATATTGTCCACTGGCGTGGCATGTTTACAATATAATATCCCCTTCTGTGCTCCCTCTGTAGTGTATTGTTAACATCTTTGGCAGCCATTTAGTAAAATGTTCCCCTCTGTGGCCCTCTTTTAGTATAATTTCCACTATGTGACTCACATTTAGGGCAGCGTCACACTAGAGAGAAATACGGACGAGTGAGACGCGTTAAAAACACGCATTGCACACGGACCAATGATTCTCTATGGGGCAGCTCACATCAGCCGTATATTTCTCGCGTATATTTTACAGTCCGTGCCAATTGCAGCATGCTGCGATTGTCAGCGTACTACGCCTGTAGTACGCCAATGCAAGTCTATGGGTGCGCAAAAAAAATGCATTACACTCTGACCAGATGTGTGACTTGCGAGAAATACGCACCCGGTGTCCAGAAATTCAGTGCACGATACAGTAAAATCACACTGACAGGTTTAATAAAGAAACGAAAGAATAGCTATACACACATAGAATACACACACATATATATATACATATATACATAGCAGAATAGCCGCAAAATCAACTGCCGGCTTCTGTAAAATCATTCCTCAACCCGACATGAAATGACACATGGTTTACATACAGTAAACCATTTAATTTCATGTATTTTTTTTATATGTCCCTGACTAATAATTAAAGTAGGGTTTGTGTGTAAAAGTTGGGACATCTAGATGTTAAATTAAGGGGTTAATTATTTGGAAAAAAATGTGTGGGTTCCCGCTGCAAAATCGCAACCAGAGAGGTAAAGCAGGTGAGTGAGGGCAGATTTTAATAGCCTTGCGAGAGACCATTGTTTTTGGCCCCCCTGGCTACAAAAATCTGCCCCCAGACACCCCAGAAAAGGCGCATCATTAAGATGTGCCTTTTCTGGCACTTATCCTCTCTATTCCAATTGCATTGCACTGTAGCGGTGGCTAATGGGTTAATATTAATGGCTTAATGTCATCTTGCAATTGGCAGGTGATATTAAGCCGATTAATAATGGAGAGGTGTCAATTAGACACTTATCCATTATTAACCCTAGACTGTGAAAGGGTTAAAAAACACACACAGACATTAATTAAAAATTATTTTAATGAAATAAAGACACTTAGTTTTTGACAAGATTTATTGCTCTAGTAATCCAAAAATAAACCATCGACCTGTAACAAAAAGAAAACAAAAAATCAACCATATCCTTAGCTCTCTGCTGCTCAGTCAGGTCCCCCGCTGCAATCCATCAGAAAAGGTTAAGTGATTTACACAGGGACCTGTGCTAATGCAACCAGCCCCATGTAAACCACTGCCAGAATGAATTATTTCATCTTTGCGCAGCCTCCCTGGCTGCCCTGAGATGAGCTAATTACCATGGGAAAGTTTCTGCATTTTTTCCCACGCTCTTTAGTTCACCTCAGGTCAGCCAGGGGACTCCGCACAGCCTCAGTGACATCAGTGGGAGTCCCCGGCTGACCTGAGGTGAACTGATGAGTGTGGGAAAAAGTCAGAAACTTTCCCATGCTAATTAGTTCATCTCCATGCAGCCAATGAGGCTGCGCAGAGCTGAACTAATTCATTCTGAAGTAGTTTACAGTGGGGCTGGTCGCATTAGCACCGGTCCTCATTGTAAACTATTTAACCCCTTGTGAAGGATTACAGCATAGGACATGACTGAACGGCGGAGAGGTAAGGCTATTGTTGCTTTTTTATGTTATTTTTTTGCAGGTCATGGTTTTATTTTGGAATAGCAGAGTAATAAAAAATTGGTCAAAAACTTGGTGTCTTTATTTCATTATAAGACTTTTTAATTAATGTCTGTGTGTGTTTTTTAACCCTTTCATAGTCTAGGGTTAATAATGGATCGGTGTCTTATTGACACCTCTCCATTATTAATCGGCTTAATGTCACCTTCCAATCGAATGGTGACATTAACCCTTTGTTATTAACCCATCTGCCACCGCTACAGAGCAATGGGAATAGAGAGGACAAGTGCCAGAAAACGCATCTCTTATAGATGCGCCTTTTCTGGGGTGTCTGGGGGCAGATTTTTGTAGCCGGGGGGGGCAGAAACAATGGTCCCTCTCAAGGCTATTAAAATATGCCCTCACTCACCTGCTTTACCTCTCTGGTTGACAAATTACCGATGGAGCCCACGTAATTTTTTTTACAATGAATTAACCCCTTAAATTAACACCTACACCTCCCAAATTTTACACACAAACCCTCATCTAATTACTAGTGAAAGACATATAAAAAAACCCATGAAATTAAATGGTTTACTGTATGTAAACCATGTGTCATTTCATGTCGGGTTTTGGAATGATTTTAATGAAGTCTGCAAATGTTTCAGCTGCTATTCGGCTATGTAGAACTATATGAAATATAAATATATATATATATATGTGTCTCTATAACATGTATATATATGTATGTATTCTATGTGTCTATATCTATTCTTTCGTTTGTGTTTGAAAACCTGTCATTGGGCTCCATTATATGTCCATTCTGCAAGCCTGCGAGAAAAAAACGGTATACTGATCACATACAGATTACTTACGGATGCTTACATGGGCAAAATACACGGCCACACCCTGACAACGGATGACATACGGATCACTATTTAGGATCCATTTCTCCGTATTACGGCCATAAAATGCGGACCATATTTTTATATGTTGTGTGTGACTCCAGCCTTAGCATAATGTCTACCTCTGTAGCGCTCTTTAAGTGGCAATTAAAAAAAAACAAAACATTCCTCTCATCTTTCCCTGCTCCTACAACTTGCAGCTTATTTTACCTCCATCTTCCATTGCAGGTGGTGAAATGAAGTAATGCCAGTGTGCTGCCTACGACTGCATAATGTCAGCTGCCTGCCTCAGACATCCTGGGGTCGTCTACATTGCCTTGAAATGTATTCATACCCTATGAACGTTTCCACATTTTTTCATGTTACAGTCACAAACTTAAAGGGAATTTGTGTGCAGGTTTTTGCTATTTATCCAGCGAGTACCATAATATAGGGTAAGTGGGCCTGATTCCAACAATGTATCACTTAATTTACAGTGAATACAGCAGTTGTGATAGAATGAGAGATTTTAGGTGCAGCATGAAGCACAGCTGAGAAAGCTAAACCTGCCCACACCACAGCTTTCTATGTCCATTGTCTATTGACAGTGAGTTGCTTATCAGAGGAGGGGGCATGGCCAGACTAGCAGTCAAGAGAGACCCAGTCCAACAGTGATAATCTCCTTGTGAAAAAACTTACGTCACAGATTTACCGCGAAAGAGAGGAGCCAGAAGATTGCAGCGTCTGATTTCTCATACAACTGCAATGAATAGAAGCACTTTACCTTCATATTAAATGACGTAGGCCTTCCTGCATTAAGGCTCTCAGCTGTTCACCATTAGCCACAGCAATGTCCTATTTAATCTGGGCCCTGGCTAGCACTCATTGCGTGTATAAGCTTATGCTGCATGACTGAAGATGGTGGTTTGTGGTTGTTGCTTGAGTAAGCGTTTGGTGGATTTATCTGAGACTGTTGCGAGGTTTTGGGTGTGTTCTAATCCCCTTTTTCTCCTACTTTGCTTATTTTCCCCTTCATCCACTCCCCGATGTTTACCTCTGTTGTTTGTGTAAGTATATTTGTGTAGGGAAGGTGACCTGACGGACGGACAAACTTGTCAGAATAGAGAAAGGAAGGTTTGCACAGTTTAGACAGGTGTCAGTTACTGCAGTGGGGAAACAGCTGAGAAAGTGTAGTGGACATGCAGTACCTTGGGTTAACCAGTAGAGGGCAGGGAGGAGTGTGAGCTAAGGACTTGACATCAGCCTAGGGAACCGTTGGTCATGGGGGCGGAGTTACAGGGAACCAGGATTGATATAAATTTGACAGGAGGGTTCCAGAAAGTTCCAGTCTCCAGAGGGAGCTCCAGTGACAGGAGGACTACGACAGTTTGTGCACTGTGAGGAAAACTGAACCAGGGGGACTGAGGAGAGAGAAAGTCAGGGGGGTGGTCCTGACACTAGAGTACCGCAGTATAGACGAGGCACCGAGGTAAAGCATACCGTACAGAGAGAGAGACGACTGATCAGTAGAAGTGCTGTTGGTTTACGGGCCTAAGGCAGCCACAGTGACGGACCTGACAGGAGCGTCAAAGAGTGAAGAGGGGACGGTGCGTAAATGTACGCCCCCGGTGTAAAGTACGGTGTGTGGGAAGCGGCCCTGGAAACGGGGGGCCAATAAGTGAAGTGAAGTAAGCTGAATTGAAGTGCGGTGTACTCCGGAGGCCGTCAAGTGGACGGCCAGAGAATAAACTTGGACCTGTTGTACCCGAAACTTGCCTCATTGTGTGTCTGTACGTCACTGCGCAGTATATCGAGGGACCACCCCCCAGCTCGGCCCACCGACCCTACATTTGCATGATTGGTATTTTCCTTTTGTACTACCTTGTTATTCTGGTTGGTGTATAGCGATACACTACTACTCCCCTCTTCCCTGGGTGAGGGAAGGGTACAGACTGGGGGCTGATTCAGGAGCTAAGGCAAGGTACAGGATACCCGACAGCAGAGTCGTGACACCTTCATTGTAAGTAAACAACAGCACACAGACAAAAAAGTGACACATCATTGAATTCTGTGTCTCAGCTGCTATCTCATGCTTTCCTCAGATTACATAGCAAAAACCTGCTGATGGATTCCCTTTAAATGTATTTTATTGGGATTATATGGAACATACCAATGCAAAGAAGCAAGTATTTGTGAAGTGTAAAGGAAATGATGCATGGTTTTCTAAATATGTTAAAAATATAAATCTAAAAATTGTGACATGTATTTGTATTCAGCCATACCAAGAGCCAATACTTTGTAGGACCACCTTTCACTGCAATTACTGCTGCATTGTTTTTTGGTGTATGTCTCTACCAGTTTCGCACATTTAGAGGCTGAAATTGTTGCCAATTTTTCTTTAAAGAAAATATATTTTAAAGATCCTGCCGGGGACCAAAGATGCTAGACTAATTTAGTTCCGCCCTTGGCTGGCTCTTCTCAGCACTGCTGCAAGTGACTGACACGTCTCTCCTATAGCACAAAAGTGACATACTTGCATGTATGGACTGGAAGTGACATTCAGCCCTGGCATTTGAAATCATACAGGCCCATGTTGTCCCTGTTCCCGAGCACCAGATGGGATATATTACTAACTAGATTAAGGCCCGATGCTATCGCATCAAGAGGATAGTGACACACCTCTTGCCATGTTAACCCTCAATACACACACACCTCCTCAACACACACTCCTCTCACCTTTCACCATCTCCACTCACATCCACTAACTCTTTCACTCCACATACGACCCTTTCTCTCACTCCGTCTCTCATACTCACACTGTCATCGTCGCTGCTCCATGATCCCCGACATCTTCTTCCGCCGGCGCCATCCTGGATCCCGACGTTGTCCACGCCGGCGACATGTTCTTGCGGCCATGCCATCTTGAGTATTCTGAAATCCTGCGAGTGGACATTAGTGGAGATAGTGAAAGGTGAGAGGAGTGTGTGTTGAGGAGTGGTGTGTTGAGGGTTAACATGGCAAGAGGTGTGCTGTGACGTCACCAGTTACAACTGGACGGAAGTTGTTACAACCCGGAAGCTGCTTAGGGCATTTATTATAGTAGATTAAGGCCCGATGCTATCGCATCGAGAGGATAGTGACACACCTCTTGCCATGTTAACCCTCAATACACACACACCTCCTCAACACACCACACCGCCTCAACACACACTCCTCTCACCTTTCACCATCTCCACTCACGTCCATTCACTCTTTCACTCCACATACGACCCTTTCTCTCACTCCGTCTCTCATACTCACACCGTCATCGTCGCTGCTCCACGATCCCCGACATCTTCTTCCGCCGGCGCCATCCTGGATCCCGACATTGTCCACGCCGGCGACATGTTCTTGCGGCCATGCCATCTTGAGTATTCTGAAATCCTGCGAGTGGACATTAGTGGCTCACCATTGTCATTTTGAAACACGACTGCTACCTCACTGACAGTGGGATTATTGTAGCGTCGAGGGTCTTGAGTACGATCTTGTTTAATAGCCATAGTGATGTTTGGCATGACAGTTCCGTTTTGTACATTTTTGATTTTCTTTACATCGTAAGCGTTGTTCGTTTGCGGTAGTGGTATCGAGAATGTAAAGTTGGGCAAATGCGCGTTGCTGGTCAACTGAGGGATGTAGTGTTCCAGTTCTATGATAGATCTGGCCATGTATGCGGAAACAGTATGGGCCATATCCAGGAGGTGGTGAAATATTTGCACCCATGGAGGCAAAAGCAAAGGAACTGTTAATACTTCGAATATTATCCATGAAATTTTTGCTAAATTCACTTTGCCCTTTCAGCAAACGTGTAAAGACAACAGGATATTGTAGTATGGGTACATGGACTTTACCCTTCTGACAGCAGAGCGTAAAGTTGTTATCAGAAGGTATCTCTGCTACAAAATGCAAAGCTTCGCAATGCTCACATACATGGGTCATGTCACCACAGCTGTGTTCGGTAATACTATTTTCATCATTAGTGAAAATGTGAGGTTGTAGTAGAAGTGCATGTCCAACCGATGGGGTGCGCCTAGTTTTGAGACCAACGTATATTTGTCTTGGTTGCACTTTCTGCAGGCTAACTGCAGCTTGTATGTGAAGAAACTGTGCGTTGGTATTGACTAATGGTGGTATTGATAGGGCAGAAACAGATTGCTGATTAGTTATGTCAGTGAACGGCATATAGGATGAAGTGTGGTAGTAACTTGTTCCACATACTGATGTGGAAGCATCCTGTTGTGAGTCTACTAATAATGATGAGGAAGAAGCCGTCTGTTGTTGGCGGTGATGGCGTGTAGAGGCTTCTTCAGCCAATGTAATAGATTTAGAGTTAGCGGATTCGTGTGTGAGTTGACGGCGTTTATAAGCCTTAATTTTGTCAAGTCGATGCTGTTTTTCCTCAGGAGTCTCATTAGCACGGCGTTGTTTTTGTCGTAGTGCTAAAGCTGCTTTCCTTTCACTGGCATTGGCATACTGTGCATCGGTATTGAATGGTGGTATTGATAGGGCAGAAACAGATTGCTGATTAGTTATGTCAGTGAACGGCATATGGGATGAAGTGTAGCAGTAAATTGTTCCACATGCTGATGTGGAAGCATCCTGTTGTGAGTCTAATAATAATGATGAGGATGAGGCCGTCTGTTGTCGGCGGTGACGGCGTGCAGAGGTTTCTTCAGCCAATCTTATGGATTTAGAGTTAGGGGATTCGTGTGTGAGGCGACGGCGTTTATAAGCCTTAATCTTCTCAAGGCGATGGTGTTTTTCCTCAGGAGTCTCATTAGCACGGCGTTGTTTTTGTCGTAGTGCTAAAGCTGCTTTCCTTTCACTGGCATTGGCATACTTTTTGTTGTGACTCATGTTGGCACAGGTAAAGGAGTCTATTTGGCAGTTATCTGGCAGTGAAGAAGGCGTCCTGGAGTATTGTAGAGTAAACAGATACTAATTGACCCTGTAATTGCCCAGCAGTAGTTATGAAGTGGTAGTGGCAAATTGGCCCTGTAGTTAGACACCGGCAGAGGAGCAAGGCAGCAGTAGTTATGGCGGTAGAGGCAAATTGGCCCTGTAATTAGACACCGGCAGAGGAGCAAGGCAGCAGTAGTTATGGCGGTATTGGCAAATTGGCCCTGTAATTAGACACCAGCAGAGGAGCAATGCAGCAGTAGTTATGGCGGTAGAGGCAAATTGATCCTGTAATTAGACACCGGCAGAGGAGCAAGGCAGCAGTAGTTATGGCGGTAGAGGCAAATTGGCCCTGTAATTAGACACCGGCAGAGGAGCAAGGCAGCAGTAGTTATGGCGGTAGAGGCAAATTGATCCTGTAATTAGACACCGGCAGAGGAGCAAGGCAGCAGTAGTTATGGCGGTAGAGGCAAATTGATCCTGTAATTAGACACCGGCAGAGGAGCAAGGCAGCAGTAGTTATGGCGGTAGAGGCAAATTGGAGCAAATTTCATTCCATCATCCATGTGTGCTGTCTGACAAGTGTGAACTGCATCATATAGTGCCAGATATTTTTATGGTATTTCATTCCATCATCCATGTGTGCTGTCTGACAAGTGTGAACTGCATCATATAGTGCCAGATATTTTTATGGTATTTCATTCCATCATCCATGTGTGCTGTCTGACAAGTGTGAACTGCATCATATAGTGCCAGATATTTTTATGGTATTTCATTCCATCATCCATGTGTGCTGTCTGACAAGTGTGAACTGCATCATATAGTGCCAGATATTTTTATGGTATTTCATTCCATCATCCATGTGTGCTGTCTGACAAGTGTGAACTGCATCATATAGTGCCAGATATTTTTATGGTATTTCATTCCATCACTCCTGTGGTGGGTCTTTATTTTTTATCTATTTGGTTTCTGCTTTGAAGTGTAGAAAGGTGTGTTTTTTTTTTTTTTTTCCCTTTCTCAGTTTGATGGCCTTGTCCAGCGTTAGTTATTTACCCTGCATAGTAATGCCTGCTCTGGCCTTGTGCTAATTGGTTAATTACTGATTGTGGCCTTTTGGTGGCTGAAGCTAGCAGACATTTCATTTCATATATATTTAGCTCTGGCTGGGATAGCACGCGTGCGGGCTTACGCGTGCAACAGATTAAGTGCAACAGGATAAAGTGTTTTGCAGTTAGACAATGCATTGGACAGGGCAGGAGACAGGTAAGGTGCATAAGTTTTTCATGCACGCTTGCTTCTTGGTCAGTTGTACTAAATATGCATTGATCATATCAACCTGCTGCTTATTTGTCTTCACTTCTGCTTTTTAACAACTCGCCTGCCCTTTTACACATTCTGTGCACTCTCTGCATATCCACCCCTCCCTTTTCCCCTCTCCCATGTTTAACTCTGAGGCTCTATTGACATTTCTTACCCACACCAAACCATCCAAAACCTCCATGCAGCACTCAAAACGTTCATACAAATCATCCCACCACCTGCTTTTTCTGTTTTTTCTCCTTTTAATAGTTGCAGGTGACATCTCCCCCAACCCTGGGCCTCCCTCCACCAGCATACATTACTCTCCTCCAGCTGCATATAGAAACCCTGCTAATCTTATTAACATTCAGTGCATGCCTTCTCCTCTCACTTTCCAATGTGCTCTCTGGAATGCACGGTCTGTGTGTAACAAACTGACTTACATTCACGATCTTTTTCTCTCTAATTCCCTTAACCTTCTGGCTATTACAGAAACCTGGATCCAGCATTCAGACACC
The DNA here is from genome assembly GCF_039654945.1 of Dendrobates tinctorius. Taxonomy (NCBI): domain Eukaryota; kingdom Metazoa; phylum Chordata; class Amphibia; order Anura; family Dendrobatidae; genus Dendrobates; species Dendrobates tinctorius. The sequence goes on from NW_027361734.1 coordinate 3,318,158, forward strand.
ACCGCTGCTGCCGCTCTCTCGTTTGGTGGGCTGAAATTTTCACATACCCCCAGACCTGAGAACAGACAGGGTGGAGGTGTTGGTTTGCTCCTTTCATCACAATGTGCTTTCCAGGTCATCCCCCCGGTTCCATCACTTACATTTCCTTCCTTTGAAGTCCACGCCGTCAGACTCTTTAAGCCCTTCTCCTTACGAGTGGCGGTCGTTTATCGCCCTCCAGGCTCCTCCCGCCAGTTTCTAGACCACTTCACCACCTGGCTTACTCACTTTCTGTCCTGTGACATCCCCACCCTCATCATGGGAGACTTTAACATCCCCATCAATGATCCGCTCTCCCAGTCTGCCTCTCATCTTCTTTCTCTAACTTCTTCATTCGGCCTCTCACAGTTTACTAATTCTCCTACACATGAGGACGGGAATACTCTGGACCTGGTTTTCTCCCGTCCCGGCTCGCTGCACAACTTTACTAATTCACCTCTCCCGCTCTCGGACCACAACCTTCTTTCCTTCTCTGTCAAGAATTGTCTCCTCACCCGGGACACCCCCACTTACCACACTTATCGGAATACACGTACCATTAATACCCAACAGCTTAGGGACAATCTCCACACATCTTTAGCCCCCATCTCCACCCTCTCCTGTCCAGACATAGCATTGTCACACTTCAATAATACACTGAAGAATGCCCTAGATGAAGCAGCACCTTCTATACGCAGAAAGACCCGACACAGACAAAAGCAGCCCTGGCACACAACACAAACACGCTCTCTTCAGCGCTGCTCGAGGTGTGCAGAGCGGCAGTGGAGAAAATCTCTCTTAGCAGAAGACTTCATCCACTATAAGTTCATGCTCAAAACCTATAACTCTGCCCTTCATCTGGCCAAACAATCCTACTTCACCACCCTCATCACCTCACTATCCAACAACCCAAGACGACTTTTTGAAACCTTAAACTCCCTCCTGAAACCTAAAGTACAGGCCCCCATCACCAACCTCAGCGGTGAGGATCTGGCCACTTATTTCCTAGAAAAAATCAACCACATCCATCAGGATATCTCAGCCCTATCTCCTCAGTGCCTGGATCCCCTTCCCTGCCGCACCTCAAGCTCACTAGACATCTTTGAGCCTGTTTCAGAAGAAGAAGTTTCCAAGCTCCTCGCTTCTGCTCGGCCTACAACCTGCAACAGTGACCCTATTCCTTCACAGCTCCTGCAGTCTCTCTCACCAGTGGTCACCACTCACCTGACTAAAATATTTAACCTCTCTCTTTCTTCAGGTATATTTCCCTCCTCATTTAAACATGCCATCATAACCCCTTTACTTAAAAAGCCATCCCTGGACCAGAACTGCACTGCTAACTACAGACCTGTCTCTAACCTTCCCTTCATCTCTAAACTCCTGGAACGCCTGGTCCACTCCCGTCTAATCCGCTATCTCTCGGATAACTCTCTTCTCGACCCCTTACAATCTGGTTTCCGCTCTTTACACTCTACTGAAACTGCCCTCACTAAAGTCTCTAATGATTTAATAACAGCTAAATCGAAAGGTCATTGCTCCCTGCTGATTCTCCTGGATCTCTCTGCCGCATTTGACACTGTGGATCACCAGCTCCTCCTCACTATGCTCCGCTCTATAGGCCTCAAGGACACAGCCCTCTCCTGGTTCTCCTCCTACCTCTCTGACCGCTCCTTCACTGTATCTTTTTCCGGCTCCTCTTCCTCTTCTCGTCCCCTTACTATCGGGGTCCCGCAGGGCTCAGTCCTAGGCCCCCTCCTCTTCTCTTTATACACTGCCCCTATTGGACAAACAATCAGCAGATTTGGGTTCCAGTATCATCTCTATGCTGATGACACCCAATTATACACTTCTTCCCCTGACATCACCCCTACCCTAATTCAAAATACCAAGGATTGTCTGTCTGCTGTCTCTAGCATCATGTCCTCCCTCTATCTGAAACTAAATCTCTCTAAAACTGAACTTCTTGTGTTTCTCCCCTCTACTAACCTCACTCTACCTAACATCGAAATAACCCTGGAGGGTTCAACCATAACTCCCAAGCAGCATGCCCGCTGTCTTGGGGTCATATTCGACACTGAACTTTCCTTTACTCCGTACATCCGATCACTCAGTCGCTCTTGTCACCTGCATCTTAAAAACATCTCCAGAATCCGACCTTTTCTCACCTTTGAAACTGCTAAGACTCTTACTGTCGCTCTTATTCATTCTCGTCTGGACTACTGCAACTCTCTTCTGATCGGTCTCCCTCTTACCAAACTTTCTCCTCTCCAATCCATCTTGAATGCGGCAGCCAGGGTCATATTTCTGTCCAGCCGCTTCACCGATGCCTCCATCTTGTGCCAGTCATTACACTGGCTACCTATTCGCTACAGGGTCCAGTATAAACTCATCTCTCTCACCCACAAAGCTCTCCACTGTTCTGCACCGCCTTATATCTCCTCTCTCATCTCTGTCTATCGCCCTACACGTGCCCTCCGTTCTACAAATGACCTAAGACTAACATCCCCCGTAATCCGAACCTCGCACCTCCGTCTCCAAGACTTCTCTCGTGCTGCTCCAGCTCTCTGGAATGCACTTCCCCAGACGATCAGACTGATACCTAGCCCTGACCTATTCAAGCGCGCTTTGAAAACCCATCTCTTCAAAGAAGCCTATCACATCAACTACTCAGCAAGCTAACTTTGCCCTGTTCCCTCCTTCCAAATATTATTCTGAATCTGCACCCTACTATTCATCTGTCTCCACACCCTTCATGCACATGATAACTGCACTTGATACTTGTCTATTGCGCTTAAACACACGGGCTGATGACCGGATCATGCAGCTTTATATGAAAATCCCTATTATAATTGCCAGACCTGAATTAACAAGCATTTCTCACCTACTGTGTCCCCCCATTTCCTTGTAGATTGTAAGCTTGCGAGCAGGGACCTCACTCCTAATGTCATTGTTTGAATTGTCTTAACTTGTATTGAATTTATTGTCTGTACATGTCCCCGCTTAATTGTAAAGTGCTGCGGAATATGTTGGCGCTATATAAATAAAAATTATTATTATTATTATTATTATTGGCCCTGTAAATTAGACACCGGCAGAGGAGCAATGCAGCAGTAGTTATGGCCGTAGAGGCAAATTGATCCTGTAATTAGACACCGGCAGAGGAGCAAGGCAGCAGTAGTTATGGAGGTAGAGGCAAATTGGCCCTGTAATTAGACACCGGCAGAGGAGCAAGGCAGCAGTAGTTATGGCGGTAGAGGCAAATTAGCCCTGTAATTAGACACCGGCAGAGGAGAAAGGCAGCAGTAGTTATGGCGGTATAGGCAAATTGGCCCTGTAATTAGACACCGGCAGAGGAGCAAGGCAGCAGTAGTTATGGCGGTAGAGGCAAATTAGCCCTGTAATTAGACACCGGCAGAGGAGCAAGGCAGCAGTAGTTATGGCGGTAGAGGCAAATTAGCCCTGTAATTAGACACCGGCAGAGGAGCAAGGCAGCAGTAGTTATGGCGGTAGAGGCAAATTGGCCCTGTAATTAGACACCGGCAGAGGAGCAAGGCAGCAGTAATTATGGCGGTATAGGCAAATTGGCCCTGTAATTAGACACCGGCAGAGGAGCAAGGCAGCAGTAGTTATGGCGGTAGAGGCAAATTAGCCCTGTAATTAGACACCGGCAGAGGAGCAAGGCAGCAGTAGTTATGGCGGTATAGGCAAATTGGCCCTGTAATTAGACACCGGCAGAGGAGCAATGCAGTAGTTATGGCGGTAGAGGCAAATTGGTCCTGTAATTAGACACCGGCAGAGGAGCAATGCAGTAGTTATGGCGGTAGAGGCAAGTTGGTCCTGTAATTAGACACCGGCAGAGGAGCAATGCAGCAGTAGTTATGGCGGTAGAGGCAAATTAGCCCTGTAATTAGACACCGGCAGAGGAGCAAGGCAGCAGTAGTTATGGCGGTAGAGGCAAATTAGCCCTGTCATTAGACACCGGCAGAGGAGCAAGGCAGCAGTAGTTATGGCGGTAGAGGCAAATTGGCCCTGTAATTAGACACCGGCAGAGGAGCAAGGCAGCAGTAGTTATGGCGGTAGAGGCAAATTAGCCCTGTAATTAGACACCGGCAGAGGAGCAAGGCAGCAGTAGTTATGGCGGTAGAAGCAAATTGGCCCTGTAATTAGACACCGGCAGAGGAGCAAGGCAGCAGTAGTTATGGCGGTAGAGGCAAATTAGCCCTGTAATTAGACACCGGCAGAGGAGCAAGGCAGCAGTAGTTATGGCGGTAGAGGCAAATTGGCCCTGTAATTAGACACCGGCAGAGGAGCAATGCAGTAGTTATGGCGGTAGAGGCAAATTAGCCCTGTAATTAGACACCGGCAGAGGAGCAAGGCAGCAGTAGTTATGGCGGTAGAGGCAAATTAGCCCTGCAATTAGACACCGGCAGAGGAGCAAGGCAGCAGTAGTTATGGCGGTAGAGGCAAATTAGCCCTGTAATTAGACACCGGCAGAGAAGCAAGGCAGCAGTAGTTATGGCGGTAGAGGCAAATTGGCCCTGTAATTAGACACCGGCAGAGGAGCAATGCAGCAGTAGTTATGGCGGTAGAGGCAAATTAGCCCTGTAATTAGACACCGGCAGAGGAGCAAGGCAGCAGTAGTTATGGCGGTAGAGGCAAATTGGCCCTGTAATTAGACACCGGCAGTAAACAGGCATAGGACCAAGGCAGCAGTAGTTATGGTGGTACAGGCAATGCCAAGCGTCCGCACAGCAAGTCGGCGTGAGGTAAATGATGCAATTTCACGAATGCAAGATGGCGATTCGCCGACGTCGTTAACACCTCTTGCCATGTTAACCCTCAACACACCACACCGCCTCAACACACACTCCTCTCACCTTTCACCTCCACTCATGTCCACTCACTCTTTCACTCCACATACGTTCCTTTCTCTCACTCCGTTTCTCATACTCACACCGTCATCGTCGCTGCCCCAACATCTTCCTCCACCGCCGCGATCCAGGATCCAGACGTTCTCCAGGCCGCCGACATGTTCTTGCGGGACGCCATCTTGGATTTCGTGAAATCCCGCGATATTCAAGAAGGCGTCGCCGCAACAACATGTCGCTGGCGTGGACGACATCGGGATCCAAAAAGATGGCGTCGGCGAAATCTCGCGAGATTACGCCGACGCCATTTTGGATCCCGATGTCGCCCACGCCAGCGACATGTTCTTGCGGGACGCCATCTTGGATTTCGTGAAGTCCCGCGATATTCAAGATGGCGTCGCCGCAACAACATGTCGCTGGCATGGGCGACATCGGGATCCAAAATGGCGTCGGCGTAATCTCGCGAGATTTCGCCGACGCCATCTTTTTGGATCCCGTTGTAGAAAAAAAGATTTGAGGGCACCCCAGGATATTTAAAGGGGATCCATGACAACACACAATATAAAATATCAATAAGAGAGAAAAGCAGTGTGTATAGGAGTCATGATCACCCAAAATTAAATTCAATCAAAGCAATCAATATAAGATTATAAATTTTTATTGTACAAAAGCACACAAATCTGGACACACAAAGTGTTAAAACCAATTAAAAAAGGCCTAAAAGACGCCAAAAATCGAAACACCCAGAGTCCATGTTAAGACCCTTATAAACACATGTACACCAAGCTGGCAGATATTATCAATCAAAGAAATGATTTGTAACATAAATATAAGCAGGTAAGATACCCAAAGATGATATCACAATATATATACAACCAACATACATTTGGCAACCAATATACATATAAATATGTGCAAGCAACAAGACCCCAGTATAGGAAGTAATAAGTAGTCTGTTATTTCCCAATAATATGCAAAGAAAAAATGCATGAGAGGAAAAATGAACAATCCTACACTGGCGGCCTAAGATCTACTGCGGTCTCTGTTTGGATTAATATCCAATAAGATCATGAAATATTTTTGATAAAATCAAAAGATGACCTGAAAAACAGGAAAATGTATCAAAAAAGCCTCTGGTTAGGCACAAAGAATGAGGCTGGAATACAGCAATCAAAAGCATGATGATACTACCTCACAATAGAGTGACAATGGGTTAAACCTGCAGCCAGCATATGGGTGTAATGTGGGGACAACCCCACGCGTATCGCCACTGAAAGCGTGGCTTCCTCAGGGGAGAATGGACTGATATCCAGGTAGCACGCTTATAAATATATGAGATAATAAAGCATGATTGCTTACAAGTGTCAGCCAAGCACCCGAAGGACGCCGCCACGGGTGCCTCCATGGAGACGGCAAAAAACGGATACGTGTCCGCGCGTGCGCGGTAGCTTTCAATACAGTCAGAGCAATAGAGCATGCGCGGTTAGATAGAAACAAAGGCGCCGCCACAAATGTCCCCATAGAGACGGCAGAGAATAGGCCGATAACCGCGCATGCGCAGTAACAAATATAGTGTAATAAAAAGATCTTTTTGGATCCCGATGTCGTCCACGCCAGCGACATGTTGTTGCGGCGACGCCTTCTTGAATATCGCGGGATTTCACGAAATCCAAGATGGCGTCCCGCAAGAACATGTCGGCGGCCTGGAGAACGTCTGGATTCTGGATCGCGGCGGCGGAGGAAGATTTCGGGGCAGCGACGATGACGGTGTGAGTATGAGAAACGGAGTGAGAGAAAGGAACGTATGTGGAGTGAAAGAGTGAGTGGACATGAGTGGAGGTGAAAGGTGTGTGTGTTGAGGCGGTGTGGTGTGTTGAGGGTTAACATGTGCGTGTGTGTGGTGACGTCACCGGTTACAACTGGACGGAAGTTGTTACAACCGGAAGCTGGTTAGGGCATTTATTATTATAGATATTACCCTGGATGGAGGAAAGCAAGATTTACTACAAAACCAATATTTCTAATGACACCCGTGGCCTGCTGGGGTAAGTGATGGAGTCAGCAACTTGGTGCTCCATCACAACTCTTAACAGTATGAGTGTCTTGAGAACAACGATTCTGTTAGCAACATGGCAGACAAGGTGGCCCACGACTAGACAGGCCCTTCTGGCATTTGCCAGAATTGCCAGATGGCCAGTCCGGCCCTGCATGCTTGTCAATTGTAGTCGGCTGGACCTTTATAATACACAGTCTCTGAAATGCCAGTGTGTTTTGGAGTAAAACATACCAGGAGGCCACACACTAATCCAAGCTGCCTGAATCAGGTGACAGGTTTCCTTAAATGAATAATAAAACCCCTATAGTCACACTGCTGCCAGGGGAGAATTTGTTGGAATTCCTATACAAACTAATTGACAGCAGCATGTGTCCAGGCCAAAATATGCGTACCTTATTGATCGGAACTACTTCTATAATTCAGTAATGGCTTGTGGATAGGCTATAAATACACAAGAGAATATCCCTTTATGGATAGCAGCCCTTTAAAAATATTCATGTCCTTAGAAATGAGAATCAATTTGTGAAAAGTATACGCTTAAATTAAATTTCTCTGCGACCAAGTATAAGTATTTCACGTCAGTTTTCTTTCTGTGAAGATGAGATTCTTTTTCTCGTCCTGCCATTGAGCTGACAAGTTCTGATTGGCCTCTGGCAGTGACTGGCAGCTGGAGACAAGTGGAACAGAATAAATACAGGTGTATGAAGATTGTGGACAGGCATCTGTTCCTGAACTAGAGAACATGAGGCTGTTTGCTCTTTCAATTACAGTGCAGACAGGCATGGTATTACTCTCTTTCCCTCGTCAAACCTCTATAACAATTACACTTCTTTTCTCCAGTAGTGTGATCATTCTGACAAACAAAAGACCAAAAAATGTTCATTCATTTCGATATTAGAAAATTTACTTTTTTATTTATCTTGAACGCTTGAGTGTTGAAATTTTTTATTCAATAAGGCTATTGAAAAATTTGTTTTCTTTCAGAGCCTTTAATTCTGCATGCAAGAATCCCTGACGGTTAAGAAACCACTTCTAGCAGAAATCTTTCCATCTGCCTGTCAACATGCACTTCATCGAGACACTGAGGTTCCTTGTCAAAATCCCATGGCCACAATTTATATCTTGATGTCAGAACTGGCGGTCTTATTTTTTTCCTTGTCAGAGTTAATCTCTTTAACAGTAAAGTCATGCCCGAACATTCAGAGGAGCACCTCCTAGTTGCTTGTTGTACAGTTGACAAAACCTGTGTGACTTATATGCAATGCACATTGATTTTACAGATGACAGCAGCGCAAACTGTACTTGTAAACTTTTAGATCTAATTTGAATAATCTGAAGTAACTGGGTGTATGTGTTCTGGCGTTACACATCAAATGGTCACGGCATGTGACAATCTGAATCATAATCACTCTGAATATTTTCTATGCCCCATGTATCATGTAATTTCCACCTAGCTAGTAATTCTCAAACTTTCCATCATGGAAAATTATCCCACCCCTACTGTAAAAATGTAAGAGTTGAAAGAGTTGTCCAAACATAGAAGAAAATGGATTCTTTCTTCTTCAAAGAGCGCCTCCCCAATCAATGAGTTGCTCCAGCTAATGCAGCTCAGCTCCATGAAGTCATTACCGTTGATATATATCAACACACACAACGTGACAATAGGTGTTGGTGCTGTTTTAAGAAGAAAGCAGCCATATTTTACTAATCCCCTACATCCACTCTAACCAGGGTTTAAGAAAACTAATTTGTGAAATACTGCCCTAGACTCTTGAATTCTGTATTTCTTGGTTTTGGCTCATCTAAATAACCTAAAATCAAGTCAGAAATCCATATATACAAATACAAAAAAACAAAGACACCTACTGACAGAGTGCGGCAAAAATGAACAGGTGCAAGCTGCTATGATTGCATTTTATACAAACCAATGAACCAAAGAATACAGCAGCACGCTGTCTGCGCTAATATATATGCAAGCACTGAATGCATTGATTTTAAGCAGCACAAATGCTTATAAAATTTTTATTTATTGCACAACTTTTCCAGTCTGTGCGAGCCCACCAGCCACAACAAGATGACCTTTCTTTAATAAGACCATAACCTAATTTTATCGAACATGACTCTCCCAGGGCAAAATCCTACAAATTTATAGGGCAGGCAGGATCCAGCACTTATTAAAAATGACCTTAAGGTGTGTTCACGTAATGTTTTTTTTTGCTGCGTTTTTGAAGGAGAAAATCCTCAAAAAACAAAAGTAGACTTGGATTGGATTTGATTGGAGAGCTTCTTCTAAAAAATACTCAGTAAAAATATTCCAGTGTGAACACAGCCTTAGACTGATGGGAAAGGTGGTCAGACAAAAATAAAGGCAGCCTTTCCCTCAAATGGTATGATACAAAGACAAAGCCTGGTTAGCACCTCCTAAGAGAATGTTGCAATTGTGAATGAATGCAGACTGCTATAACGGCTCTATATAGACAGGTGCTTCTCAAAAAATTATAATATCATCAAGTTAATTTATTTCAGTTCTTCAATACAAAAAGTGAAACTCATATATTATAAAGAGTCATAACAAAAAGAGTGATGTATTTAACGCTTTTATTTCTGTTAATGTTGATGATTATGGCTTACAGCCATTGAAACCCCAAAAGTCATTATCTCAGTACATTAGAATAATTAACAAAAAACACCTGCAAAAGCTTCCTAAGTGTTTAACCTCTTCACGCCGCAGCCCTTCTTTGTTTTTGCATTTGTTTTTCTCTCCCCTTTTTCCCAGAGGCATAACTTTTTTATTTTTCCGTCAATATGACTTGTTTTTTTGACAGAACGAGTTGTACTTTTGAACCACACATTGGTTTTACCATGTTGGGTAAACGGGAAAAAAATTCAAAGTGCAGTAAAATTGAAAAAAAAGTGCAATTCCACAACTGTTTTTTTTAAGTTTTTTTTTTACTATGCTCACCAAATGCTAAAACTGGCCTGCCATTATAATTCTCCTGGTCATAAATAAGGGTTTATAAGTGGCAGCTGGTTGGGATTTCCAGTCCTTTGAAAGTGCATTGAGTTGTAGGTTGAATTGCTGCTAAAGGGAAAAAAAATCTCTTTAACTCTTCTTCCTCGCTAGTGTGAACGAGCTGAGTGTGACTGAAGCGTAAGTGCGAGCTGAAGTAAGTGTGTGACTTGTGATTCAGTGAAGATGTATTTGGGAATCCTGCAGCATATACCTGTGTAAATTGCTGTGACCTGTTTAATTTTATTGGGCTTTCTTAACCTATTTTTCTCTCTACAGGTTTACAGTCTCTTATTTTACAATCTGTGTGTTTAAGGGTTAACTACATTGCACTTAAATCCTGAGGTGTAGCTATACTCACAAGGGGTTAATTAAGGGTGGGGGCTCATAAATAAGGGTTTATAAGTGGCAGCTTGTTGGGAGTTCCAGTCCTTTGGAAGTGCATTGAGTTGTAGGTTGGATTGCTGCTAAAGAGAAGAAAAAAACTCTTTAACTCTTTAAATCTTCTTCCTTGCGAGTGTGAACGAGTTGAGTTTGACCGAAGCGTAAGTGCAAGCGGAAGTAAGTGTGAGACTTGTGAATCAGTGACTTTGGATTCAGGGAGTTTACAAGGGAGGAGGTTGTGAATTCGCTTTCTGGCCTACCTCTGGTTACTAATGAAGGTAAACCACAGAAGAACATAAACAAGTATACCATGCCAGTAAAGTTAATAAGTCTTTATTAGTAGTAGACTAATTTATAAAAGTTAATATACAAAATACAATTTCAAGGTCACTACAAACATATAATAGGAGTAGACAACGCCAAGAGCGTGTACATTGTCAATGTAGGGCTAAGGAAAACCAGAAGTGAACCCGCAGAACCGCGACGACGAACCTCCTCGGGGCGAGCTGGCCAAGTGGACCACCCCCTATACAGGGAGCGTCTGGGGCAAGCCTCGGGGAGACTATCGCCGCAGAAGCTGATACCCGGGGACAACAGCAGGAGGAAAACCAGAGGTGACCACAAGGGTTGTGGAAAGACCAGCAGGGGAGGGTTTGTAGACAGGAACGGATTAGGCTGACGAAGGTAGATACTGCAGGAGAGGACTTGAGGCCGGGGACGGGCGAGGCAGGCACTAGGAGCGAACACAGGGAGAGATTACAAGCAGACACAGGGACACAGAGCGCAGGACAGAGTGCTATGCTGGGAAAGCGCAGGGATGCGTGGACCTGAATCAGCAGTGCTAGACATAATTGATAGTCAGGCACTGGGCAGGAGCCGAGGCTACCTTATATAGGACTGCAGGCAGCGCTTCCGGGTCAGGGTCGGCCAGGAGGTGGAGCAGCAGCAGCAACAGGGGAGATGAGTGGCAGGATCACTGGCGTGCAGTGCGCAGGCGCCCCCGACGGGCATGGAAGGCCGGCTGCAGTGGCTGCAGAGAAGAAGCAGGACGGCGCGTGCGCACCTCGGGAGCGTACCGGGTGAGGAGAGCGCGCCGGTGCTCGGGAGGAGGGGCAGAGGACGCAGCTGCGGGCGGCGCGACAGAAGCAGCGAGGCGCGTGGCAGCGGGTGGCGTGACAGTACCCCCCTCCTTACGCCCCCTCTTCTTGAGACTGGCAAGGAACCTAGCTAGAATCCGGGGGGCCTGGATGTTCTGCCGGGGCTCCCAAGACCTCTCTTCGGGACCAAAACCCTTCCAATCAACTAAGAAGAGGGTCTTTCCTCTAGATCTTTTTATGGCAAGAATGTCTTGGACCTCAAAGACATCTTGGGCAGAAACTGGCTGGGGAGAGTGACCCACAGAGGCATGGAACTGGTTGAATATGACAGGTTTCAGGAGGGACACGTGAAAAGAATTGGGAATTCGCAGCGAGGCGGGGAGTTTTAACTTGTAGGCAACGTCATTGATGCGGGCTAAGACCTCAAAAGGTCCGATATACCGAGGGCCTAGCTTATACGAGGGGACTTTAAGACGAACAAACTTGGAGGACAGCCACACTTTATCCCCGGGATGGTACAACGGAGAATCCAGGCGCCTTTTGTCTGCGTGTCTTTTTATTCTGTCCCGTGCTAGTTCAAGCGCGGACTTGGTCTCCTGCCAGACCCTGGAGAACTCCTCGGTCAGAAGGTCGGCCGCCGGCACACCCGAGACAGGGGGTATCGGCAGAGGTACACTAGGATGTTGCCCGTAGACGATGAAGAAAGGTGATTTAGACGAAGACTCGTTGGTGTGGTTGTAGGCAAATTCGGCCCACGGGAGCAGGTGGGACCAGTCGTTGTGGTGAACGTTGGAGAAGTGGCGAAGATAGGTTATCAAAATTTGATTCGTGCGCTCAGCCTGACCATTAGTTTGGGGGTGGAAGGCAGAGGAGAAGTCCAAAGTGACATCCATCAGTTTACACAGAGCTCGCCAGAAGTGTGAGGTAAACTGAACTCCTCTATCCGAAACGATATGCTGAGGAAAGCCGTGAATCCGGAAAACATGGGTAATGAAAATTCTTGCTAGTTCAGGAGCGGAGGGTAATCCAGGCAGGGAGATGAAATGGGCCATCTTGGAAAATCGATCTACGACCACGAGGATGACTGTGTGACCCGAAGACCGAGGCAAATCGGTAATAAAGTCCAAAGCAATGTGTTGCCAGGGAGCAGAAGAAACTGGGAGCGGGTGGAGAAGACCAGCGGGAAGGTGTCGGGGAACTTTATTTTTGGCACAAGACGGACAAGAGGCGACAAAACTTTGAACATCTCGAGCAAGTGAGGGCCACCAATAGTAACGAGAGATGAAGGAGAGGGTTTTCTTGAGGCCGACGTGACCTGCCAGCTTGGAGGCATGACCCCAATGTAAGACTCGCTTCCTATTGGCCTCTTGAACAAACGTCTTACCCGGGGGCAAGGAAGTCAGGTTTACAGGAGCAACCACAATGACCTTGTTAGGATCCACGATGTGTGAAGGCTCTTCCTCACAGTCGGTAACCAAAAAGGATCTGGATAGAGCATCCGCCTTGAGGTTCTTATCGCCGGGGCGGAAATGGAGTTCGAAATCGAGCCGGGCGAAGAACAGAGACCACCTGGCTTGTCGAGGATTAAGTCTTTGCGCTGTCCGGATGTATGCCAGGTTCTTGTGGTCAGTGTAGATCCTGACGGGATGCACCGCTCCCTCGAGGAGGTACCGCCATTCCTCCAAGGCCAACTTGATAGCGAGCAGCTCTCTGTCACCAATGGTATAGTTTCTCTCCGGGGTGGAGAATGACTTTGAGAAGAAGCCACAGGTGACCAGTCGTCCAGAGGGTGACGTCTGGGAAAGTACTGCACCGGCTCCGATGGCAGAGGCGTCTACTTCCAAAGTGAAGGGTTTATTGGCCTCTGGGCGATGGAGTACGGGAGCTGCAGCAAAGGATTGTTTCAGGGAGCGGAACGCGTCTTCGGCCTCAGGTGACCAAAAGTGGGGATTGGCCCCCTTACGGATCAGAGCGGAGATAGGGCTGGTCAGGGTGGAAAAGTGTGGGATAAACTGCCAGTAATAACTGGCGAACCCCAGGAATTGTTGGATAGCTTTCACTCCCTGGAGACGCGGCCAGTTGAGTTCGGCCGACAGTTTTCCCGGGTCCATTCGTAGACCAGTATTAGAAATGATGTAGCCTAAAAACGGTAGAGAAGACTGTTCAAAGGCGCATTTCTCGAGTTTGGCATAGAGACGATGCTCTCTCAGGCGCAACAACACTTGACGGACGTCCTTTCTGTGAGTAGACAGGTCCCGGGAAAACACCAGAATATCATCCAGGTACACCGCCACGCAAGAATAGAGAAGGTCTCGGAAGACATCATTGACAAATTCTTGAAACACGGCGGGTGCGTTGCACAAGCCGAAGGGCATAACCAGATATTCATAGTGGCCATCGCGAGTGTTGAAAGCCGTCTTCCACTCATCTCCAGGGCGAATGCGGATTAGGTTGTAGGCTCCACGCAGATCCAATTTGGTAAAGATTTGTGCCCCTCGGAGGCGGTCAAATAACTCCGGGATGAGAGGAAGCGGATATTTATTTTTAATTGTAATATCGTTGAGGCCCCGATAGTCATTGCAGGGACGAAGGGTCCCGTCCTTCTTCTTGACGAAAAAGAAACCCGCACCCGCGGGCGAAGAAGACTTACGAATAAAGCCTTTGGCCAAGTTTTCTTGAACATATTCGGACATGGCTTGGGTCTCTGATGGCGACAGCGGGTAAATCCGACCTCGGGGTGGAGTGGAGCCGGGAACGAGATCGATTGGGCAATCGTAGGGGCGGTGAGGTGGCAGACTCTCTGCTTCTTTCTTGCTGAAGACATCCGCATAGGCCCAATAGGCTGAAGGTAAATCTGGGGATACCGATGTTGGACGAGGAGAGTTTCTTGGCTGGACGGAAAGCAAACACCCCCTCTGACAGAACTGTCCCCACCGCACGATGTCACCAGACCGCCAGTCTAAGGTAGGCTCGTGTTTTCTTAGCCAAGGAAGACCCAACAGGATAGTGTGTGATAAGGTCGGCAGCACATAGAAGGCCATCTTCTCCAGATGCAAGGCTCCGACCTGAAGGTCCAACTCTTCGGTGACCTGCGTAACGGACACCCGCAGGGGTTGGCCGTCGACCGACGCAATCTGCCGAGGAGTCTCCAGGGACCTGACCGGAATACGAAGCCTCCTGACTGCCTCAAGCTGAATAAAATTTCCAGCCGCACCAGAATCTATGTAAGCCCACTCGGAGGAACGCTTGGGACCCAGATGCAAGAGAACAGAAAGAGTCAAGGGTAGAGAGGAGTCATAGGTACCTAGGGAGGCCTCTCTTACCTGTCCTAGGCGGAGGCGTTTCCCGGGCGCTCAGGGAAGGAACTCAGAAAGTGTGATGCACTCCCACAATACAAACAAAGACCCTGAGTGAACCTCTCCTTTCGGCGTTGCTCCACCGGCTTGAGGCGATCTACTTGCATGGGCTCAGGTGCGGAAGGTGCCGACGCCAGAGCAGGGCGTGAGCGAGGTGGGCTGCGGGCAGCGGATGGGACGCGAGGAAACCTCCTAACCCTGGCGGCCTCTCGAGAACGCTCCTGGAAGCGCAAGTCGATGCGGGTGGCCAGGGAAATGATTTCCTCCAAAGAGGTTGGAGTATCCCGTCCCGCCAGCTCATCCTTAATTCGGCCTGAGAGTCCCCGCCAAAAAGCTCCTACCAAGGCCTCATTGTTCCATCCAACCTCGGAGGCCAGGGTACGGAAGCGAATGGCGTACTGACCCATGGAGAGCGTGCCCTGTTGCAGGTTAAAAAGTGACTCGGTGGCAGAGGCTACGCGACCCGGCTCGTCAAACACTTTACGGAAAGAGTCAAGGAAGATGGAGAGTTGGGAGACCAAGGGGCCATCATGCTCCCAGAGAGGGTTTACCCAGGCCAAAGCCTCACCCTCCAAATGGGAAACGACAAAGGCCACCTTGGCTCTGTCGGTGGGGTACTGTTGAGGCAATAGCTCAAAATGGAGCTGGCACTGATTTAAAAAAACCCTGCACGACTTAGGGTCGCCACCATAACGCGGGGGTTTTGCCAAACGGGGCAGCGGGTGGGATACCGCAGCCTGGACCGGGGTCGAGGCCACAGATTGCAAGGCAAGGAGACGGTTGTCTATAGATGCCATATAGTTCAATATATGGGCCTGGGTGTCTCGCTGCTGAGCCAGCTCCTGTTGGAGGCTGCCCAGCTGGGAGGCAGTCCCAGGATCAGAGGCCTGTAGAGTCGACAAGCGGGACTCCATGGACTTAAGGAAGGGCATTATCCTTGCTTGATTCTCCCGTAGGAATAGGAGCTCCTTTTGGGTTGGGGTCGGGGTACCAGCGGGGTCCATGGCCTGACTATACTGTAGGGCTAAGGAAAACCAGAAGTGAACCCGCAGGACCGCGACGACGAACCTCCTCGGGGCGAGCTGGCCAAGTGGACCACCCCCTATACAGGGAGCGTCTGGGGGAAGCCTCGGGGAGACTATCGCCGCGGAAGCTGATACCCGGGGACAACAGCAGGAGGAAAACCAGAGGTGACCACAAGGGTTGTGGAAAGACCAGCAGGGGAGGGTTTGTAGACAGGAACGGATTAGGCTGACGAAGGTAGATACTGCAGGAGAGGACTTGAGGCCGGGGACGGGCGAGGCAGGCACTAGGAGAGAACACAGGGAGAGATTACAAGCAGACACAGGGACACAGAGCGCAGGACAGAGTGCTAGGCTGGGAAAGCGCAGGGATGCGTGGACCTGAATCAGCAGTGCTAGACACAATTGATAGTCAGGCACTGGGCAGGAGCCGAGGCTACCTTATATAGGACTGCAGGCAGCGCTTCCGGGTCAGGGTCGGCCAGGAGGTGGAGCAGCAGCAGCAACAGGGGAGATGAGTGGCAGGATCACTGGCGTGCAGTGCGCAGGCGCACCCGACGGGCATGGAAGGCCGGCTGCAGCGGTGGCAGAGAAGAAACAGGACCGCGCGTGCGCACCTCGGGAGCGCGCCGGGTGAGGTGAGCGCGCCGGTGCTCGGGAGGAGGGGCAGAGGACGCAGCTGCGGGCGGCGCGGCAGAAGCAGCGAGGCGCGTGGCAGCGGGTGGCGTGACAGTCAATCACAGACGTAACCATAAGCTAATTAGCATTCCCTTAGTATTGGCTATCAGTACACAAAAGGTACCATTTTGTTGCCTAAGAATGGCTACTGTAGTAAAAAGCTAAGTCTGGGCACTTACATGTGAATAGTGGTCTGCTAATGCGGTCCTCCACAAGCACCTCAACGCGCGTTTCGTCCCTTCATCAGGAGGCGCGTTTCATGCCTTCATCAGGTTTGCCTCCTGATGAAGGGACGAAACGCGCGTTGAGACGCTTGTGGAGGACCGCATTAGCAGACCACTATTGACATGTAAGTGCCCAGACTTAGCTTTTTACTACAGTAGCCATTCTTAGGCAACACAATGGTACCTTTTGTGTACTGATAGCCAATACTAAGGGAATGCTAATTAGCTTATGGTTACGTCTGTGAATGACAATGTGCACTATGTTTACATAAGCAGTAGGTCGGGCTCTTGGCGTTGTCTACTCCTATTATATGTTTGTAGTGACCTTGAAATTGTATTTTGTATATTAACTTTTATACATTAGTCTACTACTAATTAAGACTTATTAACTTTACTTGCATGGTATACTTGTTTATGTTCTTCTGTGGTTTATCACTATAGTGAGTTGTGCCATTTCTTACCTATGGGTTTTTGTGCTATATATTACTAGTGAAGGTAGTAGAGCTGGTTATATTGACAGAGGGGTCGCGAGTTCTCTTTCCGGGCTCCCTCTAGTGGTTACTGGAGGTAATGGAGCTGATCTAATTAACAGAGGACTGCCACCTGATAATGAGTAGGATGACTGGGGATCTGGAGTTTCTGACTGGATTTAAGACAGCCGACTCCCTCTATCCCTGCTGGTGATTTTTTCCTGCCTCCTGAGGTCTTAGTTTTCAGCTCAGTTTCTGCATGCTCAGCTACGTGTTCTTTTGCTATTGTTCACATTTGATCTGGTTTTGTCTATTTCAGTTTTGTGTGTTCAGCCAGCTCCGGCTGGGGCTGTGCTGAATTTTCATCCTTATGTTACTGCTTGTGCCAGTTTGTTTTTGTCCCTTATTAGATTGGCCTCTTTTTGCTCTGCTTTCAGAATATACCAGAGTGCTGATATAGTGGGCGAAGTCTAGTGACTTCAGTATTTTTCTATCAGATGTGTTGGGCATTTTTTGCAGGGTTTTTTTGCGTGATTGCAGACAGAGTCTTTCCTTTCCTGTCCGGTCTAGTTAGTGTGGGCCCCATCGTTTGCTCAGTCTATTTTCCTACCTGCATTTGTGTTTTCATCTTGTCTCACCGACAATATATGTTTGGGGGCTATCTATTCCTTTGGGGTCTGCTCTGGGGCAGTTTAGATTTCCCCTTTCTTGCTTTAGGCATATTTAGTTCTCCGGCTGTGTCGAGGGGTCTAGGATCATCGTAGGTACGCTCCACGGCTACTGCTAGTTGTGTGGATAGGATCAGGGGTCTGCAATCCGCTTAGTTACCAACCTCTCTGGTTTTCTGTGGCTTAGCCTGGTCTTGCTTACCCCCTTGGTGACCCAATCATAACAGAATCACCAGCCTAAACCGCAGATTCTAGGGTACTCAAAAGCAGGAGAGAATTGTAAAAGGAAAAAAAAAAAAGTGTCAGAATTTTTTTTTTTTATATTTCTTCCTCTTTTTCTCTGGGGCCATAGGAGGATTTTTTCTTTAATGGAGATTAAGCAATTGTCTGATCGTGTTGAGCAGCTCGCTGCTGAAGTGCAGGGAATTTCCACCTATCTCGCTCAATCATCTGCTGTTGAACCAAAAATCCCTACTCCTGATGTGTTTTCTGGGGATAGGTCTAAATTTTTGAATTTTAAGAATAATTGTAAACTATTTCTTACCTTGAAGCCTAACTCATCGGGGAGCTCTGTGCAGCAGGTTAAAATTGTCATCTCCTTGCTGCGCAGCGATCCCCAGGATTGGGCTTTTTCTCTGACACCTGGAGACCCTATTCTGGCTAATGTGGACACATTTTTTCAAGCCTTGGAGCCTTGGGGTTGTTGTATGATGAACCTAATGCTATTGATCAAGCTGAGAAAACCCTATTGGCATTGAACCAGGGTCAGGATTCTGCAGAGTTATACTGTCAAAAATTCTGAAAGTGGGCGGTCCTTACTAAATGGAATAACGATGCCCTAGCAGCTCTCTTTCGGAAGGGTTTGGCAGAAACTATAAAAGATGTTATGGTGGGATTTCCTGTTCCCTCTGGTCTTGACGATTCTATGTCATTAGCCATTCAAGTTGATCGGCGTTTACGTGAACGTAAAACTACACAAGAGGCGTTGCCGCCTTTTGAACGAATGTCTGAACCCATGAAATGTTATGGGGTTTTGTCTAGGGCGCAACATCAGGAGTTTAGAAGGCGTAATAAGCTGTGTTTTTTCTGTGGAGACGCCTCTCATACTATTTCTGTCTGCCCTAAACGAGAAAAATGTTTTGCGCGCACATTTGCTGTGGGCAGTGTACAACCTAAGTTCTTTTTGGCAATTACTCTGATCTGCTCCTTGTCTACATTTTCCGCTAAGGCTTTTATAGATTCAGGAGCAGCTTTGAAGCTGATGGATTTAGACTTTGCTAAACAATGTGGTTTTCCCATGATACCCCTGCGGACTCCTATCCCTTTGAGGGGTATTGATGCTACTCCTTTGGCGGAGAATAGACCCCAGTTTTGGACCCAGGTGATAATGCGGGTCACCCTGGACCACCAAGAAAATTGTAAATTTTTGGTGTTGCACAATTTGCATGCTACTATTGTTCTGGGTTTTCCCTGGTTGCAAACTCAATCCTGTCTTGGATTGGAAATCTGTGTCTGTGGTGAGTTGGGGTTGTCAGTGTGTTCTTAGTGACACTCCTGTTTTCTCTACCTCTCCCCAGTCTCATGATATTCCTGATTATTTGGCTGATTTTTCTGATGTATTTAGTGAGAGTAAGTCTGCGTCTTTGCCTCCTCATAGGAGTTATGACTGTGCAATTGAGTTAATGCCCTGGTGTAAATTTCCCAAGGGTCTGCTTTTCAACTTATCGGTACCTGAACATGATGCTATGCGATCTTATATCAAGGACTCGTTGAAGAAGGGTCATATTAGACCATCCTCTTCACCTTTAGGTGCTGTTTTTTTGTGGCGAAGAAAGATGGTTCATTAAGGCCATGTATTGACTATCGTTCCCTAAACAAAATCACTGTTAAATATCAGTACCCGTTACCCCTGATTTCTGATTTCATAGAATCATAGAATTGTAGAGTTGGAAGGGACCTCCTGGGCCATCTGGTCCAACCCCCTGCTCAAAGCAGGATTCGCTAAATCATCCCAGTCAGATGCCTGTCCAGCCTCTGTTTGAAGACTTCCATTGAAGGAGAACTCACCACTTCTCGTGGCAGCCTGTTCCATTCATTGATCACTCTAACTGTCAAAAAGTTTTTTCTAATATCTAATCTGTGTCTCCTCCCATTCAGTTTCATCCCATTGCTTCTAGTCTTTCCTTGTGCAAATGAGAATAAAGTTGATCCTTCTACAATGTGACAGCCCTTTAGATTTATTTTCCAGAGTTAAAAGTGCCTGCTGGTTTACCAAGCTTGACCTAAGGGGGTCGTATAATCTTATTCGCATCAAGCACAGGGATGAATGGAAGACGCGTTTAATACTCCAGAGGGACATTTTGAGTACCTGGTGATGCCTCTTGGGCTCACTAATGCCCCTTCTGTCTTCCAATCTTTTATGAACAATATTTTCCGGGACTTTGTGGATAAGTTTTTGATCATTTATCTGGATGATATTTTGATCTTTTCCAGTGATTGGGATTCTGATGTGGAACATGTCCGGACTGTGTTCCGGATTTTAAGGGAAAATTCCCTGTTTGTTAAGGGATCGAAGTGCCTCTTTGGTGTACAGAGGATTTCATTTTTGGGATTTATTTTGTCCCCGTCGGCTATTGAAATGGACCCGGCCAAGGTACAGGTCATTTATGATTGGGTTCAGCCCACTTCTTTGAAGGCTCTCCAGAAGTTTTTGGGTTTTGCTAATTTCTATCGTAAATTTATAAGTAATTTTTCTGGTATTGTCAAACCACTGACGGATCTGACCAAAAAGGGCGCTGATGTGGTGAATTGGTCTCCAGAGGCAGTCTTGGAATTTCAGGAGCTTAACCCCTTCACCCCCAAGGGTGGTTTGCACGTTCATGATCGGGCCAATTTTTACAATTCTGACCACTGTACCTTTATGAGGTCATAACTCTGGAACGCTTCCATGGATCCCGGTGATTCTGACATTGTTTTCTCGTGACATATTGTACTTCATGTTAGTGGTAAAATTTCATTCAAATAACTTGCGTTTATTTGTGAGAAAAACGGAAATTTGGCGAAAATTTTGAAAATTTCGCGATTTTCCAATTTTGAATTTTTATGCCCTTAAATCACAGAGATACGGCACACAAAAAACTTGATAACTAACATTTCCCACATGTTTACTTTACATCAGCACAATTTTGGAACCAAAATTTTTTTTGTTAGGAAGTTATAAGGGTTAAAAGTTGACCAGCGATTTCTCATTTTTACAACACCATTTTATTTTTAGGACCACATCACATTTGAAGCCACTTTGAGGGGTCTATATGATAGAAAATACCCAAAAGTGACACCATTCTAAAAACTGCACCCCTTGAGGTGCTCAAAACCACATTCAAGAAGTTTATTAACCCTTTAGGTGCGTCACAGGAATTTTTTTGAATATTTAAAAAAAAATGAACATCTAACTTTTTTTCATAAAAAAAATACTTCAGGTTCAATTTTTTTTATTTTACCAAGGGTAACAGGAGAAATTGAACTGCAAAAGTTATTGTGCAATTTGTCCTGAGTACGCAGATACCTGATATGTGGGGGGGAACGACTGTTTCGGCGCATGGCAGAGCTCAGAATGGAAGGAGCGCCGTTTGACTTTTTCAATGCAAAATTGGCTGGAATTCAGATTGGACGCCATGTCACATTTGGAGAGTCCCTGATGTACCTAAACAGTGGAAACCCCCTACAAGTGACCCCATTTTGGAAACTAGACCCCCCAAGGAACTTATCTAGATATGTGGTGAGAACTTTGAACCCACAAGGGCTTTACAGAAGTTTATAACGTACAGCGGTACAATTAAAAAATCATATTTTTTCCACAAAAATGATCTTTTCACCCCAATTTTTATTTTCCCAAGGGTAACAGGACCCTAAAAGTTATTGTGCAATTTGTCCTGAGTACGCTGATACCCCACATGTGGGGGTAAACCACTATTTGGGCGCATGGCAGAGCTCGGAAGGGAAGCAGCGCCATTTGACGTTTTTGGCTGGAATTGAGATCGGACACGATGTCGCGTTTGGAAAACCCCTGATGTACCAAAACAGTGGAAACCCCCCACAAATGACACCATTTTGGAAACTAGACCCCCTAAGGAACTTATCTAGATGTGTGGTGAGAACTTTGAACCCCCATGGGCTTCACAGAAGTTTATAACATAAAGCCATACAATTAAAAAATCATATTTTTTCCACAAAAATGATCTTTTCACCCTCAATTCTTAATTTTCCAAGGGTAACAGGACCCTAAAAGTTATTGTGCAATTTGTCCTGAGTACGCTGATACCCCACATGTGGGGGTAAACCACTATTTGGGCGCATGGCAGAGCTCGGAAGGGAAGCAGCGCCATTTGACGTTTTGGGCTGGATTTGAGATCGGACACCATGTCGCGTTTGGAAAACTCCTGATGTACCAAAACAGTGGAACCCCCCCACAAATGACACCATTTTGGAAACTAGACCCCCTAAGGAACTTATCTAGATGTCTGGTGAACACTTTGACCCCCCCAGTGCTTCACAGAAGTTTATAACACCCGGGCGTGAAAATAAAAAATTCGTATTTTTTCCACAAACATGATCTTTTAATCACCATTTTTTTATTTTCCCAAGGGTACCAGGAGAAATTGGACCCCAAAAGTTGTTGTCCAATTTGTCTTGAGTATGCTGATACCCCATATGTGGGAGAAAACTACTGTATGGGCACACGTCGGGGCTCGGAAGGGAAGTAGTGACGTTTTGGAATGCAGACTTTGATGGAATGGTCTGCGGGTGTCATGTTGCCTTTGGAGAGCCCCTAATGTACCTAAACAGTGGAAACCCCCCACAAATGACACCATTGTGTATACTAGACCCCCCAAGGAACTTATCTAGATGTGTGGTGAGCACTTTGAACCCCCCAGTGCTTCACAGAAGTTTACAACGCCCGGGCGTGAAAATAAAAAAATTCGTATTTTTTCCACAAACATGATCTTTTAGTCACCATTTTTTTATTTTCCCAAGGGTACCAGGAGAAATTGGACCCCAAAAGTTGTTGTCCAATTTGTCCTGAGTATGCTGATACCCCATATGTGGGAGAAAACTACTGTATGGGCACACGTCGGGGCTCGGAAGGGAAGTAGTGACGTTTTGGAATGCAGACTTTGATGGAATGGTCTGCGGGTGTCATGTTGCCTTTGGAGAGCCC
Organism: Dendrobates tinctorius; assembly: GCF_039654945.1. NCBI lineage: Eukaryota > Metazoa > Chordata > Amphibia > Anura > Dendrobatidae > Dendrobates > Dendrobates tinctorius. The sequence continues at coordinate 3,341,227 of NW_027361734.1, forward strand.
CTAATGTACCTAAACAGTGGAAACCCCCCACAAATGACACCATTTTGTATACTAGACCCCCCAAGGAACTTATCTAGATGTGTGGTGAGCACTTTGAACCCCCCAGTGCTTCACAGAAGTTTACAACGCCCGGGCGTGAAAATAAAAAATTGGTATTTTTTCCACAAACATGATCTTTTAGTCACCATTTTTTTATTTTCCCAAGGGTACCAGGAGAAATTGGACCCCAAAAGTTGTTGTCCAATTTGTCCTGAGTATGCTGATACCCCATATGTGGGAGAAAACTACTGTATGGGCACACGTCGGGGCTCGGAAGGGAAGTAGTGACATTTTGGAATGCAGACTTTGATTGAATGGTCTGCGGGTGTCATGTTGCCTTTGGAGAGCCCCTAATGTACCTAAACAGTGGAACCCCCGCACAAATGACCCCATTTTGAAAACTAGACCCACTAAGGAACGTATCTAGATGTGAGGTGAGCACTTTGAACCCCCAAGGGCTTCACAGAAGTTTATAATGCCAGGGCATGAAAATAAAAAAATCGTATTTTTTCCACAAACATGATCAATTAGTCCCCAATTTTTTCATTTTCCCAAGGGTAACAGGAGAAATTGGACCCCAAAAGTTGTTGTCCAATTTGTCCTGAGTATGTTGACACCCCATATGTGGGAGAAAACTACTGTATGGACACACGTCGGGGCTCGGAAGGGAAGCAGTGACGTTTTGGAATGCAGACTTTGATGGAATGGTCTGCGGGTGTCATGTGCGTTTGGAGAGCCCCTGATGTACCTAAACTATTGAAACTCCCCACAAGTGACCCCATTTTGGACACTAGACCCCCCACGGAACTTATATAGATGTGTGGTGAGCACTTTGAACCCCCAAGTGCTTCACAGAAGTTTATAACACTCGGACGTGAAAATAAAAAAATCATTTTTTTCCTCAAAAATGATAATTTTGCCCCCAATTTTTTATTTTCCTAAGGGTAACAGGAGAAATTGGACCCCAAAAATTGTTTTGCAATTTGTCCTGAGTAGGCTGATACCCTACATGTGGGGGTAAAACACTGTTTGGGCGCATAGCAGAGCTTGGAAGGGAAGGAGCACCATTTGACTTTTTCAACTCAGAATTGGCTGGAATTGAGATCAGACGCCATGTTGCACTTGGAGAGCCCCTGATGTGCCCAAACAGTGGAAACCCCCAATTCTAACTCCAACCCAAACCCCAACACGCCCCTAACCCTAACCCTAGCCCTAACCCTAGCCCTAACCCTAGCCCTAACCCTAACCCTAGCCCTAGCCCTAACCCTAACCCTACCCCAACACACCCCTAGCCCTAACCCTAGCCCTAACCCTAATGGAAAAATGGAAATAAATACATTTTTTTAATTTTATTATTTTTCCCTATCTAAGGGGGTGATAACGGGGGGTTTGATTTACTATTTATGGCGGTTTTTATGTTTGGCGGCTGTCGCACGCTAAAAGACGCTTTTTATTGTAAAAATAGTTTTTGCATCACCACATATTGAGAGCTATAATTTTTCCATATTTTGACCCACCGAGTCATGTGAGGTCTTATTTTTTGCGGGACAAGTTGACGTTTTTATTGGTACCATTTTCGGGCACGTGACATTTTTTGGTCGCTTTTTATTCCGATTTTTGGGACGCAGAATGAACAAAAACCAGCGTTTCATGAATTTCTTTTGGGGGGGTGCGTTTACACCGTTCCGCGTGCGGTAAAATTGATAAAGCGGTTTTATTCTTCGGGTCAGTACGGTTACAGCGATACCTCATTTAGGTCGTTTTTTATGTTTTTGTCGGTTTTATGCAATGAAAACTATTTTAAATAAAAAATAATTATTTTTGCATCGCTTTATTCAGCGAGCTATAACTTTTTTATTTTTTCGCTGATGATGCTGTGTGGCGGCTCGTTTTTTGCGGGACAAGATGACATTTTCAGCGGTACCATGGCTATTTATATGCGTCTTTTTGATCGCGCGTTATTACACTTTTTGTTTGGCGGTATGATAATAAATCATTATTTTTAGCTTCGTTTTTTATTTTTATTTTTTAAGGGGTTCGCTAAAGGGGTTAACTAATGGGACAGTTTTATTGGGCGGGTCGTTACGGACGCGGCGATACCTAATATGTGTACTTTTATTGTTTTTTTTTTTATTATTTCCAAAAAATGGATTTATTGGGGGAATATTTTTTTTTTTTTTTTTCTAATTTATTTGGCGATTTTTTTAAAATTATTTTTACACTTTTTTTTATTTTTTTTTTACTTTATTAAATAGTCCCAGGTGGGACATCACTGTCCTGTGATCAGCGATCTGTCACATCACAGATCACTGTGACAGATCAGCGATCTGACACAGGCACTGCAGAAGGCTTCCTCATGCCTGCGCTTTGCAGGCACTGAGGAAGCCAGCTTCCGCAGGCCCCCGAAGGCCCCCGTCGCCATCTTGGATTCGGGGGCCTGGAGGAAGGGAGTCCCCCGCAGCAGCGCTGCACATTGCGCTGCCGTGGGGGACTCAGGGAAGCACGGAGGGATCGTGTTTGATCGCGGTGTGCAAGGGGTTAACGTGTCGGGGCGGTCCGTGACCGCCCCTGACACATTGTGCCGGGTGTCAGCTGTGATAATCAGCTGACACCCGGCCGCGATCAGCGGCGCTCACCACGCGGGCGCCGCTGATCGCGCCGACGTACTATCCCGTCCCCGGTCATACGGGCCTGGGTACCGTGGACGGGATAGTACGTCGGATGGCAGGAAGGGGTTAAGCGGAGATTCGCTTCTGCTCCGGTTCTACGGAAACCTGATGTCTCACTCTCATTTCAGGTGGAGGTAGATGCTTCTGAGATTGGTGTAGGAGCCGTTTTGCCCCAAAACGATCCGGTGACTTCTAAAATGAATCCCTGTGCCTTCTTTTCTCGAAAATTCTCCCCATCTGAACGTAACTATGATGTGGGGAATCGGGAATTGTTGGCCATGAAATGGGTATTTGAAGAGTGGAGACATTGATTGGAGGGAGCTAGACATCAAGTTGTGGTCCGCACCGACCACAAGAATTTGATTTATCTTGAATCAGCCAAACGCTTGAATCCTGACAGGCTAGGTGGGTCTTGTTTTTCACACGTTTTAATTTTGTGATCTCTTTTCTTCCGGGCACTAAGAATGTCAAGGCGGACGCCCTTTCTAGGAGTTTCTTTGCGGATTCTCTTATTGTGACCGACCCTACTACCATTCTAAATGAGGGGGCAGTTCTTTCCGCCATCTCACCCGATTTGAGACGTGCCCTGGAGGAATTTCAGGAGGACAAACCTGAACGTTGCCCTATGGAAAAATTGTATGTTCCTGATCAGTGGAGGAAGAGAGTAATGTCTGAAATTCATTGCTCCGCATTCAGGTATTTTTGGTACCAGAGATTTGGTGAGTCAGTCTTTTTGGTGGCCTGCCTTATCTCATGATGTCAGGAATTTTGTGCAGTCCTGTGGGACTTGTTCTTGGTCTAAACCCTGTTCTCGTTCTAGTGGGCTGTTGATGCCCCTGCCGTGCCCAAGAGGCCATGGACCCATATCTCAATGGATTTTATTTCTGATCTTCCTTTCTCTCAGAGAATGACTGTTATCTGGGTGATTTGTGATAGATTTTCTAAGATGATCCATCTTGTACCACTCCCAAAGTTGCCATCTTCTTCAGAGTTGGTGCCCTTGTTTTTCCAACAGGTGGTTCGGTTGCATGGGATTCCTGAGAACTTTGTGTTGGACAGAGGAGTCCAGATTGTTTCCAGATTTTGGAGAGCTTTTGGTTCCAAACTGGGAATTCAGTTATCTTTCTCTTCTGCATTTCATCCTCAGACCAATGGGCAGACTGAGAGAACAAACCAGACTTTGGAGTCCTATTTAACATGTTTTATATCTGCTGATCAGGATGACTGTGTCTCATTTTTGCCCTTGGCCGAATTCCCACTAAACAATAGAGCTAGTTGCCACTTTGATGTCGCCCTTTTTCTGTAACTTTGGGTTTCATCCTCGATTTTCTTCAGGGCAAGTGGAATCTTCGACCTGTCCAAGTGTGGACACTGTGGTAGAGAGAATGCAGCAGATTTGGGACCAAGTGGTGGATAAGTTGTCCCTCTCTCAGGAAAAGGCCCAATGGTTTTCCAACCGGCATAGGATCATTGGTCCCCGGTTTAAAGTTGGTGATATGGTTTGGTTGTCATCAAAGAATATTCCTATGAAGGTTGCGTCTCCAAAGTTCAAGCCAAGATTCATTGGACCTTATAAGATTTTGGAGATTCTTAATCCTGTTTCTTTGTTATTGGCTCTTCCAGTTACGTTTAAGATCCATAGCGTGTTTCATAAATCTCTGTTGAAGAGGTTTGTGGAGCTAGTAGTTCCTATGGTGGTGCCTCCTGACCCTGTATTGGTTAAAGGCAATGTGGAATATGAGGTAGAGAAAATATTGGATTCTCGTTTGGCTAGACGGAGACTCCAGTACTTGGTCAAATGGAAGGGTTATGGCCAGGAGGATAATTCTTGGGTCTCTGCTTCTGACATTCATGCCGATAGACTGGTTCGTGCTTTTCACCAGGCCCATCCTGATCAGCCTGGTGGCGTGGATGAGGGTTAGGTGACCCCTCCTCAAGGGGGGGGGGAACTGTTGTGAATGAGCATTCTGGCCTACCTCTGGTTACTAGTGAAGGTAGTGGAGCTGGTTATATTGACAGAGGGGTCACAAGTTCTCTTTCCGGGCTCCCTCTGGTGGTTACTGGAGGTAATGGAGCTGATCTAATTAACAGAGGCCTGCCACCTGATAATGAGGAGGATGACTGGAGATCTGGAGTTTCTGACTGGATTTAAGACAGCAGACTCCCTCTATCCCTGCTGGTGATTTTTTCCTGCCTCCTGAGGTCTTAGTTTCCAGCTCAGTCCCTGCATGCTCAGCTAAGTGTTCTTTTGCTATTGTTCACATTTGATCTGGTTTTGTCTATTTCAGTTTTGTGTGTTCAGCCAGCTCCGGCTGGGGCTGTGCTGAATTTCCATCCTTATGTTACTGCTTGTGCCAGTTTGTTTTTGTCCCTTATTAGATTGGCCTCTTTTTGCTCTGCCTTCAGAATATACCAGAGTGCTGATATAGTGGGCGAAGTCTAGTGACTTCAGTATTTTTCTATCAGATGTGTTGGGCATTTTTTGCAGGTTTTTTTTGCGTGATTGCAGAGTCTTTCCTTTCCTGTCCTGTCTAGTTAGTGTGGGCCCCATCGTTAGCTCAGTCTATTTTCCTACCTGCGTTTGTGTTTTCATCTTGTCTCACCGACAATATATGTTTGGGGGCTATCTATTCCTTTGGGGTCTGCTCTGGGGCAGTTTAGATTTCCCCTTTCTTACTTTAGGCTTACTTAGTTCTCCGGCTGTGTCGAGTGGTCTAGGATCATCGTAGGTACGCTCCACGGCTACTGCTAGCTGTGTGGATAGGATCAGGGGTCTGCAATCCGCTTAGTTACCAACCTCTCTGGTTTTCTGTGGCTTAGCTTGGTCTTGCTTTCCTCCTCGGTGACGCAATCATAACAGGAGGAATTACTAAATTGCTGTTTGTATTTTATTAATACTTTGCATTTCTTTTTACTTAACATTTCTGTCTGGTGCAATCCCCAGTAGGAAATGTGCTCCATTATTGACATGCCATCCAGTGTACATCTTGCAACATGTATGCAATCCTTGAACAGCCGGTCGAGTGTGCATACTGCTGTGCGAGATGTGAGCACGTTGTGCATTTGGAAGCCCAGGTACTGGATCTAAATGTGCAGCTGGCAACACAGATCCATAGACAATATGGAAAGGAGTATTCTGCTCACTGAACATACGCTCAATGGGATAGATGAGGGGTAGGATGGTAGTATGGAGCTGTAGGACAGTGAGGCAGCTAGCTGGGTGACAGTTAGAAGGCGGGGTAGAGGGAAGAGTGCCAGTGAGGCTAGTCCTGATCTGTTGTGGTACTTGCAGGTGCGCAGGATGCAGTGACGAGTCGCGGGACGGTTTGGTGCTTTTTATAATAACATTTATAGGCCTAGAGGTAACTATCCTCAGTCACAGCCTGACCAACAAAAGGGGTAACAAGGGTTGCCCTTATAGGGGCTCTATACAACCAAACACAAACGGGGTAGAACACAACTATGTCCGGCAATAGCCGGTCACTATAGGGCCGCGGTATGGCCGACTACGGGTCCTTAATTATATAGTCAACTTAGCCGTCCAGACGTCCCTCGCCGTTCGGGGTGGTGGTCTTTCGGCGAAGCAGTCGCTGGGCACAGTTGCTGAAGTGTTGACAAAGTCTTCGAGCACTCCGGCGCTCTGATGACACTGGAGCACCACATGCCCCGGCGGAGTCCTTGGACGGATGGGCTGCAGCCCCCAGACTGAGGCAAGCGGCAGTGATGTGGAGTGGCGAGGGGCAGGCCACCTGCACAGCTAACAGCTGCGACGGGGAATCTGCGGCAAGCAGAGGCTCGGCCCCTGCCGCATACCAAAGCGGGACAATGGTGGCCGCCAACGGCACTGGACTTGCCGCAACCACAGGTGAGGGCAGAGCGGCTGTGGGCAGCAGGAGACAGGCCGCAGCCGCAGGCTGGAGTGAGGCGGCAGCGGCCGCTGGGGTCCGTGGGCAGGCCGCAGCCGCGGGCAGGAGCGAGGCGGCAACGGCCGCTCGTGACCGCGGGCAGGCTGCAGCCGAGGGCAGGAGCGAGGTGGCAATGGCCGTGAGTGACCGCGGGCAGGCCGCAGCCACGGGCTGGTGCGAGGTGGCAACGGCCGTGAATGACCGCAGGCAGGCCACAGCCGCGGGCTGGAGAAAGGTGGCGGCGGCCGCTGGTCATCGCGGGGCACCGGTTCTCGGACGGTCATCTCGGCGCTGTCCCACTGATGTTCAGGGGAAGTATCTCTCCTGTCTCTAGCCTCCTTCCTGGCTCGGGTGAGTCGCTCTGGCTCTCAGTCGCTCCCACGATCTCCTGCTCCTTCTGTCTCGTTCTGCTGACTCACTGTGACTCGCGTTCCCCGCCCCTTATATATTGGCTCCTCCCCCAGTCCACCTGTCAGTCTCCATGGTCCGTCCCTGAACTCTGTCCCCCGGAAACAGTTTCCACCGGAACACAGGTGACGGTCCCTGTTATGAATGGGTCACCGAGGAGGAAAAGACTAAACAAGCTAAGTCACAGAAAACCAGAGAGGTTGGTAACTATGCAGATTGCAGATCCCTGACCCTAACCACATCAACTAGCAGCAGCCGTGGAGCGTACCTACGATGATCCTAGACGCTTCCTCACAGCCGGAGGACTAAATAAGCCTAAAGCAAGAAAAGGGGAAACTAACTGCCCCAGAGCAGACCCCATAGGAAAGACAGCCCCCGCACATGTATTGACGGTGAAACAAGATGAACGCACAAACACAGACAGGAAAATAGGCTGAGCAAACGATGGGGCCCAAACTAACTAGAAAGGATAGGAAAGGACAGACACTGTCTGCAATCTGCCAAAAACCCTACAAAAATAATGTCCAACACTTTTGATAGCAAAATTAACCCTGAAGTCACTAGACTTCTCCCACTATATCAGCACTCTGAAATATTCTGAGAAAGAGCAAAAAGAGGCCAATCTAATAAGGGACAAAAAAGCAAATTGGCAAATACAGATAAATAAGGGTGGAAATTCAGCACACCCCCAGCTGGGGCTGGCTGACCACACAAAAAACTGAATAGACCAACAAAAGCAAGTGTGAACATTAGCAGAAAAACTTAGCTTGAAATGACTGGAACAGAGCTGGAAACCAGGACCTGAAAAGCCAGAAGGAATCACCAGCACCAGACTAGGACGTCGGCTGTCTTAAATCCAGTCTGAGATTCCTGAGGTCCATTCGTCATCCTCATTATCAGGTGGCAGATCTCTACTGATTAAATCAGCCTCACTACCTCCAGTTACCACCAGAGGGAGCCTGGAAGGAGAACTCACAACTGGTGGACCGGAAAATGAACTCACAACAGTACCCACCCTTGAGGAGGGGTCACCGAACCCTTATCCACGCCACCAGGCCGATCAGGATGGGCCCGGTGAAAAGCACGAACCAATCTGTTGGCATGATCATCAGAGGCAGAGACCCAAGAATTATCCTCCTGGCCATAACCCTTCCACTTGACCAAATACTGGAGTCTCCGTCTAATCAAATGAGAATCCAATATTTTCTCTACCTCATATTCCACATTTCCTTCAACCAACACAGGGTCAGGAGGTGCTGCCATAGGAACCACTGGCTCAACAAACCTCTTCAACAGAGACTTGTGAAATACGTTATGGATCTTGAACTTAACTGGAAGAGCCAATCGAAAAGAAACAGGATTTAGAATCTCCAAAATCTCATAAGGTCCAATAAATCTTGGCTTAAATTTTGGATATGCAACCTTCATAGGAATATTCTTAGATGACAACCAAACCATATCACCCACTTTAAACCGGGGGCCAATGGTCCTATGCCGGTTGGAAAATCGCTGGGCCTTTTCCTGAGAGAGTGACAACTTATCCAACACTTGGTCCCATATCAGCTGCATTCTCTCAACCACAGTGTCCACACCTGGGCAGGACGAAGATTCCTCTTGCCCTGAAGAGAATCGAGGATGAAACCCAAAATTACAGAAAAAGGGTGACATCAAAGTGGCAGAACTAGCTCTATTGTTCAGTGCAAATTCGGCCAAGGGCAAAAATGAGACCCAATCATCCTGATCAGCAGACATAAAACATCTTAAATAAGACTCCAAGGTCTGGTTTGTTCTCTCAGTCTGTCCATTGGTCTGAGGATGAAACGCAGAGGAGAAGGATAACTGAATTCCCAGATTGGAACAAAAGGCTTTCCAGAGTCTGGAAACAAACTGGACTCCTCTGTCGGACACAATGTTCTCAGGAATCCCATGTAACCGAACGACCTATTGTAAAAACAAGGGCACCAACTCAGCGGAAGATGGCAATTTTGGGAGCGGTACAAGATGCACAATCTTCGAAAATCTATCACAAATCACCCAGATAACAGTCATTCTCTGAGAGACAGGAAGATCAGAAATAAAATCCATTGAGATATGGGTCCATGGCCTCTTGGGCACCGGCAAGGGCATCAGCAACCCACTAGAACGAGAACAGGGTTTAGACCGAGAACAAGTCCCACAGGACTGTACAAAATTCCTGACGTCACGAGATAAGGCAGGCCACCAAAAAGACTGACTCACCAAATCTCTGGTACCAAAAATACCTGGATGACCAGCCAATGCGGAGCAATGAATTTCAGACATCACTCTCTTTCTCCACTGGTCAGGAACAAACAATTTTACCATAGGGCAACGCTCAGGTTTATCCTCCTGAAATTCCTCCAGGGCGCGTCTCAAATCGGGCGAAATGGCCGAAAGAACTACCCCCTCATCTAGGATGGAAGTAGGCTCGGTCACATTAAGAGAATTGGCAAAGAAACCCCGAGAAAGGGCGTTTGCCTTAACATTCTTAGTGCCCGGAAGAAAAGAGACCACAAAATTAAAACGCGTGAAAAACAAGGCCCATCTAGCTTGTCTAGGATTCAAGCATTTGGCGGACTCCAGATAAATCAAATTTTTGTGATCGGTGAGGACCACAACGTGATGTCTAGCTCCCTCCAACCAATGTCTCCATTCCTCAAATGCCCATTTCATGGCCAACAATTCCCGATTCCCCACGTCATAGTTGCATTCAGATGGGGAGAACTTTCGAGAAAAGAAGGCACAGGGATTCATCTTAGAAGTCACAGGGTCTTTTTGGGACAAAACAGCTCCTGCACCAATCTCAGAAGCATCTACCTCCACCTGAAATGGAAGTGAGACATCAGGTTGCCGTAAAACTAGAGCTGAAGTAAATCTCCGCTTAAGCTCCTTAAATGCTGAGACAGCCTCAGGAGACCAATTCAGCACATCAGCGCCCTTCTTGGTCAGATCAGCCAGTGGTTTGACAATACCAGAAAAATTGCCAATAAATTTACGATAGAAATTGGCAAAACCCAAAAACTTCTGGAGGGCCTTCAAAGAAGTAGGCTGAACCCAATCATAAATGGCCTGTACCTTGGCCGTGTCGATTTCAATAGTCTATGGAGACAAGATAAATCTCAAAAATGAAATCCTCTGTACACCAAAGAGGCATTTCGATCCCTTAACAAACAGGGAATTCTCCCTCAAAATCCGGAACACAGTCCGGACGTGTTCCACATGAGAATCCCAATCACTAGAAAAGATCAAAATATCAACCAGATAGATGATCAAAAACTTATCCACAAAGTCACGGAAAATATCATTCATAAAGGACTGGAAGACAGAAGGGGCATTAGTGAGCCCAAAAGGCATCACCAGGTACTCAAAATGTCCCTCTGGAGTATTAAACGCCGTCTTCCATTCATTCCCGTGCTTGATGCGAATAAGATTATACGCCCCCCTGAGGTCAAGCTTAGTAAACCAGCAGGCACTCTTAACTTTGGAGAATAAATCAGACATCAGAGGCAACGGGTACTGATATACTGTCTGACTTCTATACCAGGAAAGATCTTTGAACAAATTATTAAACAACATGTATGTCAATACCTGGATAAGAATGAAGTGATTAAACAGAGTCAGCATGGGTTTGTAACTAATAAGTCATGTCAGACTAACTTAATTTCCTTCTATGACGGTATCACTGATTGGGTGGATCAAGGAAATGCTGTAGATATAGTATATCTTGACTTCAGCAAAGCATTTGACAAAGTCTCTCATACAATCCTTATTGAAAAAATGATTAAGTATGGAATGGACAAGGCAACTGTTAGGTGGATTCATAACTGGCTTAGTGATCGGACCCAAAGAGTGGTCGTAAATGGCTGCACATCCAGTTGGAAGAATGTCTCAAGTGGGGTACCACAGGGCTCTGTCCTGGGCCCTGTATTGTTCAACATCTTTATCAACGATTTAGATGAAGGCATTGAGGGTAAACTGATTAAATTTGCTGATGACACAAAGCTAGGAGGGATAGCTAATACTAGAGAAGAGAGAGAGAGGATTCAAAAAGATTTAAATAAACTGGAGAAGTGGGCAGCAACAAACAGAATGGTTTTTAACAGGGAGAAATGCAAAGTACTACATCTGGGCAATAAAAATGGAAAAAGCATATATAGAATGGGAGGAATAGGGCTAAGTGACAGCACATGTGAAAAAGACTTGGGTATACTAATAGATCACAGACTGAATATGAGTCAACAGTGTGATGCAGCAGCAAAAAAGGCAAATGCAATTCTAGGATGTATTAACAGAAGCATACAGTCTAGATCACGTGAAGTCATTATTTCCCTCTACTCCTCTTTGGTCAGACCTCATCTGGAATATTGTGTCCAGTTTTGGGCACCACATTTTAAAAAAGACATCAACAAACTGGAGCAAGTTCAGAAAAGAGCGACCAGAATGGTGACCGGTCTGCAAACCCTGTCTTATGAGGAAAGGTTGCAGGATTTGGGAATGTTTAGTTTGCAAAAGAGAAGACTGAGAGGAGACTTAATAGCTGTCTACAAATATCTAAAGGGCTGTCACATTGTAGAAGGATCAACTTTATTCTCATTTGCACAAGGAAAGACTAGAAGCAATGGGATGAAACTGAATGGGAGGAGACACAGATTAGATATTAGAAAAAACTTTTTGACAGTTAGAGTGATCAATGAGTGGAACAGGCTGCCACGAGAAGTGGTGAGTTCTCCTTCAATGGAAGTCTTCAAACAGAGGCTGGACAGACATCTGACTGGGATGATTTAGCGAATCCTGCTTTGAGCAGGGGGTTGGACCAGATGGCCCAGGAGGTCCCTTCCAACTCTACGATTCTATGATTCTATGATTCTATGATTTAACAGTCATCTTGTTAAGGGAACGATAATCAATACACGGTCTTAATGAACCATCTTTCTTGGCCACAAAAAAAGCAAGCACCTAAAGGTGACGAGGATGGTGTAATATGACCCTTCTCCAACGACTCCTTAATATAGGACCGCATAGCATCATGCTTGGGTACTGATAAGTTGAAAAGCTGACCCTTGGGAAATTTACACCCAGGCATCAACTCAATTGCACAGTCATAACTCCTATGAGGAGGCAAAGACGCAGACTTAAGGGGGTTTTACACATAGCGATATCGCTAGCAATATCGCTAAAATGTCACTGATTTTGTGACGTTATAGCGATATTGCTAGTGATATCGCTATGTGTGATACCTCCGACCGGCTCCCCTGCTGTCCATCGCTGATCGTGCGAGATCGGGCGGCTCCATTTCTCGTCGTCTGCTTCCTGCTGGGCTTCCTGCTGTGTGAGACGAGCGACGCTGGACGCGGGCGGGAGGACGTCAGGATCGCTGTGTGTGAAAGGTGAGTATCGTGCGCTGCTTCGCTGCTGCATCGCTGTGAGATCTTCCTGTGTGGAAGCTCACTAGCGATCATTTAGCGATGCACCAGCGATCCTGACCGGGTCGTATCGCTGGTCGGATCGCTGGTGCATCGCTAAATGTAAAAGGGCCTTTACGCTCACTAAATACATCAGAAAAATTGGCTAGATAATCAGGACTATCATGAGACTGAGGAGAGGTGGAGTAAACAGGAGCGTCCCTAAGAACACACTGGCAACCCCAACTCACTACAGACCCAGACTTCCAATCCAAAACTGGATTATGAGTTTGCAACCAGGGAAAACCCAGAACAATAGTATCATGCAAATTATGCAGCACCAAAAATTTACAATTTTCTTGGTGGTCTGTGGCAACTCGCATTATCACCTGGGTCCAAAACTGAGGTTTATTCTCCGCCAAAGGAGTAGCATCAATACCCCTCAAAGGAATAGGAGTCTGCAGAGGCGTCATGGAAAAACCACAACGTTTAGCAAAGTCCAAATCCATCAGATTCAATGCTGCTCCTGATCAGAGTAATTGCCAAAAGGAACTTAGGTAGTACACTGCTCACAGCAAATGTGTGTGCAAAACGTTTCTCTTGTTTAGGGCAGACAGAAATAGTATGAGAGGCATCTCCACAGAAAAAACACAGCTTATTACGCCTTCTAAATGCCTGACGTTGCGCCCTAGACAAAACCCCATCACATTGCATAGGTTCAGACGTTTGTTCAAAAGGTGGCAGCGCCTCCTGTTATGAATGGGTCACCGAGGAGGACAACAAAGGGCCAAGTCCCAGAAAACTAGAGAGGTTGGTCACTATGCAGATTGCAGATCCCTGATCCTATTCACACAACTAGCAGTAGCAGTGGAGCGTTCCTACGATGACCTAGATGCCTCGTCACCGCCGGAGGACTACATAAGCCTAAAGCAAGAAAAGGGGAAAACTAACTGCCCCAGAGCAGACCCCAAAGGAATAGACAGTCCCCACACATGTATTGACGGTGAAACAAGATGAAAACACAAACACAGGCAGGAAAATAGGCTGAGCAAACGATGGGGCCCAAACTAACTAGAAAGGATAGGAAAGGAAAGACACTGTCTGCAATCTGCCAAAAACCCTACAAAAATAATGTCCAACACGTCTGATAACAAATTAACCCTGAAATCACTAGACTTCTCCCACTATATCAGCACTCTGATATATTCTGAGACAGAGCAAAAAAGAGGCCAATCTAATAAGGGACTGAAAAGCAAACTGGCAAATACAGATAAATATGAGTGGAAATTCAGCACAGCCCCCGCCGGGGCTGGCTGAACACACAAAAAACTGAATAGACCAACAAATTCAAGTGTGAACATTAGCAAAAACACTTAGCTTTGAAAAGGCTGGAACAGAGCTGAAAACAAAGACCTGAGCAGCCTGAAGCAATCACCAGCACTGACTTAGGGCGTCGGCTGTCTTAATTGCATTCTGCATGTGGTTCCAGATGTCACGAGCCTCCACTGCCCAGTCTACCACCCTCAGGTCAGAAGATGAGGCAGGCATGGGCACAAGGACACCCGGATGCAGACCGTAGTTCAGGAGAAAAGAAGTCTGCCCTGTGCAATCAGAGACAGCATTGTTTAAAGTAGAGTTGAGCGAAACGGGTCGAAAAAATTCAAAAGTCGCCGACTTTTGGCAAAGTCGGGTTTCATGAAACGAAACCCGACCCTAGGATGAGGTCGGCCACGAGGTTGGCCACTTACGCGCCAAAGTCGCGTTTCAAAAGTTTGTTTTGCGCTCTTTTTCAGCCAATCAGGATCCACGGACACTGTGGGCAACGTGATGACATAGGCACGGGTCACCACCATCTTTCAGAAGGGCATGCAAGTGATTGGCTTGCTTTGGTGGGCGTCACAGGGGGTATAAAAGGGCGTGCACGCCGACCGCCATCTTACTTCTGCCGATCTTAGTATAGGGAGAGGTTGCTGCTGATTCTGTAGGGAGAGCGTTAGGCAGGGAAGAAGACAAAAAAACTGCTTCTGCTGCTAGCGATTTGGCCTGCACAACACACCAGTCACTGTGTGTGCAGTGCAAGGGGAGGCTATATAGTGGTGTATCAGTGGTGTTGGTTGTTGGGCTGCCTTTTAAGGCTTCCTGACAGGCTGGCATTGCTGTTTACCCACTGCTCCGCAAACTGCTTTTTTAAAAGCAATCCCAATTTTTTTTGTCCTGCTGAGAAGAAAAAAAAACTGCTTCTGCTGCTAGCAATTTGGCCTGCACAACACACCAGTCACTGTGTGTGCAGTGCAAGGGGAGGCTATATAGTGGTGTATCAGTGGTGTTGGTTGTTGGGCTGCCTTCTAAGGCTTCCTGACAGGCTGGCATTGCTGTTTACCCACTGCTCCGCAAACTGCTTTTTTAAAAGCAATCCAATCTCCCTTATCCTCTAGTCACTTTTGTCACAGCTGTGCCATCGAGCCTGTCACATAGAGCTCAGATATTCATTGGGCCTCACACAATCCAAAAGTGTCCAGTGTCCAAAAGTGTGTGCAGAGATTCAAAATCTCCCTTATCCTCTAGTCACTTTTGTCACAGCAGTGCCATCGAGCCTGTCACATAGCGCTCAGATATCAGTGGGCCTCACACAACCCAAAAGTGTCCAGTGTCCAAAAGTGTGTGCAGATATTCAAAATCTCCCTTATCCTCTAGTCACTTTTGTCACAGCAGTGCCATCGAGCCTGTCACATAGCGCTCAGATATCAGTGGGCCTCACACAATCCAAAAGTGTCCACTGTCCACAAGTGTGTGCAGAAATTCAAAATCTCCCTTATCCTCTAGTCACTTTTGTCACAGCTGTGCCATCGAGCCTGTCACATAGCGCTCAGATATCAGTGGGCCTCACACAATCCAAAAGTGTCCAGTGTCCAAAAGTGTGTGTAGATATTCAAAATCTCCATTATCCTCTAGTCACTTTTGTCACAGCAGTGCCATCGAGCCTGTCACATAGCGCTCAGATATCAGTGGGCCTCACACAATCCAAAAGTGTCCAGTGTCCAAAAGTGTGTGCAGATATTCAAAATCTCCCTTATCCTCTAGTCACTTTTGTCACAGCAGTACCATCGAGCCTGTCACATAGCGCTCAGATATCAGTGGGCCTCACACAATCCAAAAGTGTCCAGTGTCCAAAAGTGTGTGCAGATATTCAAAATCTCCCTTATCCTCTAGTCACTTTTGTCACAGCAGTGCCATCGAGCCTGTCACATAGCGCTCAGATATCAGTGGGCCTCACACAATCCAAAAGTGTCCAGTGTCCAAAAGTGTGTGCAGAAATTCAAAATCTCCCTTATCCTCTAGTCACTTTTGTCACAGCTGTGCCATCGAGCCTGTCACATAGCGCTCAGATATCAGTGGGCCTCACACAATCCAAAAGTGTCCAGTGTCCAAAAGTGTGTGCAGATATTCAAAATCTCCCTTATCCTCTAGTCACTTTTGTCACAGCAGTGCCATCGAGCCTGTCACATAGCGCTCAGATATCAATGGGCCTCACACAATCCAAAAGTGTCCACTGTCCACAAGTGTGTGCAGAAATTCAAAATCTCCCTTATCCTCTAGTCACTTTTGTCACAGCTGTGCCATCGAGCCTGTCACATAGCGCTCAGATATCAGTGGGCCTCACACAATCCAAAAGTGTCCAGTGTCCAAAAGTGTGTGTAGATATTCAAAATCTCCCTTATCCTCTAGTCACTTTTGTCACAGCAGTGCCATCGAGCCTGTCACATAGCGCTCAGATATCAGTGGGCCTCACACAATCCAAAAGTGTCCAGTGTCCAAAAGTGTGTGCAGATATTCAAAATCTCCCTTATCCTCTAGTCACTTTTGTCACAGCAGTACCATCGAGCCTGTCACATAGCGCTCAGATATCATTGGGCCTCACACAATCCAAAAGTGTCCAGTGTCCAAAAGTGTGTGCAGATATTCAAAATCTCCCTTATCCTCTAGTCACTTTTGTCACAGCAGTGCCATCGAGCCTGTCACATAGCGCTCAGATATCAGTGGGCCTCACACAATCCAAAAGTGTCCAGTGTCCAAAAGTGTGTGCAGAAATTCAAAATCTCCCTTATCCTCTAGTCACTTTTGTCACAGCTGTGCCATCGAGCCTGTCACATAGCGCTCAGATATCAGTGGGCCTCACACAATCCAAAAGTGTCCAGTGTCCAAAAGTGTGTGCAGATATTCAAAATCTCCCTTATCCTCTAGTCACTTTTGTCACAGCAGTGCCATCGAGCCTGTCACATAGCGCTCAGATATCAGTGGGCCTCACACAATCCAAAAGTGTCCACTGTCCACAAGTGTGTGCAGAAATTCAAAATCTCCCTTATCCTCTAGTCACTTTTGTCACAGCTGTGCCATCGAGCCTGTCACATAGCGCTCAGATATCAGTGGGCCTCACACAATCCAAAAGTGTCCAGTGTCCAAAAGTGTGTGTAGATATTCAAAATCTCCCTTATCCTCTAGTCACTTTTGTCACAGCAGTGCCATCGAGCCTGTCACATAGCGCTCAGATATCAGTGGGCCTCACACAATCCAAAAGTGTCCAGTGTCCAAAAGTGTGTGCAGATATTCAAAATCTCCCTTATCCTCTAGTCACTTTTGTCACAGCAGTGCCATCGAGCCTGTCACATAGCGCTCAGATATCAGTGGGCCTCACACAATCCAAAAGTGTCCAGTGTCCAAAAGTGTGTGCAGAAATTCAAAATCTCCCTTATCCTCTAGTCACTTTTGTCACAGCTGTGCCATCGAGCCTGTCACATAGCGCTCAGATATCAGTGGGCCTCACACAATCCAAAAGTGTCCAGTGTCCAAAAGTGTGTGCAGATATTCAAAATCTCCCTTATCCTCTAGTCACTTTTGTCACAGCAGTACCATCGAGCCTGTCACATAGCGCTCAGATATCAGTGGGCCTCACACAATCCAAAAGTGTCCAGTGTCCAAAAGTGTGTGCAGATATTCAAAATCTCCCTTATCCTCTAGTCACTTTTGTCACAGCAGTGCCATCGAGCCTGTCACATAGCGCTCAGATATCAGTGGGCCTCACACAATCCAAAAGTGTCCACTGTCCACAAGTGTGTGCAGAAATTCAAAATCTCCCTTATCCTCTAGTGACTTTTGTCACAGCTGTGCCATCGAGCCTGTCACATAGCGCTCAGATATCAGTGGGCCTCACACAATCCAAAAGTGTCCAGTGTCCAAAAGTGTGTGCAGATATTCAAAATCTCCCTTATCCTCTAGTCACTTTTGTCACAGCAGTGCCATCGAGCCTGTCACATAGCGCTCAGATATCAGTGGGCCTCACACAATCCAAAAGTGTCCAGTGTCCAAAAGTGTGTGCAGATATTCAAAATCTCCCTTATCCTCTAGTCACTTTTGTCACAGCAGTGCCATCGAGCCTGTCACATAGCGCTCAGATATCAGTGGGCCTCACACAATCCAAAAGTGTCCAGTGTCCAAAAGTGTGTGCAGATATTCAAAATCTCCCTTATCCTCTAGTCACTTTTGTCACAGCAGTGCCATCGAGCCTGTCACATAGCGCTCAGTTATCAGTGGGCCTCACACAATCCAAAAGTGTCCACTGTCCACAAGTTTGTGCAGAAATTCAAAATCTCCCTTATCCTCTAGTCACTTTTGTCACAGCTGTGCCATCGAGCCTGTCACATAGCGCTCAGATATCAGTGGGCCTCACACAATCCAAAAGTGTCCAGTGTCCAAAAGTGTGTGCAGATATTCAAAATCTCCCTTATCCTCTAGTCACTTTTGTCACAGCAGTGCCATCGAGCCTGTCACATAGCGCTCAGATATCAGTGGGCCTCACACAATCCAAAAGTGTCCAGTGTCCAAAAGTGTGTGCAGATATTCAAAATCTCCCTTATCCTCTAGTCACTTTTGTCACAGCAGTGCCATCGAGCCTGTCACATAGCGCTCAGATATCAGTGGGCCTCACACAATCCAAAAGTGTCCAGTGTCCAAAAGTGTGTGCAGATATTCAAAATCTCCCTTATCCTCTAGTCACTTTTGTCACAGCAGTGCCATCGAGCCTGTCACATAGCGCTCAGATATCAGTGGGCCTCACACAATCCAAAAGTGTCCACTGTCCACAAGTGTGTGCAGAAATTCAAAATCTCACTTATCCTCTAGTCACTTTTGTCACAGCTGTGCCATCGAGCCTGTCACATAGCGCTCAGATATCAGTGGGCCTCACACAATCCAAAAGTGTCCAGTGTCCAAAAGTGTGTGCAGATATTCAAAATCTCCCTTATCCTCTAGTCACTTTTGTCACAGCAGTGCCATCGAGCATGTCACATAGCGCTCAGATATCAGTGGGCCTCACACAATCCAAAAGTGTCCACTGTCCACAAGTGTGTGCAGAAATTCAAAATCTCCCCTGCCCTATAGACACCTTGTACCTTGTTTTACATTACTATATAGTTTGTTGGATTTTGTCTACATTTCTACCAAAAATGAGGAAGGCTGGTGGAAGAGGCCGTGGAATTGGGCGGGGGTTGGCAGCTGGTAATGATGGTGTTGGTGGTGGATCTGATGGTAGTGGCAAGAGCAAAATAGGACCGAATGCAGGAGGTGCTGACCCTGCGTCATCGTCTGGCTACATAAGGCCTCGAACGCTTAGTTTTCTAGGAGTTGGCAAACCGCTTTTAAAGCCAGAGCATCAGGAAAAAGTTTTGTCTTACATTGCTGACTCAGCCTCCAGCTCTATCGCCTCCTCTTCTTCAGTTGTAAAAAGTAAAAGCACTGAGTCGTCATTGGAGGCTCATGTTCATGAACCACACCTTTCCTTGTGTCCTTCACCCCAACCAAGATTGAAGGATGACGCAGGCCATACTACTGATTACTCCATGGAGCTGTTTTCACATACCATGCCTGGATTATCAAGTCAAATGGTGAATTACCCAGGCCAAGATGAATCTGACATGGAGTGCACTGATGCACAGCCGCTGATGGATGATTCTGCTGGTACATTCACTCAGAGCACTACATTGTCCTCGCAGTGTACAGAGCCAGATTCTGACCCTGATGAGACTCAGGTGCCCCTTCCCGCACACTATACCACCATACACGGTGACACAGAGGAAGGTGCACATGACATAGAAGAGGAGGTGATGGATGACCCAGTTGTTGACCCAGATTGGCATCCATTGGGGGAAGAGGGTGCTGCTTCCAATAGCTCAGATGAGGAGCATCCACAGCAGACATCGACATCGCAACAGCTGTTATCTGGCAGGCCCGGAGCACTCCAAAGACAGGTTCCAAACATCAAAAGAGTTGCTAGACAGCTTGTCCAGAGGGTCAAAAGATCACAGCGTGCTAGGCCGCAAAATGTCTGCCAAAGTAGGAAGAGTGCAGTGTGGCACTTTTTTGAACAAAATCCTCATGATCAGGCCAAGGTTATCTGTAAGAAGTGCGCAAAGACCTTTAGCCGAGGGAAAAATCTGAAAAATTTGAATACCAGTTGCATGCTTAGACATTTAACCAGCATGCACTTGCAAGCGTGGACACAACACCAAACCTTAAGTGCCACATGTGCAACTGATCACAACGAAGGTAGTCAGCAACGCTACATTGTTTCCCCCACTGTAAGCCCACCGGTTAGCACAGCAGCAAATGTTGAGGTGTCGTTGCAAGACCACAGCAGTCAGGGAATCCCACTGTTATATCAACGAAATACTGATTCTAGGCCATCAGAAAGAACACCAACTCCATCACCATCATCAACCCTCTCTCAGTCCGCCCTGTCCACCGCTACGTCCACCATATGCAGCTCTCAAGTCCAGCTCACCCTCCCAGACACTATGAGTAGGTCAAGAAAGTACTCAGTCTCTCATCCGCGTACACTGGGTTTGAACGCCCACATTGCCAAACTAATCTCGTTTGAGATGATGCCCTTTCGGTTGGTGGAAAGCACAGCTTTCCGCGAACTCATGGCCTATGCAGTACCACGCTATGACCTACCCAGTCGCCACTTCTTCTCTCGCAAAGCCATCCCAGCCCTCCACATCATGTGAAAGACCGCATTGTCCATGCACTCAAGCAGTCAGTGAGCGGAAAGGTGCACCTCACAACTGATGCATGGTCCAGTCGGCATGGCCAGGGCCGTTACGTGTCCATCACTGCGCACTGGGTTAATGTGGTGGATGCAGGGTCCACAGGGGACAGCGGTGGTGGGACAGTGCTGCCTAGCCCACGGTATAGGAAACAGTTGGCTGTAGGCGTTCGACCCTCCTCCTCCTCCACCTCCTCCAGAAGCGAAAGCTCGTCCACAGAGCGCAGTCGTAAGAGCACTCCATCTGCAGCTGCCACTGTTGCACACGATGTGTCCCCCTATCGAGCAGCTAGTGGAAAGCGTCAGCAGGCTGTGTTGCAGATGATGTGTTTGGGCGACAGACACACCGCCGAGGTGCTGGCCGAGTACTTGAAGCGACAAACTGAGTCATGGCTGGGCAGTGTACATCTTGAGGCAGGCAAGGTAGTTAGTGATAACGGCTGTAATTTTGTGGCAGCCATAGCCCTTTCAAAACTCAGCCACATACCTTGCTTGGCTCACACCTTGAACCTGGTGGTGCAGTGCTTCCTCAAAAATTATCCGGAGTTAACAGCCCTGCTCCAGAAGGTGCGAAGACTGTGCGCGCACATCCGCCGGTCGCCTATACACTCCGTTCGTATGCAGAAGCTGCAGCGATTGCTCCACCTTCCCAACCACCGCCTCATTATCGACATTGCAACAAGGTGGAACGCCACCCTGCACATGGTGGAGCGGCTGTGCGAGCAGAGGCAGGCCATAATGCATTTGTGGGAGGATACACGGCCAGGCACTTTGAGAGCAGACATGGAGTTGACAGGTGTGCAGTGGTCGAAGCTGAAAGACCTTTGTAAAGTCCTTCAGTGTTTTGAGGAATGCACATGGCTGGTAAGCGCAGACGACGCCATCCTAAGCATGAGCATCCCACTTATGCGTCTGCTCATGCAAACTTTGACGCACCTTAAGGAGCAGGCGTCTGCAGCCAATGTTGATGAGGAGGAAGAGGAGGAGGGAATCCTTGATGACATTCAGCCATTGTCTGCTCAGGGACCTCTCCTGGACGAGGTGGAGGAAGAAGAGGAGGCGGAGGAGGATGATGGGGATGATTACTTAGGGGAGGAGGATGCATCTCGTGGGGCAAGTGAAAATGTTGGCGTGGCAAGGTCTGGTACAGGGTTTGTGCGTGACTGGAGGGATGTGGATTTGCCAGAAAGTGCTCCTCCACCCAGCACTCGCAGTGCATCATTGACACCGGGAACATTGGCCCACATGTCAGATTATGCCTTGCGGATCCTAAAAAGGGACCCACGCATTGCCAAAATGATGAAAGATGACGACTACTGGTTGGCCAGCATCCTGGATCCACGCTATAAAGGCAAATTACAAAACATCATGCCACAGGAGAACCTTGACCTAATATTGGCTAATAAACAAGCAACTCTGGTAAATCGGTTGCTTGAGGCATTCCCAGCACACAGCAGCGGTGATGGTTCTCACACGAGCCGTACGGGCCGGGGGCAGCTTGGCAGAGGTGTTCGTGGTGCACACAGCAGAAGTGGCGTTGGAGACAGGGGTTTCATGACAATGTTGTGGACTGATTTTTCAAATACCGCTCACACAACTGGTAATACTGCATCGAAGGAAAGTGACAGGAGACAGCAGTTGTCAACTATGGTAACAAACTACTTTTCCTCCCATATCGATGTTCTCCCACACAGGTCATTCCCCTTTGACTATTGGGCCGCTAAACTGGACACCTGGCCTGAATTGGCCCAATATGCCTTACAGGAGCTCGCTTGCCCAGCTGCAAGTGTGCTATCGGAAAGAGTCTTCAGTGCAGCTGGATCAATCCTGACAGAAAAAAGGACCCGTCTGTCAACCCAAAATGTGGATTAAAATGAACCATGCATGGGTTTCCAAGGATTTTGTCCCACCTTCCCCTGATGACACATAGGGTGACAGAAAAATGGCTTGCTTTGGTCCACCTCTTCCTGGTACTTCACCTATTTCGCCTTTTGCATCAGCTGAATGTCCAACATCAACATATGCCACTTTCTAAAACTCCCTAACTGTGCTGCCTCCCCCCCCATGGCCGGGGTCACCACCTACCGCACGACACCGTGCGAGTGCCGTTGCCCTGGACAGGTGGGTAGGCCGACTCTTGGGCGCGGGCACTGGCACAGGGTCCCTCATAGTGCAATCAAGTGTCTCTGACGGTGGTGGTGCACACCCGCCGTCAGACACACCGCTGTACTATGAGGGGCCCAGTGCCAGTACCGACGCCCACGAGTGGGCCCCCCTTGCTTGGGCAGGGCCCCAGCATTTGCAATCTTTACCTCTCCCTGCTCCTCCGCTGTGTAATCTGGGCCGTCAAATCCATACTGTGCCTGACACCGTCTGAGCCTGCCTCCTGAGACATATATTTTGAATGTGTACGCTATCCATACATGTTATCCAGGGATACGGTACCCTTTCTAACCTTTGTGCAATCACGTGCAATCCATACTGGGCCTAACACCGTCTGAGCCTGCCTCCTAAGACATATATTTTGAATGTGTACGCTATCCATACATGTTATCCAGGGATACGGTACCCTTTCTAACCTTTGTGCAATCACGTGCAATCCATACTGGGCCTAACACCGTCTGAGCCTGCCTCCTGAGACATATATTTTGAATGTGTACGCTATCCATACATGTTATCCAGGGATACGGTACCCTTTCTAACCTTTGTGCAATCACGTGCAATCCATACTGGGCCTAACACCGTCTGAGCCTGCCTCATGCTGTATAGACATATATTTTGAATGTGTACGCTATCCATACATGTTATCCGGGGATACGGTACCCTTTCTAACCTTTGTGCAATCACGTGCAATCCATACTGGGCCTAACACCGTCTGAGCCTGCCTCCTGAGACATATATTTTGAATGTGTACGCTATCCATACATGTTATCCAGGGATACGGTACCCTTTCTAACCTTTGTGCAATCACGTGCAATCCATACTGGGCCTAACACCGTCTGAGCCTGCCTCATGCTGTATAGACATATATTTTGAATGTGTACGCTATCCATACATGTTATCCGGGGATACGGTACCCTTTCTAACCTTTGTGCAATCACGTGCAATCCATACTGGGCCTAACACCGTCTGAGCCTGCCTCCTGAGACATATATTTTGAATGTGTACGCTATCCATACATGTTATCTGGGGATACGGTACCCTTTCTCACCTTTGTGCAATCACGTGTAATCCATACTGGGCGTGAGAACGGCTGGCGAGCTGTTAAGCAAGCTACAGCACCTGTCCAGACAAGTACAGGGATTCCCTAGCGAGGAGACTTATTTGATTGTTTTCATTGTTGGGACAGCAATTTTTGGGGAGCACTATACTCTGGAGAATGATAGATGGGGCCCACCATACACTGGAACATTCCAAAGGTGGACATCAGACACTGGAGCAGCATTTACAGGGCCCATTATACACTAGAGCATTAGAAATGGGGCCCATTATGTTTGGAGCATTATTTGGGCCCATAAGACAGTGGAGCTTCATCCATGGGGACCAACATATACTGTAGCATTATGTGGAGCTCATCATATACTGTTTCAAACATTATATGGGACCAATGATTCTGTATGGAGAAATAGATGGGCCTCGTCATGAGATGTAAAAAGTGAGGTATTTTTCATTGTACTATACCGCTATTTCTCTGCCGTATCGGAGCATGATGAGTTGTGGTATGTGTTAAAGGGGCGCTCTTTCGCCCAGGGCACATGAAAACCTGCAGCCAGCCCTCCCCCCCACAGTTTGTAGCCAAATAACCCCCATTTTTCAGTGCGTAACTTGTATTATGAAGTTAATTAAGGTTGACAAGCTTAAGAAAGAAGAATTGATGCGTTTGGCATTCAAATGGGCACTGTAGGTGTGTTTCCTGTCCTCCTCTCACTGCCGACTTTTATTCCCCATTGACTTACATTGGGTTTCGTGTTTCGGGACGACCCTGACTTTTCCCTATAATCGGACGATCTTGCTCGACCCGACTTTTGGAAAAGTCGGGTTTCACGAAACGAAACGCGACCCTAAAAAACCAAAAGTCGCTCAACTCTAGTTTAAAGCAAACTTTGCCAATGGCAACAGGGACAACCAATTGTCATGCCTGGCAGACACAAAATGCCTTAGATAAGTGACCAGTATCTGACTGGTCCTCTCCACCAGCCCATTCATCTCAGGATGATATGCAGAAGACAAATTGAGCTCTATACTGAGCAGGGAACAAAGCTCCATCCAGAAATGAGATGCCAACTGTGGACCCAGGTCACTGACAATCTTGTCAGGCATCCCGTGAAGGTGGAATACATGCTTGATAAATAATACCACCAGAACCCGTGCGGATGGTGTACGAGGAAGAGGAGCCTGGTGTACCATTTTGGAAAAATGATCGGTGACTACCCAAATGACCTTATTATTACGGGACTTACGAAGGTCCACTATAAAGTCCATCCTGACCATCTCCCAGGGCCTATCTGCCACAGGCAAGGGATAGAGCAAAGACACAGAAAAAACACACAGTATGACAAACGTGCATAAATACTCTGTTGTAAAATATATCTAACAGTAAGCAGCAAGTGCTAGTAAAAGATGTTAACAAAACCAGGGTATTTAGTTGATACGTTTTTTTGCAAAAAAATGTACGCTAAGCCACTCCACCACGTCACGGTATACCCTTCTCGGAGCAGTCCTATCTATTTAAAACCTGATCATGTGAACAATACCTTCATGAGCAGGGTTCAGAAAGGTGCTGCCCGGTATGGGCTCGCTGGGCAAAGTGGCTTTTTATGTGCATGTCCCAAAAGAGAGTGGCGGGGATCTCCCAAAGCTTGCATAAGCAAGAAATCAATTGATTCAGAACACATGACACATGCACAAAAAATGAACAGGTCAGTAAGACCCTGTTCACACCACCCAACGGTCAAAGTAGATGTGTAGGTCAGCGCCGCCCGGGGACAGTCCAATGTGGTAGCAGCGGGCACCGATGGAGAGGGTGGTACCACTGGTGTAGGCCTCGCCGGGGCGCGCTGCCGTCTCAGCTTCTCCAGCGCTTCTCTCCATAGCTGCAGACGGGTAGTCAGTTCAGCGATTTCATCTTCTAATTGCTGGCGGTTCATTCCGGAGTTTGGGTTGGAGCCGTCAGCCATGGCGCCGGGGGTTTGCACTTCCCCGTGCTCTGCAGGCCTCCTTCCCTCATACTCCAAAATCGTGTTCTGGCGTTCTTCCTCCTGCTCCGCCCTTCTGCTCGCCACTGGCTTTCTCTGTCCCTCGTTCCGGGAGTGGCATCTTCTTCCAGCGCCTCCATACCAAGCCAGTATACAAACCCCTCGGGGGGGTGGGCCATGCATCGGTCACATAGTAATTCAGGCAGGGACGGCCCAAGACTCTTCGCGGTCTTTTCTTAGGACCTCCCATCACTTCACGCCCTTCTTCTCTGCGCCAGCGGCCGTTTCTAATGTCCATTTTACATTCTATTAAATTTGGTCTTCTGCACATTTTTAAAAGTTGTAAATCCAAGGCACACAGAACCCGATAGCATCGGGTCTCGTCATCCTGTTCGTGACGCCAAAATTGGGTCGACCTCGCACACCCAGGGCAGCGGGGTACTCGGTACCGGGCCGGTGTCAAGGCAGGAATGTGTCACAGCAGCGGTGACCCTGTCCGTGGCCCTCGGCGCCCAATATCAATGGCGGTGATGTTAATCGTGTTAAAGTTTATTAGAATAGATCGTGACGCCACCCGTGGTGTTTGGCAAGTAAGATGTTGAGCCAATGCTGCATGCAGTTCCGCTGGGACTGATGGTGTGGTGCAGCAAAGATGGTGTAGCTCCCCACAGGTGGAGCTGTAGTCCCAGGGCAGTGTAGGTGCAATGGATGAGGAGAGGCGCAGAATGGTATAGATGTTGTTACCCAGATGTAGCGGTGCTGGAATAACTAGAGGACACCAGAGTATGCGGTTCCAAAGCTTTACTCACTGTTTGCAGTTCACACAACTGTCTGCCTCCGTACTGTGTCCTCCAGGTCAGGACTCCAGCCAACCTCCAGGCAGGATAGGATTATCCCTTCCACACTCCACCAACATGTACCTTACTGAACGACTCCTCCAATGCGCCTTTAGGTGAGAAGCACTCCAGTACTTAATTAACCTGGAATGCCTCTCTCTAGGTGTTCCTAGTCTTTACTTGTATGACAGACAGCTGTAGCCTGCTTCGGGGACTCCTCACTGCGTTCCGGCTCTCTATTCAGTTGCTGTTGTGTCCCAAGTCTATGATGGGAGCAAGGCGTTAGTGGCTCACTACTCCTCCGGTGTCTGTTGCCGGACATAAAGATCCAATCAACCTCGGGGACCAGTCCCCGGCCTTTGCTCTCTCTGGACTGGAAGGGTTCTCTATCTTTCTTCAACCAGCTTCCCACTGTCCTTCTATTCTCCTTCGTTCCGATCTGTTCTATCTCTCTTATGGAAGGTTAGGTTATCAATCTTATCAGTCTCTTTCTCTGGTCTTTCTCATGCCAGCAGCCCAGATCACTGGGACCTGCTGCAGCACGTCCTTCAGACACCCATCTTCTCTCTTCTCTCTCCTCTAATCAACTAGCCTGAAATCCTACACCTTCCCTCTCTTTTATATCTAACTCCACCCGCCTCCCCAGCACCTCTCGTGTTACGAAGCCAGGGACCACAAAAGGCACCCTATGACCTTTCCAGCATAAAGCATGGATGGGTCCCTGCTGAACTATCCTGTGTGTGGGGTGCAGGTGTTGGAATGCGGAAAGGAGTTCCCAGCCTATCTGGATGGTGGGGCACTACACCTTAGAAGAACGTGCAGTACCTCTGTGGCGACTGAAGCCTCAGGGGCGCCACATTAGTTCTTGAGTGGTGTGAACAGGGTCTTACTGACCTGTTCATTTTTTGTGCATGTGTCATGTGTTCTGAAGGGATAGAGCAAGCCTGCGGGTCGCTGCCTGGAAGACCGTTTCCTGGCACACGAGACACAGGCTTGCTCATAATCCTTGACATCTCGCGCCATTCGAGGCCACCAATAAGACCTCTCTAGAAGTTCAGTGGTCCTTTTGGTGCCGAAATGACCACCCAATTTGGAGGTGTGTGCCCACGAGAGAACTTCCGGCGCTGATTAGGTGGTACATAAGATTTGCCCAGAGGTACCTGATCTAGAGACACCGGTGCCACTGTTCGAAGGCTTTCCAAAGAGACTATTAGACGTGGCTCGTCCCCATCCTCTGAAGAGACTACTGAGCGGGAGAGGGCATTGGCACGTAAGTTCCTCTCCCCGGACAAAAATGAATGATAAAATTGAACAGGGAGAAGACTAAGGACCACCTGGCCTAGCGAGAATTCAGCCGTTGGGCAGTCTGAAGGTATAGGAGATTTTTATGGTCCGTAAAGACCTTAAAGGGATGCCGAGCTCCCTCCAGGAGGTGTATCCACTCCAAAAAAGGGAATTTCATGGCAAGCAGTTCCCTGTCCCCAATGGAATAATTCCTCTTCACTGGTGAGTAGGTTTTAGAGAAAAATAAACAAGGATGCTTTCAACCTTGAGCATCCTTTTGATTCAGGACTGCATCAGCACCAACGGAAGAGACATCCACCTCCAAGATGAAAGGCTTATCAACATCGGGCTAATGCAGAACTGGTGACCTAGCGAAATGGGACTTCAGGGGGGTAAAGGCCTTGGAGACCTCCTCAGACTACTGTCTAGGATTAGCTCTCTTCTTGTTGAGGGCTACCAATTAAGCTGCTAATGTGGAGAAGTGGGGAATGAACAGGTGGTAATATTTGATGAAACCCATAAAGTGCTGCACCACTTTAAGGGAATGAGGCTCCTGCCAGTTCAACACCGACTCCAAATTGGCAGGGTCCATAGCTTAACCCTTGGCTGAAACAATGTACCCAAGAAATGGTAGGGACTCCTGCTCAAACACACACTTCTCCAGTTTGGCAAAAAGAGAATTGGCGCGTAAGAGCGCAAAGACTCTACACACATCTTTACGGTGAGTGTCAACATCTGGGGAATACATGAGAATGTCATCTAGATATACTACCACAGACGTGGATAACAATTCCCAAAATATGTCATTTACAAAGTCTTGAAAGACTGTGGGGGAATTACAGAGACCGAATAGCATAACTAAGTACTCATAATGACCATCCCGGGTATTAAAGGCATTCTTTCATTCGTCCCCTTCATGTATCCGAACAAGATTATAGGCCCTAGGCAAGTTCAACTTCGTGAATATCCCTGCACCCTCAACCTATCGAAGAGCTCAGAGATTAATGGCAGAGGATATTTATTCTTAATAGTGATGGCATTCAAACCCTATAGTCAATGCAAGGACGTAACTCTCCAATCTTCTTTTGAACTAAGAAGAAACCATCCCCAGCAGGAGACACTGACTTCCTGATAAACCCCTTCGCCAAATTCTCCCTCATGTATTCAGACATAGCTTCAGTCTACGAGAGAGACAAAGGGTAGACACACCCACAAGGAGGCTCTGCCCCTTGAGTGAGGTCTATAGGGCAATCATAGGGGCTATGAAGAGGAAGAGTCTCCGGCCTTTT
Organism: Dendrobates tinctorius; assembly: GCF_039654945.1. Taxonomy (NCBI): domain Eukaryota; kingdom Metazoa; phylum Chordata; class Amphibia; order Anura; family Dendrobatidae; genus Dendrobates; species Dendrobates tinctorius. Next base: position 3,370,370 of record NW_027361734.1, read on the forward strand.
TGGAGAATACATCTGCGTACTGCCAGTAGTGTCTAGGTAGGGAGGTTAGGTCAGTTGTGACCTCAGACGACCCAGAAATAGAATTTGGGCCCTAAGACATTGTCCCTCACATGAACTACTCCATACCTGTATGCTCCCTGTTGCCCAATTGATATGGGGTGAATAGCAGCGGTACCAAGGTATGCCCAGAAGTACTTCATCCATGCCCTCAGCAATTACTAGGAAAGAAATTATCTCCTGATCTTTTGGAAACATCATGAGGGTGAGAGGTATAGTCTGATGAGTAATTTGGGTAGGAAGAATGTACCCGTTAACCACCCAGATGGTGACTGGCTTTGGGAGCATCACTAAGGGGATTGCATGCCATTGGGCGAAGGTGGAAGACAAAAAATTGCCCTCATCCCCGGAATTCACGCAGGCCTTTGTAGTGAGAGTAGTCGACCCATATGACAGGGAAGCCTTAAAGGTTAACTTGGAGGACAAATCTATCGTGTCTAGTGAACCTTCTCCAAAAGCCACTAGACGCGGTCATTTCTCTGACGCTTGGGACACCTAATGGCGTAATGGCCAGCCTACCTACAGACAAAGCAGGTCTGATGAGAACCTACGGGACGGCAGTTAGATTCCGCCCGAGAGACTTCCATGGGCTCCACGTGATCGCTCGTCAGAGCCGGAGATTTCAAAGGATTAACAAAGTTTGTGGCTAACCAAATCCTTTGTCTACAGGGGGCTTGCTCTAGTCTTCGCTCAGCGTGTCGAAGATTGATGCGAGTGGACACAGATATTAAGTCCGCCTGAGTAGTAGGAAGCTCCCTAGTGGCCAAAGCATCCTTTACATGGTCAGCAAGGCCCCTGCAAAAAACGGGGATCAGAACCCTATCCGGCCACTCCAGCTTGGAAGCTAATGTCCGGAACCAGATGGCAAACTGACTGACCATGGAATACCCCTGGGTTAAAGCCAAGTGTTGGAGTGTGGTATCATGGGTAATCCGATGTCACAAAAAGACCTGTCTCAGAGCACCCAGAAATCGAGAGACATCATGGGCCACCTGGTCATCACACTCCCATAACGGCAAAGCCCACTCCAACACCATGTCTGTCAAAAGGGACATCACAAATCCCACCTTGGCTCACTCTGATGGGAATTGAGCAGAATTGAGCACTGGTTCACGAAGCCCCTGCAAGCCTTGCTGTCCCCCGAGAACTTCTCGGACACTGAGTAATGAGAAAAAGGTGGGACAGGAGTTGCAGCAGAAACCATAGTGGCGGCTTTGCCAGCTGCTTGTGCTGCCACTGCGGTAAGATCCACAGCTGAAGTTGTCCGCTCAAGAGTGGACAACTTGCCCTCTAGCTGCTGGATGTACCGATGGAGCCGCTGCTTGTCTTCCATTGCTAGCCAGACCCTGGAGCTAGTGTACTGCTAGGGTTGGCGGATCACGCTAAATGAAATATAAAAATAAAATGCAATCGCAACCCGGGGTCCACCGTGCAAAGATGTATCCTGCTGCTAGATTGAACAATGACGGAACAAAACAGCGAGCGTTCACCTAAAACACACTGTGTTAATGCCACACAGTGTAATCAGAACACTGAGTACCAAGCTCCGTTACTTAACGGATGCAAAGTACTACACCCTGTTAACTTCACAGGGAAGTTAGCATGAGGACTTAGCTGGCTCTGCAAGTAAACTGTGCTGACAACACACACAAATGGAGCAGACGCTGAGCCAAGAGAAAGAACTCTTATGACACTAGGAATGATACCCCGTTGCCTCCAAAGAAAATTTTAGGGGTTGTGCTTGCTCTGTAACTGAACTGTGCTAACCGCACACATGAACGAAACAGATGCTAAGCCAAGCAGAAAATTCCCCAGTCCTGAAACTACTGAACCTGTACCTGACCGGTACCCTAAACACATAGCAGGCTAGAGACTCAGGCGTTGAGCCATGGGTACGAAACCAAATAAACATGCAACCTGCCTGCCAACATGTATAGTCTCAGAGCATAGACGGACACACGCAAATGTGCAGACGAAGTGATAGGATAACCACCCACAGACACCAAAACCAAATGACACTAGCGAGCCCACGTGTGCCGCTGAGAGCCTTTTATATGGTAGGATCCACCCCAAACACACATGCCCAGTCGGCTGAGACATCACTTCTGGACCAATCTGGACCTACCACCTCACCAGAGCAGCTAACGTCTGACCACCAATGAGAAGATGCCACATCACAGTCATGCTTAGTAAGGTGATCTCTGGACTTAGACTCCAGAGCACAAGGCTGAACCTGCATATCACTGGTTACCCTAGACTTGGCTGGAGAGCCAGTAGTAACCAAACGTATACCATGAGCCTGAGCAAGACACTAGGACCGACGTCTTTGCTGAGCTGCAATCGCAGCGGCTGGATCTGAATGGGGGAGCACAGTACCAGATAATGCTCGGGATCTATCCCGCGCAGCGGAAGAATCCTGACGCCTAACAAATATAAGATTAATTCTACTTTTTTTATGTTCAAAATGTTACAGTATTCACATACTTCAGAAATAAATTGTGAACTTTGTGCTGTGGGTCAGTACGATTATGGCGTTAGCAAGCGTGTATAGTTTTAGCCATGTTTTATTACTTTTGTACAATACTGACATATGAAAAATCATTTGTTTTCGTGTCCCCGTTTATGAGAGCCATAAGTTTTACAATGTTCCATCAAAGGAGCTGTATCAGGGATTAGTTTTTGCGAAACAAAGAAATTTAGTTTTCAGTTGTTTTATTTTCTGGAACATAAGACTGTTTGTTCTCTTTTTATTATACTGTCTGAGGGGTGGCATGCACAAAAATACAGCAATTCTATCATTTTCTTTTCCTGGTTTAGGGGTTTTTTTTTAACGCTGTTCACTAATCAATTTAATTAATTTATATTTATTTTGCATATCAATACAATAATAACAATACAAAATTTATATAATTTTTTTTTGTGTTACTACTTTTACATGAAAATAAAAATCATATAATTTTTTTGGATAGCTTACAATGTTCCAAAAACCTCTAGCTTTTTTACTTTTATAGACAGAGTTGTACGATGCTTTTTTTTGCACGACGAGCTGTAGTTTTTCACTGGATCTATATTTGGGTACATACAACATTGTGATGGCTTTTTTCTTCATTTTTCTTGAGAGTCAATATAAGCAAAAAAAAACAACACAGAAATTCTGGTATTTTGTGCATTTTTTTCTTATGGTGTTCACATTACAAGATTATGGTATATAGTTTTGTAGTAGAAGTTAATATGATTAAAGGGATACCCAAATTATATAATTGTTTTATGTCTTACATCTTTTGCAAAAAGAAACAACTTTGTAAAAAAAAAAAAGTTATACATCTTTTTAAGCAAGGCTCCAGCCAGTGCTGTTAGACACAGATGTAGGCTAGTAATATAGCTGGTATCAGGCGCTTAAAGTGGTAGCTTAGGTCCTGAGCTCTCGGCACATACAGTCACCCCGGCAATGACGTACAGTTACAACATCTTACGTTAAGGGGTTAAAAATATTTTATAGGAAAATAATATTTTTCTATCTCTACATTCTGGGAGACATAACCTTTTTACTTTTTAGTTGATAGAGCGATATAAAAGCTTATATTTTACATAATGAGTTGTAGTTTCTATTGGTACTTTGGCACCTATTGGTTTCTATTGGTATTTGGGTTTTATGGGACTTTATTAATTACTTTTTAATGTATGAAAGTATAAATTAAATATATAAAAAGGTACTAATTTTGCACACACCTATGATAAAACAGAAAAAGCTATGCATGAATAGAATATAATGTCTATAAGTCTGAGACCGCTCCTGGGAGGTAAAAAAGGTCAGGAATAGTGAAAAATCCACAATGGTAAGTACCTTGATCAAATGGGTTTTACTGTGATTTCACTAATATGCACACTGTTATCCTGTCAGAAGTTCAAGGGTGGAGTAATGATCAGAAGGTGCAGTCCCGAATGATTCACACTATAATGTCCTGCAGTGTGGATATTGTCTGTGATAGTGTCAATAGCGTTCCGTCCGATAGCGCTTTTTTGGGTACGAGATAAAAAAAACTAAACTTCTGCTTTGGCGCAAGTTATGTCACTTCCTCATGGGATTTTCCAAATGCCAAATGAAAGAGAGATACCTACGTGTTTCGACGGTACTGTCCTCCTTACTCAGGGAATTGCATCTCTAGTGGATTCAACAGTTTTTTATCCATAGGTAAAGACATTCATGTACCAATCTCTGATCAATAAGGGAGTGGCTAATGTAATTAGCATTAAGTTAACAAAAACAAATAGTTCTATTTCTCTGTTTAAACCTGTTGGTTTTAGAGTATTAAATTCAAAGATCCAATGACTTTCTGTCCTTGACATTTTATGTAAATAGTTTCCTCCTCTCCAGTGTTTTTTTACACATTCAATGCCCCAGAAGAGCTGCATTTAAATTACCGTTAGGAGCATGTTTATATTGATTAGATAGAGGATGTCCTGTGAATTTCCCTTTAATATTGTATGCATGTTCTTGTATTCTAATATGCAATTCATGTTTCATACCATCAATATATAAGATTTGACATCAACATTTAATACAGTAAATGATTCCTTTACTATGCCAAGTAATGCCATCTTTAATAGTGTACACTTAACCTGCTGCATTAAATCTCTCCTGTTGTATTTGTCCAGCTGAATCAAATGTTATTACTGGATTTGTGTTACCAGTAGAACAGCACATTATATATATTTTTGCACAGATAAAACCCACACCTTTGGAAGCTTTTTTTGTCCCTGTGTGTTCATGGATTTCTAATAATGATTGGAGCTATAAAATTGGCTGGATTTTTGGCTTTTCTAATTACAAAACTAAGTGGATCAGAAATCAGTTCTCTAATGATTTTGCCCTGTTGTATAAAGGACTAATTTTTTCTACTATGTGTTTCAATAATTTGCAGCCTTTCGTGTATTGTGTTATAATGAGTATCTTGATATTTATATGTACATTACTTTTACCTTTTTTGTTTTTATTTTCAGTATATAATAGTGATTCATCGAGACAATTCCTCTATTTCTTCTGTTATGTTATTTAAAAATTTTTCACCTTAAACTTTCTGCATAAATTTTATAGCATATGTTGTGATTCTTCTTGGAAGTCATCTATTTTTATACAATTCTTTCCTAGTCTCATAAACTAACCCCTAGGGACATTTTCCAACCACATAGGTAAATGGAAACTACTTGCTAAAATTTAACTATTAGTGTTTGTGGGTTTTTTATAGGATTTACCAATGTAGTGCTATAATTAGAAGTGAAGTTTAAAAATAAATCATTTTTATTTATGTTAATTAAGAATACATTACTAAGCTTTTCAACCCCAGAACATATAAAAAATGTATAATCAATGAAGAATTTCCAAAGCACCAGATTTGCACCAAGATCTACAGCTGACTCCATTTTCCAAACGTAGATTTGCAAACCTTGGTGCGAATCTGGTCCCCATCACAGTTCCCTAAGACTATAGACAAAATTGTTCATTGTATTTGAAATAATTATGTGTGAGTATGAACATAATAGCATCATTGCTAAAAATTAATCTGTTTCCGTGGGAATTTTTATTTTTACCTTCACTAGTGTTAAGAAAAAATTCTACTGCATCACAATTCTTTCAATATTGTATGTTAATGTATTTGAATTCCAGTGATGTTAGAATATATTGTTTTTACCCCTCAGTTAATGTTTTTATTTCCTTTTTAAAGTGTATGGTAGGGTCTGAATTCAATTTTTTTACATTTTTTTCTGTGTTCGAAATGATGACTACCTTCGAAACGCATAGGATATCTCACAGGAGATCCTGTAAGGGAGTCAATCATGTCAAAGCGGAAGATTTTAATCTCATGTCTAAACGCGCGCTACCGGGCTGGAGTGCTATGAAAACTAAGTACCCAAGATCCACACTGGAGACAGGAGACCTGATCTGATCATCTCCTGACACTGCGAGACATTATAGCAAGAATCATTCGGGATGGCAACTTCTGATTATTACAGACAGGACAAGACTGTACATTAGGGTGACCGGATCTCATATGGGGGGGGGGGGAAATGTCAGAATCTTGTTCATCTGGACCCCACAAAACGATTCCCCTTTCCAGATATTGAGAGAGCCAAAATTTGAGCTCGATCAAACGACGTTAACCCGTGCCGCTCGTCGCTCAAAGTTTGAAAAAATTCAAATTGAGGTATTTTAAGATTTAGGTATTTTGCATAGTCTGTTAGACTATAAAGAATGTGACAACAACATTGCAGAAATAGCCCTGACCAAATTTTCGAACCATTTGTGGTATTTGAATGCAGAGTTGGTGGGATTATCGTTTTTTGATCCCACCATTACAGACAATGAAAAGTTGTTAATGGCTAATAAATTGCTCAGTAGCACAGATGAACCATCAGAGCACGCTAACCTACATGAGTTGATAATTTTACATAGTTATCTAATCTATTCTAGAGCTTTTGTTAAAGTAGTTTTTGAAACATCAGAATATAATGCTCGGCATTTGCTTACAACTTGCAGGACATATTGCTTTTGTTCTTCATCTTTTGTCAGAAGGTAGTTAAAGTCGGTTACTTCCTACCTCTTTTAATTTTTCTTTCCTAACTTTTGGATTTACAACCCTAGCGTGCTCTGATGGTTCATCTGTGCTACTGAGCAATTTATTAGCCATTAACAACTTTTCATTGTCTGTAATGGTGGGATCAAAAAACGATAATCCCACCAACTCTGCATTCAAATACCACAAATGGTTCGAAAATTTGGTCAGGGCTATTTCTGCAATGTTGTTGTCACATTCTTTATAGTCTAACAGACTATGCAAAATACCTAAATCTTAAAATACCTCAATTTGGATTTTTTCAAACTTTGAGCGACGAGCGGCACGGGTTAACGTTGTTTGATCGAGTTCAAATTTTGGCTATCTCAATATCTGGAAAGGGGAATCGTTTTGTGGGGTCCAGACGGACAAAATTCCGACATCGATTTTTTGCGGTCACCCTACTGTACATATTGGGGCAATCCTAATGAAACCCATTTGATCAAGTTATTTACCATTATGGATTTTTCACTATTTCTGACCATTTTCCCTCCCAGGAGCGGTCTCAGATTAATACACATTTTAAAAATATTCCATCCATTAGTAGTTTTCTCTGTTTTATCATAGGTGTGACCAAAATTAGTGCAGTTTCATTATTTAATTTATACTTTCAGTTTTTGTAATGCATGTGCAGGTAGCATGGGGAAATCTTGTGCAGTTTCTTTAATCACAGTTGGAAGTGCTAGTGCAGCTGTATAGAAACTTTTTATTACATCTTTTGTGAGAAAAGGTGAGATAAAAACACAGCATTAAAAATATCAATGTTTTAACGTGTTGTGATATTAAAATAGACTTGTTTTTTTCATTTATAAGTCTGTGTGATGGCTTATGTTTTGGTAGCATTTATGAATACTATTTTTGGGTTCACAAGACTTTTGATAGCTATTTATTCACTTTTTCTAAGTGACTACATAAAACAGCTTATCTGACTTTTAATGTTTTTTATTGGTTAGGAAAAATTGCATGCTTATTTTGTAGTTTGGGTTGTAGTGGACATGGCGTTTCCAAATATTTATAGTTTATTTATACTTTATTATTTTCTCACAACATAATCCAGACTTGTAGAAAAAAATAAAAAATAACATTTATTTTGCCATATTCAAATAGCCATACCTCTAATTTTTTTTCAGCAAATGGGGTGAATGGGGGTTTTTTTGCTTGAAAAACTGTCATTTTAGTTGGAATAATTTTTGTACTGGTGACTTTTTGTTCGCTTTTTGACCAGTTACTTGCAAGATCACGTGACCAGATTATAGCAATTCTGACTTTTTTTATTTATTATGTTTACTGGAAGAGCTAACTGAAAAGTTGCATTCACAGTTCAGCTCTTTTTTTAGACATAGTAATGCCAAATATGTCTATTTTTCCCCAATAATAAGGGTCTTAATAGAAAAAAAAGCTACTTACGTTTTTTCACTATTTTTTAAAAATCTTTTTAAACATTTCATTTTACCTTGCTGGTTTGATACACACATCACCTAGTGTAACACAGGAACATTAGGCGGCTCACACATCATACATCTACCTCCTGTTCCTGCAGCCTGATAGTTTCCTGTCTCCGGCTTCACAATTGGGAAAGTTACAAGGATGGGGGGTGCATTTTAACAGGTTATATATCAGACTGGATCACAGCTTCAGCAGCAATTCAGGACTAATTTTATGGTCACATTCAGCATTTTTTAAATATTTTACATCAATATTTGTTATAAAAAATCAGGCATGGAACAGAGGAAACTGTATAATAAAAATATATCACTTCTGTATTTCTCACCCACTCCTGATTTTGGCTTACAAATACTGATGTAAAATACTGACTAAATACCGAACATGTGAATGTGGCCTAAAGCCAAGAGTCCAAAGCCCGAAATATTACATATTAAGGCTTGAGTCGGCAGTGGAAGTTGCTGGCACACCTGCTGTTCTCATTTTGATCCATCATTTATTGAGTTAGGTCAGTATCAATTTAAAGTGGTCTCGGCTTTAAAATAATAACAGCAATCCAGGCTGAGACATAGCTATCAGTAACAAGAACGTATTTCATACAGTGGGTACAGAAAGTATTCAGACCCCGTTAAATTTTTCACTCTTTGTTTCATTGCAACCATTTTGTAAATTCAAAAAAGTTCATTTTTTTCTCATTATTGTACTCTCTGTACCCCATCTTGACTGAAAAAAAACAGAAATGTAGAACTTTTTGCAAATTTATTAAAAAAGAAAAGCTGAAATATCACATGGTCATAAGTATTCAGACCCTTTGCTCAGTACTGAGTAGAAGCAACCTTTTGAGCTAGTACAGCCATGAGTCTTCTTTGGAATGATGCAACGAGTTTTTCACAACTGGAATTAGGGATCCTCTGCCATTCTTCCTTGCAGATCTTCTCCAGTTCCGTCAGGTTGGATGGTGAATGTTGGTGGACAACCATTTCCAGGTCTCTCCAGAGATGCTCAATTGGGTTTAGGTCAGGGCTCTGGCTGGGCCAGTCAAGAATGGTCATGGAGTTGTTCTGAAGCCACTCCTTTGTTATTTTAGGTGTGTGCTTAGGGTCATTGTCTTGTTGAAAAGTGAACCTTTGGCCAAGTCTAAAGCCCCCATCTCACATAGTGAGATCGCTAGTGAGATCGCTGAAGCATCACCGATTTTGTAACGAAACAGCGACCTCGCCAGCGATCTCGCTACATGTCCAGCCCCCCTGCTGGATATCGCTGATCGTGCTCGAATATCCTGGGTCATTCGGTGTCCCGCTGGCCAGCACGCATCGCTGTGTTTGACCTCGACGAGCAACCTCGTTGGCGACGTAGATCTCAGGGACGCAGGCGGGAATCGTCAGAAAGGCTGCTGTGTGACAAGGTACCAATGACCGCTGAGGCCGTTATACGGATCACCGGATTTTTGCTGCGTCGCTGAAGAGATCTGCCTGTTTGTCAGCTTACTAGCGACCATTTAACGATGCTGGTGGTCGCTAAGTGAAACGGGACCCTTAGGTCCAGAGCACTCTGGAAGAGGCTTTCATCCAGGATATCTCTGTACTTGGCCACATTCATATTTCCTTAAATTGCAACCAGTCATCCTGTCCTTGCAGCTGAAAAACACCCCGATAGCTTGATGCTGCCACCACCTTGTTTAACTGTTGGGATTGTATTGGGTAGGTGATAAGCAGTGCCTGGTTTTCTCCACACATACCGCATAGAATTATCACCAGCAAGTTCTATCTTCGTCTCATCAAACCAGAGAATCTTATTTCTCATGGTCTAGGAGTCCTTCCTGTGTTTTCTAGCAAACGCTATGCGAGCTTTCATATGTCTGGCACTGAGGAGAGGCTTACGTTTTGCCACTCTGCCATAAAGGCTCGACTGGTAAAGGGCTGCAGTGATAGTTCCATTTAAGGATTATGGAGGCCACTGTACTCTTAGGAACCTTGAGTACTGTAGAAATTCTTTTGTAAACTTGGCCAGATCTGTGCCTTGCCACAATTCTTTATCCGAGCACATTGGCCAGTTCCTTTGACCTTGTGATTCTCATTTGGTCTGACATGCACTGTGAGCTGTGAGTTCTTATATAGACAGGTGTGTGCCTTTGCAAATCAAGTCCTATCAGTTCAATTAAACACAGCTGGACTCCAATAAAGGAGTAGAACCATCTCAAGGAGAATCACAAGGAAATGGACAGCATGTGACTTAAATATGAGTGTCTGAGCAAAGGGTCTTAATACTTATGACCATGTGATATTTCAGTTTTTCTTTTTTAATAAATTTGCAAAAAGTTCTACATTTCTGTTTTTTTTTCAGTCAAGATGGGGTGCAGAGTGTACATTAATTAGTAAAAAATGAACTTTTTTGAATTTACCAAATGGCTGCAATGAAGAAAAGAGTGAAAAATTTAAAGGGGTCTAAACACAGTTGTGCTCAAAAGTTTACATACCCTGGCAGAATTTTTGCTTTCTTGGCCTTTTTTCAGAGAATATGAATGATAAAACCAAAGCTTTTTCTTCACTCATGGTTAGTGGTTGGGTGAAGGAGACTACTGTGTTTACTCTTTTTAAATCATAATGACAACCCAAAACATCCAAATGACCTGATCAAAAGTTCACATACCCTGGTGATTTGGGCGTAATAACATGAACAGAAGTTGACACAAATGGGTTTGAATGGCTACTAAAGGTAACATCCTCACCTGTGACCCATTTGCTTGTAATCAGTGTGTATGCATAAAAGCTGAGTGAGTTTCTGGGATCCAGACAGACTCTTGCATCCTTCATCTAGCCTCTGACGTTTCTGGATTGTGAGTCATGGGGAATGCAAAAGAATTGCCAGCGGATCTACGGGAAAAGGTAGTTGAACTGTATAAAACAGGAAAGGGATACAAAAATATATCCAAGGAATTGATAATGACAGTAAGCAGCATTCAAACTGTGATTAACAAATGGAAAATCAGGGGCTCTGTGAAAACAAAACCAATGTCAGGTAGACAAACAAAAATTTTGTCCACAACTGCCTGGAAAATTGTTCGGGATGCAAAGAAAAACCCACACATAGCATCAGCTGAAATGCAAGACTCTCTGAAAACTAGCGGTGTGGCTGTTTTGAGATGCAGAATAAGAAGGAACTTGAAGAAAAATGGGCTGCATGGTCGAGTCGCCAGAAGAAAACCATCAGGGCAGAGACAGATTGCTGTATTTCTCATGCGAGAATCGCATCGTAATACTCGTACTGGCTGTCGGCTCTCCTGACTTGAGTTTGACAGCTGCATAGTAATCCATCACGCTGTCTTGCTCAGGTCAGGAGAGGTGCCAGGCCAGTCCGTGCAGTGCGATGCGATTCTCAACCGATTCTCAACAATTGTCACAAAGTATCTTGCCTACAATGTGCAAAACAGCACAGAGACAAGCCTCAAAACTTCTGTAACAAGGTAATTTGGAGTGATGAGACCAAAATTTAACTTTTTGGCCACAACCATAAACGTTACATTTGGAGAGAGGTCAACAAAATCTATGATGAAAGGAACACCATTCTATTGTAAAGCTTGGAGGTGGATCACTGATGTTTTAGGGATGTGTGAGCTACAAAGGCACAGGAAACTTTATCAAAGTTGAAGAAAATATGTGTTAGGCATTGGGATTCTCTCGCTGCACAGGATAGATCCCAAGCATTTTCTGGTATTGTGGTCTCCCATTCAAGTCCGGCCACTGCAATTGCTGCTCAGCACAGACGTTGGTCCCAGCGTTACTGCTGACTCTTCTGCCAAATCTATGGTATCCAGTGATATACAGGTGCAGCCTTGCTCTCTGGAGTCTAAGTCCAGAGATCACCTTACTGAGCATGTCCGTGATGTGGCGTCATCTAATTGGAGGTCGGACTGGTGGTTGGATGTTAGCTGCTCTGGTGATGTGGCAGCTCCAGGTTGGCAAACGGGCAATAACCTCGACTGAATGGGCTTGAGTGTTTGGGGTGGAGCCCAGTGCACACGCATGCGGGTGTGCTAGTGTCATTTGTTTGGTGTGTGAGGGTGGGTGGATACTCTACCACTCTGTCTGCACTGTTGCGTGTCTTTTTATGCACTACGTGTGTACACGTTGGTAGGCAAATTGCACTTATTTGGCTTCGTATCCATGGCTCAGCACCTGAGTCTTAGGCTGCTACATGCTTAAGGTACCGGTCAGGTACAGGTTCAGTAGTATCAGTACTGGAAAAACTTGCCGCTTGGCTTAGTATCTGTTTCGTTTGTGTGTGCGGTTAGCACAGTTCAGTTACAGAGCAAGCTCAACTCTTATGCTATACTTCTGTATCAAGGCAACAGAGCATTGTTCCTAGCATCGTAAGAGTTCTTCCTTTCGGCTCAGCATCTGCTTCATTCGTGTGTGCGGTTAGCACAGTTTAGTTGCAGAGCTAGCTCATTCCACATGCTAGCTTCCCTGTGACTGTAACAGGGTATAGTACTTAGCATACTTAGTGCCGTACCTCTCTGTGAAGTAACAGAGCTTGGTTCTCAGTGTTCCGATTCCACTGTGTGGCATTAACACAGTGTGTGTAAGGTGAACGCTTGCTGCATTGGTCCATCATCGTTCACACTAGCAGCAGGTTACATCTCAGCACGGTGGACCCCGGGTTGTGATTGCACTTTATATTTTATTTAGTGCCATCCACCAACTCTAGCAATATGAATGCAGCACGTTATCAGCAAATACTGGAGACAAATTTGCAATCATCAGCCCGGAAGATGCACATTGGATGTACTTGGATGTTCCAACATGACAACGATCCAAAACACAAGGCCAAGTTGACCTGTCATTGGCTACAGCAGAACAAAGTGAAGGTTCTGGAGTGGCCATATCAGTCTCCTGACCTCAATATCATTGAGCCACTGTGGGGAGATCTCAAGCATGCAGTTCATGCTAGACAGCCCAGGAATTTACAGGAACTGGAGGCTTTTTGCCAAGAAGACTGGGCAGGTTTACCATCTGAGAAAATAAAGAATCTCATCTACAACTACCACAAAAGACTTCAAGCTGTCATTGATATTAGAGGAGGAATGCACAGTATTAAGAAATGGGGTATGTGAACTTTTGATCATGGTCATGTGGATGTTTTGGGTTGTCATTATGATTTAAAAAGAGAAAACACGGTAGTTTGACAATAAATATCTTCACTAGAGTTGAGCGAAACGGGTCAAAAAATTTCAAAAGTCGCCGACTTTTGGCAAAGTCGGGTTTCATGAAACGAAACCCGACCCTAGGATGAGGTCGGCCACGAGGTCGGCGACTTATGCGCCAAAGTCGCGTTTCAAAAGTTTGTTTTGCGCTCTTTTTCAGCCAATCAGGATCCACGGACACTGTGGGCAACGTGATGACATAGGCAGGGGTCGCCACCATCTTTCAGAAGGGCATGCAAGTGATTGGCTTGCTTTGGTGGGCGTCACAGGGGGTATAAAAGGGCGTGCACGCCGACCGCCATCTTACTTCTGCCGATCTCAGTATAGGGAGAGGTTGCTGCTGATTCTGTAGGGAGAGCGTTAGGCAGGGAAGAAGACAAAAAAACTGCTTCTGCTGCTAGCGATTTGGCCTGCACAACACACCAGTCACTGTGTGTGCAGTGCAAGGGGAGGCTATATAGTGGTGTATCAGTGGTGTTGGTTGTTGGGCTGCCTTCTAAGGCTTCCTGACATTCCTGCATTGCTGTTTACCCACTGCTCCGCAAACTGCTTTTTTAAAAGCAATCCCAATTTTTTTTTTTTGTCCTGAGAAGAAAAAAAAACTGCTTCTGCTGCTAGCAATTTGGCCTGCACAACACACCAGTCACTGTGTGTGCAGTGCAAGGGGAGGCTATATTGTGGTGTATCAGTGGTGTTGGTTGTTGGGCTGCCTTTTAAGGCTTCCTGACAGGCTGGCATTGCTGTTTACCCACTGCTCCGCAAACTGCTTTTTTAAAAGCAATCCAATCTCCCTTATCCTCTAGTCCCTTTTGTCACAGCTGTGCCATCGAGCCTGTGACATAGCGCTCAGATATCAGTGGGCCTCACACAATCCAAAACTGTCCACAAGTGTCTGCAGAAATTCAAAATCTCCATTATCCTCTCGTCACTTTTGTCACAGCTGTGCCATCGAGCCTGTGACATAGCGCTCAGATATCAGTGGGCCTCACACAATCCAAAACTGTCCACAAGTGTCTGCAGAAATTCAAAATCTCCCTTATCCTCTCGTCACTTTTGTCACAGCTGTGCCATCGAGCCTGTGACATAGCGCTCAGATATCAGTGGGCCTCACACAATCCAAAACTGTCCACAAGTGTCTGCAGAAATTCAAAATCTCCCTTATCCTCTCGTCACTTTTGTCACAGCTGTGCCATCGAGCCTGTGACATAGCGCTCAGATATCAGTGGGCCTCACACAATCCAAAACTGTCCACAAGTGTCTGCAGAAATTCAAAATCTCCCTTATCCTCTCGTCACTTTTGTCACAGCTGTGCCATCGAGCCTGTGACATAGCGCTCAGATATCAGTGGGCCTCACACCATCCAAAACTGTCCACAAGTGTCTGCAGAAATTCAAAATCTCCCTTATCCTCTCGTCACTTTTGTCACAGCTGTGCCATCGAGCCTGTCACATAGCGCTCAGATATCAGTGGGCCTCACACAATCCAAAACTGTCCACAAGTGTCTCCAGAAATTCAAAATCTCCCTTATCCTCTCGTCACTTTTGTCACAGCTGTGCCATCGAGCCTGTCACATAGCGCTCAGATATCAGTGGGCCTCACACAATCCAAAACTGTCCACAAGTGTCTGCAGAAATTCAAAATCTCCCTTATCCTCTCGTCACTTTTGTCACAGCTGTGCCATCGAGCCTGTCACATAGCGCTCAGATATCAGTGGGCCTCACACAATCCAAAACTGTCCACAAGTGTCTCCAGAAATTCAAAATCTCCCTTATCCTCTCGTCACTTTTGTCACAGCTGTGCCATCGAGCCTGTCACATAGCGCTCAGATATCAGTGGGCCTCACACAATCCAAAACTGTCCACAAGTGTCTGCAGAAATTCAAAATCTCCCTTATCCTCTCGTCACTTTTGTCACAGCTGTGCCATCGAGCCTGTCACATAGCGCTCAGATATCAGTGGGCCACACACAATCCAAAACTGTCCACAAGTGTCTGCAGAAATTCAAAATCTCCCTTATCCTCTCGTCACTTTTGTCACAGCTGTGCCATCGAGCCTGTGACATAGCGCTCAGATATCAGTGGGCCTCACACAATCCAAAACTGTCCACAAGTGTCTGCAGAAATTCAAAATCTCCCTTATCCTCTCGTCACTTTTGTCACAGCTGTGCCATCGAGCCTGTGACATAGCGCTCAGATATCAGTGGGCCTCACACAATACAAAACTGTCCACAAGTGTCTGCAGAAATTCAAAATCTCCCTTATCCTCTCGTCACTTTTGTCACAGCTGTGCCATCGAGCCTGTGACATAGCGCTCAGATATCAGTGGGCCTCACACAATCCAAAACTGTCCACAAGTGTCTGCAGAAATTCAAAATCTCCCTTATCCTCTCGTCACTTTTGTCACAGCTGTGCCATCGAGCCTGTCACATAGCGCTCAGATATCAGTGGGCCTCACACAATACAAAACTGTCCACAAGTGTCTGCAGAAATTCAAAATCTCCCTTATCCTCTCGTCACTTTTGTCACAGCTGTGCCATCGAGCCTGTGACATAGCGCTCAGATATCAGTGGGCCTCACACAATACAAAACTGTCCACAAGTGTCTGCAGAAATTCAAAATCTCCCTTATCCTCTCGTCACTTTTGTCACAGCTGTGCCATCGAGCCTGTGACATAGCGCTCAGATATCAGTGGGCCTCACACAATACAAAACTGTCCACAAGTGTCTGCTGAAATTCAAAATCTCCCTTATCCTCTCGTCACTTTTGTCACAGCTGTGCCATCGAGCCTGTCACATAGCGCTCAGATATCAGTGGGCCTCACACAATCCAAAACTGTCCACAAGTGTCTGCAGAAATTCAAAATCTCCCTTATCCTCTCGTCACTTTTGTCACAGCTGTGCCATCGAGCCTGTGACATAGCGCTCAGATATCAGTGGGCCTCACACAATCCAAAACTGTCCACAAGTGTCTGCAGAAATTCAAAATCTCCCTTATCCTCTCGTCACTTTTGTCACAGCTGTGCCATCGAGCCTGTCACATAGCGCTCAGATATCAGTGGGCCTCACACAATACAAAACTGTCCACAAGTGTCTGCAGAAATTCAAAATCTCCCTTATCCTCTCGTCACTTTTGTCACAGCTGTGCCATCGAGCCTGTGACATAGTGCGCAGATATCAGTGGGCCTCACACAATCCAAAACTGTCCACAAGTGTCTGCAGAAATTCAAAATCTCCCCTGTCCTATAGACACCTTGTACCTTGTTTTACATTACTATATAGTTTGTTGGATTTTGTCTACATTTCTACCAAAAATGAGGAAGGCTGGTGGAAGAGGCCGTGGAATTGGGCGGGGGTTGGCAGCTGGTAATGATGGTATTGGTGGTGGATCTGATGGTAGTGGCAAGAGCAAAATAGGACCGAATGCAGGAGGTGTTGAGCCTGCGTCATCGTCTGGCTACATAAGGCCTCAAACGCTTAGTTTTCTAGGAGTTGGCAAACCTCTTTTAAAGCCAGAGCATCAGGAAAAAGTTTTGTCTTACATTGCTGACTCAGCCTCCAGCTCTATCGCCTCCTCTTCTTCAGTTGTAAAAAGTAAAAGCACTGAGTCGTCATTGGAGGCTCATGTTCATGAACCACACCTTTCCTTGTGTCCTTCACCCCAACCAAGATTGAAGGATGACGCAGGCCATACTACTGATTACTCCATGGAGCTGTTTTCACATACCATGCCTGGATTATCAAGTCAAATGGTGAATTACCCAGGCCAAGATGAATCTGACATGGAGTGCACTGATGCACAGCCGCTGATGGATGATTCTGCTGGTACATTCACTCAGAGCACTACATTGTCCTCGCAGTGTACAGAGCCAGATTCTGACCCTGATGAGACTCAGGTGCCCCTTCCCGCACACTATACCACCATACACGGTGACACAGAGGAAGGTGCACATGACATAGAAGAGGAGGTGATGGATGACCCAGTTGTTGACCCAGATTGGCATCCATTGGGGGAAGAGGGTGCTGCTTCCAATAGCTCAGATGAGGAGCATCCACAGCAGACATCGACATCTCAACAGCTGTTATCTGGCAGGCCCGGAGCACTCCAAAGACAGGTTCCAAACATCAAAAGAGTTGCTGGACAGCTTGTCCAGAGGGTCAAAAGATCACAGCGTGCTAGGCCGCAAAATGTCTGCCAAAGTAGGAAGAGTGCAGTGTGGCACTTTTTTGACCAAAATCCTCATGATCAGGCCAAGGTTATCTGTAAGAAGTGCGCAAAGACCTTTAGCCGAGGGAAAAATCTGAAAAATTTGAATACCAGTTGCATGCTTAGACATTTAACCAGCATGCACTTGCAAGCGTGGACACAACACCAAACCTCAAGTGCCACATGTGCAACTGATCACAACGAAGGTAGTCAGCAACGCTACATTGTTTCCCCCACTGTAAGCCCACCGGTTAGCACAGCAGCAAATGTTGAGGTGTCGTTGCAAGGCCACAGCAGTCAGGGAATCCCACTGTTATATCAACGAAAGACTGATTCTAGGCCATCAGAAAGAACACCAACTCCATCACCATCATCAACCCTCTCTCAGTCCGCCCTGTCCACCGCTACTTCCACCATATGCAGCTCTCAAGTCCAGCTCACCCTCCCAGACACTATGAGTAGGTCACGAAAGTACTCAGTCTCTCATCCGCGTACACTGGGTTTGAACGCCCACATTGCCAAACTAATCTCGTTTGAGATGATGCCCTTTCGGTTGGTGGAAAGCACAGCTTTCCGCGAACTCATGGCCTATGCAGTACCACGCTATGACCTACCCAGTCTCCACTTCTTCTCTAGCAAAGCCATCCCAGCCCTCCACCATCATGTGAAAGACCGCATTGTCCATGCACTCAAGCAGTCAGTGAGCGGAAAGGTGCACCTCACAACTGATGCATGGTCCAGTCGGCATGGCCAGGGCCGTTACGTGTCCATCACTGCACACTGGGTTAATGTGGTGGATGCAGGGTCCACCGGGGACAGCGGTGGTGGGACAGTGCTGCCTAGCCCACGGTATAGGAAACAGTTGGCTGTAGGCGTTCGACCTTCCTCCTCCTCCTCCTCCTCCTCCTCCAGAAGCGAAAGCTCGTCCACAGAGCGCAGTCGTACGAGCACTCCATCTGCAGCTGCCACTGTTGCACACGATGTGTCCCCCTATCGAGCAGCTAGTGGAAAGTGTCAGCAGGCTGTGTTGCAGATGATGTGTTTGGGCGACAGACACACCGCCGAGGTGCTGGCCGAGTACTTGAAGCGACAAACTGAGTCATGTCTGGGCAGTGTATATCTTGAGGCAGGCAAGGTAGTTAGTGATAACGGCCGTAATTTTGTGGCAGCCATAGCCCTTTCAAAACTCAGCCACATACCTTGCTTGGCTCACACCTTGAACCTGGTGGTGCAGTGCTTCCTCAAAAGTTATCCGGAGTTAACAGCCCTGCTCCAGAAGGTGCGAAGACTGTGCGCGCACATCCGCCGGTCGCCTGTACACTCCGTTCGTATGCAGAAGCTGCAGCGATTGCTCCACCTTCCCAACCACCGCCTCATTATCGACATTGCAACAAGGTGGAACTCCACCCTGCACATGGTGGAGCGGCTGTGCGAGCAGAGGCAGGCCATAATGCATTTGTGGGAGGATACACGGCCAGGCACTTTGAGAGCAGACATGGAGTTGACAGGTGTGCAGTGGTCGAAGCTGAAAGACCTCTGTAAAGTCCTTCAGTGTTTTAAGGAATGCACACGGCTGGTAAGCGCAGACGACGCCATCCTAAGCATGAGCATCCCACTTATGCGTCTGCTCATGCAAACTTTGATGCCCCTTAAGGAGCAGGCGTCTGCAGCCAATGTTGATGAGGAGGAAGAGGAGGAGGGAATCCTTGATGACATTCAGCCATTGTCTGCTCAGGGACCTCTCCTGGACGATGTGGAGGAAGAAGAGGAGGAGGAGGATGATGATGGGGATGATTACTTAGGGGAGGAGGATGCATCTCGTGGGGCAAGTGAAAATGTTGGCGTGGCAAGGTCTGGTACAGGGTTTGTGCGTGACTGGAGGGATGTGGATTTGCCAGAAAGTGCTCCTCCACCCAGCACTCGCAGTGCATCATTGACACCGGGAACATTGGCCCACATGTCAGATTATGCCTTGCGGATCCTAAAAAGGGACCCCCGCATTGCCAAAATGATGAACGATGACGACTACTGGTTGGCCAGCATCCTGGATCCACGCTATAAAGGCAAATTACAAAACATCATGCCACAGGAGAACCTTGACCTAATATTGGCTAATAAACAAGCAACTCTGGTAAATCGGTTGCTTGAGGCATTCCCAGCACACAGCAGCGGTGATGGTTCTCACACGAGCCGTACGGGCCGGGGGCAGCTTGGCAGAGGTGTTCGTGGTGCACACAGCAGAAGTGGCGTTGGAGACAGGGGTTTCATGACAATGTTGTGGACTGATTTTTCAAATACTGCTCACACAACTGGTAATACTGCATCGATGGAAAGTGACAGGAGACAGCAGTTGTCAACTATGGTTACAAACTACTTTTCCTCCCATATCGATGTTCTCCCACACAGGTCATTCCCCTTTGACTATTGGGCCGCTAAACTGGACACCTGGCCTGAATTGGCCCAATATGCCTTACAGGAGCTCGCTTGCCCAGCTGCAAGTGTGCTATCGGAAAGAGTCTTCAGTGCAGCTGGATCAATCCTGACAGAAAAAAGGACCCGTCTGTCAACCCAAAATGTGGATGATCTAACCTTCATTAAAATGAACCACGCATGGGTTTCCAAGGATTTTGTCCCACCTTCCCCTGATGACACATAGGGTGACAGAAAAATGGCTTGCTTTGGTCCACCTTTTCCTGGGACTTCACCTATTTCGCCTTTTGCATCAGCTGAATGTCCAACATCAACATATGCCACTTTCTAAAACTCCCTAACTGTGCTGCCTCCCCCCCATGGCCGGGGTCACCACCTAGCGCACGACACCGTGCGAGTGCCGTTGCCCTGGACAGGTGGGTAGGCCGACTCTTGGGCGCGGGCACTGGCACAGGGTCCCTCATAGTGCAATCAAGTGTCTCTGATGGTGGTGGTGCACACCTGCTGTCAGACACACCGCTGTACTATGAGGGGCCCAGTGCCAGTACCGACGCCCACGAGTGGGCCCCCCTTGCTTGGGCAGGGCCCCAGCATTTGCAATCTTTACCTCTCCCTGCTCCTCCGCTGTGTAATCTGGGCTGTCAAATCCATACTGTGCCTGACACCGTCTGAGCCTGCCTCCTGAGACATATATTTTGAATGTGTACGCTATCCATACATGTTATCTGTGGATACGGTACCCTTTCTAACCTTTGTTCAATCACGTGCAATCCATACTGGGCCTAACACCGTCTGAGCCTGCCTCCTGAGACATATATTTTGAATGTGTACGCTATCCATACATGTTATCTGGGGATACGGTACCCTTTCTAACCTTTGTGCAATCACGTGCAATCCATACTGGGCCTAACACCGTCTGAGCCTGCCTCCTGAGACATATATTTTGAATGTGTACGCTATCCATACATGTTATCCGGGGAAACGGTACCCTTTCTAACCTTTGTGCAATCACGTGCAATCCATACTGGGCCTAACACCATCTGAGCCTGCCTCCTGAGACATATATTTTGAATGTGTACGCTATCCATACATGTTATCCGGGGATACGGTACCCTTTCTAACCTTTGTGCAATCACGTGCAATCCATACTGGGCCTAACACCGTCTGAGCCTGCCTCCTGAGACATATATTTTGAATGTGTACGCTATCCATACATGTTATCTGGGGATACGGTACCCTTTCTAACCTTTGTGCAATCACGTGCAATCCATACTGGACCTGACACCGTCTGAGCCTGCCTCCTGAGACATATATTTTGAATGTGAACGCTATCCATACATGTTATCCGGGGAAACGGTACCCTTTCTAACCTTTGTGCAATCACGTGCAATCCATACTGGGCCTAACACCGTCTGAGCCTGCCTCCTGAGACATATATTTTGAATGTGTACGCTATCCATACATGTTATCTGGGGATACGGTACCCTTTCTAACCTTTGTGCAATCACGTGCAATCCATACTGGGCCTAACACCGTCTGAGAATGATAGATGGGGCCCACCATACACTGGAACATTCCAAAGGTGGACATCAGACACTGGAGCAGCATTTACAGGGCCCATTATACACTAGAGCATTAGAAATGGGGCCCATTATGTTTGGAGCATTATTTGGGCCCATAAGACAGTAGAGCTTCATCCATGGGGACCAACATATACTGTAGCATTATGTGGAGCTCATCATATACTGTTTCAAACATTATATGGGACCAATGATTCTGTATGGAGAAATAGATGGGCCTCGTCATGAGATGTAAAAAGTGAGGTATTTTTCATTGTACTATA
Organism: Dendrobates tinctorius; assembly: GCF_039654945.1. NCBI lineage: Eukaryota > Metazoa > Chordata > Amphibia > Anura > Dendrobatidae > Dendrobates > Dendrobates tinctorius. The sequence goes on from NW_027361734.1 coordinate 3,392,158, forward strand.
CCGCTATTTCTCTGCCTTGTCGGAGCATGATGAGTTGTGGTATGTGTTAAAGGGGCGCTCTTTCGCCCAGGGCACATGAAAACCTGGAGCCAGCCCTCCCCCCCCACAGTCTGTAGCCAAATAACCCCCATTTTTCAGTGTGTAACTTGTATTATGAAGTTAATTAAGGTTGACAAGCTTAAGTAAGAAGAATTGATGCTTTTGGCATTCAAATGGGCACTGTTGGTGTGTTTCCTGTCCTCCTCTCACTGCCGACTTTTATTCCCCATTGACTTACATTGGGTTTCGTGTTTCGGGACGACCCCAACTTTTCCCTATAATCGGACGATCTTGCTCGACCCGACTTTTGGAAAAGTCGGGTTTCACGAAACGAAAGGCGACCCTAAAAAACCAAAAGTCGCTCAACTCTAATCTTCACCCAACCACTAACCATTAGTGGAGAAAAAGTTTTGGTGTTATCGTTCATTTTCTCTGAAAAAAGGCCAAGAAAGCAAAAAATCTGCTGGGTATGTAAACTTTTGAGCACAACTGTACTTTCCATATCCAATGTATGTCCTTGGTTATTAAGTTGCCACCATACAAGGAAGTATAAGATAAGTCTTTTTTTCAGGGAAAGTGTTAAAACCTGTATTTGGACACATTTAGCTAATATATGGGAGACCTACCTCTTCTTCACCCTAAAGTTTAAAGGGGTTGTCCAGGCTTTTCACATAATCTCAGTGAATATCTAGGCTGCAGAATGCTGACAATAAGTAATTTACCTTCTGTGGCCAGTTTGCAGGGTTTTCAAGATATCATCTCTTGCTTCTAAGAAAAACGTCCAAGGGGGGGGGTGTTCTGGCATTGAAATGAGAACTGGTCGTTTCCTCCTACTCTACTAAAAACATGCCCTCTATAGCAACAACCCCACCCTCCACAGCAACAGGCCCTCCCCGACAACATGAACAAGCCTATCCCTCCTCACACAGTAACAAATCCTCCCCCTCTAGCAGCCTCAGTGCAGAGAGCAGAACCACCCAGCTACTCCTCCCCCAGACACACGCTGAACAGTGATCTATGGAAAGTGAAACTAGTGAGGAGGAAACGACCAGTTCTCATTTCAATGCCAAAACACACCCCCTGGACGCTTTTCTTAGAAGCAAGAGATGATATCTTGGAAACCCTGCAAACTGGCCACAGAAGGTAAATTACTTATTGTCAGCATTCTGCAGACCAGATATGCACTGAGATTATGTGAAAAGCCCGGCAACCCCTTTAAGGATATTTTCACACAGAGTTTGTATTTGTGGATTTTGAAACAGATCAACTTTAAATTTCCCATCAAATAAATGCTTCAAATATTTTTGGAATATTGATTGATGTGGATTTTAATGTGGATTCACTTCAAAATCCATGTAAAAAGATGTGACAACATACCTTAAAGGTGCGTTTCTGTTATTACATTTTTGACAACCAGCATGACCTGTATTGCACTTTTATACAGTAGGTTGGCAGGAGCTGATGATAGCAGGGGATCTGCTTCAAATCAAATACTCCATCTAATTGCTACTTGCACATTTGTTTTTTAAATTCCATATGAGTAGATCAAATTGAAATGTAACTTTCATGATTAAATACTATTTTTAGGTATTCACAGGCAGTACACTGTACATATTAAAAAGCTACAAATAAACCCAGGGCTTCATAAACAGCACATTACACCCTGCTTTTTATTCTTAGCCCCAGAAAGCCTTTACTTATGTGACAGAATACCAGCATCTTCCTTGCTATCCTCCCTGAATGTAATAATCTTGTTTTCCTCTTATTCCGCTCTGTTTATAATCTGTCTCGCTTTTGTTACAGAAAAGTCACATTTGGTCTTTATCCTTCGGCAGAAGTTGCACATGGAGTTTTTATCTTCTAAAGACAATAATGGAAATGAAATGAAGGCATTTTACATACTTCCAGTGCACAAGCCTCAAAACAAATGTGTTGTTGATGTGGTTTACATTTTAAGCATAGCCCTTTTAATTGCTTGTATAAAAGGACACCGGATGAATTTCCATGCCTATTACATTGTTTGCTCAGATCTCTCCATAGTAGCATAATCAGTGTAGAAACATTTCATTTATTTACTGGTGTGAATTTAATTCCCAAGCCTATATTCATGACTCCGTATGCTAATGCGATGTTATGTGGAATATCAGTGGCTATTTCATGAATCAGTTAAATATGATTGACATCCTGTAGTTAAAGATGTGAACTATTTACAGTATATGATATAATTGTTTTTCTTTATAAATGGTCTTTATTTTTTATAATAATCAGTATTGTCAGTTCTTTTTTCTCACTGGTCAAAGTTGTTGTTCACTCATGTTATTCACCCCTTTTAAGATGTTTTATTTGGGCAAATGTAAGTCATAAAGGATTCCATGCTTGGTTTTCCTCTATTGGTGTGGAGAATTTTTGGATATGTGTGGTTGCATAAAGATTATACGGTGATATTAATAAAAGATCATGACTTGTTTAGTTCATTAAAATCAGTCCACATATTACAGTGGCTTGTGAAAATATAAACCTCCTTGGCATTTTTCATGTTTTTCTACCTTACAACCTGGAATTTCACTGATTTTTTTGTTTAAGGGTTTGCATCAGTTCATGTAAAAAAAATTCCTACAACTGTGAAGATTTGGTTTTCTTTTCATTGTGAAGAAAAAAACAAATAGGACAAAATAATCGAAAACTTCAGTGTGTATAACTATTCACCACCCTTAAAGTCAGTACTTTGTTGAGCCTCCTTTTGAAGCAATTCACGTAATGGGGGGCCACTGGACCACCCGACTTCTCAGGGTATCTGGCATGAAAAGCCCGCACCAGTCGATCAGCGTGCACCGAACTGGCCGGAACCCATGACCGATCCTCAATGGAATATCCCTTCCAATGGATAAGGTACTGAAGTCTCTGACGCACCCACCGTGAATCAATGATGCACCCTACTTCGTACTCCAGTTGACCCTCTACCAATACTGGTGGAACCATGGATGAGGGATCTTCTCTAACTGTCCCCACAGGTTTTAGTAGGGACCTGTAGAAGATGTTAGATATTTTGAAGGAGGTGGGCAACTGTAATCTGTAGGCAACTGGGTTTATCACCTCTACAATCTTGTATGGACCAATAAATTTGGGGTCCAACTTCATAGAGGGTATCTTAAGTTTGATGTTGCGGGTGGACAACCAGACTTTTCCCCCACTGTCAACGCAGGAACCAACCCCCTCCTCCTGTCCGCAAAATGTTTGAGCTTCTTCTGGGCTTTGGAGATGTTCCCCTACACCTCTCTCCAGAGGGTTTTTAACTGTTGGACCATCCCCTCTGCACCAGGGCAACCCAAATCCATACAGGAAAATTCCCCAAACTGCGGAACAAACCAAACTTTGACCTGAAAGGGAGACTTTCCAGTAGACTGATTAATACGACAGTTGAATGCAAATTCTGCCATGGATAATACCTCACACCAGTCTTCCTGTCTGGAGGAGGCCAGGCATCTCAGAATCTGCTCCAACGAATGGTTGGTGCACTCAGTCTGTCCGTTGGATTCCGGGTGATAGGCAGAGGAGAATGATAACGTGACCCCCAACTTCTTACAAAATACTCTCCAAAAGCTGGCCACAAATTGCACACCCCTGCCCAACACCACGTTCACAGGTACTCCATGCAACCGAACTATGTGCTGTATAAACAAGCGGACCAAGGTTTCAGCAGATGGTAATGCAGGTAATGGCACAAAGTGGGCTTACTTAGAAAGTCTATCAACTACTACCCATACCACTGAGTTGCCCTTGGAAGGGGGAAGATTAGTGATAACATCCATGGACAGGTGTGTCCATGGTTTATCCGGAATTGGCAAAGGTACCAATTACCCAGCCGGCTGGACCTGAGAGCTTTTAGAGCAAGCACACACCCCACAAGTATTTACAAACCTTTTGATATCACTACCTGTTATGATGAGTCACCGAAGGAGGAAAAAACAAAATACCAGCTAAGTCCAGAAAAAAACAGAAAGCTTGGCAGCTATCAGACTGCAGACCCCTGAACCTATCCACAACAACTAGCAGTAGCCGTGGGGGGTTCCTACGGTGCCCTAGACCCCTCGATCACAGCCAGAGAACTATAAAGCCTAAAGACAGAAAGGGGAAAAACTAAACTGCCCCAGAGCAGACCCCAAAGCAATAGGCAGCCCCCAACATATAATGACTGTGAAGCAAGATGAAAACACTAACACAGATAGAAAGATAGGTTGAGCAAATGATGGGGCCCAAGCTAACTACATAGGACAGGATAGGAAAGCTGCTGTCTGCCATCCGCAAAAACCCTATAAAAATGAGCCAACCGACTGATAGGAAAAACAGGCCCTGAAGTCGCTAGGCTTCAAAAGACTATATCAGCACTCAGGTATATTCTGAAGACAGAGCAAAATATCAACAGATCAGAGACAAAAATGGAGTTCAGCTCACCCCCGGCCGGGGATGGCAGAACTCCCAAAAAAGCAAGGCAAAACAAAAACAAAACTGAAGAGTACAAAGAAGAGCAGAAAACTTAGCTTTGAGATGCAGGAAACAGACTGGTCTCCAAGAATCCAGCAGGAAAATCACCAGCCAGGAAGAAGGGTGTCGGCAGCCTTGTATCCAGTCCTCAATTCCAGCCACCCAGTCATCATCTAGCTGCCCAGGTGTCTGATAATCAGCCTCACTACCTTCCTTCACCAGAGGAGGGAGTTCATCAGACCTCAATAGTGAAGGGAAAAATGAACTCACAACAACTACCCATGGAGGGCCACCAAAAACCCCTGGCCACTGCCCCTCAGGTAGCTGCAATACCAGGGTGTGCACTTAACACAGAATCATGAAATTCTTGCAGGAGTGTGAGACGGATATGTTTGGTACAAACAATTTACCTGGGGGTTTATTCCTGGGAGCCTGTGCTTGTGCTTCCAGAATCTCTCTCTGTAACTCAGAGGAGACTTCGGCTACAACCTCAACCAGTTGAAGAATGGAGGAAGGAGGTTCTGGAGGGGACACAGAATCAAAACTTTGGGATAAGGCATCCGCCTTTACATTTTTGGACCCTGGTCACAATTTAATTGTAAAATGAAATCGAGAAAAAAAAGTGCCCACCAAGCCTGTCTGGGGGTCAATCTCTTAGCAGACTCGATATAGGCCAAATTTTTATGATCAGTGATGACCGTAATAAGATGAGCGGCCCCTTCCAAAAAATGCCTCCATTCTTCGAAGGCCAGTTTCACTGCTAACAATTCCCTGTTGCCGACATCATAGTTTCTCTGCCGAAGAGAACTTTTTAGAAAAAAAGGCACAGGGTTTGAGGTTAGTCAGGGTAGAGGGGCCCTGGGACAACACTGCCCCCACCCCCACCTCCGAAGCTTCGACCTCCACGATAAAAGGTCTTGACGAATCAAGTTGTACCAACACAGGTGCTGAAGTAAAGCATTTCTTTAATGTAAGGAAGGAATTTTTTGCTGCCACGGACCAATTTTTTACATCTGCCCCTTTAAGAGTGAGGTCCGTCAAACGTCTCACCACCTGTGATAACCCTTTAATGAACTTCCTATAATAGTTAATGAAGCCCAGAAATCGCTGCAACCCCTTCAGATCATGAGGCTGCACCCAATCTGTAATGGCCTGAACCTTCCCTGGATCCATGCGTAATCCCACCCCAGATACAATTACACCCAGAAAAGACAGTTCTTGCATAAAAAACGAGCACTTCTCCAGCTTAGCATATAAATGGTTCTCCTGTAGTCTTATAAGAACCATACGAAGATGGTGTAAGTGTGACTGTTTGTCCTCAGAGTATACCAAGATGTCATCCAGGTAAATGACTACATAACGCCCAATCAGGTCAGAGAAAACAACATTAATGAAGTTCTGAAAAACCGCAGGGGCATTAGTGAGGCCGAATGGCATAACCAGGTTTTCAAACAGCCCCTCAGTCTTCAGGAACGCTGTTTTCCATTCGTCCCTCTCCCGGATCCTTATAAGGTTATAAGCCCCTCGTTGTTCGAGCTTAGAAAACCATTTGGCCCCTGTGAGTTGGTTACATAAATCGGGAATCAATGGGAGAGGGTACGTGTTCTTAATGGTAATTTTGTTCAATTCCCGAAAGTCGAGGCATGGTCGCAACCCACCATCTTTTTTCTTTACAAAGAAAAACCCCGCTGCCACGGGTGAGACCGAGGGCCAAATATGCCCCTTGCGAAGGGTCTCTTTGATGTACACTTTCATTTTCATAGCTTGGTGCTCAGGCCTGGGCAAATTAAACAAACGAGCCTTGGGTAATTTAGCTCCAGTGTTGTGAAATCTCTTGATCTGACTTCTGAGTCGGAGCTCCCTCTGGTGGTTACTGCGGGTAGTGGAGCTGTCCGGGTTGACAGAAGTCTGCCACCTGATGACGATGATTGGAAGTCAGGGTTTACTAACTTGGAGGTTATAAGTGAGCAGGCTTCCCTCAGTTGTTGCTGGTGATTGGTTCCTTCCTGTGCATTTTGAGGTCTGCTGTCTCCTGCCTGATCCTGCATTTTTCAGTTAAGTTGTTCATTTGCTAATCCTTTGCATCTGATCTGTTTTTGCCTCTTTCTGCTTTGCTGTTAGGGTTCAGTGTGCTCCCTGCTGGGGCTGTGCTGGACCCCGCTCCATATGTTACAGCTTGTGTCAGATTGATCAGTCCCGTTATATTAGTCTCTTTTGCTTTTCTGCCAATTCACACCAGAATTCTGATATAGTGGGGGAGAGGTCGTGAGACCTCAGTGTTTTTGTACATCGTTGTTGGATTTTTAGGGTTTTTGCGTGATTGCAGACAGTGTCTTTCCTTTCCTATATACACAGTTTGGGCCCCATCATTTGCTCAGTCTATTTTCTGCCTATGTTTGTGCCTCATCTTGTCTCACCGACAATATATGTTTGGGGGTTATTTCTTTGGGGTTCTACTCCGGGGCAGTTTAGATTTCACCTTTCTTGCTTTAAGCTTAGTTAGTTCTCCGGCTGTGCCGAGGCGTCTAGGGCATTGTAGGTACGCCCCACGGCTACTGCTAGTTGTGTTGTTAGGATTAGGGGTCTGCAATCCACTAAGTTACCAACCTTTCTGGTTTCCTGGTGGCCTAGTATATTCCTGCCATTCTCCTCGGTAACCTATTCATAACATAACACTCCAGGTATTAAATCAATGGCACAATCATACGGTCTATGTGGTGGGAGCGCCTCAGCCTCACTTTCGGAAAACACGTCTTCAAAGTCTCTCAGGTACTCCGGAATACCCTCCAGACCGACAGACGACACAGATACAGATTTCATCGGATTGACAAAAGGAATTGGGTTACAACACAGACCGTTATCATTAAATCCCCATCGGGTGATCTCCTCCTTCACTGTTATGAATGGGTCACCGAGGAGAAAAAAGCAAAACAAGCTAAGTCACAGAAAACCAGAGAGGTTGGTAACTATGCAGATTGCAGATCCCTGATCCTACCACACAACTAGCAGCAGCCGTGGAGCGTACCTACGATGTTCCTAGACGCTTCGTCACAGCCGGAGGACTAAATAAGCCTGAAGCATGAAAAGGGGAAAACTAACTGCCCCAGAGCAGACCCCAAAGGAATAGATAGCCCCTACACATGTATTGATGGTGAAACAAGATGAAGGCACAAACACAGGCAGGAAAATGGGCTGAGCAAACGATGGGGCCCAAACTAACTAGAGAGGAAAGGAAAGGAAAGACACTGTCTGCAACCTGCAAAAAACCCTACAAAAATAATGTCCAACACTTCTGATAGCAAATTAACCCTGAAGTCACTAGACTTCTCCCACTATATCAGCACTCTGAAATATTCTGAGACAGAGCAAAAAGAGACCAAACTAGTAAGGGACAAAGAGCAAATTGGCAAAATACAGATAAATAAGAGTGGAAATTCAGCACAGCCCCCAGTCGGGGCTGGCTGACCACACCAAAAAACTGAATAGACCAACAAAATCAAGAGTGAACATTAACAGAAAAACTTAGCTTTAGATGACTGGAACAGAGCTGAAAACCAAGAGCTGACAAGCCAGAAGGAATCACCAGCAACTGAATAGGGCGTCGGCTGTCTTAAATCCAGTCTGAGACTCCTGAGGTCCAATCGTCATCCTCATTCTCAGGTGGCAGATCTCCACCGATCAAATCAGCCTCACTACCTCCTGTTACCACCAGAGGGAGTCTGGAAGGAGAACTCACAACTGGTGAACCAGAGAATGAACTCACAACACTTCACCCAATCAATGAGAGGATTGTGGCGTTGCAGCCAGGGCATCCCCAATACCAGTCCTGCAGGCAGATTATTCATAATGAACCAACTTAGCTTTTCCACGTGAGTGGAACCCACTTTCATAGAAAAAACTTCAGACATAAAACAAATTCCATCCCGTTTAAGGGGGGGATGAATCCAGAGCCATAATTTTAACAGGGTCTTTCATCCTGACTGTCCCTATCTTATTAAGATTCACAACTTGGGCATCAATCAGATTAATGGAGGAACCACAGTCAACAAAGGTGGTGGTCATAACAGAACCGCCAGCAAGTTCCAATTCAACCTGGAGCACCATCTTTGTAAGAGAGAAAAAATGTACCTGGGAGTCTGGACAACCTCCTCGATTGTTGCCCAGACTCTGTCGTTTCTCTGATGGTTTCACTGAAGAAGGGCAAGAGGGGCAATTCCTTTTCCAATGTCCGGAAGGTTCCACAGTAAAAGCATAGTAGGTTGTCTCTATGGTGCCTTCTCTCTTTCTCCTTAACCGAGACTGATCCAATCTCCATGGGCTCAGATACAGGTGCAGTGTCACACAGTTTGGAGTACAAGGGAGACCCTTGTTGCATCATTCCTCTAGCACGGAGTCTCCGGTCCATACGGACCACCTGCATCATGGCGTCCTCCAGGGTATCAGGAGGAGGATGTAATGCCAGACAGGCCCCTGCGGAACAATCCCCTCAGGGCGGCTTGGTTCCAGGATATTTTGGTGGCCCAACGTCTAAACTCTGAGCAGAACCATTCAGCAGAGATCCTCCCATGTCACACTCATCACCATATCCTCTGCCAGATGCACTCTATCAGGCTTATCATAGATGTGCCCCAGAGCCTCAAAGAATAGGTTCACAGACATACGTTCAGGAGCAGAGGAAGAAAGCGAGAACACCATTGCCTGTGGAGCCCCCCCGAAGTAGGGAAATGAGGACCCCCACCCTCCTGAACTTGTCCCCGGAGGAGCAGGGCCTTAGGGAAAAAAAAGCTTGCATCCTTCTCTGAAGGACCTGAACTCCCTTTTATCCCCTGAGAAAGGGTCTGGCAATTTGACCGGAGATTCGGGGGATGCTAATGAGATATCTCTACCCCCAGAACTCGGAGCCCCTGCAGCGACAGCCCCTGCACAGTTTCCACCAACTGTTGCTGGGTATCGGCCATCATGTGCTGTTCCACACTGAGCTTATGGAACATTTGGGTCAGGTGCTTGACCTGATCAGCCAAAGCTTGCATGGAATCCATGAGGATAACATCTTTTTTTTTTTGTTTCCCCTCAGAGAGAAAAAAACCTGAAAAGGTCAGCTATAATGTCAGGAACACCGCACTGTACTTGCTCACTGAGCGAGTGCGCGTGTCCTGAGTACAAAAACTGTGCACAAAGATACCTGTGGAGCAGGGCAGCAGTGGTGAAGATGCGTGCTCCAGACTAACAGGATCTGAAGCACGTGATTGTTTAGGGCATCATCTAAACTCCAGAGAGCTAGGAGCTGAGAAAAACTCCTAAAAGGGTAACTACGGGACAATGTTACCAAGGGGCATAGACAGAGACATAAATGAGATCAGGCCAGGGTCAAAGCACGAGATAGCACGACAGTACCAAAGGATTAGACAGAATGGATAGTCAAGACGAAGCAATAGATCAGTAAACCAGAACGGGCAATAAATGGTACAATAGGGGCAAACTGTAATGGAGTAACGATATACAAGCCAGGAGGTCAGAACCAGAGAAGACAACAATACCAAAACATGAGACAGAGAAAAGAGTGAGGGGACAGACTGGGTAATACACGGGAAGCAAACAAGCAATGCAGTATACACGCACACCAGGGGTCAGACACACAGCCAGAACAACAGTATAGCTGACAGGGAATCCTAGTCTGGCGTGGGTATAAATACCCCTCCCAGATCCAAAGGGAGGCCAGCAAAAGTTAACCCTGCGAGAACAGGACATTAACCATGTCCTATACAATGACACATTGCTTCTCATGTTTCCATGTGCAAATGAAAATAATGATTATCCCTCTATACTGCAACATCCTTTCAGATATTTGTAGACAGCTATTAAGTCTCCTCTTAGCCATCTTTTTTGCAAGCTAAACATTCCCAGATTCTTTAACTGTTCCTCGTAGGACATACTTTGCACTCCTCTTACCATCCTGGTAGCTCTTCTCTGAACTTGCTCCTGTTTTTCAATGTCATTTTTAAAATGTGGTGCCCAGAACTGGACACAGTATTCCAGATGAGGCCTGACCAAGGAGGAGTAGATGGGGATAAATACTTCACGTGATCTAGACTCTATGCTTCTCTTAATACATCCTAGAACTGTATTTGCCTTTTTTGCTGCTGCATCACTCATGTGCAGTCTGTGATACCCAAGTCTTACTCACACATGTTGTTACTTAGTTCTATTCCTCCCTTTCTATAGATGTAATTTTAATTTTTCTTGCCCAGGTGTAAACCTTGCATTTCTCCCTGTTAAATATCACTCCATTAGTCACTGCCCATTGTTCAAGCTTATCTAGATCCTTCCAAATCTTTTCTCTGTCTTCTCTAGTGTTACATGTTAGGACTCAGATTTCTGCCTCTCCTTTGCTGAAATCTAGGTCTTCACATTCTGCAGTCTCCTGCGCTTTTCCTGCTACAGAGGAGATTGCAGAGGAGATTGCCCTGCGGCAACTCTCTCCAGAGGCTAAGTCCTTTGTTCCCTCATCTGAGCATGCTCATGGGACGTGCTCCCATTGGAGTTCGGGAGTCAGGTGCTCAGGTCCTGTATCGAATCCCATTGGCTCTTCCTGGAGCCTTGGAGATTTCCGCAAGGTCCCGTTCAGTATAAAAAGCCTGCATGGCTGTTCTGCCATGTGCTAGTAGTTCATACTTGCTGCTGTATGTGTGGTGTTGGATGCTTGGACTGGTGACTGACTTATTAAGAAACCCCTTCCCTCTGATAATACGATTGTGTGAGTGTTTGGGTTCAGCCAGTAGCAGCGCTAGCACCAGCGCGCCTTAGCTCCATCTTGCTCAGCAGCTTAGCATCTGCATTGCGCCAGCGTTATTGCAGCGCCTTGCCAGCGGCTCAGTTCTTGCCACGCTGCAGTTGCAGCTTATCTCCGCATCCGCAGTTGCGACATCACGCACCTCATTTTACGGTAGGTCTAGACAGAGTAGTCCTGCTGTCTAAGGCTATTCCTGTGACCCTTAATACCATGTCCGCGTCGCTGAAAGTCTGTGACCCTGAACAGACTCAGCGTTTGGTTTATGCTTTGTGCCTGCATCTCTGTGAGCATAACAGAGCTTGCTTCAGTGCACTGGGTGCAGATAAAACCCCGTGCACATTACCGCCACAGTGCTCTGCCTCTTTTAGCAGCGGTTTTTCCATCCACCGCACGGTGGACCCCGAGTGGTGAAGGCACTTTATTTATTTTTATTTAGTGTCTTCCGCCACTCCTAACAGTTACATATACGTCCTAGGTTTGCATAATCTGCGATTTTGATTAGTTTACCTTAGTTTCCTTATCATTTATAAAAAAGTTGAAAAACACTGGGGACACGACAGGCCTTGTGGTACCCCACTTGAAACACTTTTCCAATTGGATGTGCAACCATTTATTACCACTCTTTGAGTATGACCAGTGCGCCAGTTATGAATCCACCTAACCGTAGCCTTGTCAATGCCATACTTGGTCATTTTTTCAATAAGGATAGTATGAGATGCATTTTATAAAATGCTTTGCTGAAGTTGAGATATGTTATATTTACCGCATTTCCCTGATCTACCTAGTCAGTCATTCCATCATAGAAGGAAATTATATTAGTCTGGTATGACTTCTTTGCTACAAACCCATGCTGGCTTTGGTTAATTACTGTATTCTTATCCAAGTACTTACATACATGCTGTTTAATAATTTGTTCAAATATCTTTCCTGGTATAGATTTAATGCTCACTGGCCTGTAATTTCCAGGGTCTGTCTTCTTTCGTTTTTTGAAGATTGGGACAACATTTGCCCTTCTACAAACTTCTGGGATTTCTCCTGTTTCCCAAGATTTTTCAAAGATTCTGGCTAGTGGTTCTGCAATTTCCTCTGCTAACTCTTTCAGTACCCTAGGATGTAATTCATCTCGACCAGGTGATTTAAATTAATTTGAATTAGCTAAGTGTTCCCTCACCATCTCTCCATTTATGGATAGTTTGGATTATTTTATTCTTTGGATGGCACCAAGAAGATCAGTTGATGTTACATTTGCTTTCTTAGAGAACACATATGCAAAATAGGAATTTAAAAGTTCGGCCTTCTCAACATCATTTTTGAGCACTTCACCCTTTTCCTCCTATAAAAATCCTATAACATCTCTGACTTTTCTTTTGCTTTTGACATACCCCCAAAATTCTTTTCTACTGCTTCCATAAAGACCACCTCCATGGAGTCTACAGCTAATTGTGGTCATATGGACAGATACTCCAGTCTCTGCTTGGGAACTCTGCAGCTCCTTCAGGGTGCTGCCTCTCTGATTAATGCCTTCCTTGCCTGGACTGAAAGTTTTGGTAGGTGGCCCTCTCAGCAGGTTTGCTGTGGTATGATGTTCTTTCGATTTTAAGATAATGGATTTGATGGTGCTCTGGGGGATCATCAGAGATTGGGATATTTTTTTATAACCCAACCCCGACGTGCGCTTCTCACCAACTTTGTTTCTGACTTGTTTTGGAGATGTCCTTGGTTTTCATGGCGTTGTTTGGTTAGTGGTGCCTCTTACTTAATGCAGCTTCTGTGACCTTTCAGAAAAGGTGTGTATATACTGACAGACCATCTGACACTTAAGCCCCCGTTACACACTACGATATCGCTAGCAATATCGCTGTAAAGTCACCGATTTTGTGACGTTGCAGCAATATTGCTAGCGATATCGCTGCATGTGATACTTACCTCTGACCGGCTCCCCTGCTGCTCATCGTTGGTCGCGCGAGAACTCCCTGGACCATTCCCCGTCGGCCACTTCCTGCTGCGCTTCCTGTGGCGCCGATGAGCGACGCGTGGACGCTGGCGGGAGGAAGCCAGGATCGCTGCGTCTGACAGGTAAGTAGCGACTCCCGACCCCCGCTATGTTGCTGGTGAGATCTGCCTGTGTGGCAGCTCACTAGCGACCACTTAGCGATGCACCAGCGATCCATATCGTTGTCGGGATCGCTGGTGCATCGCTAAGTGTAACGGTACCCTTAGATTGCACACAAGTGGACTTCCTTTCACTAAGCATGTCACTTATGAATGTAATTGCTTGCACCAGAAATTTTTAGAGACTTCATCACACAAGGGGTGAATACATATGCACATACCAATTTCCCGCGCACTGGGAAAAGTCAAAGGGTCCCAATGCGTGCGCACTGCAGTACTTTAGTCTGCCCTAGTCAGGGCAGAGAAGCACACCTGCACAGGAGTGAAATGCCATGGACACTGTGAGGATGATGTAAGAAGTGTCATCCACACGAATCTAGAAGAAAGGCACAGGACAGAGACAACGCCCATTGGACCAGACCGTCCCGCTCCGTAGGTGAGTATTATAGAAGGTATTTTTCCTGTCTTGCAGGCAAGCTGGCGGCAGATATACAGTGGCATGTAAAAGTTTTGGCATCCCTGGTCAAAATTACTGTTATAGTGAATCGTTAAGCATGTGAACGGGTTTTAGGAGGGACACATGAAAGGTGTCAATAATACCTAGGTGTGGAGGAAGGCCCAGATGATAAACCACAGGGTTGACCTGTCCCAGGGCCTTGAAGGGGCTTATGTAACAAGGCACAAATTTAGTGAACTCAACTCGCAGCCTGATGTTACAGGCGGTGAGCCACACTAAGCTGCCAGGAGCAAAGGTCGGAGCAGGGCGCCGGTGTGCATCTGCGGAGACCATCATTCTCTCCTTGGAGACCTGGATGGCATCCTGTGTGCAGTCCAAAATGTCACGTGCCTCCAACACCCAGTCTGCCACCCTAGAGTCGGCAGATGATATGGGCATGGGCACAGGGACACGCGGATGCTGGCCGTAGTTAAGGAGGAATGGGGTCTGTCCAGTAGAATTGGCTACAGCGTTGTTCAGCGCAAATTCCGCCCACTGGTAGCAAGGATGCCCAGTTATCCTGCCTGGCCGAAACAAAATGTTGCAGGTATGTGACCAGGGTCTGGTTGGCCCTCTCTACCAACCCATTCATCTCGGGATGGTAAGCTGAAGAAAGATTCAGCTCAATGCTGAGTAGGCGACAAAGCTCTCTCCAGAAACGAGATGTGAACTGGGGACCCCGGTCACTGACAATTTTGTCAGACATACTGCGTAGGTGAAAAATGTGCTTATTGAACAATGCTGCCAAGGCCTGTGCAGATGTGACGCTCAGGGTGGACTATGTCCGAGAGTGGACCCTCTGAATCGCGGATCTGGAGCCCCTGGGCCGAGCGCGCCAGGTGATGACCGACCCCTGTACAGGGATCGTTAGGGGCAAGACCACAGAGGACAGAACCGTGACAGCCGGTACCAAGAGGGGCGGCTCGTAGGACAAGCAAGGCAAGAGGCAGGACCGGGAAAACGGACAGAGAACAGGTTCCCTACCCAAAGGGCAACTAAGAGGGAAGGAACGAGGCAGTTATACACGTAGAGGCAGCAGGAGAAGGCACAGAAGGCGAGAGAGTGCAGATGAGAGCCCCAGGGAGAAATATATATATATATATATATATACAGGCAGGTAAATGACAGGGAAACCAGAAGGGGAATGGACCAGGAGGAAGTATGGCAGGCGGCAGGCCGGAGGAGCCAAGGTACTGATAGGAGAAATGGGGACAGACCAGGAGAACGGCAAGAGCCAAGAACAGGGAGACAACAGGTAGCACAACAGAGTAGAATACAGGCCAGAACAGTGCGGGAATTCCACACAATCACCAGGCGTCTTCCTCATAGGGAAGACGCCTGAAATACCTTAGTATCCGGAAGTACGCCCCAGGCCCTGCCCCTAGCGACGCCCACCGTTAGATGAAGAGGACGGGCGGGCGCGTGCCCACGACCTAAGACCGGCACGTGTGGTTGCAGCAGGAAGGAAGACAGGGCGGGCGCGCGGACGGACGGAGGCGCGCAGGTGAGGGGAGGCTGCGGTGGGCGCCGCCGCTGATGGGACGTTGGCGGCCACGGCCGCCGATGTCACAGCAGAAGGTACCCGCGGAAGAGGCACCAAGTGCACCATTTTTGAAAAATGTTTGGTGACTACCCAGATAACGGTGCAGCTATAAGACTTGGGTAAACCCACCACAAAGTCCATCCTGACCATTTCCCAGGGGCTGTCAGCCACTGGCAGGGGGTAAAGTAGCCCAGCAGGCCATTGCCGAGGAGACTGATTCTTGGCGCAGGAGACACACGCCCGAATATAGTCTCCAACATCACGGGCCATATGCGGCCACCAGTATGTCCTCGCCAGGAGCTCAGATGTCCTCTTGGTCCCAAAATGTTCACCCACCCTGGACGAGTGAGCCTAAGAGAGAACCTCCAGTCGCAAATTAGGTGGTACAAAAGACTTGATTGGGGGCACAGACTCTAGCGAGACTGGGGCCACAGTGCTCAGGCTCTCAGAAAGGACAATTAGATGAGGCTTCTCCTCCTGTTCAGATGACACTACAGAGCGAGAGAGAGCTTCAGCACGGATGTTCTTCTCCCCGGAGAGAAAATGGAGTGTGAAATGGAGAAGAACAAGGACCATCTAGCCTGGTGAGAATTTAGCCGCTAGGCGGTTTGTAAGTACACCAAATTCTTGTGGTCGGTGTAAACTTGGAAGGGAAAACAAGCCCCCTCCAGGAGGTGTATCCATTCTGAAAAGGCCAACTTCATGGCTAGAAACTCCCTGTCCCCGATGGAATAATTCTTCTCTGCCGGTGAGAAGGTCTTGGAAAAGAAGAAGCAAGGATGCTTCTGACCTTGAGCATCCTTCTGGAAAAGGACTGCTCCAGCACCGACGGAAGAAGCATCCACCTCCATAATAAATGGTTTATTAACATCGGGGCGAAGTGTGACTTGATAGAGAGGAAGGCCTTGGAGACCTCCTCCGACCACAATTTGGGATTTGCTCCCTTCTTGATGAGGGCACCCAAGGGAGGTACGAAAGTTGAAAAGTGGGGAATGAATTGGTGATAATAGTTAATGAACCCCATAAAGTGCTGCACCGCTTTGAGGGAATGGAGCTCCTGCCAATCCATCACCGCCTTGGCAGGATTCATGGCCAATCCCTGGACGGAGATGACATAGCCCAGGAAAGGCAAGGACTCCTGCTCAAACACACACTTCTCCAACTTGGCATAGAGGGAGTTTGCCCGTAGGAGATTGAAGACTTAGCAAACATCTCTCCCGTGGGAGTCTATATCTGAAGAATAGATGAGAATATCATCCAGATAGACAACGACCGAGGTGGTAAGCATATCCCAGAAGATATAATTCACAAAGTCTTGGAAGACGGCAGGGGCATTACAGAGCCCGAAGGGCATCACCAGGTATTCATAGTTCCCTTCCCTGGTATTAAATGCCCTCTTCCATTCGTCCCCCTCACGGATGCGAATCAGGTTGTAAACACCCCACAGATCAAGCTTAGAAAAAACCCTCGCTCCCCGCAACCTATCGAAGAGCTCAGATATCAGCAGCAGGGGCTACTTATTCTTAACGGTTATGGCATTAAGACCCCTATAATCTATGCATGGACGTAGTTCTCCATTCTTCTTCTGCACAAAGAAGAACCCAGCCACTGCAGGTAACACTGACTTCCTGATGAATCCTCTTGCCAGATTCTCCTGGATGTACTGGGTCATCGCCTCCATCACCAGGAGAGATAGTGGATAAACTCGACCTCGGGGAGGCTCTGCACCAGGCAAGAGGTCAATAGGACAGTCATGGAGGTGGTGAGGTGGAAGAGTCTCCACAGTCTTCTTGGAGAACACGTCCGCATAGGGCCAATAGTGCTTGGGGAGAGAGGAAATATCTGTGGGTACCGCTGTAGTAGCAACCTGAACGCACTCCCTTTGACATCTGCCCTCACAAGATTCACTCCATCGCAAAATTCTCCCTGTGGACTGCTCTATATGAGGGGAGTGGTAACGTAGCCAGGGTATCCCTAACAGGACCTCATCAATTCCCTCAGGAATGACAAGCAGAGAGATTATCTCCTGATGGGACGGCAACATAGAGGGCAAATGGGATGGTTTGATGTGCTATCTGTGAGGGCAGTGTCGACCCATTTACCACTCGTACGGTCACTGGCTTGGCGAGCATCACTAGGGGTATTGCGTGCCGTTGGGTGAAGGCAGATGACATGAAGTTGCCCTCTGCCCTGGAATCCACGCAAAGCTCGACCGTATGATTGGATGGGCCAATGGTAATTGTCCCCTTAAAGGACAGTTTGGATGAAAATGCCACTGTGTCTAGTGAACCTCCTCCTATGGTCACTAGACGCAGTCGTTTTCCCGACCGCTGGGGACATTTACTGGCATAATGTCCCGACTGCTGGCAGACAGGACAGACCATAGGTACTCAAGCAACCCGGGACTTAGATACCGCTCGAGAAACCTAAATGGCCACATGTGGCTTGGACTCCTGATCAGGAGATTCCAGAGGTCTGGCAAAGGTGGGAGCCAGCCTAAGGCCGGGATCACACATGTGAGGAATATGGCCGAGACTCGCATGTTAATACCCGGCACCGCTGCCGGCACTCAGGAGCGGAGCGTGTGGTTTCATGTATTGCTATGCGGCTGCACGCTCCGATCCGAGTGGCAGCGTTAGTACCGGGTGTTAACATGCGAGACTCGGCCGTATTCCTCGCATATGTGATCCCGGCCTAAACCTCTGCCTACACTGGTCTCGCTCCAACCTTCGCTCGTTTAAACGAAGGTTGATGCGAGTGGAGACCGCTATTAGCTCCTCCAGTGTGGCAGGAATCTCCCTAGTGGCCAAAACGTCCTTCACATGGTCAGCCAGCCCCCTCCAAACCACAGGGATGAGGGCTTTATCCGACCACTCCAGCTCAGATGCTAAAGTTCGGAAGTGGACGGCAAAATGGCTGACCATGGATGAGCCCTGTGTAAGTGCCAGCAGTTGGAGCGCCGTATCATGGGTGACTCGAGGTCCCAAAAAGACCTGTTTCAGAGTGCTTAGGAACCGCGGAGCACTCTGCACCCCATGATTGTCGTGCTCCCACAGCGGCGCAGCCCCCTCCAACGCCCTGTCTGACAGGAGGGATATTATGAATACCACCTTTGCCCACTCTGTGGGAAAACATGCAGCCAGGAGCTCAAGTTGTATTGCACACTGGCTCACGAATCCCCTGCACAACTTGCTGTCGCCAGTAAACTTGTCTGGCAACGGGAGATGGGATAATGTCGGAACAGGGGTGGCAGTGGAGAAACAGCTACTGCAGTAACATCCACAGCTGAGGTTGTGCGCTCGAGAGCCGACAACCTGCCCTCCAGCTGCTGGATGTACTGCCGCAGTCGCTGTTTGTCCACCATTACTAGCCAGACCCTGGCACTAGTATAATGTTTGGGCTGACGGAATGCACTAAATAATATGAAGATGGTAATAAGGTGTGTTCGCAGCCCAGGGTCCACAGTGCTCAGATGTTATCTGCTGCCAGGTAATTGCAGACACAAAATGGCGGTATCGCTCTGGACACATGTAGGTTAAATGCCACCCAGTGTGTAGTAGCGACGGACTCTGTTGCTTCACAGAACCACAGAACACAGATGCCGTACCCTGTTAACTGTCACAGGGCACAGCTGAGTCAGTGCTAGTGTTCGGTCACAAGACTCTGCCCCAAGGACGTGGGGTAAGAACCTCTCTATACCCACTAAGCGTGTGGCGTCGCACCTGCGAATGCCACTAATCGACGCTGGCTACTGTGGAGTGCAGACAAAGCGCACAATGGAGTACAGGCAAGCCACAACTTGGCGCTGATGCTAGGCCCTGACTCTGCCTCCTACCTGCACTAACTGGCAAGGCTGAACAACACATGCATACCAAGGGTAGGGTTTCATAATGAGTCATTCACCAGAGACATTCATACGTGCATACAACACTCACTCCACATGGTCTATACTTGTGCATGGCCATGCGATCCTTTTATAACTGCAACCTTCCAGGACCTTGCTGAAGGCCCAATCCAGGCTGCTTGAGGACCTCAGCATGTGACATCTGACCATCAATGAGTGGTCGTCTCACGGGCATGCTCAGCCACTGACTACTGCTGTATGCTATTGCTGAACCTGGGGCGGCAGTAGCAACCATATGTATAGCATTAGCTTGAGCGAGATGCTGAGACCGACGTCTCTGCTGAGCAGGAACCTCTGTGGCTGAAGAAGATTGGGAGACCGCAGAGGACATGGCTTGAGATTCCCCCTGTGCAGAGGCGGGAACTTGACACCTAACACTCTGCACCCCATTTTGACTGAAAAAAACAGAAATGTTGAAGTTTTTGCAAATTTATTAAAAATGAAAAGATGAAATATCACATGGTCATAAGTATTCAGGCTCTTTGATCAGACACTCATATTTTAGTCACATGCTGTCCATTTCCTTGTGATTGTCCTTGAGATGGTTCTATTCCTTCACTGGAGTCCAGCTGTTTTTCATTAAACTGATAGGACTTGATTTGTAAAGGCACACATCTGTCTATATAAATCCTCACAGATCACAGTGCATGTCAGACCAAATGAGAATCATGATGTCAAAGGAACTGAACAAGGAGCTCAGAGACAGAATTGTGGCAAGGCACACATCTGGCCAAGGATACAAAATAATTTCTGCAGTACTCAAGGTTCCTAAGAGCACAGTGGCCTCCATAATCCTCAAAAAAAGGGGAGAAGCCAGTACTTCCTATGGTCAGAACGCAATACATAAAGTGCATATGCACATATTGATTTCTAACTGTACTTTAAAATGATACATTTAGCAAACATTTGATCAATTCTTCGAGCCACCCTGCCACACAAAGGCATTCTCATATGGGGCGGTCCTACTCTACGTTTTTTATATTCGCTGTACCATTACGGCCTCCTAAATGTATTAAAAGCAAGACTATATTAAATGCAAAATGTACCTGAAGCATTTCTGAATCACTCCTATGGCACCAGAAAGGGCGAGAGCAGATAAAGGCTGACCAGGTACAGACATGAACATTTCAGATCTAACCTCCACACTGCCAGATCAGCAACCACAGATAGAGAGTGAAATAGGCCCAGACACATGTGCATAATAAAATAGAGCCTGGGGCAGGGTAGAGCTGCTGTAAGTGTGTACAGCAGCCTACATCAATCACAATAAAGACAAAGAATAGCATGCATAACCCAGCGTGCACGGCAAACAGTGGTGGTCAGCCACAAACCAATATCAAATAAAAAAGTGGAGAAGCCAGCGCTGCCTATGGTCAGAACGCAATACATAAAGTGCATATGCACATATTGATTTCTAACTGTACTTTAAAATGAGACATTTATCAAACAAATGATCAATTCTTTGAGCCACCCTGCCGTGCCAAGGCATTCTCATATGGGGCAGTCCTACTCTACGGTTTTTATATTCTCTGTGCCATTATGGCCTCCTAAATGTATTAAAAGCAAGACTATATTAAATGTAAAATGTACCTGAAGTGTTTCTGAATCACTCCCATGGCTCCAGAAAGGGCAAGCGTAGATAAAAGCTGACCAGGTCCGGACATGGACATTTCAGATCTAACCTCCACACTGCCAAACTATCAACCACTCTACGGTTTTTATATTATCTGTGCCATTACGGCCTCCTAAATGTATTAAAAGCAAGACTATATTAAATGTAAAATGTACCTGAAGCGTTTCTGAATCACTCCCATGGCTCCAGAAAGGGCAAGCGTAGATAAAAGCTGACCAGGTCCGGACATGGACATTTCAGATCTAACCTCCACACTGCCAAACTATCAACCACAGATGAAGGGTGAAACAGGCCCAGACACAGGTGCATATTCAAATAGAGCCTGGGGCAGGGTAGGGCTGCTGTAAGTGTGTACAGTAGCCTAGATCTATCACAATAAAGACTGAATGAATGGCGTGCATAACCCAGCGTGCAAGGCAAACAGTGGTGTTTAGCCACAAACCAATATCAAATAAAACATAGGCAACTGACCATAGGCAGCGCTGGCTTCCTCCCTTTTTTTATATTGGTTTCTCCATTTGCTTGCTGACACTGCAGACTACAGCCAGATGCTTTTAATACTACAGCTTGAAAATCCAGCAATTTTAAACAGCTTTACCCGTCCCAAGCATCACATCAGAGTGTGCAGAAAATTCTGACATTTTTGGTGGTACTGTAGTATTTTTTGGAGTGACATATAAAAATTTTTTACACCATTTTGCTGCCCAAAAAAATTTAGCTGCTCAAAAAACATTTAGCTGCCCAAAAAAGATTTACAGTAGTTGCCAAAAAAAATTTAGCTGCCAAAACAATATTTAGCTTGCCTAAAAATATTTAGCTGCCAAAAAAAATATTTATCTGCCCAAAAAATATTTAGCTACAGTTCATATATTTAACACTGTGATTTGCCCGCCACAATCATCACATATCATTGCGCTAAATATTTTACAATTTTAGTCCTCCAAAGAATTTTTTTAGTGTCATAGCCTACTTATTGACACAATTTTGGTGGCCAAAAAAAAAAAATCCAGGCCACATATTTAACAGTGTGCTATTTCCGTCAGACAACTGATCTTTTTGTGGATTACAAATTCTGGCATTTCAGGGCTACATTCCACTATATTTGCTGTCTGTTACCCTATTTCTATACAGTATTTTGGGGTACAAAATTTAAAAATACAGGCCACATATTGAACAGTCTGGTATCTCTGTCAAACGCCAGATCTATCTGTGGCCTACAAATTGTGGCATTTCAAGGCTACATTCCACTGTATTTGCTGTCTGTTACCCTATTTATGCACAGTATTTTGGGGTACAAAATTTGAAAATACAGGCCACATAGTGAACAGTCTGGTATCTACGTCAAACGTCGGAGCTATCTGTGACCTACAAATTGTGGCATTTCAGGGCTACATTCCACTGTATTTGCTGTCTGTTACCCTATTTCTATACATTATTTTGGGGTACAAAATTTAAATAATCCCATGACAAATAAGATACAAGTGATTGATAAGAAATTATATCTCCAATATTCTTCACAGTGTTATGTTTGCATCAAAAATTTGTTGAAATTTTGAAATTTCATTGGATGCATTCTTCCATCTACGTGTGAAATGTTCCCTGGGCCATTGGCTACAACACAACCCTAATGTATGATTGATACACCCCCATGCTTAATGTTTGGCGAGATGCTCTTTTCCTGAAATTCTACGCTTTTTTTGGCACACATATAGTTAAGAGCAAATAGGTAACAATGTTTTGAGCCTTTGACTTTCAGGCTCCATATTTCACCATCCACTACTGCCTTGATTGTGAGATTACCATCATTTTATAATAATAATAATAATAAATTTTATTTCTATAGCGCCGACATATTCCGCATCACTTTACATTTCAGAGGTGACATGTACAGACGATAGACATAACAGCATAACAATAATCACATAGATCATAACAGATACCAAGACGAATGAGGGCCCTGCTCGTAAGCTTACAATCTATGAGGAAAAGGTAGACACGAAAGGTGGGTGGTAACAAATGCCCTGATTGTATAGACCAGCCATAATGTTAAGTGTGTAACAGTACAGACACAGAGGGCTAATGGATGCATAAAGCATGTGGGAACATGATGCGGGGAACCTGGTTATAGTAAAACTTTTGGCTGTGAGATAGATTAGGTTAATGTGTTGAGGCCGTAGGCCAGTCTGAATAAATGCGTTTTCAGGGCACGCTTAAAATTGTGGGGATTGGGGACTAATCGTATTGACCTGGGAAGTGCATTCCAAAGAATTGGCGCAGCACGTGTAATGTCTTGGAGACGGGAGTGTGAGGTTCTGATTATTGAGGATGCTAACCTCAGGTCATCAGCAGAACGGAGGGCGCGGGTAGGGTGGTATACTGAAACAAGGGAGGAGATGTAGGGTGGTGCTGAACCATGGAGGGCTTTGTGGGTGAGGGTAAT
Source organism: Dendrobates tinctorius (assembly GCF_039654945.1). Taxonomy (NCBI): domain Eukaryota; kingdom Metazoa; phylum Chordata; class Amphibia; order Anura; family Dendrobatidae; genus Dendrobates; species Dendrobates tinctorius. The sequence continues at coordinate 3,415,597 of NW_027361734.1, forward strand.
AAGTTTATACTGAATTCTGGAGTGGATGGGTAGCCAGTGTAATGACTGGCACAAGGTAGAGGCATCGGTGTAACGATTGGTGAGGAATATGATCCTGGCTGCAGCATTCAAGACAGACTGGAGAGGGGAGAGTTTGGTAAGAGGGAGACCGATTAGAAGAGAGTTACAATAGTCAAGACGAGAATGAATAAGAAAAACAGTAAGAGTTTTTGCGGAGTCAAAAGTAAGAAAAGGTTGAATTCTAGAAATGTTTTTGAGGTGCAGATAACAAGAGTGAGCCAGTGATCGGATGTGGGGGGCAAAGGAAAGCTCGGAGTCAAGTATGACCCCAAGACAGCGGGCATGTTGCTGGGCAGTAATAGTGGAACCACACACGGAAATGGCAATGTCGGGTATAGGTACATTAGTAGAGGGAGGAAACACAAGGAGTTCAGTCTTTGACAGGTTCAGTTTCAGATATAGTGAGGACATGATGTTAGACACAGCGTTTAGACAATCGCCGGTGTTTTCTAGAAAGGCTGGCGTGATGTCAGGAGAAGAAGCGTATAATTGGGTGTCATAAGCATAGAGATGGTACTGGAAACCAAATCTACTGATTGTTTGGCCAAAAGGGGCAGTGTACAAGGAGGAGAGGAGAGGGCCTAGAACCGATCCTTGAGGAACCCTAACAGTAAGGGGAAGGTGAGAGGAGGAGGAACCGGCAAAAGATACAGTAAAGGAGCGGTCAGAGAGATAGGAGGAGAACAAGGAGAGAACGGTGTCCTTGAGGCCAATGGAACGGAGCATAGTGAGGAGGAGCTGATGACCCACAGTGTAGAATGCTGCAGAGAGATCCAAGAGAATTAGCATGGAGTAATGACCATTTGATTTAGCTGTTAGTAGATCATTAGAGACTTTAGTGAGGGCAGTTTCAGTAGAGTGTAAAGAGCGGAAACCGGATTGGAGAGGGTCGAGATGAGAGTTATCAAAGAAATAGCGGATAAGGCGGGAGTGGATCAGGCGTTCCAGGAGTTTAGAGATGAAGGGAAGATTAGAGGCAGGTCTATAGTTAGCGGCACAGTTTTGGTTGAGGGATGGTTTTTTAAGTAGTGGATGTATGTTGGCATGCTTAAATGAGGAGGGAAAGATACCAGAAGAGAGAGAGGTTAAATATTTTAGTTAGGTGAGGGGTGACAGCAGGGGAAAGGGACAGGAGGAGATGTGACGGAAATGGGTCACTGGTGCAAGTGGTTGGGCGAGAAGATGCAAGGAGCTTGCTTACTTCTTCTTCTGTGACTGGTTCAAAATTAGAGAGTGAGCTAAATGCAGTGAGGGAGGGAGGACACTGCATGGTATGAGGTGAATGGGAGATAATTTCCTTTTGGATCTGGTCAATTTTTTCTTTGAAGTAATTGGCCAGATCGTCAGCTCGAAGCTCCATGGTTGGGGCCTGTACTCTTGGGTTGAGCAGGGAATGAAAAGTGTCAAAGAGACATTTAGGGTTATTGGACAGTGAGGTGATGAGGGTGTTGAAATAGGTTTGTTTTGAGAGGTGAAGGGCAGTGTTGTATGATCTAAGCATAAACTTATAATGGATGAAATCTTTGTCTAGATTGATTTTTCTTCACAGACGTTCGGCGCACCTGGAGCACCGCTGCAGGAAACATGTTTGCAGGGTGTGCCAGGGTTGTCGCCGTCTGTGTTGTTGTGTTCTATTTATAGGTAGTGCAAAGTCATCCAGGGCACTTTGAAGTGTTTCATTGTAATGCTTCAATGCAGAATCAGGACATGAGAGGGAGGAGATAGGGGCCAATGAAGACGGCAAGTTCTTCATAAGTTTCTGGGTGTTAATGGCCTGTAAGTTTCTATAAGTATGGACAGTGGGGGTGACCTGAGCGGCCTGGCAGCTCTTGATAGAGAATGAAAGAAGGTTGTGGTCAGAGAGCAGGAGAGGGGCATTTGCAAAATCATCCACTGCACAAAGCCGAGATAAGACCAAGTTGAGGGAGTTTCCATCTTCATGCATTTGAGAATTAGTAAGCTGCGAAAGGCCAAATGAGGAGGTTAGAGATAAAAGGTGAGAAGCAGATGGGGAGAGGGGAAGAGCAATGGGGATGTTGAAATCTCCCATGATGAGGGTAGGGATGTCACAGGAGAGAAAATGTGGAAGCCAAGTGGCAAAATGATCCATGAAGTGATGGGAATGGCCAGGAGGACGATACACCACCGCCACTTGCATGGAGAAGGGGGTGTAGAGTCTGACGGCATGGACCTCAAAAGAAGGGAAGACAAGTGAGGGTAGTTGAGGGATAACCTGAAAGGTACATTTTGGTGATAGGAGCAGACCAACGCCTCCACCTGCTCTATTGTCTGATCTTGGGGTATGAGAGAAGTGTAGTCCACCATATGAAAGAGCAGCAGCGGTAGTGTCTGACTGCTGGATCCACACACTGAGTGAGAATTCCAAGGGGCACAATAAAGAGAGACAGATGGCATGCAGGGAATATTAATAAGATTAGAGGGGTTTCTGAGTGTAGCAGTTGGGTGGTTTGACTTTCTATAACATGGGGGACCAGGGTTGAGAGCAACGTCTCCTGCGACTAGGAGAAGGAGGATAGAAAGAGTGAGCAGATGGTTAAAAATATTCAGAATTGAGAGTCCTCAGTGGTTGATACCTTTTAATGGCTAACTGAAAAGATGGCAACACATTGCAAGCTTTCGAGACTACTCAGGTCTCTTCATCAGGCATAGACTAATACAAAATCTGAAGAGTCACATATTTATGCACAATACAGCACAGAAAAAATGCAATAGATGAGACAAGTGACGTGAAGCAGAATTATGATTATGGGAGAGGGAGAAACATAAATATTGGACCAGTTCATAGATAAGGAGTCTAGATGTTTTATTGTCCTCTGATTGGGGTCTCCTAATGTGTTGTGATGCCCCCACAAGGTCTTAGGAGCAAATTCCTTAATTGATGTAAAAAGACATAAATCCGTGCGACACATTCATTCCAGCATTCAGAGTGTCAAAGGTCGTCATAAATTTACACTCACAGACTCTTCTCTCTCTCTGAGATGTGAAGTTACCTTTCAATACCAGTAATTTCATATCCCTGGTGTTGTGGTCCAGTGTTATGAATGGGTCACCGAGGAGGAAAAAACAACACAAGCCAAGTCTCAGAAAACCAGAGGGGTTGGTAACTATGCAGATTGCAGATCCCTGATCTTACCACACAACTAGCAGCAGTCGTGGAGCATACCTACGATGATCCTAGACGCCTTGTCACAACAGGAGAGCTACTTAAGCCTAAAGCAGGAAAAGAGGAAAACTAACTGCCCCAGAGCAGACCCCAAAGGAAAGACAGCCCCTCACATGTATTGACGGTGAAACAAGATGAAAACACAAACAAAGGCAGAAAAAAAGGCTGAGCAAACGATGGGGCCCGACTAACTAGAAAGGACAGGAAAGGAAAGACACTGTCTGCAATCTGCCAAAAACCCTACCAAAATAATGTCCAACACTTCTGATATCAAAATTAACCCTGAAGTCACTAGACTTCTCCCACTATATCAGCACTCTGAAATATTCTGAGACAGAGCAAAAAGAGGCCAATCTAGTAAGGGACCAAAAGGCATATACAGATAAATAGGGGTGGAAATTCAGCACAACCCCAGCAGGGGCTGGCTGACCACAAAAAACTGAATTGACCAACAAGAGCAAGTGTGAACAATAGCAAAAACAAACTTAACTTGAGAAGACTGGAACAGAGCTGAAGTCCAAGACCTGAGAAGCAGACTGAATCACCAGCACCAGGATAGGGCGTCGGCTGTCTTATATCCAGTCTGATACTCCAGAGATCCAATCGTTATCCTCCTCATCAGGTGGCAGATCACTACCAATTAAACCAACCTCACGACCTCCTGTCACCACCAGAGGGAGAACGGAAGGAGGAGCAGAAAATGAGTTCACAACAGTACCCCCCCTTGAGGAGGGGTCACCGAACCCTCATCCATGCCACCAGGCCGATCAGGATGGGCCCGGTGAAAAGCACGAACCAATTTATTAGCATGAATATCAGAGGCAGAGACCCAAGAATTATCCTCCTGGCCATAACCCTTCCATTTGAACAAATACTGGAGTCTCCATCTAACCAAACGAGAATCCAATATTTTCTCTACCTCATTTTCCACATTGCCTTTAACCAATACAGGGTCAGGAGGTGCCGCCACAGGAACTACTGGCTCAACAAACCTCTTCAACAGTGACTTGTGAAATACATTATGGATTTTGAACGTAACTGGAAGAGCCAATCGAAAAGAAACAGGATTAAGAATCTCCAAAATTTTATAAGGTCCAATAAATCTTGGCTTAAATTTTGGAGATGCAACCTTCATAGGAATATTCTTAGACGACAACCAAACCATATCACCCACTTTAAACCGGGGACCAATGGTCCTATGCCAGTTGGAAAAACGCTGGGCCTTTTCCTGAGAGAGTGACAACTTATCCACCACTTGGTCCCATATCTGCTGCATTCTCACAACCACAGTGTCCACACCTGGGCAGGATGAAGATTCCACTTGCCCTGAGGAGAATCGAGGATGAAACCCAAAATTACAGAAAAAGGGTGACATCAAAGTGGCAGAACTAGCTCTATTGTTCAGCGCAAATTCGGCCAAGGGCAAAAATGAGACCCAATCATCTTGATCGGCAGATATAAAACATCTTAAATAAGACTCCAGGGTCTGGTTCGCTCTCTCAGTCTGCCCATTGGTCTGGGGATGAATCGTGGAGGAGAAGGATAATTGAATTCCCAGATTGGAACAAAAGGCTTTCCAGAATCTGAAACAAACTGGACCCCTCTATCAGACACAATGTTCTCAGGAATCCCGTGTAACCGAACCACCTGTTGTAAAAACAAGGGTACCAACTCAGCAGAAGATGGCAACTTTGAGAGTGGTACAAGATGGACCATCTTCGAAAATCTATCACAAATCACCCAGATAACAGTCATTCTCTGAGCGACAGGAAGATCAGAAATAAAATCCATTGAGATATGGGTCCATGGCCTCTTGGGCACCGGCAGGGGCATCAGCAACCCACTAGAATGAGAACAGGGTTTAGACCGAGAACAAGTTCCACAGGACTGTACAAAATTCCTGACATCACGAGACAAGGCAGGCCACCAAAACGACCGACTAACCAAATCTCTGGTACCAAAAATACCTAGATGACCAGCCAATGCGGAGCAATGGACTTCAGACATCACTCTCTTTCTCCACTGGTCAGGAACATACAATCTTCCCATAGGGCAACGCTCAGGCCTATCCTCCTGAAATTCCTCCAGGGCGCGTCTCAAATCGGGCGAAATGGCCGAAAGAACTACCCCCTCACCTAGGATAGTAGTAGGCTCGGTCACATTAAGAGAATCTGCAAAGAAACTCCTAAAAAGGGCGTCTGCCTTAGCATTCTTAGTGCCCGGAAGAAAAGAGACCACAAAATTAAAACGCATGAAAAACAAGGCCCATCTAGCCTGTCTAGGATTCAAGCGTTTGGCCGACTCCAGATAAATCAGATTCTTGTGATCGGTGATGACCACAAATTGATGTCTAGCTCCCTCCAACCAATGTCTCCACTCCTCAAATGCCCATTTCATGGCCAGCAAGTCCCGATTTCCCATGTCATAGTTGCGTTCAGATGGGGAAAACTTTCGAGAAAAGAAGGCACAGGGATTCATCTTAGAAGTCACAGGGATTTTTGGGACAAAACAGCTCCTGCACCAATCTCAGAAGCGTCTACCTCCACTTGAAATGTAAGTGAGACATCAGGTTGCCGTAAAACTGGAGCTGAAGTAAATCTCCGCTTAAGCTCCTGAAATGCTGAGACAGCCTCAGGAGACCAATTCAGCACATCAGCTCCCTTCTTGGCCAGATCAGTCAGTGGTTTGACAATACTAGAAAAATTACCTATAAATTTACGTTAGAAATTAGAAAAACCCAAAAACTTCTGGAGAGAGTTCAAAGAAGTAGGCTGATCCCAATCATAAATGGCCTTTACCTTGGCCGGGTCCATTTCAATAGTCGATGGAGATAAGATAAATCCCAAAAATGAAATCCTCTGTACACCAAAGAGGCATTTCGATCCCTTAGCAAACAGGGAATTCTGCCTCAAAATCAGGAACACAGTCCGGACATGTTCCACATGGGAATCCCAATCACTAGAAAAGATCAAAATATCATCCAGATAGATGATCAAAAACTTATCCACAAAGTCTCGGAAAATATCATTCATAAAGGACTGGAAGACAGAAGGGGCATTAGAGAGCCCAAAAGGCATCACCAGGTACTCAAAATGTCCCTCCGGAGTATTAAACGCCGTCTTCCATTCATCCCCGTGCTTGATGCGAATAAGATTATACGCCCCCCTGAGGTCAAGCTTAGTAAACCAGCAAGCACTCTTACCTCTGGAGAATAAATCAGACATCAGAGGTAACGGGTACTGATATTTAACCGTCATTTTGTTAAGGGAACGATAATCAATACACGGTCTTAATGAACCATCTTTCTTGGCCACAAAAAAAAAAACAGCGACTAAAGGTGACAAGGATGGTCTAATATGACCCTTCTCCAACGACTCCTTAATATAGGATCGCATAGCATCATGTTCGGGTACAGATAAGTTGAAAAGCCGACCCTTGGGAAATTTACACCCAGGCATCATCTCAATTGCACAGTCATAACTCCTATGAGGAGGCAAAGACGCAGACTTACTCTCACTAAATACATCAGGGAAATCAGCCAGATAATCAGGAATATCATGAGACTGAGGAGAGGTGGAGCAAACAGGAGCGTCCCTAAGAACACACTGACAACCCCAACTCACCGCAGACACAGATTTCCAAATCAAAACTGGGTTATGAGTTTGCAACCAGGGGAAACCCAGAACAAAAGTATCATGCAAATTATGCAGCACAAAAAATTTACAATTTTCTTGGTTGTCTGGGGCAACTCGCATTATCACCTGGGTCCAATACTGAGGTTTATTCTCCGCCAAAGGAGTGGCATCAATACCCCTCAAAGGAATAGGCGTCTGCAGAGGCATCATGGACAAACCACAACGTTTAGTAAAGTCCAAATCCATCAGATTCAGAGCTGCTCCTGAATCCACAAAAGCCTTAGTGGAAAATGTGGACAAGGAGCAGATCAGAGTAATTGCCAAAAGGAACTTAGATTGTACACTGCCCACAGCAAATGTGTGTGCAAAACGTTTCTCTCATTTATGGCAGACAGAAATAGTATGAGAGGCGTCTCCACAGAAAAAACACAGCTTATTACGCCTTTTAAACTCCTGACATTGCGCCCTAGACAAAACCCCATCACATTGCACAGGTTCAGACATTTGTTGAAAAGGTGGCAGCACCTCCCGTGTAGTTTTACCTTCACGTAAACGCCGATCAACTTGAATGGCTAATGACATAGAGCCATCCAGACGAGAGGGAACAGGAAATCCGACCATAACATCTTTTACGGTCTCTGATAAACCTTTCTGAAAGAGAGCTGCCAATGCACTATCATTCCATGTAGTAAGGACCTCCCACTTTCAGAATTTTTGACAGTACAACTCTGCAGGATCCTGACCCTGGTCTAATGCCAACAGAGCTCTCTCAGCTTGATCAACGGCATTAGGTTCATCATACAACAACCCCAAGTCCTGAAAAAATGCATCCACATTAGTCAGAATAGGATTTTCAGGTGTCAGAGAAATAGCCCAATCCTGGGGATCGCCGCGCAGCAAGGAGATGACAATTTTAACCTGCTGCACAGAGCTCCCTGATGAGTTAGGCTTCAAGGCAAGAAATAATTTACAATTATTCTTAAAATTCAGAAATTTAGACCGACCCCCAGAAAACACATCAGGAGTAGGAATCTTGGGTTCAGCAGCATGTGATTGAATGAGATAGGTGGAAATTCCCTGTACTTCAGCAGCAAGTTGCTCCACACGATCAGACAGTTGCTTAATCACCATTAGGAGAGGAAAAAAAAAATCCTCCTACGGCCCCAGAGAAAAAGAGGAAAAAATATAATTAAAAAAAAAAAAATTCTGACACTTTTTTTTCTTTTTTTTCTTTTCCCTTTTTAAACAACTTTCTCCTGCTTTTGAGTACCCTAGAATCTGCGGTATGGCTGGTGATTCTGTTATGAATGGGTCACCGAGGAGGAAAAAACAACACAAGCCAAGTCTCAGAAAACCAGAGGGGTTGGTAACTATGCAGATTGCAGATCCCTGATCTTACCACACAACTAGCAGCAGTCGTGGAGCGTACCTACGATGATCCTAGACGCCTCGTCACAACCGGAGAACTACATAAGCCTAAAGCAGGAAAAGAGGAAAACTAACTGCCCCAGAGCAGACCCCAAAGGATAGACAGCCCCCCAACAGAGGGAGAACGGAAGGAGGAGCAGAAAATGAGTTCACAACAGTCCAGCATACAAAAATGTTTTGCCACAGGTAGATCCATTCTTTTTTCTCTTATTGTGTGACGATGAGCATTCATCCTTGTTTTAAGCTTTTGCCCTGACTCCCCCACATACAGACCCCCAGTTGGACATTTAGTACAAATAAATAAGTACACCACATTAGATGTAATGCAGCTGAAAGTACCTGGGATCTTGTAGTCCTGATGTGAGTTGGGGATCTTTATCTTGTCCGTGGTCATTATAGATGGACAGGTTTTACATTATTTCTGGTTGCAAGGAAAGGTTCCTGTAGCTGATGGAGAGGACAGGGAGCTTCTGACAATGATGCTTCTTAGATTTGGGGGCTGCCTAAAGCACAGTAGTGGGGGGTCTGGAAAAATGGATTGTAATCGGGCATCTTTTTGTAGTAAAGGTTGTAATTTCCATGCAGCTCCCCTTAGCACTTCCAGATTTGGGTTGTAGGTGACTACTAGAGGCACCCAGTTATTTTCTTCTTTAGCTTTGTAATGTAGCAGGTGATTCCTTGACATTCTGGTGGCTCTTGTAATTTGGTTTTCAATTGTTCTTGGATGGTAGCCCTGATTCAAAAAGGTCTTTTTGAGGCGACCAAGGTGTTTGTCTATCCATGGGGTTGGAACATATACAATTGTATCTGATGGCTTGGCTATAGATAATAGAGTTCTTTATGTGTTTTGGATGGAAAGTGTCCCATTTAAGGTATGTTGGACGGTCGATTGGCTTCTGATACAGGGATGTCTCTATTTCATTGTTTTTTAGCTTAATGATGGTGTCCAAAAAGTTAATCTCAGTGCTGGAGTAGTTGAGTGTTAAATTGATGGTGGGATGAAATTGATTAAACTGTTCATGGAACGTCTTTAGCTGTTGATCAGACTCCGTCCAGATGATTAAAATATCATCAATGAAGCGGTAGTAGGCCAGGGGCCTGATGGGGCATGTGGACAAAAAGTCGCTTTCAAGCTGAGCCATTTTACTTCCCATAGCTGTGCCAGTCTCCTGTAGATAGATCTTGTTGTCAAATTCAAAGTAATTTTGGGTGAGGATGAATTTTATAAGTTTCACCACAGCAACAGCATCAGTCCCTGTGTTTTCTATGAAGAATTTGCAGTCATTTAATCCATCTTGGTGTAGGATATTAGAGTACAAAGATTCCACATCCATGGTGGCCAGGATGGTTCCTTCTGGTAGAGGACCTATTGCTGCTAGTTTATTCAATAGGTCAGTTGTGTCCTGAATGTAGCTAGGTGTATCCTTCACCAGTGGTTTAAGAATACCCTCTACCCATCCAGATACCTGCTCAGTGAGGGTGCCCACACATGAAATAATTGATCTTCCTGGATTTCCAGATTTGTGGATTTTGGGAAGCATGTAGAATGTCCCTATTCTTGGACTCTTTGGTATCAGGTCATCACTGGCTCTTATGGACTGGTCAGGCAGACAAGATACCAACTTGTTTAGTTCCTTGTAATAGTACTGAGTAGGATCCGACTCCAATTTTCTATGGTTAAGTGATTTGTGAGAGCGTCTCTGATGTTGAATGGTGGGGCTGAATGGATCTGTGCAATTTAGCAATGTGAAAAGAGCGAGTGCTATACATAGGAGAGGAAAGGCGTGAGGGGCCAATATGGATGGAGTGTAGAGAATTAATGCCAATGCCAATAATTTTATAGAGAATCATCTTGGCTATCTCATGCATATATTTGACTTGCAACTATTTAGCATATGATAAGTTATGCAGATTCTTGTCAGGTCACTGCATTGTTACTGTTTTGCTCCTGGTGCTGGAAAAATATTTTTTTTCCTGAATACTGCAAAATACAACCTGTTCTCATTGATAGCAGGTTCATGACCAAGAAAATTGTCAAACTGCATCAAGTGAGTGCCATGACACTTTTAAGAATACGAAATGAAGTCCGTCCATCCATTCAGAAGCCAAAAGGTGAACATGGAGGCAAAATATCGGAGTCAACAAGTCGGTTCATCCTAAGGTCTCTCGGTTCTGGAGGTGGCTCGTATGCTTCATTATAGTGAGATCACAGATGTCGATGCAAGCACTGTGTGACGCACATTACACAAGTCTGGAATAATGGCCCGAAAAAAGGTGAAGAAGCTTCATTTGCAATATTGTCATAAGAATCGTTGATTCAAGTTTGCAATCAAATACGAAAGTGGACATTTAAAGATTTAAAACGGGCGATTTGGAGCGAAGATACGAAAGTCAATAGACTAGGCTCTGATAGGTGCAAATGGGTCTGAAAGAAACAAGGGGAAAAAGGGCCTAACGTATTGAGAAATGGAAGGAAATGTCAAGTTCAGAAGAGGAAGGCTAATGGTATGGGGTTATTTCACAGCCAAAGGCATTCGTTACTTGACCAGGATTGATGGTGGTCTCAATGCTGAGCTATAGGTGAGTATCCTACAAGATGAGTTACTTCATACACTCAAGTACTATGGGTATAAAAAGGACAATATAGTGTTCCAACAGGACAACAACACAAAGCATACGTCGAGCTTGGCAAAGAAATGGTTCAATGACAATGAAATGGAGGTGCTGGATTGGCCCCCACAGTCCCCAGAACTCAACCCAATCAAACACTTGTGGGTAGAATTGATGAAAAAACTGTATACATACCCAAGTGAGTTGACCAGTATGCACCAACTTTGGGAACGTGTAGAAGAGACCCGAGATCAAATTTTGGTCAACATATGTTTAAATCTGATAGCAAGCCCAGAAGGATTCTGGTAGTGTTGAAAGCCAAATGGTGGATTTACAAAATACTAACAAAATAATAAAAATTTAAATTTAGATCTTTAGGAGCAAAACAGTAACAATGCAGAGCAATAACAAGAATCTGCATAACTAATCATATGCTAAATAGCTGCAAGTCAAATTTAAGCATGATATATCCAAGATGATTGTCTATAATATAATAGCAGTCTCAAGTTCAAAGCAGAAGTGCATAATGAGATATGGAGCCTGAAAGTCAAAAGTTCAAAACATTGTTACCGTTTTGCTCATCACTGTACCTTTGATCATTGTGTTCAAATTGTTCTATTTTAAATTCATTGATCCACGGGACTTGTTCCAAAATGCATCAGGCTTGTTTAGATGTTCTTTTGCTTACTTCTGACAATGAATTTCATGGAGAAGATGCAGGAGAGATATTCTTCTGATGACTCCTCCATGAAGGCCATATTTGTGCAGGTGGCTCTGAATAGAAAAACAGTGTACCTGCTAAATCTGTCTGAAGGTCTCTTGCATTCAAGAAAAAGTTTTGATTTGCCTCTCCAGCAATCCCACAAAAATGTCTCACTGAAATTTTGCTTTGTCTTTCAGACCTTATCTTGACCTCCACTGTTCCTGCTAACTGCCATTTCTTAACCCCTTTACCCCCAAGGGTGGTTTGGATGTTAATGACGGGCCAATTTTTACAATTCTGACCCCTGTCCCTTTATGGGGTAATAACTCTGCAACGCTTCCATGGATCCTGGTGATTCTGACATTGTTTTCTTGTGACATATTGTACTTCATGTTAGTGGTAAAATTTCTTTGATATAACTTGCATTTATTTGTGAAAAAAAATGAAATTTGGTGAAAATTTTCCAACTTTGTATTTTCATGCCTTTAAATCAGAGATATGGCACACAAAATACTTAATAAGTAACATTTCCCACATGTTTACTTTACATCAGCACAATTTTGGAACCCAAATTTTTTTTTTGTTAGGAAGTTATAAGGGTTAAAAGTTGACCAACGATTTGTCATTTTTACAACACCATTTTTTTTAGGGACCACATCACATTTGAAGTCACTTTGAGGGGTCTATATGATAGAAAATACCCAAAAGTGATACCATTCTAAAAACTGCACCCCTCAAGGTGCTCAAAACCATATTCAAGAAGTTTATTAACCCTTCAGGTGCTTCACACAAATTTTTAGAATGTTTAAAAAAATTGAAGATTTAACTTTTTTTCACAAAAAAATTAAGGTCCAATTCTTTTTATTTTACCAAGGGTAGCAGGAGAAATTGGACCACAAAAGTTATTGTGCAATTTGTCCTGAGTATGCTGATACCTGATATATGGGAGAGAACCACTGTTTCAGCGCATGGCAGAGCTCGGAAGGGAAGGAGCGCCGTTTGACTTTTTCAACGCAAAATTGCCTGGAATTGAAATCAGATGCCATGTCACGTTTGGAGAGCCCCTGATGTGCCTAAACAGTGGAAACCCCCCACAAGTGACCCCATTTTGGAAACTAGACCCACCAAGGAACTTATCTAGATGTGCGGTGTGAACTTTGAACCCCCAAGTGCTTCACAGAAGTATATAACACGGGCGTGAAAATAAAAAAATAATATCTTTTCCACAAACATGAAATTTTAGTCCCCAATTTTTTATTTTCCCAAGGGTAACAGGAGAAATTGAACACCAAAAGTTGTTGCCCAATTTGCCCTGAGTACGCTGATACCTCATATGTTGGAGAAAACTATGTGGACACACGTTGGGGCTCGGAAGGAAAGTAGTGACGTTTTGGAATGCAGACTTTGATGGAATAGTCTACGGGTGTCATGTTGCGTTTGGAGAGCGTCTGATGTGCCTAATCATTGGAAACCCCCCAAAAATCACCCCATTTTGGAAGCTAGACCCTCCAGGGAACTTACCTAGATGTGTGGTGAGAACTTTGAACCCCCAAGTGCGTCACAGAAGTTTATAACGTAGAGCCATAATAATAAAAAAATCATTTTTTCCACAAAAATCATCTTTTTGCCCCAATTTTTTATTTTCCCAAGGGTAACAGGAGAAATTGGACCCCGAAAGTTGTTGTGCAATTTGTCCTGAGAGGGTGATACCCCATATTTGGGGGTAAACCACTGTTTGGGCGCATGGCAGATCTTGGAAGGGAAGGAGCACCTTTTGAACGCAGAATTGGCTGGAATTGAGATCAGACACCATGTCGTGTTTGGAGAGCCCCTGATGTGCCTGAACATTGGAAACCCCCAATTCTAACTCCAACCCTAATCCCAACACACCCCTAACCCTAATACCAACCCTACCCTAGCCCTAATCCTTACCCTAGCCCTAACCCTAATGGGAAAATGGAAATAAATACTTTTTTTTAATTTTATTATTTTTCCCAAACTAAAGGGGTGAGAAAGGGGGGTTTACATAGTAACATAATAACATAGTTTTGAAGGTTGAAGGAAGACCTTATGTCCATCTAGTTCAGCCTATTTTTAGTGCAGCTGTTCTGTATTGTTGATCCTGGGGAAGGCAAAAAACCCACAGAGTAGAAGCCAATTTTCTCCATAGGGAAAAAAATTCCTTCCCCTAAGCTGGATCAACCATCTACCTATAATATTCGGTTATTCGTAACCTTCTATACTGATACTCACAAGAAAAGCATCCATTCCTTTCTTAAATTCATTCAGTGAGTTGGCCATCACCACTTCCTCAGGAAGAGAATTCCAGAGCCTCACTGCTCTTACCATGAAGAACCCTCTTCTATGCTGGTGGAGAAATTGTCTTTCCTCCAAACGAAGAGAATGCCCGAATGCCCCCTTGTTCTTGTCACAGTCCTTGGTACAAACAGTTCATTGGAGAGATCTCTGTATTGCCCTCTGATATACTTGTACAAATATATTAAGTCTCCCCTAAGTCTTCTCTTTTCTAGACTAAATAGACCTAATTTTGATAACCTTTCTGGGTATTGTAGTGAACCAACTCCATTTATCATTTTAGTAGCCCGCCTTTGAACCCTTTCAAGTTCAGTAATGTCTTTCTTTGAGCACCGGCGTCCAAAATTGCACACAATACTCCATGTGTGGTCTAACGAGTGATTTGTACAGAGGGAGAATTATGTTTTCATCTCGTGTCCCCAGACCTCTTCTAATGCATCCCATGACCCTATTTTCTTTGGTGGCAGCTGCCTGACACTGGGCACTCCAATTTAGCTTCTTATTGACTAAGATGCCTAAGTCTTTTTCCATGTCTGATTTCCCCAGCAGTTTCCCATTTAGTAAGTAATTGTAGCATCTGTTTCTCCTTCCCATGTGCATAACCTTACACTTATCTGTGTTAATCCTCATTTGCCATTTTTCAGCCTAATTCTCCAATTTACTCAAATCTGTCTGTAGTTGCAAACTGTCCTCCTTTGTGTTAACTACCTTACATAGTTTTGTATCATCTGCAAATACTGATATTTTACTGTGTAAGGCTACTTTCACACATCAGGTTTTTGGCGTCAGGCGCGATCCGGCGTCGTGCCGGAATGCCGGATCCGGCAAATGTTTTGTAAAACCTGATGTGCCGGATCCGGTTTTCTGCCGGATCCGTCTTGTTCTTGACAGACAAAACCGGATCCGTCTCATCCGGTTCATCTGTTTTTCTATCCGTTTTTCGACGGATTACGCCGGATCCGGTTTTTAAAATTGACCCTCAAGGCAGAGTACACTGGCAGGATGACAGAGTGTGAAAGATTTGTGCCCTAACCAAACTTGTGTACCTTCTGGACCAACAGTATATACCTTTGCCAACCAAAGTTGGCTATCTTGTCATGGTCTACTATTTTTAGCTTTAGGCCACAGGTGTGTACCTGGTTGTGTTTTATGCAAAGTATTTCACCTTTTAACAAAAGTTGTGTACATTGTTAGGAAATCACCAACAATAAACACAACTTTTTAGGTGAAATACTTTGCTTCAAACACAACCAGGAACACAACTGTGGCAAAAAGCTAAAATTTACCCACAGTTATATACCTGGTTTTGAATACCTTTTTACCTTTGAAATACCCTGTATTTAACCTTTTTTTTAAACATAGTTCGCCGCAGAAAGAAAAGACAGACAACCATTGTGAAACGATAATTTAACTTTTATTTAAAATTTTTTTTTTTTGTAAAATGTTTTTAAAGTGCAAAAAACTTTTTTAATAAAGGTTTTAAACCCAATGGGCATTTTTATAAAAAAAAAAAAAATTACAAATCTGTGTAGTGTGGGGTGGAAATACTGCTGGAGGGACTGCGGGACACTTCGACACTGGGTGTGTGGAGAGAGGACTGGGATCGTGGTGGGGAAGGAACAGTTAGAGGTGAAGGTGTGGAAAAAGCTACAGAATGGGTGGACATGTTGGAGGCAGAAGAGGTGGTGGGCGGTGGAGTGGAGGGTTGGGCAGGGACTGTAGGAGCAGATGATGTTGATGGAAAGTTGTATGGGGAAGGAGTTTGGTAGGGGGAAGGAGTTTGGTACGGGGCAGGTTGCTGGAAGTGGGGAGATGTCTGGTACTGGGGAGGTTGCTGGTACTGGTGAGGTTGCTGGTATGTAATAGGAGGGGGAGGATGGAAAGTGGCTGGAGGGGGTGCAGATGTAATAGGAGGGGGAGGATGGAAAGTGGCTGGAGGGGGTGCAGATGTAATAGGAGGGGGAGGATGGAAAGTGGCTGGAGGGGGTGCAGATGTAATAGGAGGGGGAGGATGGAAAGTGGCTGGAGGGGGTGCAGGTGGAGGAACTACAGTGGTGGGAGGTGGAGGTTGGGAGGTAACCTGCTGTAGAGCACCGTGGCACGAATGCATTACATGCATCTGCTGGGTAGGAGATAGTGTTGCCATGCGCTCCACAACAGACCTGAAAAAGGTGTGGTTTGGCGAAGATCTTGCTTCTGAATGCATGGTTTGCAGAAGTGTCTTCACCTCCAGAATGCTGGAGTTGGTCTGCTGAAAGCCTGCGGAGATTTGCTCTGACAAGACTTTGAGACAGTTCTGGAAAGATGCATTCAGATGCAAGAACTCTTGCGCATAACTCTTTTCCTGACCCCTCTGCCGCTGCCGCCCAGTACCCGCAGGTGTACTAGAGGTGGCAGGGGCAGAAGGGTGGGGTAAAGGGAAAGCGATCTCCTCACCAGCAGCTTCATGTAATGTAGGCGGCCACGATGCTCCTGTGCTGGTGGATGGGACAGATGGGTCGAATGTGTGGGAAGGCTGGGAAGGTGCAGATGTACCGGGGCGGTCGAAGTGTCCCTCGGTGCCGGTCTCCTCAGGGATCGCCTCAGAAGGGTCCAATCGTGCAGGCTCCCGAGTGCTGCTCTCCGTGCTGTGGAATAAAGAGAAAAAAAAACAATTAAAATACTGACATGGTATGGCCCTGGCTGAAAAAAAAAAGTTACATCTAACATTTTTTTTCACATGTGGTGTGTAATATTTACCTTCTGGTGAGCATTGTTTCCCGGAGGAACGACAGGGCTTGTGCGTACTTGTACTTGCTCCTGCGTCCTCCAGATCCACTCGGGGCCCGCATCTCTTTATTGAACTCCTTCTTGAAACGATCCCTCACAGACCGCCACCGATTCACAATTCTGTTCCCTCAAACGAGAAAGGAGTGGTTAGTATACAGCATCAGTGTTTCACAAACTCCAGTCCTCATGGTCCCCAGGGGTCATGTTTTCAGGATTTCCATAGTAAATAGAAATCCTGAACACATTATCCATGGGGACCACGAGGACTGGAGTTCGGGAAACACTGGTTTACATCAAGCAACCGGTACTGTATATACTTACGCTCTTTAATCTGGGCCCGAACATCGAGGTCCTCCCAGCGGCCCACAAGGAGCGAACAGATTTCCTCCCAGAGTCGTCGGGTAACGATAAGGTCAGCGTGGCGGCGGTCAGCCATATTCCAGAGCGGCTCCCTTTGTCTGACGAGATCGATGAGGTGGTCCACATCGAGTCCTCCATCCTCACCGTCAGAGTCGGGAGCACGCTGTGAAGGCTGTTAAAGAAAAAGACAAAAATAACATTAGCCTCCACAAAAGAAATGAAATAAAAAGTGCAAAAAAACAAAGCAAAAATATTTATACTTACACGCTGGTGACCGCCGCGTTGCTGTCGCCGACGACCCTGGGAGGCACTGCGAGGACCTCTTGGCCGAGCACCAGATTGGGAAGACTAGAGAAAAAAACAAAAAATGTTATGTCTTTGGATGTAGGCATTTGTTTGCTGTGTGTGGTCTGCAGAACATTGTTTTCTATGTGTTGTGTGTAGTGTGATGTTGTGTTTCTGCGTTTGATGCAAAAAACTTACCAATTGTGAGCCCACTCCAGGTGTCTGTCCACCCCTTCCTTCTTCTTCTGGGAGCTCCTCTTCATCTTGTGATTCCTGTTTTGAAATAAAAGGCAATGAATAGACATATATTACAGAGATGATGGATTTTGGAAATAAAAACTTACCGTCAAACGCTGACGATGCGAGGGAGGGCTCCCAGAAGAAGATGTGCTGTCCTGTTGATGGCCAGACTCCATGGCTGTGGGTATTGCTGCTGCTGTTGCTGCTGCCAGTGATGCCATTTCTGCTGCTGCTGCTGCTGCTGCATCTCTTTGGCGGCTGTTGAATAAAGAGAAACAAAGGGCCAATGAATATCTTGATATTCCATGGCCCTAGTTTGGAGGAATGGGGGATTTGATAATTACCGTCTCTCATCTGCTGCTGGACTCCCCTCCTCAGCATGTTCCATTTGCTGCTCCATTTGGGGTGGTGCTGATGGTGCTGCTGCTGTCTGCTGCCTTCTCCTGCTCCTGGTTCTTGGCTTGGGTGGCATGTTGGGTGTGGCTGAGGGTCCCATTGTCTTGCTTTTATATATCTCCTGTGGGCAGAGCTACTGAGCATGCTCAGACCAAAAAACCGGATCCGGCGCATTGCGGCGCTCATAGGCTTTCATTGTGTGAAAAAGCCGGACGCGCCGGATCCGGCGTGTCCGGCTTTTTCGCCGGAGACAAAAAACGTTACAGTAGCCGTTTTTTCCAGACGCCGGATCGCGACACATTGCCGGATCCGGCGAAAACCGGATGAAACGCATGGCCATCCGGCGCGATCCGGCGCAAATGCAAGTCAATGGGGGGGAAACCGGATCCGGCATTGCATTTCGCCGGATCCGGTTTCTGTCAAAAGCGCCGGATCGCGCCTGACGGCGAAAACCTGATGTGTGAAAGAGGCCTTAGCCATCCACTAGATCATTAAAAAATCTATTAAATAGTAGGGGGCCCAATACAGAACCCTGTGGTACCCCACTAGTAACCCTGGCCCAATCTGAGTATGCACCATTAATAACCACTCTTTGTTTTCTATCACTAAGCCAGCTACCTACCTATCTACACACATTTTCACCTAGCCCAAGCTTTCTCATCTTACTTACCAATCTTTTATGTGGGACAGTGTCAAATGCTTTTTGAGAAGTCGAGATAATTGACATCCAATGATTCTCCTTGGTCCATTTGAGAGCTTACATCCTCATAGAAGCTGATCAGGTTAGTTTGACAGGAGCGATCCTTCATAAATCCATGTTGATATGGAGTTAAACATTTATTAACATTGAGATTTTCCATAATCGTATCCCTTAGAAACCCTTCAAAAATTTTACCCACAACAGATGTTAAGCTTACCGGCCTATAGTTTCCAGGTTCCCTTTTACACCCCTTTTTGAATATTGGTACCACATTTGCTTGCCGCCAATCAAAAGGAACAGACCCTGTTTCTATAGAGTCTTTAAATTTAAGGAATAGAGGCCTGTCTATCACATTACTTAACTGCCTTAATACCCGAGGGTGAATGCCATCAGGGCCTGGTGATTTGTCAATTTTAATCTTACTAAGGCGGTTCTGCACTTCTTCCTGGGTTAGGCAGGTAATACTTAATGGGGAGTTTACATTATCACTCTGCATTTCCCCTGGCAAATCCTTTTCCTGTGTGAACACTGTTGAGAAAAAAGTATTTAAAACATTTGCTTTTCCCACATCGCTCTCTATGATTTCACCCTCATTGTTCTTTAAAGGGCCAACACTAGAGTTGAGCAAAACGGGTCGAAAAATTTCAAAAGTCGCCGACTTTTGGCAAAGTCGGGTTTCATGAAACGAAACCCGACCCTAGGATGAGGTCGGCCACGAGGTCGGCGACTTAAGCGCCAAATTTGCGTTTCAAAAGTTTGTTTTGCGCTCTTTTTCAGCCAATCAGGATCCACGGACACTGTGGGCAACGTGATGACATAGGCAGGGGTCACCACCATCTTTCAGAAGGGCATGCAAGTGATTGGCTTGCTTTGGTGGGCGTCACAGGGGGTATAAAAGGGCGTGCACGCCGACCGCCATGTTACTCATGCTGATCTCAGAATAGGGAGAGCTGCTGCTGCTGCTGATTGTGTAGGGAGAGCGTTAGGCACGGAAGAAGAGACCAAAAACTGCTTCTGTTGCTAGCAATTTAGCCTGTACAACACACCAGTTACTGTGTGTGCAGTGCAAGTGGAGGCTATATTTTGCTGGATCAGCGGTGTTGGTTGTTAGGCTGCCTTCTAAGGCTTCCTGATGGCTGCATTGCTGTTTACCCACTGCTCTGCAAACTGCTTTTTTAAAAGCAATCCCAATTTTTTTTTTGTCCTGGTGAGGTACTGAGCGTGCATTTTTTCACACCATACAGCGGTGCACACTCCTCACACAGTACCGTGTAACGGCTGTTATCACAGCCACAGTGAAGCTATCTGTGTGTCACTCTGTAAAAATAAGTCGAGGACATGTTCCGTTCTTACAGACCTGCACCTTCTAGTTTTGTATAGTTTTCAAACAGTTAAATATATTTGCTGTTTGATCACATTCAAAACTATAGAGAGACAGCGTGTGTCAGTCCGTATACTTAAAAAACACGGAGCTTGACAATTTTACGTACACCGGACAGCCATGTACGTGCAAGCTCCTCTCTCAGTACCGTGTAACGGCTGTTATCACGGCCACAGTGAAGCTATATGTGTGTCACTCTGTAAGAATAAGTCGAGGACATGTTCCGTTCTTACAGACCTACACTCTAGGGAGATTCCTATTCTGCCCAATTCTATATACACCTTGTAGTTTGTCATACACTAGCCAATTTCTGCCTGTGACATAGCGCTGTGATATTCAGTGGGCCTCACACAATCCAAAAGTGTCCAGTGTCCACAAGTGTGTGCAGAAATTCAAAATCTCCGTTATCCTCTAGTGACATTTTTCACACCTGCGACATCGAGCCTGTCACATAGCGCTGTGATATTCAGTGGGCCTCACACAATCCAAAAGTGTCCAGTGTCCACAAGTGTGTGCAGAAATTCAAAATCTCTGTTATCCTCTAGTGACATTTTTCACACCTGCGACATCGAGCCTGTCACATAGCGCAGTGATATTCAGTGGGCCTCACACAATCCAAAAGTGTCCAGTGTCCACAAGTGTGTGCAGAAATTCAAAATCTCCGTTATCCTCTAGTGACATTTTTCACACCTGCGACATCGAGCCTGTCACATAGCGCTGTGATATTCAGTGGGCCTCACACAATCCAAAAGTGTCCAGTGTCCACAAGTGTGTGCAGAAATTCAAAATCTCCATTATCCTCTAGTGACATTTTTCACACCTGCGACATCGAGCCTGTCACATAGCGCAGTGATATTCAGTGGGCCTCACACAATCCAAAAGTGTCCAGTGTCCACAAGTGTGTGCAGAAATTCAAAATCTCCGTTATCCTCTAGTGACATTTTTCACACCTGCGACATCGAGCCTGTCACATGGCGCAGTGATATTCAGTGGGCCTCACACAATCCAAAAGTGTCCAGTGTCCACAAGTGTGTGCAGAAATTCAAAATCTCCGTTATCCTCTAGTGACATTTTTCACACCTGCGACATCGAGCCTGTCACATAGCGCAGTGATATTCAGTGGGCCTCACACAATCCAAAAGTGTCCAGTGTCCACAAGTGTGTGCAGAAATTCAAAATCTCCCCTGTCCTATAGACACCTTGTACCTTGTTTTACATTACTATATAGTTTGTTGGATTTTGTCTACATTTCTACCAAAAATGAGGAAGGCTGGTGGAAGAGGCCGTGGAATTGGGCGGGGGTTGGCAGCTGGTAATGATGGTGTTGGTGGTGAATCTGATGGTAGTGGCAAAAGCAAAATAGGACAGAATGCAGGAGGTGTTGAGCCTGCGTCATCGTCTGGCTCCACAAGGCCTCGAAGGCTTAGTTTTCTAGGAGTTGGCAAACCGCTTTTAAAGCCAGAGTTCAGGAAAAAGTTTTGTCTTACATTGCTGACTCAGCCTCCAGCTCTATCGCCTCCTCTTCTGAAGTTGTAAAAAATAAAAGCACTGAGTCGTCATTGGAGGCTCATGTTCATGAACCACACCTTTCCTTGTGTCCTTCACCCCAACCAAGATTGAAGGATGACGCAAGCCATACTACTGATTACTCCATGGAGCTGTTTTCACATACCATGCCTGGATTATCAAGTGAAATGGTGATTTACCCAGGCCAAGATGAATCTGACATGGAGTGCACTGATGCACAGCCACTGATAGATGATTCTGCTGGTACATTCACTCAGAGCACTACATTGTCCTCGCAGTGTACAGAGCCAGATTCTGACCCTGATGAGACTCAGGTGCTCCTTCCCGCACACTATACCACCATACACGGTGACACAGAGGAAGGTGCACATGACATTGAAGAGGAGGTGATGGATGACCCAGTTGTTGACCCAGATTGGCATCCATTGGGGGAAGAGGGTGCTGCTTCCAATAGCTCAGATGAGGAGGAGGAGCATCCACAGCAGACATCGACATCGCAACAGCTGTTATCTGGCAGGCCCGGAGCACTCCAAAGACAGGTTCCAAAAATCAAAAGAGTTGCTGGACAGCTTGTCCAGAGGGTCAAAATATCACAGCGTGCTAGGCCGCAAATGTCTGCCAAAGTAGGAAGAGTGCAGTGTGGCACTTTTTTGAACAAAATCCTCATGATCAGGCCAAGGTTATCTGTAAGAAGTGCGCAAAGACCTTTAGCCGAGGGAAAAATCTGAAAAATTTGAATACCAGTTGCATGCTCAGACATTTAACCAGCATGCACTTGCAAGCGTGGACACAACACCAAACCTCAAGTACCACATGTGCAACTGATCACAAAGAAGGTAGTCAGCAACGCTACATTGTTTCCTCCACTGTAAGCCCACCGGTTAGCACAGCAGCAAATGTTGAGGTGTCGTTGCAAGGCCACAGCAGTCAGGGAATCCCACTGTTATATCAACGAAAGACTGAATCTAGGCCACCAGAAAGAACACCAACTCCATCACCATCATCAACCCTCTCTCAGTCCGCCCTGTCCACCACTACTTCCACCATATGCAGCTCTCAAGTCCAGCTCACCCTCCCAGACACTATGAGTAGGTCAAGAAAGTACTCAGTCTCTCATCCGCGTACACTGGGTTTGAACGCCCACTTTGCCAAACTAATCTCGTTAGAGATGATGCCCTATCGGTTGGTGGAAAGCGCAGCTTTCCGCGAACTCATGGCCTATGCAGTACCACGCTATGACCTACCCAGTCGCCACTTCTTCTCTCGCAAAGTCATCCCAGCCCTCCACCATCATGTGAAAGACCGCATTGTACATGCACTCAAGCAGTCAGTGAGTGGAAAGGTGCACCTCACAACTGATGCATGGTCCAGTCGGCATGGCCAGGGCCGTTACGTGTCCATCACTGCGCACTGGGTTAATGTGGTGGATGCAGGGTCCACAGGGGACAGCGGTGGTGGGACAGTGCTGCCTAGCCCATGGTATAGGAAACAGTTGGCTGTAGGCGTTCGACCCTCCTCCTCCTCCTCCTCCAGAAGCGAAAGGTCGGCCACAGAGCGCAGTCGTACGAGCACTCCATCTGCAGCTGCCACTGTTGCACACGAGGTGTCCCCCTATCGAGCAGCTAGTGGAAAGCGTCAGCAGGCTGTGTTGCAGATGATGTGTTTGGGCGACAGTCACACCGCCGAGGTGCTGGCCGAGTACTTTCAGCGACAAACTGAGTCATGGCTGGGCAGTGTACATCTTGAGGCAGGCAAGGTAGTTAGTGATAACGGCCGTAATTTTGTGGCAGCCATAGCCCTTTCAAAACTCAGCCACATACCTTGCTTGGCTCACACCTTGAACCTGGTGGTGCAGTGCTTCCTCAATAATTATCCGGAGTTAACAGCCCTGTCCAGAAGGTGCGAAGACTGTGCGCGCACATCCGCCGGTCGCCTATACACTCCATTCGTATGCAGAAGCTGCAGCGATTGCTCCACCTTCCCAACCACCGCCTCATTATCGACATTGCAACAAGGTGGAACTCCACCCTGCACATGGTTGAGCGGCTGTGCGAGCAGAGGCAGGCCATAATGCATTTGTGGGAGGATACACGGCCAGGCACTTTGAGAGCAGACATGGAGTTGACAGGTGTGCAGTGGTCGAAGCTGAAAGACCTCTGTAAAGTCCTTCAGTGTTTTGAGGAATGCACATGGCGGGTAAGCGCAGACAACGCCATCCTAAGCATGAGCATCCCACTTATGCGTCTGCTCGTGCAAACTTTGACGCACCTTAAGGAGCAGGCGTCTGCAGCCAATGTTGACGAGGAGGAAGAGGTGGAGGGAATCCTTGATGACATTCAGCCATTGTCTGCTCAGGGACCTCTCCTGGACGAGGTGGAGGAAGAAGAGGAGGAGGAGGATGATGATGGGGATGATTACTTAGGGGAGGAGGATGCATCTCATGAGGCAAGTGAAAATGTTGGCGTGGCAAGGTCTGGTACAGGGTTTGTGCATGACTGGAGGGATGTGGATTTGCCAGATAGTGCTCCTCCATCCAGCACTCGCAGTGCATCATTGACACCGGGAACATTGGCCCACATGTCAGATTATGCCTTGCAGATCCTAAAAAGGGACCCACGCATTGCCAAACGATGAACGATGATGACTACTGGTTGGCCAGCATCCTGGATCTACGCTATAAAGGCAAATTACAAAACATCATGCCACAGGAGAATCTTGACCTATATTGGCTACTAAACAAGCAACTCTGGTTAACCGGTTGGTTGAGGCATTCCCAGCACACAGCAGCGGTGATGGTTCTCACACGAGCCGTATGGGCCGGGGGCAGCTTGGCAGAGGTGTTTGTGGTGCACACAGCAGAAGTGGCGTTGGAGACAGGGGTTTCATGACAATGTTGTGGACTGTTTTTTCACGGACCGCTCACACAACTGTTAATACAGCATCGATGGAAAGTGACAGGAGACAGCAGTTGTCAACTATGGTTAATAACTACTTTTCCTCCCATATCGATGTTCTCCCGCACAGGTCATTCCCCTTTGACTATTGGGCCGCTAAACTGGACACCTGGCCTGAATTGGCACAATATGCCTTACAGGAGCTCGCTTGCCCAGCTGCAAGTGTGCTATCGGAAAGAGTCTTCAGTGCAGCTGGATCAATCCTGACAGAAAAAAGGACCCGTCTGTCAACCCAAAATGTGGATGATCTAACCTTCATTAAAATGATCCATGCATGGGTTTCCAAGGATTTTGTCCCACCTTCCCTTGATGACACATAGGTTGCCAGAAAAATGGCTTCCTTTGGTCCTCCTCCTATTCCGCAAACTTGACCTATTTCGCCTTTTGCAGCAGCTGAATGACCCACATCTACATATGCCACTTTGTAAACCTCCCTAAGTGGGTGGCCCCCCCCATGGCCAGGGTCACCACCTAGCGCACAAAACCGTGCGAGTGCCGTTGCCCTGGACAGGTGGGTAGGCCGACTCTTGGGCGCGGGCACTGGCATAGGGTCCCTCGTAGTGCAATCAAGTGTCTCTGACAGTGGTGGTGCACCCCGCCGTCAGACACACCGCCGTACTATGAGGGGCCCAGAGCCAGTACCGACGCCCACGAGTGTGCCCCCCTTGCTTGGGCAGGGCCCCAGCATTTGCAATGTTTACCTCTCCCTGCTCCTTCGATGTGTAGTCTGTGCTGTCAAATCCTTCACTGGGACTGCCACTACAAATTGATTGAACTGAAAGATGATGGTTAAGATGTAGCTATGCCCTGTCCTGCTGGCCGGGCTCTAGCTCCAGATGATCAGTGGCTTCCATTTCTTATGGACGTTGACTAACAATTACATGCATTGGTGGTTTATCATCAGCTTTCACAGTTTTCCTACTCACAAACGTGTGACATTCCGGCGCACATTTCAAAATGTGCCCTCTCATGCCAATAAAATAGAATCGCCTACGGCCTGTGGCTTCTGTCTTTTGCACTCCAAAGTTACGTGACAGATCATGATAGCCAGTGAGCACCATGTTTACATCGCTCCCTGTGATAAAATTTGTATTGACATGAGTAACAGTGATGGAATCAACGGAAGTGCGATACAGCAAGACTTTATTCACAAAAAAATGTTTTCACTGTCTCAACACACAAATTAATTGAGGGTCAGCATCGCCTATGAGAATTGTGACGGAAGTTTTTCCCGTGAATAATTCCTAGATTTCTGCAATCAATAGCCTTTATGTCACTAATTGTATGCATCTCATTTCCTATTGCGGACAGGCTGGACTGTATTACTGAGACAGAAATATATATGAAGATTTAAAAATAACACCAAAAGTATATAGTTGTGTACGCCTCAAATGCATTTCCTTTTTTCCACTTTTTAGATTGCTGTGTAATCCATACTGAGAACACGGAGATTTTACATGTTTAAACTATGCTATATATAGCTGCTATCCAGTGATAAAGTACCCTTTCTGAACTTTGTACAATCTGGTCAAATCCATACTGGGCCTGAGAACATCTGAGTCTGCCTCCTGATCTATAGACATATATTTTTAATGTGTAAACTAGGCTACATATATACGTGTTATCCGGTGAAACTGTACCCTTTATCAACTTTCTACAATGTTGTTGAATCCATACTGGGCCTGAGAACAGCTGCCGAGCTGTTAAGCAAGCTACAGCACCTGTGGTTTGGACCCGTAATTTTTTCAGGAATGACGGTTAGGCCTAACTCCGGAATTGCGGTTGACCTGTGATATTCAGTGGGCCTCACACAATCCAAAAGTGTCCAGTGTCCACAAGTGTGTGCAGAAATTCAAAATCTCCGTTATCCTCTAGTGACATTTTTCACACCTGCGACATCGAGCCTGTCACATAGCGCTGTGATATTCAGTGGGCCTCACACAATCCAAAAGTGTCCAGTGTCCACAAGTGTGTGCAGAAATTCAAAATCTCCGTTATCCTCTAGTGACATTTTTCACACCTGCGACATCGAGCCTGTCACATGGCGCAGTGATATTCAGTGGGCCTCACACAATCCAAAAGTGTCCAGTGTCCACAAGTGTGTGCAGAAATTCAAAATCTCCGTTATCCTCTAGTGACATTTTTCACACCTGCGACATCGAGCCTGTCACATAGCGCAGTGATATTCAGTGGGCCTCACACAATCCAAAAGTGTCCAGTGTCCACAAGTGTGTGCAGAAATTCAAAATCTCCCCTGTCCTATAGACACCTTGTACCTTGTTTTACATTACTATATAGTTTGTTGGATTTTGTCTACATTTCTACCAAAAATGAGGAAGGCTGGTGGAAGAGGCCGTGGAATTGGGCGGGGGTTGGCAGCTGGTAATGATGGTGTTGGTGGTGGATCTGATGGTAGTGGCAAAAGCAAAATAGGACAGAATGCAGGAGGTGTTGAGCCTGCGTCATCGTCTGGCTCCACAAGGCCTCGAAGGCTTAGTTTTCTAGGAGTTGGCAAACCGCTTTTAAAGCCAGAGTTCAGGAAAAAGTTTTGTCTTACATTGCTGACTCAGCCTCCAGCTCTATCGCCTCCTCTTCTGAAGTTGTAAAAAATAAAAGCACTGAGTCGTCATTGGAGGCTCATGTTCATGAACCACACCTTTCCTTGTGTCCTTCACCCCAACCAAGATTGAAGGATGACGCAAGCCATACTACTGATTACTCCATGGAGCTGTTTTCACATACCATGCCTGGATTATCAAGTGAAATGGTGATTTACCCAGGCCAAGATGAATCTGACATGGAGTGCACTGATGCACAGCCACTGATAGATGATTCTGCTGGTACATTCACTCAGAGCACTACATTGTCCTCGCAGTGTACAGAGCCAGATTCTGACCCTGATGAGACTCAGGTGCTCCTTCCCGCACACTATACCACCATACACGGTGACACAGAGGAAGGTGCACATGACATTGAAGAGGAGGTGATGGATGACCCAGTTGTTGACCCAGATTGGCATCCATTGGGGGAAGAGGGTGCTGCTTCCAATAGCTCAGATGAGGAGGAGGAGCATCCACAGCAGACATCGACATCGCAACAGCTGTTATCTGGCAGGCCCGGAGCACTCCAAAGACAGGTTCCAAAAATCAAAAGAGTTGCTGGACAGCTTGTCCAGAGGGTCAAAATATCACAGCGTGCTAGGCCGCAAATGTCTGCCAAAGTAGGAAGAGTGCAGTGTGGCACTTTTTTGAACAAAATCCTCATGATCAGGCCAAGGTTATCTGTAAGAAGTGCGCAAAGACCTTTAGCCGAGGGAAAAATCTGAAAAATTTGAATACCAGTTGCATGCTCAGACATTTAACCAGCATGCACTTGCAAGCGTGGACACAACACCAAACCTCAAGTACCACATGTGCAACTGATCACAAAGAAGGTAGTCAGCAACGCTACATTGTTTCCTCCACTGTAAGCCCACCGGTTAGCACAGCAGCAAATGTTGAGGTGTCGTTGCAAGGCCACAGCAGTCAGGGAATCCCACTGTTATATCAACGAAAGACTGAATCTAGGCCACCAGAAAGAACACCAACTCCATCACCATCATCAACCCTCTCTCAGTCCGCCCTGTCCACCACTACTTCCACCATATGCAGCTCTCAAGTCCAGCTCACCCTCCCAGACACTATGAGTAGGTCAAGAAAGTACTCAGTCTCTCATCCGCGTACACTGGGTTTGAACGCCCACTTTGCCAAACTAATCTCGTTAGAGATGATGCCCTATCGGTTGGTGGAAAGCGCAGCTTTCCGCGAACTCATGGCCTATGCAGTACCACGCTATGACCTACCCAGTCGCCACTTCTTCTCTCGCAAAGTCATCCCAGCCCTCCACCATCATGTGAAAGACCGCATTGTCCATGCACTCAAGCAGTCAGTGAGTGGAAAGGTGCACCTCACAACTGATGCATGGTCCAGTCGGCATGGCCAGGGCCGTTACGTGTCCATCACTGCGCACTGGGTTAATGTGGTGGATGCAGGGTCCACAGGGGACAGCGGTGGTGGGACAGTGCTGCCTAGCCCATGGTATAGGAAACAGTTGGCTGTAGGTGTTCGACCCTCCTCCTCCTCCTCCTCCAGAAGCGAAAGGTCGGCCACAGAGCGCAGTCGTACGAGCACTCCATCTGCAGCTGCCACTGTTGCACACGAGGTGTCCCCCTATCGAGCAGCTAGTGGAAAGCGTCAGCAGGCTGTGTTGCAGATGATGTGTTTGGGCGACAGACACACCGCCGAGGTGCTGGCCGAGTACTTTCAGCGACAAACTGAGTCATGGCTGGGCAGTGTACATCTTGAGGCAGGCAAGGTAGTTAGTGATAACGGCCGTAATTTTGTGGCAGCCATAGCCCTTTCAAAACTCAGCCACATACCTTGCTTGGCTCACACCTTGAACCTGGTGGTGCAGTGCTTCCTCAATAATTATCCGGAGTTAACAGCCCTGTCCAGAAGGTGCGAAGACTGTGCGCGCACATCCGCCGGTCGCCTATACACTCCATTCGTATGCAGAAGCTGCAGCGATTGCTCCACCTTCCCAACCACCGCCTCATTATCGACATTGCAACAAGGTGGAACTCCACCCTGCACATGGTTGAGCGGCTGTGCGAGCAGAGGCAGGCCATAATGCATTTGTGGGAGGATACACGGCCAGGCACTTTGAGAGCAGACATGGAGTTGACAGGTGTGCAGTGGTCGAAGCTGAAAGACCTCTGTAAAGTCCTTCAGTGTTTTGAGGAATGCACATGGCGGGTAAGCGCAGACAACGCCATCCTAAGCATGAGCATCCCACTTATGCGTCTGCTCATGCAAACTTTAACGCACCTTAAGGAGCAGGCGTCTGCAGCCAATGTTGACGAGGAGGAAGAGGTGGAGGGAATCCTTGATGACATTCAGCCATTGTCTGCTCAGGGACCTCTCCTGGATGAGGTGGAGGAAGAAGAGGAGAAGGAGGATGATGATGGGGATGATTACTTAGGGGAGGAGGATGCATCTCATGAGGCAAGTGAAAATGTTGGCGTGGCAAGGTCTGGTACAGGGTTTGTGCATGACTGGAGGGATGTGGATTTGCCAGATAGTGCTCCTCCATCCAGCACTCGCAGTGCATCATTGACACCGGGAACATTGGCCCACATGTCAGATTATGCCTTGCAGATCCTAAAAAGGGACCCACGCATTGCCAAACGATGAACGATGATGACTACTGGTTGGCCAGCATCCTGGATCTACGCTATAAAGGCAAATTACAAAACATCATGCCACAGGAGAATCTTGACCTATATTGGCTACTAAACAAGCAACTCTGGTTAACCGGTTGGTTGAGGCATTCCCAGCACACAGCAGCGGTGATGGTTCTCACACGAGCCGTATGGGCCGGGGGCAGCTTGGCAGAGGTGTTTGTGGTGCACACAGCAGAAGTGGCGTTGGAGACAGGGGTTTCATGACAATGTTGTGGACTGATTTTTCACGGACCGCTCACACAACTGTTAATACAGCATCGATGGAAAGTGACAGGAGACAGCAGTTGTCAACTATGGTTAATAACTACTTTTCCTCCCATATCGATGTTCTCCCGCACAGGTCATTCCCCTTTGACTATTGGGCCGCTAAACTGGACACCTGGCCTGAATTGGCACAATATGCCTTACAGGAGCTCGCTTGCCCAGCTGCAAGTGTGCTATCGGAAAGAGTCTTCAGTGCAGCTGGATCAATCCTGACAGAAAAAAGGACCCGTCTGTCAACCCAAAATGTGGATGATCTAACCTTCATTAAAATGAACCATGCATGGGTTTCCAAGGATTTTGTCCCACCTTCCCTTGATGACACATAGGTTGCCAGAAAAATGGCTTCCTTTGGTCCTCCTCCTATTCCGCAAACTTGACCTATTTCGCCTTTTGCAGCAGCTGAATGACCCACATCTACATATGCCACTTTGTAAACCTCCCTAAGTGGGTGGCCCCCCCCATTGCCAGGGTCACCACCTAGCGCACAAAACCGTGCGAGTGCCGTTGCCCTGGACAGGTGGGTAGGCCGACTCTTGGGCGCGGGCACTGGCATAGGGTCCCTCGTAGTGCAATCAAGTGTCTCTGACAGTGGTGGTGCACCCCGCCGTCAGACACACCGCCGTACTATGAGGGGCCCAGAGCCAGTACCGATGCCCACGAGTGTGCCCCCCTTGCTTGGGCAGGGCCCCAGCATTTGCAATGTTTACCTCTCCCTGCTCCTTCGATGTGTAGTCTGTGCTGTCAAATCCTTCACTGGGACTGCCACTACAAATTGATTGAACTGAAAGATGATGGTTAAGATGTAGCTATGCCCTGTCCTGCTGGCCGGGCTCTAGCTCCAGATGATCAGTGGCTTCCATTTCTTATGGACGTTGACTCACAATTACATGCAGTGGTGGTTTATCATCAGCTTTCACAGTTTTCCTACTCACAAACGTGTGACATTCCGGCGCACATTTCAAAATGTGCCCTCTCATGCCAATAAAATAGAATCGCCTACGGCCTGTGGCTTCTGTCTTTTGCACTCCAAAGTTACGTGACAGATCATGATAGCCAGTGAGCACCATGTTTACATCGCTCCCTGTGATAAAAATTGTATTGACATGAGTAACAGTGATGGAATCAACGGAAGTGCGATACAGCAAGACTTTATTCACAAAAAAATGTTTTCACTGTCTCAACACACAAATTAATTGAGGGTCAGCATCGCCTATGAGAATTGTGACGGAAGTTTTTCCCGTGAATAATTCCTAGATTTCTGCAATCAATAGCCTTTATGTCACTAATTGTATGCATCTCATTTCCTATTGCGGACAGGCTGGACTGTATTACTGAGACAGAAATATATATGAAGATTTAAAAATAACACCAAAAGTATATAGTTGTGTACGCCTCAAATGCATTTCCTTTTTTCCACTTTTTAGATTGCTGTGTAATCCATACTGAGAACACGGAGATTTTACATGTTTAAACTATGCTATATATAGCTGCTATCCAGTGATAAAGTACCCTTTCTGAACTTTGTACAATCTGGTCAAATCCATACTGGGCCTGAGAACATCTGAGTCTGCCTCCTGATCTATAGACATATATTTTTAATGTGTAAACTAGGCTACATATATACGTGTTATCCAGTGAAACTGTACCCTTTATCAACTTTCTACAATGTTGTTGAATCCATACTGGGCCTGAGAACAGCTGCCGAGCTGTTAAGCAAGCTACAGCACCTGTGGTTTGGACCCGTAATTTTTTCAGGAATGACGGTTAGGCCTAACTCCGGAATTGCGGTTGACCTGAACTTACTGGGAAATCATCGTTCGTGGGGAATAATCTAAATCCCAGATCCCCATCACTAACGGAGTTCAGCAGGTTATCTGCACCTGTAAGCGACAAAAGCTGGTCCTTTCAGTGTAGCGTGCATGCAGCCCCGAACATGTACTGTTATGCTAGACCTGTTATTGCTCGATCTCACGTGCCACAGCCTCGCGTATCCCTCTAGTAAGCTTGACGCGTACCGCGGGGCCATGCCGAAGTCTCGGTCGTTAACGGAATAAAGCTGAGAAATCGCTAGCACAACTACAAACGGACATACCACACCACACACAGAATCAACAAAGCTTGCAATCTGTCCATCTTTTCTGTAGCTTGTATGGTAGTGGTTTCCCGGGTGCAGTCCAATTAAGCCACAGGCTCCACTCCTGGTGGTGCCCTTTTGGACATTCCTTTAAGGTTCAGCTTTGCAATCATACTGCCCCCGGAAACCAAAAACTTTGCCTTCAGGGATGCTGTTTGGAGGTTCGTGGGAATAACGCCGCCCGATCAGCAGTCGGCATATGGGTCGCCCTCCCAGGGCTGTGGGGTACTCGGTACCGGGCTGGTGTCAGTGGGATGTGTCACAGCAGCGGTGTCCCGGACGGTGGCCCTGGGCGCCCATGTAAATGGCGTGGTATAATGGTAAAGAGTTTATATAGATAGTTTGACGCCACCTGTGGTGTTCGGCAATATAGATGTTAGGCCGACGCTGCATGCAGATCCTCTGGGACTGATGGTGTTGTGCAGCAAAGATGGTGAAGCTCCCCACAGGTGGAGCTGGAGTCCCAGGGAAGTGTAGATGTAGTGATGGGGGAAAGGCACAGGCGGTGTAGGTGCTGGTACCCAGATGTATCGGTGCTGGAATAACTGTAGGACACCAGAGCGTGCAGTTCCAAAGCTTTACTCACAGTCTGCAGGTTACACAAATGCCTGCCTCCGTGCTGTGTCCTCCGGGTCAGGACCTCCGCCAACCTCTGGGACCAGAATGGAAAGCTCCCTTCCAACACTCCGCCAACATGTACCTTCCTGAACGTCTCCTTTCTAGCGCTTGTGGGGGAAGCACTGACTGGACCGTGGTTCACTGAAAAGCCTCCTGTCAAACAGATGTTCCTCAGACTTTACTTGTATGGCAGACAGCTGTAGCCTTTTCCTTCTGCCTCGCACACGTCGATGCTGGGGCCTCCGAGCCTTAGTTGGGTACAGAGCATTTATAGCTGCTACTTCCCCCGGTTTCTGCTGCAGGAACGTCAGTGTCCCTACAAACTCGGAGACCGGAATCCGGACCATGCGCTCCAGCTAGGAGTGAGCCTTAACTCTGCTCATCCTCCAACTCCCCTTCTCACGTCCACACACTTCCCCTTCCCTGCACAGAGTGCCCAAACTTACCTCCTCCCGACCACAGAGAGCAGCTCCTCAGCAGTCAGGTTCAGAGGTCTCCCTGCTGGCCTGGAGTGGGAAATGTGTTGTGTGATGGTTTCACTGCTAGAGAGATCCTTCGTTGCTCCCAAGCTTGACAACACACTCCCTAGGAGGAAGGCAATGCCACAGTGGCGACCGTACTCTTGGGGACGCCACAAGTGCACTGAGGCCCAGCCACTGCTGGATGATGCTGCTGGTACATTGCCCAGACCACTACATTCCCCTCGCACTCTACACAGCCAGAATCTGACCCAGAGGAAACTCAGGTTCCCCTTCCCGCATACTATACCACCTTACACGGTGACAAAGAGGAAGGTGCAGATGAAAGTGCAGGTTCCTTGAGCAGGTGGGGGGGCATACTCATGGGCGATGGCACTGGCACAGGGCACCACATAGTACGCAAAAGTGTCTCTGCCGGTGGGAGGGACTAAACAGCCAAGTGCAGTGAGATGGAAGATGGGAACGACAAGGAGTTCAGAGTAGTGCAGGGATTCCCTAGCATGGAGACTTATGTAATTGTTTTCAATGTTGGGACAGCAATTTTTGGGGAGCACTATACTCTGGTGAATGATATATGGGGCCCACCATACACTGGAGCATTCCAAAGGTGGACATCAGACACTGGAGCAGCATTTACAGGGCCCATTATACACTAGAGCAGTAGAAATGGGGCCCATTATATATGCAGCATTATTTGGGCCCATAAGACAGTGGAGCTTCATCCATTGGGACCAGCATATACTGTAGCATTATGTGGAGCTCATCATATACGGTTTGAAACATTATATGGGAATAATGATTCCGTATGGAGAAATATATGGGTCTCATTACTCTGTATAGCGCACTAAGCGCTGGCCATAATACTGTATGGAGTTATATACTGTCCGTTTTTGGAGGTATTGGAGAATTTAAAATGGATATCAGGCATGAGATGTAAGAAGTGAAGTATTTTTCATTGTACTATACTGCTATTTCTCTGCCGTATCGGAGCATCATGAGTTGTGGTATGTTTTAAAGGGGCGCTCTTTGGCCCTGGGCCCACGAAAACCTGGAGCCAGCCCTCCCCCCCCACAACTGTAGCCAAATAACCCCCATTTTTCAGTGTGTAACTAGTATTATGAAGTTAATTAAGGTTGACAAGCTTCAGTAACAAGAATTTATGCTTTTGGCATTCAAATTGGCACTGTTGGTGTGTTTCCTGTCCTCCTCTCACTGCCGACTTTAATTCTCCATTGACTTACATTGGGTTTCGTGTTTCGGGACGACCCCGACTTTTCCCTATAGTCGGACGATTTTGCTCGACCCGACTTTTGGAAAAGTCGGGTTTCATGAAACGAAACTCGACCCTAAAAAAACAAAAGTCACTCAACACTAGCCGACAACATCAATTTTAATCTATTTACTGTTTATATAATTA
Source organism: Dendrobates tinctorius (assembly GCF_039654945.1). Classification (NCBI taxonomy): domain Eukaryota; kingdom Metazoa; phylum Chordata; class Amphibia; order Anura; family Dendrobatidae; genus Dendrobates; species Dendrobates tinctorius. The sequence continues at coordinate 3,450,338 of NW_027361734.1, forward strand.
ACCCCTTCCTGACATCAGACGTACTATCCCGTCCATGGGACCCGGGCCCCTATGCCCATGGACGTGGTGAGCGCCGCTGATCGCGGCCGGGTGTCTGCTGATTATCACAGCTGACACCCGGCACTATGTGTCAGGAGCGGTCACGGACCGCCCCCGACACATTAACCCCTTGCACACCGCGATCAAACATGATCGCGGTGTACCGGGAGTTAAAGGGAAGCATCGGCAGGGAGGGGGCTCCCTCCGTGCTTCCCTGAGCCCCCCACGACAGCGCAATGTGCAGCGCTGTTGCGGGGGACTCCTTTCCTCCAGGCCCCCAGATCCAAGATGGCGACGGGGGCCTTCGGGGGCCTGGAGGAAGCTGGCTTCCTCAGTGCCTGCAAAGCGCAGGCATGAGGAAGCCTTGTGCACTGCCTTTGACAGATTGCTGATCTGTCACAGTGATCTGTGATGTGACAGATCAGCGATCTGTCACAGGACAGTGATGTCCCACCTGGGACTATGTAATAAAGTAAAAAAAAAATAAAAAAAAGTGTAAAAATAATTTAAAAAAAATCACCAAATAAATTAGTAAAAAAAAAAAAAATATTCCCCAATAAATTCATTTTTTGAAAATAAAAAAACCCCAAAACAATAAAAGTACACATATTAGGTATCGCCGCGTCCATAATGACCCGCCCTATAAAACTGTCCCATTAGTTAACCCCTTTAGCGAACCCCTTAAAAAATAAAAATAAAAAACGAAGCAAAAAATAATGATTTATTATCATACCGCCAAACAAAAAGTGTAATAACGCGCGATCAAAAAGACGCATATAAATATCCATGGTACCGCTGAAAACGTCATCTTGTCCCGCAAAAAACGAGCTGCCACACAGCATCATCAGCAAAAAAATAAAAAAGTTATAGCTCGCAGAATAAAGCGATGCAAAAATAATTATTTTTTATATAAAATAGTTTTCATTGCATAAAACCGACAAAACATAAAAAAGCGACCTAAATGAGGTATCGCTGTAACCGTACTGACCCGAAGAATAAAACCGCTTTATCAATTTTACCGCACGTGGAACGGTGTAAACGCACTCCCCCAAAAGAAATTCATGAAACGCTGGTTTTTGTTCATTCTGCGTCACAAAAATCGGAATAAAAAGCAATCAAAAAATGTCACGTGCCCGAAAATGGTACCAATAAAAACGTCAACTCATCCCGCAAAAAATAAGACCTCACATGACTCGGTGGGTCAAAATACGGAAAAATTATAGCTCTCAATATGTGGTGATGCAAAAACTATTTTTACAATAAAAAGCGTCTTTTAGCGTGCGACAGCTGCCAAAAATAAAAACCGCCATAAATAGTAAATCAAACCCCCCGTTATTACCCCCTTAGTTAGGGAAAAATAATAAAATTAAAAAAATGTATTTATTTCCATTTTTCCATTAGGGCTAGGGTTAGGGCTAGGGTTAGGGTTAGGGCTAGGGTTAGGGCTAGGGTTAGGGTTAGGGTTAGGGCTAGGGTTAGGGTTAGGGTTAAAGCTAGGGTTAGGGCTTGGGTTAGGGCTGAGATTAGGGTTAGGGGTGTGTTGTGGTTCGGGTTGGAGTTAGAATTGGGGGTTTCCACTGTTTGGGCACATCAGGGGCTCTCCAAATGCAACATTGCGTCTGATCTCAATTCCAGCCAATTCTGAGTTGAAAAAGTCATATGGTGCTCCTTCCCTTCCAAGCTCTGCCATGCGCCCAAACAGTGTTTTACCCCCACATGTAGGGTATCAGCCTACTCAGGACAAATTGAAAAACAATTTTTGGGGTCCAATTTCTCCTGTTACCCTTAGGAAAATAAAAAATTGGGGACAAAAATATCATTTTTGTGGAAAAAAATGATTTTTTTATTTTCACGTCCGAGCGTTATAAACTTCTGTGAAGCACTTGGGGGTTCAAAGTGCTCACCACACATCTAGATAAGTTCCGTGGGGGGGTCTAGTGTCCAAAATGGGGTCACTTGTTGGGAGTTTCAATAGTTTAGGTACATCAGGGGCTCTCCAAACGCACATGACACCCGCAGACCATTCCATCAAAGTCTGCATTCCAAAATGGCACTGCTTCCCTTCCGAGCCCCGACGTGTGTCCATACAGTAGTTTTCTCCCACATATGGGGTGTCAGCATACTCAGGACAAATTGGACAACAACTTTTGCGGTCCAATTTCTCCTGTTACCCTTGGGAAAATGAAAAAATTGGGGACTAATTGATCATGTTTGTGGAAAAAATACGATTTTTTTATTTTCATGCCCGGGCATTATAAACTTCTGTGAAGCCCTTGGGGGTTCAAAGTGCTCACCACACACCTAGATAAGTTCCTTAGGGGGTCTAGTTTTCAAAATGGGGTCATTTGTGGGGAGTTTCCACTGTTTAGGCACATTAGGGGCTCTCCAAAGTCAACATGACACCCGCAGACCATTCCATCAATGTCTGCATTCCAAAACGTCACTACTTCCCTTCCGATCCCCGACGTGTTCCCATACAGTAGTTTTCTCCCACATATGGGGTATCAGCATACTCAGGACAAATTGGACAACAACTTTTGGGGTCCAATTTCTCCTATTACCCTTGGGAAAATAAAAAAATGGTGACTAAAAGATCATGTTTGTGGAAAAAATACGAATTTTTTATTTTCACGCCCAGGCGTTATAAACTTCTGTGAAGCACTGGGGGGTTCAAAGTGCTCACCACACATCTAGATAAGTTCCTTGGGGGGTCTAGTTTCCAAAATGGTGTCATTTGTGGGGGGTTTCCACTGTTTAGGTACATCAGGGGTTTTCCAATCGCGACATGGTGTCCGATCTCAATTCCAGCCAAAAACGTCAAATGGCGCTGCTTCCCTTCCGAGCTCTGCCATGCGCCCAAATAGTGGTTTACCCCCACATGTGGGGTATCAGCGTACTCAGGACAAATTGCACAATAACTTTTAGGGTGCTGTTACCCTTGGGAAAATAAAAATTGGGGTGAAAAGATCATTTTTGTGGAAAAAATATGATTTTTTAATTGTACCGCTGTACGTTATAAACTTCTGTAAAGCCCTTGTGGGTTCAAAGTTCTCACCACATATCTAGACAAGTTCCTTGGGGGGTCTAGTTTCCAAAATGGGGTCACTTGTAGGGGGTTTCCACTGTTTAGGTACATCAGGGACTCTCCAAACGTGACATGGCGTCCGATCTGAATTCCAGCCAATTTTGCATTGAAAAAGTCAAACGGCGCTCCTTCCATTCTGAGCTCTGCCATGCGCCGAAACAGTCGTTCCCCCCCACAAATCAGGTATCAGCGTACTCAGGACAAATTGCACAATAAATTTTGCAGTCCAATTTCTCCTGTTACCCTTGGTAAAATAAAAAAAATTGAACCTGAAGTATTTTTTTTGTGAAAAAAAGTTAGATGTTCATTTTTTTTTAAATATTCAAAAAAATTCCTGTGACGCACCTAAAGGGTTAATAAACTTCTTGAATGTGGTTTTGAGCACCTTAAGGGGTGCAGTTTTTAGAATGGTGTCACTTTTGGTTATTTTCTATCATATTGACCCCTCAAAGTGGCTTCAAATGTGATGTGGTCCTAAAAATAAAATGGTGTTGTAAAAATGAGAAATCGCTGGTCAACTTTTAACCCTTATAACTTCCTAACAAAAAAAAATTTTGGTTCCAAAATTGTGCTGATGTAAAGTAAACATGTGGGAAATGTTAGTTATCAAGTTTTTTGTGTGCCGTATCTCTGTGATTTAAGGGCATAAAAATTCAAAGTTGGAAAATTGCGAAATTTTCAAAATTTTTGCCAAATTTCCATTTTTTTCACAAATAAACGCAAGTTATTTGAATGAAATTTTACCACTAACATGAAGTACAATATGTCATGAGAAAACAATGTCAGAATCACCGGAATCCATAGAAGCGTTCCAGAGATATGACCTCATAAAGGTACAGTGGTCAGAATTGTAAAAATTGGCCCGGTCATGAACGTGCAAACCACCCTTGGGGGTGAAGGGGTTAAAGAATAGTTTGGGGTTTGTTTTACTTTCCTTAGCAATGAGTCTCTCAGTTTCCACTTTTGCTAAATCTATTTGTTTTTTACACATTTTATTTTTTTCTCTATAACTTTTTAATGCTTCTTCATTGCCTTCTTGTTTTAGCTTCCTAAATGCCTTGTTCTTGTTATTTATTGCCCTTTTTACATCCTTATTTAGCCACATTGGTGTTCTCCTGTTCCTAGCCCTTTTATTTCTTTACGATTTACTTTTTATGTTTGGCAGCTGTCACACGCTAAAAGACGCTTTTTATTGCAAAAATAGTTTTTGCATCACCACATTTTGAGAGCTATAATTTTTCCATATTTTGACCCATAGAGTCATGTGAGGTCTGTTTTTTTGCAGGACGAGTTGACGTCTTTATTAGTACCATTTTCGGGCACTATCACTATCACTTTTAATTCCAATTTTTGGGGTGCAGAATGAACAAAAACCAGCAATTCATTTATTTCTTTTGGGTGGGAGGGGCGCTTACACCGTTCCGCAGGTGGTTTAATTGATAAAGCAGTTTTATTCTTCGGGTTAGTATGATGACAGCAATACTTCATTTATATAATTTTTTTATGTTTTGGCACTTTTATACAATTTAAACTATTTTATATAAAAAATAATTATTTTTGCATCGCTTTATTCTGCGAGCTATAACTTTTTTATTTTTTCACTGATGATACTGTATGGCAGCATGTTTTTTGCGGGACAAGATGACGTTTTCAGCGATACCATGTTTATTTATATCCGTCTTTTTGATCACGTGTCATTGCACTTTTTGTTCCGCAGTATGATGATAAAGCATTGTTTTTTTGCCTTGGTTTTTTATTTGAAGGGGTTCCCTAAAGGGGTTAACTAGTGGGACAGTTTTATAGGGCGGGTCATTATCCGGCGATACTAAATATGTGTAGTTTTATTGTTTTTTATTTATTTACAAAAAAAAGAATTTATTAGGAAATATATTTTTTTCTTTATTTAGTAATTTAGAAAATTATTTTTATACATGTTATTTTTTTTTTTATTACTTTTTTACTTTGTCCCAGGGTGGGACATAACTATATAAAGTCAGATCGCTGATCTGACACTCTGCACTGCACTGTGTCAGGTCAGCGATCTGACAGGCAGTGTAGGAGGCTTCTCGGCGCCTGTTATCAACAGGCATTGAGAAGCCATCTCCCTGCAGGACCCTGAAGGCCCCCGTGGCCATCTTGGATCCGGGGGCCTGCAGGGAGGAGGCCCTCAGAACAACACAAGCACATTGTGTTGTTCTGTTGGTCTCAGGGAAGCACGCATTGAGCCCCCTCCCTGCGCATTGCTTCCGTATGCCCCCGGAACACTGCGATCATGTTTAACTGCAGTGTGCTGGGGGTTAATGTGCCAGGAGCGGTCCATGACTGCTCTTGGCACATAGTGCAGGGTGTCAGCTTTGATAATCAGCTGACACCTGGCCGCGTTCTGCTGTGTTCCCCCCGTGAGCGCAGCTGATCGCGATGACGTACTATCCCATCCATGGGCATTAAGGCCGAGGGCACATGGACGGGATAGTACGTCAAATGTCGGGAAAGGGTTAATTACATTTTGAACTGAGGAAAGGGCAACTTTGAAATTATTTGCTATGTTATTTTAGCCTTCTCCTGCTTTGTTGGCCTCCACCATTTTCATTTTCAGAGTGCTAGGCAGCTGCTTAGAACCCATGGCTGCATTTTGGCACATTGTTAGAGGAGGCTGAGTTTTTATAAAGCTGAGAAATTTGTATCACCTGGACTCTCCTAACAATGATAGTGAGCAAGCTATAATCCTAAAAGGGTAATTAAGGTCTGAAACATTGGTCAAAGTTATCTCATCACACAAATCTCCATGGGTGCCTAAACATTGCATCGGCCCATTTTCCTTTTTGCAATATTTAAAATGTAAAACCTGACTACAGTATAATATATACACTCACTGGCCACTTTATTAGGTACACCATGCTAGTAAGGGGTTGGACCCCCTTTTGCCTTCAGAACTGCCTCAATTCTTCGTGGCAGAGATTCAACAAGGTGCTGGAAGCATTCCTCAGAGATTTTGGACCATATTGACATGATGGCATCACACAGTTGGCGCAGATTTGTCGGCTGCACATCCCTGATGCGAATCTCCCGTTCCACCACATCCCAAAGATGCTCTATTGGATTGAGATCTGGTGACTGAGGAGGCCATTTGAGTACAGTAAACTCATTGTCATGTTCAAGAAACCAATCTGAGATGATTCGAGCTTTATGACATGGCGCATTATCCTGCTGAAAGTAGCCATCAGATGTTGGGTACATTGTGGTCATAAAGGGATGGACATGGTCAGCAACAATACTCAGGTAGGCTGTGGCGTTGCAACGATGCTCAATTGGTACCAAGGGGCCCAAAGAGTGCCAAGAAAAAATTCCCCACACCATGACACCACCACCACCAGCCTGAACCGTTGATACAAGGCAGGATGGATCCATGCTTTCATGTTGTTTACGCCAAATTCTGACCCTACCATCCGAATGTCGCAGCAGAAATCGAGACTCATCAGACCAGGCAACGTTTTTCCAATCTTCTACTGTCCAATTTCGATGAGCTTGTGCAAATTGTAGCCTCAGTTTCCTGTTCTTAGCTGAGAGGAGTGGTACCCAGTGTGGTCTTCTGCTGCTGTAGCCCATCTGCCTCAAAGTTCGACGCACTGTGCGTTCAGAGATGCTCTTCTGCCTACCTTGGTTGTAACGGGTGGCAATTTGAGTCACTGTTGCCTTTCTATCAGCTCGAACCAGTCTGCCCATTCTCCTCTGACCTCTGGCATCAACATGGCATTTCCGGCCACAGACCTGCCGCTCACTGGATTTTTTTTCTTTTTCGGACCATTCTCTGTAAACCCTAGAGATGGTTGTGCGTGAAAATCCCAGTAGATCAGCAGTTTCTGAAATTCTCAGACCAGCCCTTCTGGCACCAACAATCATGCCACGTTCAAAGGCACTCAAATCACCTTTCTTCCCCATACTGTTGCTCGGTTTGAACTGCAGGAGATTGTCTTGACCATGTCTACATGCCTAAATGCACTGAGTTGCCGCCATGTGATTGGCTGATTAGAAATTAAGTCTTAACACACAGTTGGACAGGTGTACCTAATAAAGTGGCCAGTGAGTGTATATACAGTATGTATATATATATATATAGATCATTTTATCTTCAACTTTCTTAACTGTTCACAATAGCAGTGATTTTGACCAGGGGTGCCAAAACTTTTACATGCCACTGCATACTGTATATCTGCCCCCAATCTGGCATGCCTGACAGGAAAAATGCCTTCTATAATACTCACCTACCGGGCAGGGCGGTCTGGTCCAATGGGTGTTGTTGTCTCTGTCCAGTGCCTTTCTTCTTCTTATGATGCAGCCATCCTTCTTGATTCGTGTGGATGACGTGTCCTTCATCATCCACACAGTGACCCCCGACATCGCATTCCTGCGCAGGCTCCCTTTTCTCTGTACTGTCGAGGGCAGAGTAAAGTACTGCAGTGCGCATGCACTGGGAAAAGTCAAAGGGTCCTGGCACGTGCGCAATGCAGTACTTTACTCTGCCCTAGTCAAGGCAGAGAAGTACGCCTGCGTATGAGCGCAATGCCGTGGACACTGTGTGGATGATGTAGAAAGTATCATCCACACAAAGCAGAAGATAGGAAGGCATTGCAAGAAGAAGGAAGCACCGGACTGAGACAGTGATGCCCAATAGACAAAACTGCCCAGTAGAAGTAGGTCTTTTTCTTGTCTTGCAGCAGGATTGGGGGCATATGTGCAGCATATTAGGATGCTGTATATCAGGGCTGAAAGGTACTGACCTTACCTCATATGGGACAAACCTGGTGACAGTTCCCTTTAAAGCGAACTAGTTAGCACCATTTTGTAACAAAAAGTAAAGACATGGATTTCTTCAACTAAGATATCAATTTAATCAGCCTTATATTGCCATTGCAGTCATGTTGTTACTTTACATTACAAAATCGTGTTGACATGTTCTCTTTAAAGTGATATTAGAACATATAGAACACCAATGCCTTAAATCAATTACACTGCGCAACAAATTTCAGGAAAGTTCTTGTCCCTTGAGAAAATTTTATTGTATCTTATAGATTTTGATATGCTGAGCATGAATATGTGTTCCAAAAGTCTGTAGCACGTAAGGTTCTTAAGAAACAACAGTTTATAGTCTACATTATGACGCCGAGACACTACATACATGTGCAACGGTCAGTAGCAAAAGCAATTGTTCAAAAGTATTTTGCAGACGACTTTCATTTATAATCCATGTCAGATGCTTATCGAATAAGATACCTTCTTTAATCTTTGCATCACTTATTCTTGGAAATTTCTGTCACAAGTAAGAAAAGGCTTCCGATTCTTGGTTCACTGCTTTGACAAAATTCTTCATAAGCCCAAGTTTAATATGCAAAGCAAGGAGAAATATCTTTGCTGGATTAATGAGAGGATTATGTTTAACACTAGATGGTGGCCCGATTCTATCGCATCAGGTATTCTAGAGTCTCTGTTAAAATAAAAAATAGTGATATACTCACCTTCCGACGGCCCCCGGACTCTGTCTCTCCTCTCACCACGCTCCCGGCATCTTCCGGTGCCAGTAATGCTTTGTGCGAAACACTGCTGATGACGTTGCGCTCTCGCAAGAGTGACGTCATCTTCTTGCTAATCATTACTGGGACCAGAAGATGCCGGGAGTGTGGTGAGAGGCGGGACAGAGTCTGGGGGCTGTCGGAAGGTGAGTATATAACTATTTTTTATTTTAACAGAGACTCTAAACTACCGATGCGATAGAATCGGGCCACCATCTAGTGTATTATACTCATGTTACACCTGGAGCTGCTGTCACTGTTCTGCTGTTACCTAATGTATTGTACTCCAGTTACAGCCAGAGCTGCAGTCACTGCTCTGCTGTTACCTATTGTATTGTACTCCAGTTACTCCCAGAGCTGCAGTCACGGTTCTGCTTTTACCTAATGTATTGTAGTCTAGTTACACCCAGAGCTGCAGTCACTGTTCTGCACTTACCTAATGTATTGTACACAAGTTACACCTAGAGCTGCACTGTTTTGCTCTTACCTAATGTATTGTACGCAAGTTACACCCAGAGCTGCAGTCACCATTCTGCTCTTACCTAATGTCCTCCTGTTACACCCAGAGCTGCAGACACTGTTCTGCTGTTACCTAATGTAGTGTACTCCAGTTACACCCAGATCTGCAGTCACTGTTCTGCTGTTGCGTAATGTATTGTACTCCAGTTATACCCAGAGCTGCAGTCACTGTTCTGCTGTTATCTAATGTATTGTACTCCAGTTACACCCTGAACTGCAGTCACCGTTCTGCTCTTACCTAATGTATTATACTCCTGTTACAGCCAGAGCTGCAGTCACTGTTCAGATCTTATCAAATGTATTGTACTCAAGTTACACCCAGAGCTGCAGTAACTGTTCTGCTCTTACCTAATGTACTCCTGCTACACCCAGAGCTGCAGTAACTGTTCTGCTCTTACCTAATGTACTCCTGTTACACCCAGAGCTGCAGTCACTGTTCTGCTCTTACCTAATGTACTCCTGTTACACCCAGAGCTGCAGTCACTGTTCTGCTGTTACCTAATGTAGTGTACTCCAGTTACACCCAGATCTGCAGTCACTGTTCTGCTGTTACCTAATGTATTGTACTCCAGTTACACCCAGAGCTGCAGTCACTGTTCTGCTGTTACCTAATGTAGTGTACTCCAGTTACACCCAGATCTGCAGTCACTGTTCTGCTGTTACCTAATGTATTGTACTCCAGTTACACCCAGAACTGCTGTCACTGTTCTGCTGTTATCTAATGTATTGTACTCCAGTTACTCCCAGAGCTGCAGTCACTGTTCTGCTTTTACCTAATGTATTGTAGTCCAGTTACACCCAGAGCTGCAGTCACTATTCTGCTCTTACCTAATGTATTATACTCCTGTTACAGCCAGAGCTGCAGTCACTGTTCAGATCTTACCTAATGTATTGTACTCCAGTTACACCCAGAGCTGCAGTCACTTTTCTGCTGTTAACTAATGTATTGTACTCCAGTTACACCCAGAGCTGCAGTCACTTTTCTGCTGTTACCTAATGTATTGTACTCCAGAATATGTACAGGACTGTGCCTGTGTAATGAGCGACGCAGCAGTGATGCCTTTAACGGCAGTAATGTGCCTGTACAATAAGCAATGCAGCCGTATTGCCGCGACGACTAAGCAACTGTCGCTGATTGGTCGCGGCCTAACTGCCGTGACCAATCAGCAAGGCAGGATTTCCATTACAGACAGACAGACAGAATTAGACAAATATATAGTAGATTCTTCTGTCCAGCAACCAGGTTTTGCGGAGTGGCCAGTCCTTTCTGAAATAGTGCATTTCTCATGCACGACTGTCCCACTCACAAATAAAACAACAATACTTAGTATATCCAAGAAGCAGTCCAAGAAGAAGTGCAACAACTTTTAGATCACCACATATGTTCCAGTTATAGTTTCTATAATTAATGTGGGTCAACAGTAACTCCATATTCTCATACGTTTCTTTCATGTGTACGGCGTGTCCAATAGGTATAGAAGGATAGATATTTCCATTGTGTAGTAAAACAGCCTTCAGACTTAAAACTGACGAGTCAATGAACGGTCGTCATTCCTTTGGGTCATGTTCGCATCCAAGAGCACCAAACAACCCCAAGACGTCGTTGCAAAAGGTTAAACTGTCGACATGGTTGAAAAATTGATTAAGGTCTTCTTGACGACTGTGAAAAACAGAAACTCTTGTTCCTGATAATAAGAGATTCCGTTCTTGTAGCCTTGATCCCAATAATTCTGCCTGCCTTTTTGACAATTTCAAATCTCTGACCAAGTCACTCAGATCAGCTTGACTGAACAGATATGAATTAAATGTAGAAGGCTCAAAGTCTGGGTCTGCAGCAGTTTCATTTTACACTGACATTGTTAGTTCATTTTCGTCGTCCTCCTTTGTCCATACTTTGGGTGACTTTGGAACATGAAGACTTTCATCCTGTGGCACTGGTCTTATGGCTGAAGGAAGATTAGGATATTCTATTGATTTCTTGTTCTTTGCTGAATATCCTTTTACATTTGTAAGGCAGAAGTAGCAATCTGTTACATGATCTCTCTGCTCTCTCTATATCATTGTGACAGCGAACGGCATAGAAGGTCATGATCCATTCAGCCATGCTCTAAGTATGTCAGTATTGTCTTTTGATTCCTCCCCTACCCAGGAGATGTGGTATGCTCCATACACGGTCAGCCGAATGATTCACTGCGCCTGCATGGAATTCGCATAATAAGTGCTTGCATATGTGTAGATCAGCGGTTTATGTTATTTCAGTGCAAAATTCAGAATATACTGTTTCAGAAAAAGTTCATATATGAGTTTTTAGAATTATAACAGAATATTATAATGTCTCGCATCATTTCTCAAAAACCTTATGTGATAGGAAAAATCTGAAGTCATTTCTGAAATCAGCATGAAAAAATATATCAGGAACACTTAAAATTGTCCGAGGGACAATACCTTGGTAACACAGTGTTATTTGAGTAACGTGATCAGCAAAAACTAAATAGTATAGTCCTTGAGTCACCATAATAGGCTCACTGTAGCAAAACAAATCCAATCCAGTTATAATACAATTTCAACAATAACTTTTTTTTTTTTAATAAGAAACTCTGCTGGTGAAGTCTGCTTGATCCTATTTACCTGAGTGTCTGAAACCCATTCAGCAATTATACTGTCATTGAAACCCCTCTGTAAGTAAAGCCTTTAGAGGAGACGCAAAGGGTCTCACACCTTGCCGGTGTTTTTTAAATCAGGGCAGCAGTCAATCAGAGACAAAGCATACACAGGGGTCTGTCTCTGTGCATGTCTGTCTGATGGACCTTCAGTATCTTGGTTCTTTTTTGACTTCACAGAAAAGAGGACATAACCACAAAAAGGATAAAAATAAAACTGACTTCATGAAGACTGGCTTAAAACTTTCTTCCAACTGTCTTCAACAGCTTATCAGGAAAACCAATTTCCTGTTTTTGCTACATTTTTTAAGTATTCCCACTAACTGCACAAGCGTGGTCAGGAATGCCATAGTGGCCATAACCATGGATATCTGAGTGACTGATACCCTGCACATGAGATAAGCAATACAACTTAAAAATATACAGAATATCAAATTGGAGGTAATTACTAATATTATTAATATTACGCCTAGTACATAATGAAATAAGATCTTTGAGATGAGAATACCCCTTTACAAAGCTTGTACTGAGCATAGAAAAACAAACAGATGCTAAAGTAAGACATCTAGATATAATTTTTTAAATAATAATTCAAAGAAACCTATAAAAGATTATCCATAACCGTACCCATAGAAAATGTCAATATTAGTGATGAGCGAGTATACCTGTTACTCAAGATTTCCCATGCATGCTCGGGTGATCTCCAAGTATTTGGATGTGCTTGGAGATTTAGTTTCTGTTGCCGTAGCTGCATGATTTGTGGCTGCTAGACAGCCTGAATACATGTGGGGATTTCCTAACAAACAGGCAATCCTCACATGTATTCAGGCCGGCTAGCAGCCGCAAATCATGCAGCTACGGTGACAGAAACTAAATCTCCGAACACATCCAAATACTTGGAGATCACCTGAGAATGCTTGGGAAATCTCGAGCAATTTTTTGCTTTTCTTTTGATGCAAAATTTGTATCAAATAATGTAGATGTAAATACTTATGTCCCCAAAACAATTTGAGAGAAGCATTCAAGGAGTGATACCTTTATTGGCTAATCAGAGAAATTATATTCGCAAGCTTTCAAGGCTCAGAAGGCCCCTTCAAATATTTATTTTTAAAGAATGTTTGTATTAACATTTTTCAGATTACAAAATTATCTTAAAAGGATTTACAAACTCTCCCAAGTGTCAAAGAAATTTTGAACTCTTTGTTCCTTTTGAAGAGATGTCTCCGCATAGTCCATTTTCATCAAAAAGGCAAGTTTTTCCAAAAGTAATTTGTATGTAGGGGTTGCAGACTAAGCAATGTGAAGGATTGTTTTGGATCCTGCTGTTGATACCATGTGTAAAAGTTTCCTTACACCAGGATTGCATCGATATGTTTTTGCATCCAGTTATCTGAAAATGGTATATAAAGGGGGCAAAATTGGTCACTTGATTAAATACAAAAGCATGGATCTTTGTCCAAAAAGACTGCATTTCTGAATAAGACCACATGCAGTGCTACAGGTCAACCAGAGGATGTTCAAGTTCCCGGAACTTGGTCTTCACAACCCGATGTAGAGTCTGAAGATGGTGATGATGTTCACGGACCCAAGTGGACACCCCCATCCATTGGTAGTCCTCTTCTGGATCCATTTCCAGCTCCGTGATTACTCTCTCCTTCCAGCCGAACAGTAGTGTGTATGGTGTATATCCAGTCGTACTGTGCACCCGACTGTTGAACACCCAGACTAATTCAGCCACATTCTCAGGCCACTGAACCTTCCGGTCTTCCTCCAGGGTTCTCAGCATCTGAATCAGCATCCAATTAAAACGCTCACAGGCCCCATTCCCTTGAGGATGATAGGGCATCATTCTGGACTTCTCAATCTGATACAGGTGATGCAGCTCTTCCATAACCCATCCTTGAAAGCAGGCGCCTTGGTCAGAGTAAATCCTATTCAGGCAACCGTACGTCTTTTCCGGATCAAAGTGGGCTCCTCTTTCATGAGCTTCTGTGGCCACCTCCCAGAGCATCTTTTCTGGGAGCACCGCTTGCCAGGTGATCCCCAACTCTCGTGTCAACTGCACCTTCCTGTACAGCAGGCCATCTTCCAACTGGAGCCTCTCCCATTGCCAATGGATCTATAGAACTTCCGGGGACAGGGCGTCTCTCTCTCTTTGGCTGGGAAGTTGCTTCAAGGCCACAGATTGCCTGTCTTCCTGTTGAAGCCGTACCCAAGCGTCACGGGGTCGCCCCAGCGTGTGTCCTCTGGACATCTCCCCGATCTGTACCTGTGTCGACGTCATCGTCCTGGCGGGGGTTATGGAACTCAGGGATCTCTTCAGCCTCCAGCTCTTTGTCCCGGTCAGGTCCAGGTTGCTTGTGAGTCACTCTGGATAAAGCATCAGCATGTGTGTTCTCTGCTCTTCTCTGATAGGCAATCTTGTATCTGTACTTGGCCATGTGAGCCACCCATCTCTGCTTTAAGGCCCCTAATTTTGCATTTTCTAGATTAGCCAGAGGCTTGTTATCGGTGCGCACCAAGACTTCGGATCCTGATAGGTACTCGGTGAACTTCTCGATCATTGCCCACACTAACGCCAGTAGTTACAACTGTAATTATCTGGGTTCCGTTTGGAGTTGTGGAGGGACTGACTTGCACCAACTCTTCTGGCATTCCTATGATCTGTGCTACTTCACTCTTGGGTGGAAGTGTGAGATCACCCTCCCCGAGGTTGACACATCACACTGGCACATTACCATCGTGGACAATGGTTAACGTCCGTGCAACGAGAAGCCCTGGAGGTAATTGCTCCATGTAAGCTGGCTCTATCTTGACTTCAAATCCTTCAAGAGAGGGAGGTACAGGCTCAGATAGGCAACGAGAGCACAGTCTGACCTAGTGGTAAGATGAGATTGGTGGAGGCCGAAACAGTCACCTTGCCTAATGATTTTCCTCCACTTGCTGTCTCTTGAGCTTGAGCCACTTGTTTCAACTGTTGGAACACTTTTCTCTGGGGGGTGCGAGGGCTCCATCGACTCAGAAACACATCTCCTGACTCTTTTGACCAGGAGGTTCCCCAGTTCCTTCAGTACATTCATTCCTAAAGTCACAGTGGGGCCGGTACCAGAGTCCCCAGCATTCAACACAACTCCTTTTCAGCCCACCTCCTTGCAACACACAGTGATTTGCAACCAGAGCACCCCTGCAACTGGGATGGGTAACTGATTGGCTGCTGTCAATCTCATCATGGGACCCCATTCAGGCCACATTGTCTCAGGAAAATATTGTCTGAAGTAAGTCTCCCTCTCATTCTTGGCTGCTCAGGCTCCGGGCAGCATCCCCCAGCCACTGAGCCCACTCATTTGATGGACGGTGGTGGAGGGGCCTTCCCCGACACGCACATCCTCGAGCGAAATGTCCAGCATCTCCACAGTTGAAACAGGTCGAAGGCCCCTCTATGCAATGTGGTTTCGGCCCCCAGTGAGGCTCGCGTCCAGTTCTGACCCTGGAGGGGTCCAGGGGTACTGGAGGTTTCTTCTTCAGGTCCATTCCTCTCACATGTCGTGGATTCCTTCCGAAGTTCTCTCACTGAGCCTGGTTCAGTTGCCAACGGGACGGACACCTCTCCGCTCTGGACCTTCCCTGCCAGGACTGTCACTCTATGCTCTTGCTCACTCACATGCGCTTGGGCCCCTACTTCCTAAAAGGACATGCGCGGATTAACCCGCAAGTGCTCCCGCAAGACTTGTTTAAGCAGCGCGTCTCTAAAGCCTGCTACTAGCTGATCTCTCAGAACTCTGTCAGGGAGTCCTACACCTACGCCATCTTGCTTAGCAATCGCGGTGTGGATTTCCTGCAGCACGTTCATGTACTGGGTCATAGACTCCCCCTCCCTTTGGATACAGCTAAACAAGTGCATGCGCAACTCTCCAACATCCGTGGGGTCTCCATGCATTTCTTCTAGGATTTGTAGTACTTTAGAAAAGGTATCCTGTTCGCGAGGGGGCCGAAACATAACAGAGCTCCTGCCTCTCCGTCCAGGGATATCATAGTAATCTCTGCCTCCATGGAGGGGGTCATGGGGTGCATCCTCAACATGCCCCTGACCCGCTCAGTCCAGTCCCATAGCAAAGTGTTGCTCCCTGTAAACTTCAGGAGGTTGCTCAGCATTGCCCCCAGTGGTATACGAGCCCTTGGGGCACCCATGACTGCTTGGTCTGTCCCCTCTGTGCCTGTAGACTGCATCCTGCCGACTACGCCAAAGTGTAAGCAGGTTGCGGGATGCAGTGACAGACAGAAGGCAGAGCAAGAGTTAATAACTTTATTTGAACAGGGAATACTCCACGCAGGGAGGTAAATGGTTAACAAGGACGTAAACAGTTCAAAGTATAAACAGTATGCAGAGTTAAAGAACAGCAGAAAGGGTATCACAGTTCTTGTTGGGTCACTTATCCTTTCAGACGTTCCCCAGGATGGGATGAGTCACAGAGCAGGAGATGATGTCCACATCGGCCGGCGAGGCACTTGTCCGGTGGTGGTCCTGAAGACAACATGGATCCGTCTTCTGTCAACAGCGGTTGGTCTCCAGTACCTCCCGCTGTCCCTAATCCATATACTGATACTGATGTAACCGGGCGGGTGGGGGCCACTACATTGTCTGCACCCACTGTGGTCCGACGGATATACACTGGGGAATGAGGGTGCAAATGACGTTCCCGCACCGCACCCGGTCTCTATTAGGCTTCATGCGCACGAACTCACAGGCCCGGATCATCTAGAAACCTTGTTTCATGGCTACCAATGGGCACACTGCACATCTCTCCTCACAGTCTCTGCCAGCGGCATCAGCGGTGCTTGAGCGGGCCTGCGCTGTATGGATGCTCCAGGGCCAGAGCACTCACTGGTCCCTGCTGCGCACTGTCTGTTCCCGCCAAGTCTGCCTGTTTCCGCACGCACTGAAGCTGTACCCCGTTAACTATGCCCTCTGCTTTGGTCCCTTAAGCTTTCCCCCGGACAACAGAAGAGAAAGTCCCGAGTTCCGGAAGCGGCACAGAACAGATACTCATGGCACAGTCCTTCTTACAAACCATCACCACCCTGCGATTGCATCGCAGTGCTAACAATCTTAGTCAGTGCATCACCAGCTGTGACATCTTTTAAATTACACTCTCAGTGATTAAAAACAGCATGTAAAGGGTTAACAGTTGGAACTCAGCTCAAGCTGTGGTTGTTAGAAAGAGATGAGGCAGGCGCTGGCTATTTAATATAGCTGGCCTTGGCCACATGTGGAGACAGTTCAGCTCCTAAGTCCACTCCACATGCTGTCACCCCAGCGTGGATATACAGTTATATCCAATGTGCGAAAGGGTTAAGCTTCTGGCAGAAGTGCTCTAAATTATACTTACCTAAGGGTTTGAACTTTGTCCTCTTTTCTGCAGCCAGTGTCTTGAATTGCATTTATTGTTGGGTGAGTTGTGCCTTATAATTTAAAATTATACACATTATTTTAGAGCTATAATAATATTGTGTGCACTATCTTTTTCATTTTTCCAGAAGAATAGAATTGATGTTTGCCACATGCAGAGTAATGCAAGCAGTGGTCTGCACTGGGCTCCATCCATCAGCTATCCAACAAGTAATGCAAGGCGGCAGTGAAAGCCATGCCAGTAAATAACTCACATCGCTAGAAACTAATGTGTTTTTAATGAATTTGATTTGTGAGGGCTGGAGTAACTGCTGAAAGCACATTTTACAGCTGCTGCTTTGACTTGTAATGACGAGTCTAATACAGGTAAAATAAAGCAGAGTCAGGGAAACAGATGTTTGGTTTTGGGGCTGCAAATGCACTTAACTTTAGAGTTGATGAAGTCTTTAAAGCGCTGTAGGAAATAATGGCGCTATATAAGCGAATAAAATAAATGTGTAACTGTAAGACTAAGAGAAGATTGATAACATCAGATAAAGCTTTGGCCTACAACCCTCATAACCCCTCTTCCTAACTACTCAGCCCTCCTCCTCCAAAACCAGCTTCTCAACCATTACAGAAGACCAACTTTCCGCCCTACTCTCGAGATCACATCTCACCACCTGTGCACTTGACTCAATCCCATCCCACTTCATCCCAAACCTCACCACAGTCTTCATCCCAACCCTAACCCATCTCTTTAACTTATCACTAACAACTGGTGTTTTCCCGTCATGCTTCAAACATGCCTCAATCACACCAATCCTCAAAAAGTCTTCTCTTGACACATCCTCTATCGAGTTATCACCCCTATATCACTTCTCCCCTATGTCTCAAAACTACTGGAACAACATGTCAATTATGAACTGTCCTCCCACCGTGCTTGCTGCTCTCTCTTTGACCACTTACAATCTGGCTTCCGACCGCATCACTCCATTGAAACTGCCCTAACTAAAGTCACCAATAACCTACTGACTGCCTTTGCCAAGCGACTCTATTCTGTCCTCCTCCTTCTGGACCTGTCCTCTGCCTTTGAAGCAGTGGACCACTCCCTATTACTACAGACCCTTTCATCTCTTGGCATCACAGACTTGGTCCTATCTTGGATCACCTCATACCTTACAGACTGGACATTCAGTGTCTCCCAATTACACACCACCTCCTTACTTCGCCCTCTATCTATAAGAGTCCCACAAGGTTCAGTCCTAGGGCCCCTGCTCTTTTCCATTTACTATACATGGAACAGATGACATGTGCCTCTAACAGCCATGGGTGGAATTGCGATCCACCCGCAGCTGTTAACCCGTTAAATGCTGCTCTGACAGCTGCATTTAACTCGCTCTTCAGCCAAGCGCGCCAGAAATCCCACCTATCGGTGACCCATCACGTGATTGCCGGTCACTAATGGGTTGGCATGACAACCAGAGGTCTCCAGCAGATATTTGTGTTTTTTGCTTTTTGTTTTCTATGGTTGTCACTGCGCAGGCCAGAGGGTCAATGCCGGTCAGAAGCAAAAGTATCAGAAGCAAGAGACAGAATCAGGTGAGAGCAAATGCAGAGTCAAATTCTGGGAAATCCAAACACTAAGGCCGGAGTCACACTAGCCAGAAAATCGGACGAGTGCAATGCGATAAAAAAATCGCATTGCACTCGTACCAATGTTATTCTATGGGGCAGCTCACAGCATCCGATTTTTTCTCGACCGTTTTCCTCGGGTGGAGAAAATCACAGCCTGCTGCGATTGTCACCAATTCTCGGCCGAGACTCGCCAATGCAAGTCTATAGGTGCGAGAAAACAATCGGATTACACATGGACCACAAGTGTGACTTGCGAGAAAAACGCAAGACTTCTCCAGGTGACAGGAAATTGCATCAGGCCTTGTCAGGAAGATGGCCATGCAAATTTCAATGGAACCCCCCCCAAAAAAAACAGGAAGTACGCCTCCACGGATTCCTAAAGCATGGCCCGGCATATAAACGAGGAGATGCTCATAGTTCTGGTCCAGGAGAGGCCAGAACTATGGGATCATATAGATGCCCACTGTGCAGACCGGGCAGGCAAGGAGGCAGCATGGAGAAGAATATGCACACAGCTGTTCCACGATTATGGTCAAAGATCTCGTGAGGTCCAAGAGTAAATTAGTAAGTACAAGATTATTCACTGAAACCGAAAATGTTTAGTCTGATTGACTGCACAAAACACCCTGCAAAGCTAACACTTACTCCTGCAAATATTATGGCCAAAATTTAGCCTCATTCCCACTTCCAAAGGAAGCAAATCTGTAGTCCCCATTGCAATGTCTGTATATTGACCTAAAATGATTCTGTGATATCCCCAAATGTTGGCACTCTGAATTTACTTAAGTGCCCTGCTTGCTTCCTTTTCTTGTAAATTGGGAACCGAACAAAAGGGCTGATATTTGAAATATTTGGGACATACATTATGTAAATACTGGTTTTTGGACCAGCTAAACAATATCTGCTGGGCTCCATAGTTAAAAAAATCCACTCCTCCTAATAGACGAACTTATCATTATTTACTAGTATTGGTAATTTTTCCCTTTATCTAGGCCTTACAGTTTTTGCATATTTAGACCCAACAGTGGCTGCCTACTCTAAATAATGTTTTTTTTTTGGCTTATTAAAATGTTTGCACACTCTCCAACATAAACCCTTTTTCAAAAAGTTCCTTTTTTTTTGGTCTATTACAGTGACTGATGTTACAAGACCTTGGCGCAGCTGTAGGGTTCAATATAGGCAGGAGAGACAGCTGCGCACCAGAAGTGGAGCGTCCGCACCCAGTAAGCGGAAGTATCTGTACTATGACCGCCTCAACTTCCTTGCACCAGTTATGGATCTGCGCCCGTAAGTGCATGCCTATCCAAACTTGGCTATTTTTTACTTTTTGTATTCCAAACCTTTCAACTTTTTTTTTTTTTTGCTTTCACCAGCACCGAGTCCAACATCACAGAGCGGGAGACAGCATCCGACTCAGAGGTGCAAATAGACACAGGGTTAGATGTTGCTGAAGGGGCTGGCCCTTCTACCGCATCTTCAAGCGGCACCCATCCTCCACAACCAGCAACACCACCAGCAGCATCCAGCCAGCAAGCAAACCCAGAAGAGCAGGGCAATAGTAGCAGCCCCACCTTAGCTCTGGATACGTCTCCTCAGGCTACCGCCATTCCCCGACGTGGCAGGCGCAGGAGAGAAGGAGCTGCTACAGGAACCCGGAGACAGGTGGACAGAGGTGTTCTGGACTATTTGTCTTCGACAGCACATGATGATGGGAAGGAGGCTTATGGCCGGAGTCAGGCACAATACCTACGGGCTATTCCCTGGGAGTTCAGGATGCGTGCAAGAGGGTCCCTCCAAATTGTGCTTGACACTTGCACACCACCAAATCATCCTGGCACAGTCTTTCGTTTTCTGGAAAGGTGGCAGCTTTCCTCAGAAAATCTAGTTTTTCAGCAGGGTAGCCAAGCCATGCAGGGGCCAGCATGTAGTGAGCCACTACCTCCTCCCAGGATGTCTCCACCTCCTCCGAGGATGCCTACACCTCCTCCGAGGATGCCTACACCACAAATTTGGCCTCAACAGGCCCAATATATTGGGCACAGCACACAAGGCCAATATGATCAATATACCAGAACCAATGTTGGAGGCTGGCCACAACATGGTTAT
The DNA here is from genome assembly GCF_039654945.1 of Dendrobates tinctorius. Classification (NCBI taxonomy): domain Eukaryota; kingdom Metazoa; phylum Chordata; class Amphibia; order Anura; family Dendrobatidae; genus Dendrobates; species Dendrobates tinctorius. Next base: position 3,471,338 of record NW_027361734.1, read on the forward strand.
GGTACACATGGGCATCATTGGGGATATGGGCAAATTGGTCAGTCATTCAGACATGACTACCAACAACCATATCCCAATTACCCCTACTACAACCCACAACAAGATCCTTCAAGGATGGCCCCTTACAACCAGCATCTGCTACCATACAGGGTGACAGTGATGCTGCCCAACAAACAAGTGCCAACACCCAAACAGAACTCCCACCTTCCTCTCCCCCGACCTACCATCTCTTGTAGTAGGGTGTATTTCTTGCCAACATACTTGTGGCATATTGTTTGTATCTTGTGTTTATTGTTTTTGGCTTGTGCCTTTTTTTTGTTTTTTTTACATAATTTGTATCATGTAATATATGCATGTTAAGCCATATGCCTAAAATATGGTGTGCCTATTATTTTGGCAAAGAAAAAATGTTTCTTTAGTAAAAAAGTTTACTCTCTTTGAGTGATTGTTCCCATTACTAATTGGTATGTAATTTGTAGCGGGGGAAAATACAAACATGATATCAGAAAGTAAAGGCGAAAACACAAACTAAAATACATACAGCAAAGATTTTTTATGAAAGCCAAAAACAAGATACTACACAGATAATAAGGCATTCTCTTGCCAGGGAGTACTTCCAACAGGTGAAACAAAATATGTACCTTGTGAAAACATCACAGACTTTAAGTCCTGAGGGCTGACGACGTGGTGGAATAACAGGGGGCCTAGGGGCCACTACATTTGGAACCACAAGTTCCTCACCATCAGAAGCTGCGCAGTCATGTATTCTGGTGAAATTGTGCAGGATAACACATGCTTGTTTCACCAAATTAACATTCTCTTCATTTAGCTGAATTGCCAACTGGAGAACACGCCATTTGGCACAAAGAATACCAAAGGTGCAATCCACCAGTCATCGGGTACGTGAAAGGTGAAAGTTAAAGATCCTGCACTGGTGGTTAAGGTATCTACGAGGATAGGGCCTCATAACGTTCCTGGTTAATTGGAAGGCCTCATCTCCAACAATAACGTAAGGCACCGCATCCATTTGAGACCCTGGGAGCTGACGTGGTGGTGGGAGGTCAAATTGATTATTGTGCAGCCGCCGACCCATAATGGAAGAATTGAAGACTAGAGTCTCCAGTTCTTTCATAGGCCCCAATATCTACAATTACAAACCTGTAGCGACTGTCAACCAGGGCCAACAGCACTACAGAGAAAAACTGCTTGTAATTATAGAATTTTGACCCTGAGTTCGGTGGCTTACGCACACGGATGTGCCTCCCATCCAGGGCTCCAATACAATTTGGAAACTGACACGTGTCCTGGAAGCCCTGGGCTATACGTAACCAGTCCTCCATTTTGGGCTCTGGCATTACAACTTGATGGAGTCTGGACCAGATTGTGGAGCAAGTTGAGCGGAGATGGTTGATTTTCCGATTAAAAACTCTAAATGCAGGGCCGCATAGGACAGGCCAGTGGAAAGGAATCTATAACAAACAAAACAGACAAATTTTAAGCCAGGGAAAATAATATGTGGTCATGCTTTGCACTAATCTCTAATATTCACATTTAAAGCCAGTCATTAGCAAACACAAATTACATGGTATGTTTAGTGGGTTTAGGGAACATTCATCTAATGGACAGGATTAAATGTTGCTGGCCAAACATACTCAAAATTTTTACTAATAAGTTAGGGATAAGGGATTGAAAATCAGTTGTCTTGATAAAACTTGGTAAACATATGTTTGGAACACATACCGTAAAGTGAGGAGAAGGCGCTCCTCGGCAGAAATACTTTTGCGCATCCTGGTGTCCTGAAAGGTGATCCCAGGATGCACAATCTCCAGCAAACGATCAAAAGTACCAAGGCTCATATTGCCAATATTGAAAGAACTTGTCCGGATGGCTATGCAGAGAGGAATAGAGCCAGTGGAAATGTCCTTTTGTGAGCCGGCGCCTCAAAAGTGGATGGACCCACATTCTTCTCCGCCTCCTCGGATCCACTCTCACTGGGTATGGCTCACCATAACGTCATGACAATACCCAATTATAAAGCACACGCTCAGTGGTGTTAAAAGTCAGTCTATAGGACAGGTTTGTCACAAAGATCAACTAACACAAAACAAGCACGCACTCTACTGCAAAGTGGGGAGGCTCACACATGTTGATGAGGCAATAAATAGGGGTTTGGATGGTGATTTAAATTGGTTTCAGGCCTAAAAACCGTTATATGTCAATTTTGCAAACAGGCAAGAAAATATCGCCATACGGAGCCCATACGGATGCCACACGGATGTCACACGGATGCGTAGATGTGACAAAATCGCATCATTGCTTTTAAATCGGATGACATACGGATGACTGTTCATGATACATTTGTGAGATTTTGGTCAAAAACGGACCGATTTTTTGTCGTTGTGTGTGACTCCAGCCTAAGGGAAACACTGAGTGGAAGCAGCGGAGGAAGGTGTAAATGAAAGGCAACTGGATTGACAACCCCAATGATTTCATAAGGACCAATAAACTTGGGACCCAGCGTAACAGAAGGAACTTTCAGACGTATATTCTTAGTAAACAACCACATTTTATCTCCTACCAGAAATTTAGGTCATACAGATCATCGCTTATCAGGAAAAATGTTTCTGTTTGCCCTGAGCCGCCCCAATGTTCCTCTGGACCTCCCTCCACACCTCTCCCAACCGTTGATCTGCCGAATCAGCCCCTGGACACCCCGAATCCAGCCTGGAAAATTTGCCAAAATGGGGGTGAAAATCGTAGCTACTATAAAAACAGAGAGGTGCCAGTGGACTGATTAATCCGATTATTAAATGCGAACTCAGCCACGGGCAACGAAGGACATTAACCACTTCACTCCCGGAGCTTTTTTCGAGTTTTCGTTTTTCGCTCCCCTTCTTTCCGGAGCCATAACTTTTTTATTTTTCCGTCAATATGGCCATGTGAGGGCTTATTTTTTGCGGGACGAGTTGTACTTTTAAACGACACCATTGGTTTTACCATGTCATGTACTCGAAAACGGGAAAAAAATTCCAAGTGCGGTGAAATTGCAAAAAAGTGCAATCCCACACTTGTTTTTTGCTTGGCTTTTTTGCTAGGTTCATTAGATGCTAAATCTAACCTGCCAGGTCATTACGAGTTCATAGACACCAAACATGTCTATCTTCTCTTTTATCTAAGTGGTGAAAAAAAATTCCAAAGTTTGCTAAAAAAAAAAATTGCGCAATTTTCTGAGACCCGTAGCGTCTCCATTTTTCATGATCTGGGGTCAGGTGAGGGCTAATTTTTTGTGTGCCGGGCTCACGATTTCAATGATTCCACTTTTGTGCAAACATGTTCTTTTGATCGCCTGTTATTGTATTTTAATGCAATGTCGCGGCAACCCAAAAAACGTAATTCTGGCGTTTTTTTTTTTTCTCACCACCCGTTTAGCGATCGGGTTAATGCTTTTTTTTATTAATAAATCGGGTGATTCTGAACTCGGCGATACCTAATATGTGTATGTGGGATTTTTTTTATTGTTTTATTTTGATTGGGGCAGTTTTTTTTATTTTTAAACATTTTTTTTTTACTTTTGGCATGCTTCAATAGCCTCCATAGGAGGCTTGAAGCATTCACAACCCGATCGGCTCTGCTACATATGGGCGATTCCGCTTGCAACTATTGCGGGCACATGTCAGCTGTTCATAACAACTGACATGTCGCGGCTTTGAGGTGGGCTCACCGCCGGAGCCCACCTCAAAGCGGGGATCCTTACCGATGACATACTATTCTGTCATCAGTAGCGAAGGGATTAATCATCCTGCTGAGACGTGGCAAGACACCACAAAATCTGTTCAAGTGTCTGATTGGTCCTCTCCGTCTGACTGTTGGTCTTGGGATGGTAGGCAGAGGAGAAGGTCAAGCTAATGCCCAAATTCTTACAAAATGTCCTCCAGAATTTGGACACTAATTGCACCCCTCTATCAGACTTCAAATTCAGAGGCACACCATGCAACCGTACAGCATGTTTAATAAACAACCTGGACAGTGTTTCCACGTTAGGTAGTCCTGCCAAAGGTACAAAATGTGTCCAAGGTCTATCTGGAATTGGCAATGGCACCAACTCCCCGGCCGGCCGGTTATGAGAGACTTTAGCACGGGCACACGTTTCACAAGCAGACACAAACACGACGATGTCAGAAGAGGCTCACCATACACTCTAACACCTTAACAATAAAACCAGTGGGAGGCTCAGGTCAGTGTAGGGATAGGCACCTCCCTATGGTGATCATCTCTAATTGTTTTGTGGTGGTGGTATGATGTGGAATTTTTTATATTAATTTTAAATATGTTACAATAAAGATTGCTGGTTTTACTGTTAAGGTCTAAGAGTGTACGGTGAGACTATTTGAAATTGTCTTACAATCTATATTTGTAAACTGTGAAGCAGCGATGTCAGAAGACATGGATGATCACCAGAACAGTCTAGCAATAGCTCTCTCGGTGGCTGAGACTCCAGGATGCCCACTGAGAGCAGAGTCATGGAACTTCCACAGCACCTTCAACCGATAATGAATCGGGACGAAGAGCTTGTTATCAGATAATGACGAAGGAGCAAGAGACTGAGCCTCATGAATCTCCCGCTCCAATTTGGAGGACACCCCAGCAACGACCAAAACCCACGCTGAAAAATGGAGGAAAGAGGTTCGGGAGATGATATCGGATCCAAACTGTGAGATAAGGCATCATCCTTGACATTCTTGGAACCAGGTCGAAAGGTGATGGAAAAATGAAAACGTGAAAAAAAAGCGACCACCTCGCCTGTCTAAGGGTCAAACGTTTAGCAGACTCAATGTAAGAGAGGTTCTTGTGGTCTGTAATCACCGTGATCCGATGAGCAGCCTCCTCCAAAAAGTGCCTCCATTCTTCATAAGCCAGTTTTATGCTTATTAACTCCAGATTCCCAACATCGTAATTTCTCTCAGCAAGAGAAAATTTCTTGGATAAAAAGGCACAAGGTTTTACGTTAGTCAAAGTGATGGGTCCCTGAGACAGCACCACCCCCACTCCCACCTCCGATGCAGCCAACTCAACAATGAATGGTTCAGACGGATCGGGCTGGACCAATACAGGAGCAGACATGAAACATTTTTTCAATGTAGAAAAGTCTACAACTGCTGGGGTCGTCCAGTTTTTAAGATCAGCCCCCTTCTGAGTGAGATCCGTGAGAGGCTTGCCCACCTGAGAAAACCCTTTAATAAATTTGTGATAGTAATTGGCAAAACCAAAAAAACGCTGCAGACCTTTAAGGTCTCTGGGTTGCACCCAATCCACAATGACCTGTATCTTTCCAGGGTCCATACGAAATCCCTTGGCAGACAGGATGAACCCGAGAAAGGACAGCTCTTGGACAAAAAAATGAACACTTCTCCTGTTTAGCGAACAAAGAGTTCTCCCGTAACCTCTGAAGAACTGCATATAGATAACTCATGGGAGATTACTTGTCAGATGAAAGTACAGGAATGTCATCCAAATATACTACCATAAAGCGCCCAATGAAGTCAGAAAATACATTATTGATGAAATTCTGAAACACCGCTGGCGCATTTGTGAGACCAAAGGGCATGACCAAATTTTGAAACAAACCCTCAGAGCTGAGGAATGCTGTTTTCCACTCATTCTCCTCCCGAATACGGATAATATTATATGCTCCCCTGAGGTCCACCTTGGAAAACCACTTAGCTCCAGATAATTGGTTGTAAAGATCAGGGATAAGTTGGAGAAGGTAGATATTTCTCACTGTAATTTTATGCAGTTCCTGAAAATCAAGGCAAGGGCATAGACCACCATCTTTTTTTTACAAAAAAGAATCCAGCAGCCACAGGAGAGACAGAGGGACAAACCTGAACTTTCTGAGATATACTCTTTCATAGCGGTACGGAAACATTGTACAGACGGGCATTGGGCAATTTAGCACCCGGAATGAAATTAATAGTACAATCATAGTGGTGGCAAGACCTTGGGGTCTTTTTCGGAAAACACGTCCTTAAAATCTTTCAGGTACTCCGGAATACCCTCCAGATTAATGGATGACACCAGTACCACAGAAAGACAACTCTTACAACAATTAGGATCCCATTTCACAATATCCTGAGATTCCCAGTCAAAGCAGGATTGTGCAACTGTAATCAGGGGAACCCCCATCACAAGCTCTGCTGGAAGATTATCCAAAACATAACATGAAATGTGCTCCTGGTGCAAGGAACCCACCTTGAGGAGAAACTCCTGCGAGACAAGTTTAACAATATTCTTAACCAGCGGTGTTTTATCAATGGCAATGATAAGAATTGGTGTTTCAAGCCTAACTGTCCCTATCTTACACTTGGACACCAAGCATGAGTCAATTAAGTTCATGGATGACCTACAGTCCATGAAAGCTAAGTGGGTGTGTAACAATCCCCCTAACAAAGTTCCACCTCCAACAACACTTTTCGAATGACGAAAAAGGTACCTGAGTGTCTGGGTGACCTCTACAACAATCACCCAGACTCGGCAGCTTGTTAGTTGGTAGGTAAGAGGGGTAGTCCTTTTTCCAATGTCCAGGATTTCCACAATAAAAACATAAATTCCCTTCTCGTCGTCGACTCCTCTCCATTTCCTTGAGGTTGGGACTCCCACCTCCATAGGTTCTGTACATGGTACCACATCAGATTTAGCCATATGTAAAGGAACCTCTCACTGCATTACATCTCTCTCCCGCAACCTCCGATCCATACGAATGGCCTGAGTCATAGCTTCCTCCAAGGAACTGGGTGGCGGATGGAGAGCCAGAGCGTCCTTACGAAGATCCGACAGTCCCCACCTGAACTGACATCTTAGTGTGGATTCGTTCCAGGTCACTTCGGTAGACCACCGTCTAAACTCTGAGCAATACCATTTGGCAGTGAGTTTACCCTGGGAGAGACCCATGATTGTGATTTCTGCCACCCTCACCTGGTCCGGTTCATCAAAAATCAGTCCTAAAGCCTCAAAGAACCTATCCACAGACACACATTCAGGGGCAGTAGCAGGTAAAGAAAAAGCCCATGTTTGAGGACCCTCCCGGAGTAAGGAAATGATTATTCCCACCCGCTGGCTCTCATCACCAGATAATTGGGTCTCAAGGAGAAAAGCAGATTACAACTCTCTCTGAACATACGGAACTTCTCCTTTTCCCCGGAGAAAGTATCTGGGAGCATGACTGTAGGTTCAGGAGAGTGTAGCAAGACATCTATATTGTCCGGGTGCTTACAGGCTGATTGTGTCATAGAACCCTGAAAAGACTTAACCGCCCCAGAAAGTTCCCTCTGAATTTGATTATGGGAAGTGGCCAGGGCTCTATGTTCCACAGACAAGTCCTGCATCATTTGATCGGACCGCCCCCCCAGGTGAGTATAATAAAACTTATTTTTCTTATCTTGCAGGTCGGATCGGGGGCTTATCTACAGCATTATAGAATGCTGTAGATAAGCTCTGAAAGGCAGTGGCCGAATCTTAGATCGGCGAAATCTGGTGACAGGTTCCCTTTAAAGCACCACTCCAGCACTGAAAAATAACACTGAATTGCTGCTTTAAGATCCCATGGGAGGACTATAACTCCCAGCATGTTCTACAGATTCTATGGCATGCTGGAAGTTATAGTTCACCACAGGAGTGGCAGAGTGCTTTTTTATGTGTTGTAATTACTAAACTTTTAACCCCTTCATGATCCAGCCTATTTTGACCTTAATGACCTGGCCATTTTTTGCAATTCTGACCAGTGTCTCTTTATGAGGTAATAACTCAGGAACGCGTCAACGCATCCTAGCGATTCTGAGACTGTTTTTTCGTGACATATTGGGCTTCATGTTAGTGGTAAATTTAGGTCGATAATTTTTTATTTTATTTGTGAAAAAAAGGAAATTTGGTGAAAATTTTGCAATTTTCAAATTTTGAATTTTTATTCTGTTAAACCAGAGAGTTATGTGACACAAAATAGTTAATAAATAACATTTCCCACATGTCTACTTTACATCAGCACAATATTGGAAATATTTTTTTTTTTTGTTAGGGAGTTATAAGGGTTTAAAGTTGATCAGCAATTTCTCATTTTTACAAGCATTGGGCAGCATGGTGGCTGAGTGGTTCGAATCCCACCAAGGACAACATCTGCAAGGAGTTTGTATGTTCTCCCTGTGTTTGTGTGGGTTTCCTCCCACATTCCAAAGACATACTGATAGTGAATTTAGATTGTGAGCCCCATTGGGGACAGTGATGATAATGTGTGCAAACTGTAAAGCGCTGCGGAATATGTTAGCGTTATATAAAAATAAAGATTTATTATTTATTTTTATTTAACAAAATTTACAAAACCATTTTTTTAGGGACCATCTCACATTTGTAGTCACTTTGAGGGGTCTATATGGCAGAAAATACCCAAAAGTGACACCATTCTAAAAACTGCACCCCTCAAGCTACTCAAAACTACATTCAAGAAGATTATTAACCCTTCAGGTGCTTCACAGGGACTAAAGCAACATGGAAGGAAAATATTGACATTTTAATTTTTCCAACAAAAATGTTCATTTAGCATCAATTTTTTCATTTTCACATGGGTAACAGGATAAAATGGATCATAAAATTTGTTGGGCAATTTCTGCTGAGTACACCGATACCTCATATGTGGTCATAATCCACTGTTTGGGTGCATAGCAAGGCTCAGAAGGGAAGGAGCGCCATTTGACTTTTTGAATGGAAAATATGCTGGAATATTTAGCGGTTGCCTCGTCGCGTTTGGAGAGCCCCTGTGTGCCTAAACATTGGAGCTCACCATAAGCGACCCCATTTTGGAAACTAGACCCTCCAAGGAACTTATCTAGATGCATAGTGAGTACTTTGAACCCCCAGGTGCTTCACAAATTGATCCGTAAAAAAAAGTACTTTTTTTTCACAAAAATTTTCTTTTAGCCTCAGTTTTTTCATTTTCACAAGGGCAACAGGGTAAAATAGATCCTAAACTTTGTTGGGCAATTTCTCCTGAGTACACCGATACCTCATATGTGGTCATAAACCACTGTTTGGGTGCATAACAAGGCTCAGAAGGGAAGGAGCGCCATTTGACTTTTTGAATGGAAAATATGCTGGAATATTTAGCGGTTGCCTCATCGCATTTGGAGAGTCTCTGTGTGCCTAAACATTGGAGCTCCCCCACAAGTGACCCCATTTTGGAAACTAGACCCCCGAAGGAACTTATCTAGATGTGTGGTGAGCACTTTGAACCCCCAAGTGCTTCACAGAAGATTATAACGCAGAGCAGAGAAAAAAAATCATTTTTTTCCTCAAAAATGATATTTTAGCCCGCTATTTTTTATTTTCACAAGGGTAACATTAGAAATTGGACCCCAAAAGTTGTTGTCCGGTTTGTCCTGTGTACACTGGTACCCCATATGTGGGGGGAACCACTGTTTGGGCGCATGGCAGGGCTCAGAAGGGAAGGAGCGCCATTTGACTTTTTGAATGGAAAATTAGCTCCAATCGTTAGCGGACACCATGTCGTGTTTGGAGAGCCCCTGTGTGCCTAAACTTTGGAGCTCCCCCACAAATGACCCCATTTTGGAAACTAGACCCCCTAAGGAACTTATCTACAGTTGTGGCCAAAAGTATTGACAACCCTGCAATTCTGTCAGATAATACTCAGTTTCTTCCTGAAAATGATTGCAAACACAAATTCTTTGGTATTATTATCTTCATTTAATTTGTCTTAAATGAAAAAACACAAAAAGAATTGTCCTAAAGCTAAATTGGATATAATTCCACACCAAACATAAAAAAGAGGGTGGACAAAAGTATGGGCATTGTTCGAAAAATCATGTGATGCTCCTCTAATTTGTGTAATTAACAGCACCTGTAACTTACCTGTGGCACCTAACAGGTGTTGGCAATAACTAAATCAAACTTGCAGCCAGTTGACATGGATTAAAGTTGACTCAACCTCTGTCCTGTGTCCTTGTGTGTACCACATTGAGCATGGAGAAAAGAAAGAAGACCAAAGAACTGTCTGAGGACTTGAGAAACCAAATTGTGAGGAAGCATGAGCAATCTCAAGGCTACAAGTCTCCAAAGACCTGAATGTTCCTGTGTCTACCATGCGCGGTGTCATCAAGAAGTTTAAAGCCCATTGCACTGTGGTTAACCTCCCTAGATGTGGACGGAAAAGAAAAATTGACAAGAGATTTCACCGCAAGATTGTGCGGATGTGGGATAAAGAACCTCGACTAACATTCAAACAAGTTCAAGCTGCCCTGCAGTCCGAGGGTACAACAGTGTCAACCTGTACTATCCGTCAGCGTCTGAATGAAAAGAGACTGTATGGTAGGAGACCCAGGAAGACCCCACTTCTTACCCCGAGACATAAAAAAGCCAGGCTGGAGTTTGCCAAAACGTACCTGAAAAAGCCTAAAATGTTTTGGAAGAATGTTCTCTGGTCAGATGAGACAAAAGTAGAGCTTTTTGGGCAAAGGCATCAACATAGAGTTTACATGAGAAAAAAAAGAGGCATTCAAAGAAAAGAACACGGTCCCTACAGTCAAACATGGCGGAGGTTCCCTGATGTTTTGGGGTTGCTTTGCTGTATTTGGCACTGGACTGCTTGACCGTGTGCATGGCATTATGAAGTCTGAAGACTACCAACAAATTTTGCAGCATAATATAGGGCCCAGTGTGAGAAAGCTGGGTCTCCCTCAGAGGTCATGGATCTTCCAGCAGGACAATGACCCAAAACACACTTCAAAAAGCACTAGAAAATGGTTTGAGAGAAAGCACTGGACACTTCTAAGGTAGCCAGCAATGAGTCCAGACCTGAATCCCATAGAACACCTGTGGAGAGATCTAAAAATGGCAGTTTGGAGAAGCCACCCTTCAAATATCAGGGACCTGGAGCAGTTTGCCAAAGAAGAATGGTCTAAAATTCCAGCAGAGCATTGTAAGAAACTCATTGATGGTTACCGGAAGCGGTTGGTCGCAGTTATTTTGGCTAAAGGTTGTGCAACCAAGTATTAGGCTGAGGGTGCCAATACTTTTGTCTGGCCCATTTTTGGAGTTTTGTGTGAAATGATCAATGTTTTGCTTTTTGCTTCATTCTCTTTTGTGTTTTTTCATATAAGACAAATTAAATGAAGATAATAATACCAAAGAATTTGTGTTTGCAAACATTTTCAGGAAGAAACTGAGTATTATCTGACAGAATTGCAGGGGTGTCAATACATTTTGCCACAACTGTAGATGCATAGTAAGCACTTTGAACCCCCAGGTGCTTCACAGAAGTTTATAACGCAGAGCCGTGAAAATAAAAAATCATGTTTTTCTCAAAAAATTATTTTTTTAGCCTGCTAATTTTTATTTTTACAATGGTAACAGGAAAAATTGGACCCCAAAAGTTGTTGTCCAATTTGTCCTGAGTATGCTGGTACCCCATATGTTGGGGGGAACCACTGTTTGGGCACACGTCGAGGCTCGGAAGGGAAGTAGTGACGTTTTGAAATGCAGACTTGATGGAATGGTCTGCGGGCATCATGTTACGTTTGCAGAGCTCCTGATGTGCCTAAACAGTAGAAACCCCCACAAGTGACCTCATTTTGGAAACTAGACCACCCAAGGAACTTATCTAGCTGTGTTGTGAGCACTTTGAACCCCCAAGTGCTTCACAGAAGTTTATAACGCAAAGCCATGAAAATAAAAAATCATTTTTTTTCCACAAAAATAATTATTTTAGCCCCCAATTTTTTATTTTACCAAGGGTAACAGGAGAAATTAGACCCCAAAAGTTGTTGTGCAATTTTTCCTGAGTACGCTGATACCACATATGTGGGGGTAAACCACTGTTTGGGCACACGTTGGGGCTCGGAATGGAGGGACTAGTGTTTGACTTTTTTAACGCAAAATTGGCTGGAATAAATGGTGGTGCCATGTTGCGTTTGGAGACCCCCCTGATGTGCCTAAACAGTGGAAACCCCTCAATTCTAACTCCAACCCTAACACCAACACACCCCTAACCCTAATCCCAACCCTAATCATAACCCTAACCACAACCCTAACTCCAACACACCCCTAACCCTAATCCCAACCGCAACCCACCCCTAACCTTAACCCTAATTCCAACTCTAACTACAACTCTAATCCCAACCCTAACCGTAATTCCAACCCTAACCCTAATTCCAACCCTAACCCTAATTCTAACCCTAATTCTAACCCTAACCCTAATTCTAACCCTAACCCTATTTCTAACCCTTAACCTATTTCAAACCCTAACCCTAATTCTAACTCAACCCTAATTCCAACCCTAACCCTAATGGGAAAATAGAAATATTTTCTTTATTTTATTATTTGTCCCTACCTATGGGGGTGATAAAGGGGGGGGTTTATGTACTTTTTTTTATTTTGATCACTGTGAGAGTTTATCACAGTGATCAAAATAAAATGAATGAATCTGCAGCTGGAAGATACGAGCGGGCACACTGCGCATGCGCCTGCCATTTTCCAAGATGACGGCGCCCATGATGCAGGACACCGGACGGCCAGAGCGACAGGAGGTACCGGGGGGGTGAGGGGGGATTGGAAGGCGGGAAGGAGGCTCGGAAGGCTGGGGGGAGCGGAAGGAAGGGGGAGGGGAGCTGATGATGACTGCGGCAGCCGATTGCTGCTGTCAGTCGGTGGCGGCAGCTGATCGGTGCCGTCAGTCAAGGAGGAGGGTCTCATCGGTGTCTCCAGCCATGGCCAATGCCATTGCAGCATCGGCCATGGCTTGATTGTAATATTTCACCAAATTTCATTGGTGAAATATTACAATCGCACCGCACATGCGCCCGCCATTTTCCAAGATGGCGGTGCCCATGATGCAGGACACCGGGACCGCCAGAGAGACAGGAGGTACTAGGGAGGGTGAGGGGGGATCGGAAGGCTGGGGGAAGCGGAGGGAAGGGGGGGAGCTGATGATGACTGCGGCAGCCAATCGGTGCCGTCAGTCGGTGGCAGCAGCCGATCGGTGCCATCAGCCGTGGGGGGGTCAGATTAGTGTCTCCAGCCATGTCCGATGCTACTGCAGCATCTGCCATGGTTGGATTGTAATATTTCATCAACTTCATTGATGAAATATTACTATTGCTCTGATTGGCTGTTTCACTTTCAACAGCAAATCAGAGCGATTGTAGCCACGTGGGGGCTAAGCCACTCCCCGTGGCGAAGTAGAAAGGGTCCTGTGTGTGCGGGTCAGGTGACCTTTCATTGAACCCGGTCACCCAACCTGTAGGAGGGTGATTTATAGCATGACGCCTACATAGGCGTCATGGGTCGCTTAGGCACTGCTTTTCATGATGCCTACGTAGGCATGGGTCAGGAAGGGGTTAATTAATTCTTACTTGCACAGGCTGTGCTCACATCAGTGCAGGTCCTGCAGCCAGTCAGCCACGCTAGAAAACTGAATGTATCTCTCTCTACAGCTTACAGGACCTGTGGTGAGGTAATGAAAGGCTGGAGCATCACATGACCACACAGAGCCCTCCCTCTTATTACCTCACCACAGGTCCTGTAAAAGGAAGCTGCATTGTTTCAAGTGCGGTGTCTGCAGGACCTGTGGTGACATAATGAAGAAGGAGGGCTCTATGCTGTCATG